>NC_030810.1:73361299-73986299 GCF_001704415.2 Capra hircus
GGCAAGAACACTGGAGTGGGTTGCCATTCCTTCTCCAATGCATGAAAGTGAAAAGTGAAAGTGAAGTTGCTCAGTCGTGCCCGACTCTTAGTGACCCCATGGACTACAGCCCACCAGGCTCCTCCATCCATGGGATTTTCCAGGCAAGAGTACTGGAGTGGGGTGCCATTGCCTTCTCCAAGCTAGCAACTAGCAGGGTATTATTTAAAAGCTCACACCGTTGCCTCCAGTTGAATCTAACTCCCCAATACTTCCAGTAAGGTCAGATTGCCTGTAGACTCTCTCCTAGAGCCATACTTTTGTTTACCTTCTTCCCTTCCCTTATCTTCTCTCCCTCAATAAATCCCTGAGGCTCTGCTTCTAAAGAAATAAAACTAAGATGTTTTCCTTTAAGTAGACTTAGTTTCTGTTAACATGAAGAGTAATGAGACAGACAGATACCACACTCGATTCATGTCATCATCAACTATCAATTTGATTAGGAACATCCAAATATTTTCACTAATGATTCACTTAAGCAGAAAATACTACATGTGGACTTCAGGGCACAAATTAATATTGCATGTTCAATCTATTCAACACTAAATATTTTGAGCCATAAAAGATATAGAGTTATAGACCTGATGCTAGTCAATAAATAACATTATTGTATAGTACATGTACAAACATGTATAGTAACGTTCTACCATAATGTAATGAGAAAAAATACTAATTACATAAAATGAACTCTTTTTATTATGAACTAATGAAATAGTCTAGGTAAAAGAACAGGAAAAGAACAGGAGTCAATCTCCAATTATGCTACCATATACCCAAATTTACATTATCACAAGGCTATTGTTACAAGATATCCTCTATATGATTATTTAAACATTCTTAAGATCTAAAAAATGTATTTTATACTGGGACATCTCAATTCTGACTCTGCCTTGCATCTAATTCAGTGTTAACAGTTTATGGGAAAAATTTTTTTTCAAAATTACATAAGATGTAAAATGTTCCCAAAGCTTAATTACATGGCCCCAAATCTCAGGATATTTCTAAGTATATATGCATGTATAAAATATTATTTCACACTTTTTATTAGGCATTTTTATTTTTAACCTTACCAGTTTCACTTAAAACTGTCATATTGATTGAACAGTTACCTGCTAATTCTTGAGATTTGCAGCTCAAAGTCAACCACAAGAATTTAAAATAATTCTGGTTCCTACTACTGTTTCCAGGAAAATGGACTACTTCTAGATTAACATTCCTGATATCTTCCGTCATCTTCTTACTCATTCTTTCTCATGGAGAGGAAGTGAAACAACTGAGGTGTCCGCATTTAATGAATGAGTGGGGACAATCTATTAAAAATGACTAAGGAATCATTTTCTTTTCTTCCATCTCCAACCCTGACCAGTGTTACTCAGCAATGAAAATAAGTGTGTCAGTTCTTCCAATCCAAACTTCAGTTCAGTTCAGTCGCTCAGTCATGTCCAACTCTTTGCGACCCCATGAACCACAGCATGCCAGGCCTCCCTGTCCATCACCAACTCCTGGAGTTTACCCAAATGCATGGCCATTGAGTATCCTCCTGCTCTCAATCTTTCCCAGCATCAGAATCTTTTCAAATGAGTCAGCTCTTCACATCAGGTGGCCAAAGTATTGGAATTTCAGCTTCAACATCAGTCCTTCCAATGAACACCCAGGACTGATCTCCTTCAGGATGGACTGGTTGGATCTCCTTGCATTCCAAGGGACTCTCTAAGAGTCTTCTCCAACATCACAGTTCAAAAGCATAAATTCTTCAGCGCTCAGCTTTCTTCACAGTCCAACCCTCACATCCACACATGACCACAGGAAAAACCATAGCCTTGACTAGACGGACCTTTGTTGACAAAGTAATGTCTCTGCTTTTTAATATGCTGTCTACGTTGGTCATAACTTTCCTGCCAAGGAGTAAGCATATTTTAATTTCATGGCTGCAGTCACCATCTGTAGTGATGTTGGAGCCAAAAAAAATAGTCTGCCACTGTTTCCTCATCTATTTCCCAGGAAGTGATGGGACCAGATGCCATGGTCTTCATTTTCTGAATGTTGAGCTTTAAGCCAACTTTTTCACTCTCCTCTTTCACTTTCATCAAGAGGCTCTTTCGTTCTCTGCTATAAAGGTGGTGTCATCTGCACATCTGAGGTTATTTTTAGACAGTTGTCCAGACTGGCAGTAGGTGAATGTGCCAGCAAGCCCATTTACCTACAATTAGATCATTACTTTCAATCAAATGTTTACCAATAATTAAGGAGCAATATTTATCTACTTTTGGGGTGTCATTCTCTTTCTCTTTTTCTTTTTTCTAACAAAATTAGGACAGAAAAGAGAAGATGGTTATTCAGTGACCATGTAAAATCTAGTTCACTCTTATTCATCAAAATCTATTTGTCCCTGCTGATATGGTGACTTATTTCCATTAAATAGTCTCATAGCCCCACAAAATGTATAATTGCACTCAGCTCAGGGCATTTCAGTACAAGCAAACATGCTTTCTGTATTTGCAATTTGAAGGCTAATGTGAGCTTTCACCTTTGAAGAAATCATTAATATTCTTTATTCATATTTTTTAAGTTGGTTTATTTTTCAAAGTTGGGTTCTCAGAAGTCTATACTTGAACAAAAAAAAACTTTGCTGAACAATCAGCACAATATAAACAAAAAATATTTATAACAAAACCTTGAACTACCATTTTCTTTTTTCTCCTATATTTCAAAAGATCACCTGATCATTGTTAAAGCGTTTCTTAACATTTTTTGAAAAGTCATTTTGTTGTATGTAATACATTTATTCAACCTTGACAGATAAAGAAACAAAAAGAGCACATTTTGTGTTTCTCATATGTTACAAACTGCTGAAATGGGGAAAAGATTTCACTTCTCTTAAAATCATCTTTCCCTCTCACTACACACTGGGAAATTCATGCATTTAATACTTCATGACTTTGTATTCCATCTCTATATTTTTGACTGTCATTTTTTTGTGTGTGTTCAACATTAACATATTTACTCATTTGCTCAGTCCTATAATACATAAAAAATAATTTTGGAATTGCTTTATCCATATCACTACCAAAAACAAACTTTATAAGAAAAGTTCATAATTTTTTTCAGCTCTCTTTATTCTCAGAATGCATCTCTTTGAGGATACAGAATATAGTATTTCAAAGTTGCATGGATTAATTTCAATGAGGTATGACATTAAATTTCTTTGATTTTGCTCTTTTTCAGTATGAAGTTGCTCAGTCGTGTCTGACTCTTTGCAACCCCATGGACTGTAGCCTACCTGGCTCCTGTGTCCATGGGATTTTTCAGGCAATAGTACTGGAGTGGATTGCCATTTCCTTCTTCAGGAGATCTTCCTGACCCAGGGATCGAACCCAGGTCTCCCGCATTGTAGACAGACGCTTTACTGTCTGAGCAACCAGGGAAGTCCAATTTCACTATGAGGTTCCTTTTTGTCTCCATCTTTGTTGATTTATTTAATTTAATTTTTTTTTTTTTTTAGCAAAACACATGGCTCAAAATCAAAACTTCTAAATAAATACTCAGAAAAAGCTTAGTCATATCTGTCAGTTCAGTCAGTCACTAGAGTCGCTCAGTCGTGTCCGACTCTTTGCGACCCCATGAACCGCAGCACGCCAGGCCTCCCTGTCCATCACCAACTCCCTGAGTTCACTCAGACTTGCATCCATCGAGTCAGTGATGCCATCCAGCCATCTCATCCTCTGTCGTCCCCTTCTCCTCCTGCCCCCAGTACCTCCCAGCATCAAAGTCTTTTTCAATGAGTCAACACTTCGCATGAGGTGGCCAAAGGTCTGGAGTTTCAGCTTTAGCATCATTGTATTCCCACCTAATTCACGTGATAATCAACTAAACTACTTTCCCTAGTAAAGGTTTATTTGTTTCAGCAAAATTAAGCAAATATCTATATAGTATAAATTCTTGTTATTTCTTAGAGGAAAGACAGCACGTTAAATGTATACGTTTGCACTGAGCTTTTTCCATACAGTAGCATATCCTAGAAACTGCTCCATGTTATCTTCAAGATATCTCTATTGTAATTTGTATTTATTTGCTTTTTAGCAGCTACATAATACTTCAGAGTGTGGATGTACCTGAGCATATTAAATTTTCTACGTGATATTTAAATTGTTTTTCAGTTTTTTGCTAATGCCACAATGAATAATCTTGCGCATATTTTTACTTGTATTTTTTACAGATTGCATCTTCAGACTAACTTTCTGTAGGTGGGATTGCTGGGTCAAAGGGTAAATGAAACAAAACTATAGTTGCATAGCATAGGGAACTATAGTCATTACTTGTCATTCCTAATATTGGTGATTTGTTTCTACTGGATTTCATTTTGGTCAGTCTGACTAAGTGTTTACTAGTTTTCGTCCTTTAAATAACTAGTTTTGATTTTACTGATTTTTACCTATTCTGTGTTTTCTTTAAACTCTGTTCTCTATTATTTCCCCTCACTGTACTTTATTTAGGTTTAAACTGCTGCTCTTTTGCTAACTTCTTCAGATTGATACATACAGATCATTTATTTTCAGGCTTTTTCTTCACATATGTACTTTGAGGTTTCTTTGTTATTTATTTTTTTTTTTTTCTGAAGATGTATTCAGTCCCATAACACAAATGTTATATATTCTCTTTTCATTATACTTAAACACAAAACATTTTCTATTAACAATATTTTATTAACAATTCTTCTTTTATGTATGGGTTATTTCATTTTCAAACTTTAGGAGGTTTTTTACTTACTTTCTTATTTACTGATTTCAAATTCAAATCTGTTATAGTCAGAACATACTCTGTATTATTTCAGTTATATGAAGTATGCTGAGATTTGCTTTTTGTATGTGTAGTTCACCGTATGAAAATTTGGGGAAATATTCCAAGTACACTCATGTATACTGATTACTTGGATCCAGTGCTCTATATTGTCAATTAGGGTTAAGCTGATTAATCTTTCTTTTCAATTATTCTGTACTTTTACAGATTTTTTTCTGCTTTATCCATAGCTTTCTGGAAATTTTGTATTAAAAATCTTTCCTTATGATCATGGATTTATATATTTATTAATTCTTTCAGTGTTTATAAACTATAAAATTAGGTACATACAAATTTAAAATTATTATATATTCCTGATGAATTGACCCTTTTATCATTATTAAATGCCCCTCTTTACCTCCAGTAATGCTTCCCATCTTAAAATCTATTATATCTAATATGGGCATAGTTACATAAAATTTATGCTGGTTGCTGTTTGAATGTTACACCTTTTTTTCTTTTACTTAACTTTCCACTTTTATTGGGTCCTTATATTTAAGATTTAAGATTTTCTCTCCTGTCTGCAGCATATAATTGTCTTGTCTGGTAATCTTTGACTATTAGTTATAGAGTTTAATAATCTTACTATGAATTTAATCAAGTATTGATACATTTGGACTTACTATATCTTAATATTTTATTCTATTTACTCCACTTCTTTTAGCCTTCCTTTTCTCTCCCTTCCTAACTTCTTTTGGGTTTATCAAGTATTTTTCATTGTATTTTTGTCTTCTGTTACCTTTTAAGTTATACATTCACTAACTTTTAAAAAATTTATTTTATCATACTTGTGTTTTGGGTGGTTCTTCTAAGAATCTTTCAATTCCTAAATCTTATATAAATGTGTGTGTGTGTGTGTGTGTATTTATATATATTAGCATTCCTAGATGGTGCAAGGATATTAAAATACTTTAACTTCAATTACCCCTTTCTATTTTTGTGCTATTCTTGTCATGTATTTTGATTAAATACCACAGTGCATTATTATTGATCTTTATAGTCGCTATTACTTGAACATATTCTCAACTTCACCATTTACATTGTTAGTCTTCCCCTCTCTGCTTTCATTCTTCCCTATGAGGTGATGTTCCTTCTGTTGAAACAAATATTTCCTTTTAGGAGTTTTTGCTGGCATCAAAAATTTCCTGTCTTGCCTTTTTTTAATAAAGCAATTTCTTTTGTCTTCATTTTCAATAGATATTTCCACTAAGAGGAGAATTTTAGGATAACTATCTTTTTTTCTTACCATTTAGGATTTTCATACAGGTTTCTTCTGGCTTCCACGTTTTTGTGTAAGAAATAAGTTAAGAATTGTAGAACTGTTACTCTGTCTTTTTTTTTCCTCCAAGATTTGTCCCTTTGTCATTATTTTATACTAATTTTACTATAATGTGCCTAGGTGTCATTTTCTTTGTCTCCATCCTGTTTTGTCTTCTAGTGTTTCTTGAATCTGTAGCTTAATATCTTTCATCAATTTTGGATAATTTGGGGCCTTTATTCAGGTCTTTCTTACTGTCTTAAAAGTCTATGCATCACATATATAAATTCTTTATGTATTAGATGCCTCTTATGCTCTTTTCTTTACTCTTAATCCTTCTGAATATTTTTTACTGATTTATCTATCTTATTCACTAATCTTCTTTCTTGTAACTCTATGATAGCCTGTTAGCAAGGAAGCTGATCTCCTTAATGCAGTCAGGGATTAAGCTACTTGTAACTGGTTTTAGGCTTGGTCTTCTAATTTGCTATTATTCCCAGTGTATACTTCTCCAGAAGGCTTAACTAAATACCTAGAAGATTTGATGTAGTCAAATCTTGCTAGACTTTGAACTCAGTTTTTAATCTCCAAACGGCACTGTAATTCTCTGCCTCTTTTCAACTGTCTGCTTTTAGCTTCTGAGCCTTTCCACCCACACTGCATATGCACTAACAAATGACTCAAAGAGAAAAGCTGCCAAGAATAACACACTTAACTAGTTTTCCTCCTCTCTGGAATCCAGGGTCTCCAAGTTTTTGTTGCCTTGATTGCTTTCTGGTGTGTTCCAACAATTTTTAAATCAAATCCAGCTTTATTTTTGCTCTCAGTGGGAGGGTGGTCTGCTACAAACCAGTTCTTCCTAGCTGGAGTATGAAATTTTAGATATTTTTATAAATATATGTTAATGATAACTCCTCCATGAAACTTTTTTCTTATTATCTTATCAGAAATAATTTCTTGCTCCGCTAAATTCCTGTGAATATAGAGATTAATAGGATAGAATCTGGAGCCATTTGACTCAACCACGACTTTGGACAAGTTATTTAATTTTCTTTTTCCTCAGTTTTCTCTTTAATAAGATGGAGATAAAATGTGCACTTATGTCACAGTGCTGTTAGAAAGATTAAATAAGATGATATATGTTAAACACATAGTAAGCATTATGTAAGTGTTAGATATTCTTAGTAATATTATTAGTAATATGATAGCACCTTTCATTAAATATTTTCTTATTTGAGCATATATTAATATAGACCTGACAATTGTACATTCTCTAAGAGGAAATGTCTTCTTCATCTTTATTTGTAAGCCTTGAGTGCTGCCACACATGTCTATCCATTGCATTAATAAATGAATATAAAATTAACTGTATATATTCAAATTGGTTAATTTAATGAAGTGAAATGGCAGTTTGCTTTGAAAGACCCATAGCGAGGGAAAGAAGTTTATTTTTTGCAAATGAGAACTGGATCTGTAGATTTCCCATATCCATTTTAACACTATTTAGCTCCTTAAAAGAAGAAGTTGGGTTTTTGTGATGTCTTTATTTCAGCACTTAGCCCAGTTCTTGGTTAATGATAGATGCTCAACTAGTGTTCGTCAAGTGACTGAAGCAATGCTCATTCTGTCTTATTTATTACTAGGTACTGATGATCTAAAGTGGTTTTACTGAAAGTTCTTATTTATCTAGATTTCAACTTATCAAATCTCCAAAATTAAAAAAAGCTGCAATTTTTCTTCGAAGAGTCAGTTTTTTTTTTTTTGAAGAGTCAGTTTTATTTCTCCTTTAGTGAGCTGTATTCCACTGACTATTTTAAAGGCTTCTTTTAAATAATTTGCATCAGGCAGTTATGCTTCTATTATGCTAAACTCTTATCACACAACTGTGGCCCAGATGTCCATAGACCAAATAACTTAAACATCTTCTCACATGCTACAGAAGACAAAGAGAAATTTTCTATATTTTTTAAGCCAAGATTTCCCTTTTAAATTTTTGATCCTTATCCTTTTTTTTTTTTTTTCATAACATTAGCCAAAGTCTCATGGATCTTATTTTCTATATGTTGCCCTTCAGAGATGTCCTTTGATGACAAGAAGAAAATGTTCAAAGATTTGATCTGGACAACAGAGAACCACAGAGCTGTGCTACTTCTTTTTTCTTTGCCTTGACCTTACCCAGAAGAAAGCACTCCTTTAGGCTCAAACTCTTGAAAATGATTGAAGTCTCTCTTAGGATGTGCTTAGGTCATAGAAAAAAGAAAAAATCATTTAAGTTCCATTCAAGGTACAGCCTCCCTTTACTGTATAGATTAAATTGGAAAGTACCATTGGGAAGGGAATGAGGATCATGAGTATTTAAAGTTTATCATAAATGAGAAGTTTGTGAACAAAGCCTGCCCATGAGACTGAGGATTGTGTCACATTACTTCTTAAAATCAAATCTGTAAAAAGGAGTACTCACCATACAATCACACCAAAGAACAAAAATTCAGTACATGCCTCATTATCACTCTGAGAAACGCCAGTACCAATGGTCCTTCTTAAGCTCTTGACCACCTTTTGACATTTTTCCTTTAAGTTACATCATCTTTGGCAGCTCACACAGCAACAAAAAAAATTTGTGTCTTGTCAATTATAAGTCTTTTTATGTTTTCTTTCTCACAGATTTTTGAAATGAGGAAAATACATGAGAAAGACATTTCTTAGATGAAGAGAGAAAGGAAATATTTGCCATAAAATGACTCACTGCCAAAGTTACTATTTTACTAGACAAGAGAACCAGCAGTCTTGAAATAAGTGTTTACAATAACAATGTTAAGTATTCATTTATCTATTTGACCATGTTAATTAAAAACGCTATGTACCAGACACTGCAAAATGGCAAGTGAATTTGTACTTGATGCTGATTTGAATTTATGCATGATGCCGATTTGATCCAAGTTTTCTATACTCAGCGTTAAGATTGTAAAACAATGCTATTGGGTGAGATTATATAAACCCTATACTATAGCTTTAAAGGTAAATAAAACAACTCCACTCCAAATTATTTCTCACTCCAACTGCTTTTACTATACTATACTCCATATCTTAGAGTCCACTGGTAAATAAATAATGTGCAATCCATTGTCCTTATTGCCACTGAAAACAGTATTCATTCAGTGATTTTTTTACTCAACAAACGTTCTGATTCTATTGTATGCAAGAACAAACTGTCCATACCCCAATTCAGCGTATTACATAGTGTTGAGATTTTGGGTCTAAGACAGGGATCAGTACTTTTATCTATGAAAGACCAGGAAATAAATATCTTACAGCTGTAAAAAGGAATGAATTTGAACCAGTTGAGATGAGGTGGATGAACCAGAGCCAGTTATACAGAATGAAGTAAGTCAGAAAAAGGAAAACAAATATCATATGTTGATGCATATATATGGATTCTAGAAAAATGGTACTGATGAACCTATTTACAGGAATAGGGATGCTGACGTAAAGCATGGTCTTGTGGACATAATGGGGGAAGGAGAGGGTGGGAGGAATCGAAAGAATAGCACTGACATGTGTATACTGTCATGTGTAAAACAATTAATCGGAAGCTGCTATACAACACAGGGAGCCCAGCCTAATGCTCTCTGATACCCAGAGGGGTGGGAGGGGGCATGGGAGGGAGGCTAAGAGGGAATGGATATACAGATACATATGGCTGATTCATGTTATTATACGACAGAAGCCAACATAACATTGTAAAGCAATTATCCTCCAATCAAAAAAAAGAAAGAAAAAGAAAAAAATAAATAAGTATCTTAGACATTGCAGATCACAGAGCACTCTCCTGGAGATGCTGCTGTTGGTTTTTCCTCCTTCTTCTCCTCTTTCTCTGTTCCTGCCTCTTCCTTCTCCTCTTCAACCATTTAAAAATGTAAAAATCATTTTTTAGCTTATGGACTGTGCAAAAACAGGCCTTGGGCTGGATTTGGCCAGCAAACCATCATTTGCCAGCCCTTGGTCTAAGGGCATGTCTTTATCAAAATATGTTGAGTTTAAAACTCACTCTCATCCTCTTTAGAGTTTCCCTGTCACCATAACAGGAATATTGAGCTTCATGATTCTCTCCCCATCATTCAATTTCTGCTTCAGTCTCCAGAGGGTAACTGATTAAGCTAGGGAACACATGCATTTTATTTAGGAACCACTTTTGCTATGAAACATAATGGTTGTAACTCAACCCAAACTGAAAACCCCTTCAATATTGCTATACAGAATAATTTTTCTCTCAATGATTTAAAATCTCTTGAACAAAATATAAGATTTTTATTTCCTTCTCAGATACAAAAATCCAACCAGATGATCTTTCATGCTGCTGCTGCTAAGTCACTTCAGTTGTTTCCGACTCTGTGTGACCCCATAGACGGCAGCCCACCAGGCTCCCCCGTCCCTGGGATTCTCCAGGCAAGAACACTGGAGTGGGTTGCCTTTTCCTTCTCCAATGCATGAAAGTGAAAAGTAAAAGTGAAGTCACTCAGTCATGTCCGCCTCTTCGAGACCCCATGGACTGCAGCCTACCAGGCTCCTCTGCCCATGGGATTTTCCAGGCAAGAGTACTGGAATGGGGTGCCATCGCCTTCTCTGATCTTTCATATAAAAGGAACAATGTGTTTTAAAATACAATTCTTAAACAATAAAAGTACTGCTCTTTTAAATTGTTAATACCTAAACTCTAGAATCTGTCCTCAAGGATTCCAAAATTGTTTTGCCAAGGCTTAGAGAAGAGAAATGGTCATACACACACACACACACACACACACAGATGTGGGAAACACATTGACAGAGAGATCAACACACGTTACAATGAAGAAAGTAGATTGAGTTTTGTGTTATGGTTCTTGGAATCAATATCACTTGCTTAGTGTTCTACCTAATATGTGTATATACGGGTTGTTGTTGTTGTTCAGTTGGTAAGTTATGTCCAATTCTTTGTGACCCCATGGACTGTAGCCTGCCAGGCTACTCTGTCCATTGCCTGGGATTCTCCAGGCAACAATACTGGAGTGGGTTGCCATTTCGTATTCCAGGGGATCTTTCTGACCCAGAGGTCGAATCAGCATCTCCTGTGACTCTTCATTGGCAGGCAGATTCTTTACTGCTGAGCCACCTGGGAAGTGGTCGATGTAGATATAGATGATATAGATGTAGATATAAAAATAGGTTATATATAAAGATATAGTTCAGTTCAGTTCAGTTCAGTTCAGTCGCTCAGTCGTGTCCGACTCTTTGCGACCCCATAAATCGCAGCACGCCAGGCCTCCCTGTCCATCACCAGCTCCCGGAGTTCACTCAGACTCGCGTCCATCGAGTCAGTGATGCCACCCAGCCATCTCACCCTCTAAACACCCCAAATAGTGATGGTTTAAACAAGTTAGGTATTTGTCACTTAAAAGTCCTGCTGTGGTTAATTCATGGCTTGTATGGCAGCTCCATAGTCTTCTGGGTCCAGGAATTATCTGTCCTTCTGATTTTTTTTTATCCCCAAGATAAGTCCCTCAACCTCATGCTCTGAGATATGGCTTCAGCTCACAAAGGGCAGAGGAAGGATCATATCTCTCTCATCAAAAAGAAATTCCAGAAGCAGCACATCACCTTAGCTAGAATTTAGTCTCAAATTATAGCAGGCTGTAGGGTTAAGAAATGCACTCTTCTAAGAGACATGAAAATCATGTGTTCAAGAGAACAGATATTGAGAAGCAAACAATTCTTTCCCTATAGCGATCAGAATGTTTTGAGATTCAGTGACATTGAAAACTAATAGAATTATCTATAAAGGAGAAAACCTTAGAGGTACTTCTGACACAATAAGTAGAACAAATAATCATACCATTGAAAGTTACTTGAAAATAGTCAGTGAAGGCTTAAGAAACTTAATTAGAAGACATTAGATGACAAAATCAATATAATACATTTTTATATTAGCACTACTTGTGATATTTCTAACTAGCAATAAGAATGAGAGGGAACATTTGTAGTTTGGAGCATCCCTTATCCAACTTGTGTCAGACTTTATCGTTTTGGGCTGCAAAATCACTGCAGATGGTGATAGCAGCCATAAATCACTGCAGATGGTGATTGCAGCCATGAAATTAAAAGACGCTTACTCCTTGGAAGAAAAGTTATGACCAACCTAGATAGCATATTCAAAAGCAGAGACATTACTTTGTCAACAAAGGTCCATTTAGTCAAGGCTATGGTTTTTCCAATGGTCATGTATGGATGCAAGAGTTGGACTGTGAAGAAAGCTGAGCGCCAAAGAATTGATGTTTTTAAAGTGTGGTGTTGGAGAAGACTCTTGAGAGTCCCTTGGACTGCAAGGAGATCCAACCAGTCCATTCTAAGGGAGATCGGTCCTGGGTGTTCTTTGGAAGGAATGATGCTAGAGCTGAAACTCCAGTACTTTGGCCACCTCATGCAAAGAGTTAACTCATTGGAAAAGACTCTGATGCTGGGAGGGATTGAGGGCAGGAGGAGAAGGGGACGACAGAGGATGAGATGCCTGGATAGCATCACTGACTCAATGGACGTGAGTTTGGGTGAACTCTGGGAGATGGTGATGGACAGGGAGGCCTGGCGTGCTGCGATTCATGGGGTCACAAAGAGTCGGACATGACTGAGCAACTGAACTGAACTGAACTTATCCAACTTCTTTTTGTTTGGTTAGCTCTGTGCCCAGTTTTCTTCAGAAGATTCACCTCTCCTCCTCTGGTACAGTCTTGGTAGAAATATCAATAGATACTCTGCTCAACTGAGAGTCTTGAGAATTAAGGTAAACCAATAAGATCCTCTTTGGATACACTGAAACCAAATCAAAATGACACCAAGTTGCAGTGGTTCAGCCTGTGCCTTTCTGATGAACTGTCAAACACATAACATCCTCAATTCCCATTCTATCTGAAATACACATCTATATACACGTTTCTTTTTTCATTGAAACAGCCCAAATTATTCCAATGAATTCTCTTTTGGTTTGTTTTAGGAAGCATCATATCTTGCTACTTACAAACAACAACAAAAATCTGGGGATATCTGGATAATAAATTGTGTACTGGGGTAAATATAAGATATATAAACGTACACACATACACATACACGCTCATGAAAAAAAGAACAGAATTTTAGTATATTGCTTTCTCTTTTGTGCATACTTGGTTTATTCTGGTTTTTTGCATGTATATGCTAAAAGGTGAAATATCCTACTCTAATTGTTTGAGAAACAATGGGAGGAAGTGATAGCTGGAGAGAAAGCACATGATTTGGTAGATGGGGAAAGGTAAAATGAAACATTTTTAGGCCAGATGGAGTATGTACCCAGCAGCCTAATGATCTTAAGAGAGTGATTTTTCTGGGTCATACACAAGTCTAATATTTTTAAAGCTCTTGTTCCTAAGGATAAAATCATGCAATACAAATGAAAACACAAAGTGTGAATTAAATGCCTCTGGTTATATGAATACTGAGGGCTTTTTTTAATGTATGCGTGTGTCTTTATTATTGCTCTTCTATTGTCATTTCAAAAAATGAATTTCTAAGACAGCCCTTCTAAAAGGTACTTTAGGCTTAATGGCTACAGCATTTCTCAAAGTGTTCAGAGGGTCAAATTGATTCAATTATTTTCGTTTGGATAAAAGGAACAAACATTTTTGAGAATCTACTATGTTGGTTCTTAACCCCATTTGAATATTAGATTCACGAGAGAGCTCTTTAAAGTGCAGATTTCCAGAACATTTAAAGTCTTCCTCCTCATCACTGTGATTTTGACACATCTAGTAAGTGCTAAGGATTGTACCTTATATTCTTTATATATAAGATCATACAGGGTAGTGGAGCAATTAAGAGGTCAGGCTCTGGACCCAGATTCCATTCAAATCCTGTCTGAGCACAAATTGGCTAGATAACTCTGGGCAGTTTACTTAACCTTATTGTATTTTGTGTTCCTCTGCTATAAAATGAGGACAGCGTTATTTTTGCTTCATTCTATTGTAATTTCTGGGTGGTTAGCATTCATTATTGTGGATTGCATAATAACTGATTTTAAATCCTTATAAAAATCCATTGAAGTTACTATTATTTTCATTTTAAATATAGGGAAATTTAGAGATGAAAAATGATTTTCCCAAGGTCATCTAAGCTAAGATGTGGTACATTAGCAATGATGGAGATTATATGAAAAACAATTACTGGAGTGAGTTTTGGTCATGGTGACCTCGGAACTGTTACAGAGTGCCTAAGTAGAGAAGTAATGTCAATTGTGTCATGTGGCTGTATGTCTCAGCAGAGTGACCCTGGCATAGGGATATTCATTTGGGTCTGTGACATGTAAATTGTGACTGAATGCCTGTGACTGAATATGGGAGTAAGAGTGAGCTCATGCAGGAATCACATACAGAAGATAGCAGAAGGCTATTACAGGCCTTGAGAATGTCAACAATTTATAGGACACATAGTCAAAGTGGAGGCTGAAACAAGACTAAGAAGCCAGAGGCAATAGCAAACTCTGAGAAAGTGCTAACATAGAAAATTAGAGAGTGGGGTTTCACTAGAGAATGTTACCTAAAAGTGTTAAATAAACCCAAAGGTTTGAGGAAAAAGTTGTCACATGGTTTGAGAAAATTGAAGGTGATCTGGGTCCTAAGGCACAACAGCTAACTAGACTAAAAATGTGAGCATAGCAAGTATGAACATCACTTCAAGAAGTTTGGTGCTAAAGGGAAAGAAAGAGGATTATAGACAGGAAAAGATAACAGTAGGGGTTAAACAAAATAATGGAAAATGAAGGTAATGGATTTGTGGCTCAGGAACAATTTTCTCTGACCACTTTTTTTGAACTGAACCACTTCTGAATGAGTATATTATATGTGTGTCTGTTCAGGCATGAATGTAAATCAGAAGTGTAAACATTTTGAAGACTTTGCACAGTGAGCTTATGAAACTTAACCCCCTTGAGTAGTAAAGTGAAGCTGCAAGTCAATGCTGAGTAGAAAGAGTCTTAAGATGTGACAACTGTTGCCAAGTAAAGAGAAGGAAGCTTATGTTTAATTTTAAAGTTAATTCCATACAGGAGAAAATTAAAATTGTTTTTGTTTAATTCCCAATAGTCTAGGATCCAACAAATTTTGGCAAAACATTGCTATCACACTACAATGGTTTCAAGTTTGTTTTCTTCATGCGATTGGAGATGGTTTTAAAATTCAATAATTTTATGTTAATATGACAAACACTCAAAATTTCTGAATAGAGAATTAATGACATTTTCTAAAATGAATGCATGGACATGAAAGCAAAAAGAATTTGTGTCTGAAATAAAATTGTGAAGTTTTACAGATCATTCACCATACCACAAAGAGACATGACTTACTTCTATAGTATCAAAGTATCACATGTAAGCAATTTACTTTACACTTTCCCCTTTTTATTTTAGAAGTATATCTATATGACACGTGCTTTAGTGGAAATATAACTCAACATAGAGTTACACTGATGAGTTACTTCATTTATTTTATGATGTATTAGAATCATTCTACTTTCTTTCAGTTCTGTGAACAACAATCTTACTCCAAATGTGGTGACACTATATTTGCTGTTGATTTTGAGCTGTTTCTTCGACTGAACATTTTAGCAGGGATCCAGTTATGCTGCTCACTCAATGGACTGCAGTGAAAAACATAACAGCCAAAGACAGAGTAATGAAAATAACATGGGAGTCAAGTACGTGTCTTAGTCACTCAGTCGTGTCCAAATCTCTATGACCCCATGGACTGCAGCCCGCCAGACTCCTCTCTCTGTTGTATTTTCCAGGCAAGATTACTGGAGTAGGTTACCATTTCCCAATCCAAGGGATCTTCCCCACCCAGGCCTATTACTAAATGCTGGGAGATAGTGGGGCAGTGGGATGTAGGGAGAGGCCTCCGGAACAACGTCACAGAGCAGAAACTGATCACCTCCCCAAACGAGAGTACACTGAAGTCACAAAGAGGAAAATAAAGCCATCTACCAAAATGGATGCAACTACATCTTAGAGAATATGTATGTAAAAGGAAATTTTTTGTGTAGGAATATTTGAATGATTGGATCAAATCAATATTTGTCAGCGGTCTCTTACTCAAGGACAAAGGTTGTGACTCAGTACTTGATAGAGAAATGCAAAAGTAAGCTTTTGGCATCTTTTTGTTGAGTTGTATGATTGGTGTGCATATCCTCTAAGGGCAGGAACTGACATATTTTTTTATTCCCTGCTCAGAAAGTCCCTTGCCAGTATTCCATGCTAAATACACATTTGGTATTTGGGGAAAATATGGACATTATAAGCATATAGACTTGAGTACCTACGCTGACCTCAGTCCGCACTAGACATATCCATATTTGCAAGTTCCTTAAGCATTCTGAGGTTGATTTCCTTCATTTTTGAATAATAATATATAGGTTGAAGGTTTGTTGCAAGGAGTAAATAATGTGACAATTGTGCTATAATGCTTTATTATCTCTTAATATAATGCTTAAGATTGATGATATTGAATAAATATTAGTCCTATTCTTTTCTTCCCTTTATGCTTCTTGATTATACTTAATTCATGATTTCCTGTGAAAACTCAGTGACTTGCATTAACGTCCCTGATTTTGGCCCAGGACAGTCCTCCGTTACTGATTCTTGGTTCCTGACTCTAGGCCTCACATACTTGCTCTATAGCCATGATCCCCTCCCCTCCCTACCCCACCCAGACTCCCTCATTTCCAGGACATATACTCTAGAAGTTCTTCCACACTCTGTCTATCCTTACTTGCTCCACGTTCCTCTCCATTTTTGATCCAACCATCTGGATGCAGACACTATGACAGGTCCTGGCCTTTAACTTCCCATTTCTCACATTGCTTAGTGTCTTTATGACCTGTTCTGGGAATGTCTTCCTTCATCAACTCCATTCCACGTTCAAAACTGTCTTTAAAGTGCAGTTCAAATACTACCTCTTCCAGAAAGGCAACTCTCATCTTAGAAACAAAGAATGGCTTAATCCTAAATCGACTTCTGGAAAGCGATCCATTCCCAAGTCTTAGATGTGTCGTTGTTACTGATGTGTTTGTCGCCTTGCACTAGGTAGGCAGCATCACCCAGGGAAGACCTCTGCAGACTTTGAAGCTTGGGTGATTAGAGATTAAGTCCAGAATCAGTAATCCTGTGTAACTGTGTTAGTTACTTCATTTCCTTGTAACTGAAATTGAAAGAACGCTTACCTTAGAGTGTCTCTCTGAGGATTAGAGATGATACAGATGAAACATCTAGAGTTCCTGAGATAAAATAAGTCCCTATTCAATGATTATTGTTGTTAATGGATTTGTGTGTGTGTGTCTTATTACTTCTCATATTACCTTGCATTTGTCTTAATGTTTAATCAATGTTGAATTTGTTATAATTTTTCAGAGTGAGACTTTTATTTGTATCCTTTTAGTAAATCCAACTCTTGTCTTCCCTGATTAAGTACCTAATATATTGTTGCTATGCATATATTAGGCCTGAATAATTTCAAAACGGATAGATGAATGATCCAGTTTATATCTATGAATGAAATCACTATTTTTATTGTCATGTCTAAGTACTAACAATTTGAGCTCATAAAACATAGAACTACTAAAATTAAGCAGCTAAATCTGGAGACAATATGAAGATGGCCTTTGGAATTAAGATTTGTTTACATCTAATATTATTTTATGTTGATATTGTCTGCATTTATTTACTAATATTTTATTTGTTGATATTTTATACTACTTCATAAAATTTTTAGCAACCAATTTTTTAAATGTATGAGTAGCATTATATGAATGAGACTATATGTATGACTATATATGTATATAGTATAATATATGTATGTACATATATACATATATACTTACAACAGTGATATTTAAAATAACTTATTCAGAATTTTTTATTTGTTCATTTGAACCCAGCTTCATCCAAACACCTGATAAAAATACCAAAGGACATTACCACATACATATATCATGGAGATAAATAGATATATCAAAGGTGTGGTAATTGCCCTCATATACTCTAATTCATGTAATGAGGTTATAGTAAGGGAAATTATACATTTCCTGACACAGAAAGTAGAGCTAGTGAGTTTTCTACATAGTACATATCTATATATTAATGGCATGTATATCTTAGCTTTCTGTATCATCCGCAGCTCTTGGGTGAGTTGTTACTAAATAACTATACACCTCTTATCTATTTTTACTAGATCAATATCTCCTATGTCACACTTTGACCTCCTAGAGGTAACAGCATTGAATCTATATGACAGATAATAATGGAATACTGTTTTTATTGCAGTGAAAAGAAAAAGAAATACTAAAGGGGTTAATACATAGTGCAATTGCTTATTAAGTGACTCAAGATCACTTGATATGTACAGTACATTATGTGTAAGGTCTGTATGTACTCAGTTGTGTCCGATTCTTTGAGACCCCATAGACTGTAGCCTGCCAGGCTCTGGTGCCCACAAGATTTCCCAGGCAAGCATACTGGAGTGGGTTGCCATTCTCTTCTCCAGGGATTGAACCCATGTCTCTTATATCTCTTGCACTGGCAAGTGGGTTCTTCACCAATAGCACCACCTGGGAAGCCCTAACAGACTATAGGATAGTGTAAACATGGGGCTTCCTAGGTGGCGATAGTGGTAAAGAACCCACTTGCCAGTGCAGGAGATGTAAGAGACTTGGGTCAGTCCCTGGGTTGGGAAGATCCCCTGGAGAAAGGACTGGCAACCTGCTCCAGTGCTCTTGCCTGGGAAATCCCACGGAGAGAGGAGCCTGGTGGGTTACAGTCCATAGCGTCGCAAAGAGTCGGACACGACTGAAGTGATTTGGCATGTACACGTGCATAGTCTATTAAGCATATGATAGCATCTGTCTTAAAAAAAAATACATATATATATAGAGAGACCTTAATTTAAAAATGACTTATTGGTAAAACATGAAAACCATCATGAGCCTTCAGCAAGTTGAAAATATTTTTGCCGGAGGATTTGAAATATTGTGAGAATTACCAAAATGTGACAGAGACATGAAGTGAGCAAATGCTTTTGGAAAAACAACACCCATAGACTTGCTAGACACAGGGTTGTCACAGACCATTAATATCTAAAGACTGTAATACAGTGAAACAAGGTGTGTCTGTATTCATTCAATGGAATAGTACACAGCAATGAGATTAACAAATTGTAAGTACATGGATAAATTTACAAACATAAAATTGAGCAACAGAAGCCAAGAACATGTTCTGTATGATTTCATTCGTGTGAAATTCAGAAGACACTTAAAACTATAGTGTTTAAGAATACAAGCTTAAGGCAGTGTTTACCATACAAGGCATGATAATGATTACCTTTTTGGGATAGTAATTAAAAGGTAGTAAATGGCAACCCACTCCAGTGTTCTTGCCTGGAGAATCCCAGGGACAGGGGAGCCTGGTGAGCTGCCGTCTATGGGGTCGCACAGAGTCGGACACGACTGAAGCAACTTAGCAGTGGCAGCAACTGTTACCAAACTTGCAAAAATAAAATCGCATGGAAATACTGTAAACAATTGTATGCCAACAAATTAGATAATTTAGAGGAAATGACCAAATTCCTAGAAATACAAGTTACCAAAACTGACTCAAGAAAAAAAATAGAAAATTTGAGTAGACCTATAACAAAAAGAATGAAATAGTAATTTAAAGACTTCCCACAAAGCAAAGCTCAGAATTTGATAACGTGACAGGTGAATTTTATCAAACATTTAAATAGGAATTAATAGCAACCCTTCACAAACTTTTCCAAAAAACAGAGGGAGAAGGAACTCATTCTATTGAGTCAGTGTTACCCAGATACCAAAATCAGTCAAAGATATCAGAGGAAAAGTCCCATGTCCCATATACTTCCCTGATCCACATCAGAAGTGCAGCCAACAGGTCCCACAACCAGAATCTAGAGCACAAAGTGCATAAGTCAGAGCATACTCTCTGGCTCTGCCCTGCCCCCACAGACCTCCCCTCATCCTTCTACAGTCCAGGGGCTGAGAACCCTGGCACCCTGTGTACTCTCTACAGCCATGGAGAACCTCCCTACCTTGGGAACCTGTATAAGAAAGCGATACTGAGCAATCACATGCAGAACTGGGAGAGGCAGAGGACAAATAAAGGCACCTATCAAGTTCACTAGTTGACAGAAACAAGGGCCAGGTGGCAGAAACCAGAGGAGGCTTTTATGGTTGCAGAGTTTCACTGACAGGCTTATCTGGAGCAGGAAAGACCACAGTGAGCATGGTTTTGGAGGAGTACTTGGCTTGCCAGGATACCATGCTACACTTTGGATGGTGACAGCATTCATCAAGGTCTCAATAAAAACCTTGGCTTTAGTCTTGAACAGAGATGGGAATTTTGATGAGTTGCAGAAGTTACTAAGCTGTTCCCAGGTGCTGGCTTAGTGTGCATCACAGATTTTATACTACCTTATACTCGAGATCTTGGGCTCCAAAATCACTGCAGATGGTGAACCACGGCAGTCCCCTTGGAAGGAAAGCTATGACAAACCTAGACAGTATATTAAAAAGTAGAGACATCACTTTGCCAACAAAGATCTGTATTGTCAAAGCTATGGTTTTCCAGTAGCCATGTATCAGTGTGACAGTTGGACCATACGGAAGGCTAAGCGCTGAAGAACTGATGCTTTCCAATTGTAGTGCTCGAGAGGATGCCAGAGTCCCTTGGACAAGAAGAAGATCAAGTAAGCCAATCCTAAAGGAAATCAACCCTGAACGTTCACTGGAAGGACTGATGCTGAAGCTGAAGCTCCAGTACTTGGACCACCTAATGCCAAGAGCTGACTCACTGGAAAGACCCTGATGCTGGGAAATACTGAAGGCAAAAGGAGAAGGGGGTGGCGGCAGATTAGATGGTTATATAGCACTACCAACTCAATGGACATAGAATTGGGCGGACTTCAAGGGATAGTGGGACAGGTGGTGAGCTACAGTCCATGAGATAGCAGAGAGTCAGACACAACTTAGCAACTGAACAACAACAGCAACGATACTCAAGATCACCACAAGTGAAGTCGCTCAGTCGTGTCCAACTCTTTGTGACCCATGTACTGTAGTCTACCCAGGCTCTCCGTCCATGGGATTTTCCAGGCAAAAACACTGGAGTGGGTTGCCATTTCCTTCTCCAGGAGATCTTCCCAACCCAGGGACTGAACCCTGGTCTCCCGCATTGTAGGCAGATGCTTTACCACCTTAGCCACCAGGGAAGTCAACCTCAGTAGAGGCGTCCTGTGTTGGCTTGAGCTGTCAAGGTCAGAATCCAAAGGTGGATTCTTGGCTGGAGGGAGCATCTTGTCCTGGGTCCTGCCCTGGGAAAATCACCAGGGAAGTGAGGACCCTCTCAGCTGCAGGGCCCCTGGACTCCTAAGGCTGCTTGGTGCTGGCTGCTGGGGTTCCCTTCTAACCAGTCGATCTGGGCCACCACAGACTAGCTGGAGGCAGCTGCCACCATTTCCACCAACAAGAAACAGGTGGGCCACACCCTGGCTAGAAAGAAAGAAAGTGCAGTTGTTCAGTCGTGTCCGATTCTTTGTAACCCTATGGACTGTAGCCTACCAGGCTCCTCTGTCCATGGAATTTTCCAGGCAAGAGTACTGGAGTGGGTTGCCATTTCCTTCTCCAGGTGATCATCCGGACCCAGGGATTGAACCTGGGTCTCCCGCATTGTAGGCAGACGCTTTACAATCTGAGCCACCAGGGAAGGTGTTCTTTTTCAAGATCACCATATTGCATGGCAAATTCCTCAGGGTGTGTTTGCCTCTTTTTTTTTTTTGAAGTATTTGTTGATGCCTCCCTGTATGTTTGTGAACAGAGCTATTAAAGGACTCTAACAAAAACCACAGGCTAGAGAATTAAAAATTTCATTTGAATCAGTTCTGAATACAAAAAACCAAAGACCCCTGAACTGATGCTGAAAATAGACTTGTGATAGAAATGATTGTATGCAGTAAGAGTTATGGAACTTCTCTGGGAACAGGGTGTTGTACCTGTGACATCCTGTGTGTGCCAGAAAATAAACTTCATTTGGCAAAAACAGATGGAGAAAAATTACAGCATTAAAAATTAATAAAGTGGATATGCAGTGACTACAGGTTTTGGCAGAAGGTTGGCCCAGCCCATTGAACGGTTTTATGAGAGAGAGGCAGAATTTGCAATACCTTTATTTTGATTGTCTTCTGGATGGGGGTGTCATTTTAATTTGTCAGTGCCTGTAGTTCTGACAGGCTACTCAAAAAGATAAATGCTGGACGTCTGGACAGCATTCTCCCTGATGTAAAAGGGTCACTGTTTGGCTCTTCTTTACAATACTGAGCTTTCTTTTTTTTTTTTTTTAAACACAGGAAGAAAGAGCACCGTGTTAGACAGGAAGGAACAGCATTCAGGACCACCCCTATATCAAGACTGTTTTACAGAAAGGAGATTGGCTGATAGGAGACTTTCAAGTCTTTGACCAAATTTATTGGAATGAATGATCTTTGTCAGTATTTCACTCTTACTGAGCTAAAGCAGATGTTTAAAGACATGAATGCTAATGCTGTATTTGTATTTAATTACAAAACCTAGTGTACAATGGACATGCTCTTTTAATGCGGGATACTCAAAAGCAAATTCTAGAGAGGGCCTACAGGTTCCCTGTCTTTCTCCTTCACCCTGTTGGTGACTGGACAAAAAGATAATAATGTTCCTTTGATGTGGCACATGAAGCAGCAAGCTGAACTGCTGGAGGAAAAAATCATGAATTCTGAAACAGCAGTGGTGACCATCTTCTATCAAGCATGCTGGACCAGATGTGGTCCAATAGCACTGCAGATTCTATTCTGCACTGTGGAATCAAGATTGCCGGGAGAAATATCAATAACTTCAGATATGCAGATGACACCACCCTTACGGCAGAAAGTGAAGAGGAACTAAAAAGCCTCTTGATGAAAGTGAAAGTGGAGAGTGAAAAAGTTGGCTTAAAGCTCAACATTCAGAAAATGAAGATCATGGCATCTGCTCCCATCACTTTATGGCAAATAGATGGGGAAACAGTGGAAACAGTGTCAGACTTTATTTTTTGGGCTCCAAAATCACTGCAGATGGTGATTGCAGCCATGAAATTAAAAGACTCTTTCTCCTTGGAAGAAAAGTTATGACCAACCTAGATAGCATATTGAAAAGCAGAGACATTACTTTGCCAACAAAGGTCTGTCTAGTCAAGGCTATCGTTTTTCCAGTAGTCATGTATGAATGTGAGACTTGGACTATGAAGAAAGCTGAGCACTGAAGAACTGATGCTTTTGAACTGTGGGGTTGGAGAAGACTCTTGAGAGTCCCTTGGACTGCAAGGAGATCCAACCAGTCCATTCTAAGGGAGATCGGTCCTGGGTGTTCTTTAGAAGGAATGATGCTAAAGCTGAAACTCCAGTACTCTGGCCACCTCATGCGAAGAGTTGACTCGTTGGAAAAGACTCTGATGCTGGGAGGGATTGGGGGCAGGAGGAGAAGGGGATGACAGAGGATGAGATGGCTGGATGGCATCACAGACTCGATGGACGTGAGTTTGAGTGAACTCCGAGAGTTGGTGATGGACCGGGAGGCCTGGTTTGCTGCGATTCATGGGGTCACAAAGAGTCAAACATGACTGAGTGACTGAACTGAACTGAACTGAGCATTGCAGAACACTGATGGTTTCAAGAGTCAACGTTTATAATGTTGAATGACACTGCTGGCATATCTCATCCAGAAAACAGGGATCGGTCTTTAAAAGCCAACTCACTATAGCAATTTTAGCAAGAAAAAGAAATGCAAGAAGGTGAAATGGTTGTCTGAGGAGGCCTTACAAATAGCTAAGAAAAGAAGAGAAGCTAAAGGTAAAGGAGAAAGGGAAAGATAAACCCACCTGAATGCAATGTTCCAAAGAATGGCAAGGAGAGATAAGAAAACCTTCTTAAGTGAACAATGCAAAGAAATAGAAGAAAACAATAGAATGGGAAAGACTAGAGATCTCTTCAAGAAAAGTAGAGATACCAAGGAAATATTTTATGCAAAGATGGGCACAATAATGGACAGAAGTAGCAAGGACCTAACAAGCAAAAGAGTGTGAGAAAAGGTTGCAAGAATACACGGAAGAACTATACAAAAAAGGTCTTAATGACCCAGATAACCATGATAGATAACCATGTCACTCACCTAGAGCCAGACTTGCTGGAGTGTGAAGCTAAGTGGGCTTTAGGAAGCATTACTCAAACAAAACTACTAGCGGAGGTGATGGAATTCCAGTTGAGCTGTTTCAAATTCTAAAAAATGATGCTGTGAAAGTGTTGCACTCAATATGCCAGCAAATTTGGGAAACTCAGCAGTGGCCACAGGACTGGAAAAGGTCACTTTTCACCCCAATCCTAAAGAAGGGCAATGCCAAAGAATGTTCGAACTACTGCACAGTTGCACTCATTTCACAAGCTAGCAAAGCAGTACTAAAAATCCTTCAAGCTAGGCTTCAATAGTACATGAACCAAAAACTTCCAAATGACAAGTTGGATTTAGCAAAGGCAGAGGAACCAAAGATCTAATTGCCAGCTCCCTCTGCATCATCGAAAAAGCCAGGGAATTCCTGAAAAACACCTACTTCGGCTTCACTGACTACACTAAAGACTTTGTGTGGATCACAACAAAGTGGAAATTTGAACAACAGAATGGGTCAGAACTGGGCAAGGAGTACATCAAGGCTGTGTATTGTCACCCTGCTTATTTAATGTCTATGCAGGGTACATCATGAAAAATGCTGAGCTGGATGAAGCTCAAACTGGAATCAAGACTGACAGGAGAAATATCAAGAACTTCAGATATGCAGATGCAGATGCCACCACCCTAATGGCAGAAAGTGAAGAGAAACCAAAGAGCCTCTATATGAAGGAGAAAGGAAAGTGAGAAAGCTGGCTTAAAATTCAAACTAAGATCATAGTATCTTGATCCATCTCTTCATGGCAAATAGATGGGAGAAAATGGGAAACAGTGACACACTTTGTTTTCTTGGGCTCCAAAAATCACTGGACTGCAGCCACAAAATTAAAAGATGCTTGCTCCTTGGAAGAAAAGCTATGACAAACCTAGACAGCATATTAAAAAGCAGAGACATCGCTTTGTCAACAAAGGTCTCTATAGTCAAACCATGGTTTTTCCAGTAGCCATGTATGGATGTGAGAGTTGGACCATAAAGGCTGAGGACTGAAGAATTGATGCTTTGAGCTGTGGTGCTGGAGAAGACTCTTGAGAGTCCCTTGGACTGCAAAGAGATCAGACCAATCAATCCTAAATGAAGTTAATCCTGAATATTCATTGGAAAGACTGATGCTGAAGCTGAAGCTCCTATATTTTGGCAACCTGATGAGAAGACCTGACTCACAGGAAAAGACCCTGATGTTGGGAAAGACTGAGGGCAGGAGAAGGGGACAACAGAGGATGAAATGTTTGGAGGGCATCATCAACTCAATGGACATGAGTCTGAGCAAACTCCAGGAGATAGTAAAGGACAGGGAAGCCTGGCATGTTGCAGTCCGTGGAACTGCAGAGTTGGATATGACTGAGCAACTGAAGAACCACAGCAATGTGGAAAATGGATTGGAGAGTACAAAGAGAGGAGATTAGAATGGAAAGGAAGCAATTGCAACAGATAAGACTCCAGATGATAAGTGCTGGGCTGAAGTACTGCTAGTAATGACATAGAAACAAATTAATTTGACAATTATTTTGGAGGCAGCTTCATAACGTATTGAATGTCGGTTACTTAAAGATAAGGGGAAGGTGAGAAAAATGATTTTATGTTTTCTGATTAGTAAACAAGATAGATAGTTGATTCAACAATAAGAAAGAGAACACTGGAGAAGGAACTGTTTGTAGAGAAGGGTTTGGAGAAAGACAGATCACAGTATACAACTAAATCTATTGAATTTAAGTACCAAAGATGAAATAGACCTGTCAAGAGACAGGAGATGAGTTTATGTGCAAGCAAGAAACAGAGACGACAGAAACTGGAGGTCCTACGGAGTAAGGTGAAAAGGTCTTGTTTTTTTCCTAGTAGTTTGGTTCCATTTCTACAGATCTGTCTGCTAATTCTCATTCTGCAATTGTATCTTTCTGTTCCTTGAAATCAAAGAACCTTTGAATAATAGTCACGATATCTTTCCCTCTTCAGTCTCTCAGGTCAAAATATCTATGCAGTATTTGTGGTAGAAATGTTTCAGTAACAGGTGAAAATAAAATAAAAGCCTCTAAACTCAGAATTATTTAAACAACAAAGAGGATTACTGACTTAAGTAACTGAAAAGTCAGAATAAGTCTCACTCTCACACCTCAGATGAACTCTCCAAGGATCTTCTTTCTCATCTCCTCTCTACTCTGGCCCTCTGGTGGCCACATCCCTTCTCTGCCCTGGTAGCCCTCTGGGAGTTCGAGGTTCTTCTGACAGTTTCAGCAGAATGTTTGCAGCAGTTCTTCATCCTCAGGGAAGTGAGAATCCTCTTACAGTAGCTGTTATACATCAGTTTCCTTTCACTGGCCTGAACATTTGTTGGTTTCCCTGGTGGCTAGATGACAAAGAACCTGCCTGACAATGTCGGAGATGTGTGTTCAATCCCTGGGTCAGGAAGCTCTTCTGGAGAAGGAAATGGCAACCAACTCCAGTATTCTTGTCTGGGTAATCGGTGAGCTTTAGTGATTGGGGTCGCAAAAGAGTCAAACATAACTTACTAACTAAACAACACTATTTCAATCCCTGTGACAAGATTAACAAATATTCCTTATTTTGTAATGGGATTATATCTCATGCATCATACATTGACAATATCAAAGTCGAAATGCATTTAATACACCTAGTATAAGAAAAATCATATCTTAGCTTCAGTTCAGTTCAGTCGTGTCCGACTGTTTGCGACTCGATGAATCGCAGCACGCCATGCCTCCCTGTCCATCACCGACTCCCAGAGTTCACTCAAGCTCATGTCCATTAAGTCGGTGATGCCATTGAGCCATCTCATCCTCTGTTGTCCCCTTCTCCTTTTGCCCCCAATCCCTACCAGCATCAGAGTCTTTTCCAATAAGTCATCTGTTTGCATGAGGTGGCCAAAGTATTAGAGTTTCAGCTTAGCATCAGTCCTTCCAATGAACACCCAGGATTTATCTCCTTTACAATGGACTGGTTGGATGTCCTTGCAGTCCAAGGGACTCTCAAGAGTCTTCTCCAACACCACAGTTCAAAAGCATCAATTCTTCAGTGCCCAGCTTTCTTCACAGTCCAACTCTCACATCCATACATGACCACAGGAAAAACCATAGCCTTGACTAGATGGACCTTTGTTGGCAAAGAAATGTCTCTGCTTTGTAATATGCTATCTAGGTTGGTCATAACTTTCCTTCCAAAGACTAAGTGTTTTTAATTTCATGGCTGCAATCATCATCTCCACTGATTTTGGAGCCCCCAAAAGAAAGTCTGACACTGTTTCCACTGTTTCCCCATCTATTTGCTGTGAAGTGATGGGACCAGATGCCATGATCTTCGTTTTCTGAATGTTGAGCTTTAAGCCAACTTTTTCATTGTCTTTCACTTTCATCAAGAAGTTTTTTAGTTCCTCTTCACTTTCTGCCATAAGGGTGGTGTCATCTGCATATCTGAGGTTATTTATATTTCTCCCAGCAATCTTGATTCCAGCTTATGCTTCTTCCTGACCCGCATATAGGTTTCTCAAGAGGCAGGTCAGGTGGTCTGGTATGCCCATCTCTTTCAGAATTTTCCACAGTTTATTATGATCCACACAGTCAAAGGCTTTGGCATAGTCAATAAAGCAGAAATAAATGTTTTTCTGGAACTCTCTTGCTTTTTCCATGATCCAGTGGATGTTGGCAATTTGGTCTCTGGTTCTTCTGCCTTTTCTAAATCCAGCTTGAACATCTGGAAGTTCACAGTTCACGTATTGCTGAAGCCTGGCTTGGAGAATTTTGAGCATTACTTTACAAGCTTGTGAGATGAGTGCAATTGTGCGGTAGTTTGAGCATTCTTTGGCATTGCCTTTCCTTGGGATTTGAATGAAAACGGACCTTTTCCAGTCCTGCGGCCACGGCTGAGTTTTCCAAATTTGCTGGCATATTGAGGGCAGCACTTTCACAGCATCATCTTTCAAGATTTGAAATAGCTCAACTGGCATTCCATCACCTCCACTAGCTTTGTTCATAGCAATGCTTTCTAAGGCCCACTTGACTTCACATTCCAGGATATCTGGCTCTAGGTGAGTGATCAAACCATCGTGATTGTCTGGGTCATGAAGATCTTTTTTGTACAGTTGTTCTGTGTGTTCTTAGCCTAGCATAGTTTAACCAAGGTCAGAAATCATATGTAAAAAAACTAATAAACAGAAACTTCAATTAAATAGAGTTTGGAGACCAGAAAAGTGATCTCTTGACTTAAGATCCTAGCCAGATACAAAAATTAGACTTCTCTTATTTCCTGGAAAGGACTCAGCCACTAAAAATCAAAGACTCTTTGTTTACTATAGCCCTACCAGCTTCCTCTTTTGAAATTATAAAGATAGTGTCTTACAGTTCTTCCATACATTTTAATCTGTTGCTATCATCATATTTCGATCTTTAATCCACACAAAATTAATTGTGGGCTTTCATTAGAGACCTTTTCCTTTTGCTATATTAATAATAAAATGTCTGAATATTATTTAATCAATAGCCTATCCTCCACTGGTAGGCACTGGTTCCTCTGCCATATATAAGCTTTCCATTCAAACACTGATCTATTTCAAGTCTCTGTTCAATTCCATTAGTATATTTATCTTTCCCAGAACAATGCATACTGCCATTATTGTTTATAGTTTTATAGCTTATATTAAGTATTTTTATATGGAAGGAGATCTCCTTGTATTGTGCATCTTCCAAATTATTGTGGATATTTTCATCTTTGAGATTTCCATATACATGCTTTATAATCATCCTGTCAAGTTCCATGTAGGTTAAAAAAAAAAACAACAAGGTTTTGATTGGAATTTTTTATTTCACTGGCTCAGATATCCAGTTTTGGTAGCGGTGGAGAGGGTGAGGCTTAGATATTAATTATTGATTCTTTTTTTTATCACTGAGGATTAGTCAGGATTTTAATTCTTCTGAATCACTATTGGCTAGTTACATTTCTCTAGAAAACTGAACAGTTTGTCTTAAGTTTTCAAACTTAATAACATAAGATCTTTTTAAAAATATCTTTTCTTTCTATTTACATGGTTAGGACTTTTTCTCTGTTCATGTGCTTCTTGGATGGATTCTCTCTCTTTCTTTCTTGCTCAGTCTTGCCAGAAGGTGTCTATTTTATTAGATTTTTCAAAAAATGAGTGTTTGGCTCTGTGGATCCTCTCTATTGTTTTTTCTATTCAATTAATTTATCCTCTTATTATTTCATTCTTCCAACTTCCTTTCTTTTTATTGCGCTGTTCTTTTTCTAACTGCTTTGAGTTGAATACTTAGGTCATCACTTTTCAAACTTTATAAGTAATAAGAGTGTTAAAGGCAGGAGGAGAAAGGAGCAGCAGAGGATGAGATGGTTGAATGGCATCACTGATTCAACGGACATGAGTCTGAGCAAATTCCAGGAGATGGTGCAGGACAGGGAAGCCTGGTGTGCTTTAGTTCATGGGGTCACAAAGAGTTGGACACAACTTACCACTGAACAACAACAACAAATAAGAATGTTAAAATTATTTTAAGTAATGGATATTTCATCAATTTTCAATCCTAGATATTTTCTAATGTTCATCATTATTCCTGTTTCGAAACAAACATCATTTGAAAGTGTCTTTTATTATAATTTCCAAGTTCAGTTTAGTCTGATCACTCAGTTGTGTCCAACTCTTTGCGACCCCATGAACCACAGCATGCCAGGCCTCCCTGTCCATCACCAACTCCCGGAGTCCACCCAAATCCATGTCCATTGAGTTGGTGATGCCATCCAACCATCTCAGCCTCTGTCATCCCCTTCTCCTCCTGCCCTCAATCTTTCCAGCATCAGAGTCTTTTCAAATGAGTCAACTCTTCACATCAGGTGGCCAAAGTATTGGAGTTTCAGCTTCAACATCAGTCCTACCAATGAACACCCAGGACTGATATTTAGGATGGACTGGTTAGGTTACTTTGCAGTCTAAGGGATTCTCAAGAGTCTTCTCCAACACCACAGTTCAAAAGCACCAATTCTTCAGCACAAGGCTTTATACTCCAACTCTCACATCCATACATGACAACTGGAAAAACCATAGCCTTGACTAGACGGACCTTTGTTGACAAAGTAATGTCTCTGCTTTTTAATATGCTGTCTAGGTTGGTCATAACTTTCCTTCCAAGGAGTAAGTGTCTTTTACTTTCATGGCTGCAGTCACCGTCTACAGTGATTTTGGAGCCCAGAAAAATAGTCAGTCACTGTTTCCCCATCTACTTCCCATGAAGTGATGGGACCAGATGCCATGATCTTCGTTTTCTGAATGTTGAGCTTGAAGCCAACGTTTTCACTCTCCAATTTCAATTTCATCAAGAGGCTCTTTAGTTGGTCTTCACCTTCTGCCATAAGGGTGGTATCATCTGCATATCTGAGGTTACTGATATTTCTCCTGGCAATCTTAATTCCAGCTTGTGCTTCTTCCAGCCCAGTGTTTCTCATGAGGTACTCTGCATATAAGTTAAATAAGCAGGGTTACAATATACAGCCTTGGCGTACCCCTTTTCCTACTTGAAACCAGTCTGTTGTTCCATGTCCAGTTCTAACTGTTGCTTCCTGACCTGCATATAGGTTTCTCAAGAGGCAGGTCAGGTGGTCTGATATACCCATCTCTTTCAGAATTTTCCACAGTTTATTATGATCCACACAGTCAAAGGCTTTGGCATAGTCAATAAAGCAGAAATAGATGTTTTTCTGGAACTCTCTTGCTTTTTCCATGATCCAGCGGATGTTGGCAATTTGATCTCTGGTTCCTCTGCCTTGAACATCTGGAAGTTCACAGTTCACGTATTGCTGAAGCCTGGCTTGGAGAATTTTGAGCATTACTTTACTAGCGTGTGAAATGAGTGCAATTGTGTGGTAGTTTGAGCATTCTTTGGCATTGCCTTTCTTTGGGATTGGAATGAAAACGGACCTTTTCCAGTCCTGTGGCCACTGCTGAGTTTTCCAAATTTGCTGGCATATTGAGTGCAGCACTTTCATAGCATTATCTTTCAGGATTTGAAATAGCTCAACTGGAATTCCATCACCTCCACTAGCTTTGTTTGCAGTGATGCTTTCTACGGCCCACTTGACTTCACATTCCAGGATATCTGGCTCTAGGTGAGTGATCACACCATCGTGATTATCCTTTTTGTGAAGATAAAAAGGTCATTAAGATCTTTTTTGTGCAATTCTTCTGTGTATTCTTGCCACCTCTTCTTAATATCTTCTGCTTCAGTTAGGTCCCTACCATTTCTGCCCTTTATTGGGCCTACCTTTGCATGAAATGTTCCCTTGGTATCTCTAATTTTCTTGAAGAGAACCCTAGGCTTTCCCATTCTATTGTTTTCCTCTATTTCTTTGCATTGATTGCTGAGGAAGGCTTTCTTATCTCTCCTTGCTATTCTTTGGAACTCTGCATTCAGATGCTTATATCTTTCCTTTTCTCCTTTGCTTTTCACTTCCCTTCTTTTCACAGCTATTTGTAAGGCCTCCTCAGACAGCCATTTTGCTTTTTCACATTTCTTTTTCTTGGGGATGGTCTTGATTCCTGTCTCCTATACAATGTCATGAACCTCCATTCAAATTAGCATTTTAACAATTTCTAAAGTAAATACATTTCATACAGAAAAGATCACCTGTTTGACAACAATTCTTTGTATTTTCTTTTTTTGCAAGAACCTGCTTAATTATGTAGAATGCAGAAATTTCTTATATATGTTCCATGCATATTTGTGAAGAATGTACACTCTCTAATTGTTGGATACTCAGTCCAAGCTTGGACTGCTCGCCAAATAACAGGTCAATAAATGGAGAGATGAGTTGTTGGGTCAAGAAATAACAACCTTAATCAGAAACCCAGCAAACCAAGAAGATGGTAGACTGGTGTCCCAAAGAACTATCTTCCTGAAGTTTGTATGCTAGTTTCTTTCATAGAACAAAGCGCGGGGAGATGAGGATGTAAAGTAAAAAAAGCAATAAGTCATTGCAAACATTTCCTGGTTTTGCCCAGACACTGGAAGAGATATGTAATTGCTTCTTTCCTATAGCCATTCATAGGTGGGCCTGGTCAGGATGTTTCCTGTGAGCTGAACAGAGGTATTTTAGTTCAGGCATGGGAGGCAGGGTTCCTAGAGATGCGCTTGTGTGTATACTTTGTTATAAGCAACATCCCTTTAGTAATTAATTTGTAGCAAAGCAATAAAATACAAAAGTTTAGGTAAAAGAAACAAATTTAATATGGAGTCAGACTTGTTCCTCTCTATTACAGAGTTGTAGATATTCTCATTATGTCAGACTTGCTAATTACGTTGTTAAAATCCTCAGTGGTTCTGTCTGCTGTCTCTATCAAGCATTATAAATGAGTTTAAAATTTCCTATTATGAATGTTCATGGATGAATTTCTCTTTAAAATTCTGTCAGTTTTGCTACATATGCATTAAAATATATATAAAGATTATAGAATTGGGTGCTTATAAATTTAGATTTATCTGTAAGAATCTTACCTATTATTAAACATTAACATTCTTTATCTCCCAAACATATTTTTACTTTGAAGTCAATTTTGTCTAATATATAGAGAGAGGTGGATATATTTACAAAGCTATGCCAGATTACTTTGTTCAGTATTTGCCTAATATTTATCCTTTAACTTTTCATTATTATATGTTTAAAATGTTTAAGGTTGTGTTTTGAAAAAAGTATATATATATATATATAGATAGATAGATAGATAGATTTTATTTATCCTAATTTGAAAACATCCTTATTTTGATTTGCACGTTTACTCTACTGACATTTATTGTGATCACTAGTATATTTTTAATTAGTTCTTCTACTTTGTATTTATTCTGCTTTTTCTTTGCTTCATTTTATTTTTTACCTTTCCTGTTTGCTTTTGAATCCATCAGGAATTTTTACATACTATTTTCCTCCACCAGTGGTGAGAAAATTGTAAGCATTTAGGTAAGATAAAACTATCTTTTGTAACTAGTCCTCATGTATAATATTAGTGGCTTTATACTACACTGCTTGTGGGCTTCCCAGGTGGTGATAGTGGTAAAAAATACGCCTGCCAATACAGGAAATATAAGAGATGCAGATTCAATCCCTGGGTGGGGAAGATTCCCTGGAATAGCATATGGCAACCCACTCCATTATTCTTGCCTGGAGAATCCCATGGACAGAGGAGCATGGAGGGTTACAGGCCACAGGGTCGCAAAGATTCAGGCATGACTAAAGTGAATTAACAAGCACACATGCAAAACTTAACAGGAGCTGGAGCCAGTAATTGGTAGGAACAATCGATCAGTTGCTGAAGGCTGAGTGTGGACTAGCTTGAGGCTTAAAACTCCTAAAGGGCCCATCATAGGGAGTTCCCTGTACTTTCATGAGTTCCAGTTCCAAGAGCTCATAACTGAGGAAAAATTCCCTCTTGTTCTGGAAAGGAGGAAGAGAAAAGTAGCAATGTTGAAGTATACTCAGAGCCTTCTGTTCTGCATAACAAAACCCTGTCCTCAAAGGAAACTACCATACCAGGAATAAACAGGGATCTATTTTCGAAGAAGACATAACAATCAGTAACGTGGGCGTGCGTGTACTGCGAAGGTGTGCACCTACTAATATGTGTGTGTGTACTTATGTTTATATGTATGTATGCATACATAATACATCAATATTTATTTATCAGTCTCGACATATGTAACCTACTATTGCAAGATGTTAGTAGTAAAGGAAACTGGAATGAAAGTGGGGAAGAGTAGTGTACATGGGACCTGTGTACTCTCTGCTCAATTTTTCTGTAAATCTAAACCTGTTATAAATCTACTTTAAAAAAGAAAAAAAACATGGGGCTTGCCTGACTGCTCAGTGGTGAAGAATCCATCCGCCAATGCAGAAGACACGGGTCCAATCCCTGATTCAGGAAGAGCCCACAAGCCATGTAGCAACCTGCGCTCATGCTCACCACGATACTGAGCCCATGCTCTAGGGCCCAGGAGCAGAAACAGCCGGGCCCACGTGCCGCGGCTACTGAAGCCCAAGCACCCTGGAGCCAGTGCTGCAAGGGAGAAGCCGCTGCAGTGAGAGGCCGAGAAGTACAACTAGAAGGTAGTCCCTACTCACCACGACCAGAAAGAAGCCTGAGCACTAAGGAAGACTCAGCACAGCCAAGTGTAGATGAATAAATAAATAAAATTATTTTTAAACTGTTTTCAAAAAAAAATTCTTAGCTCTAAGAACTTATAAAATCAGGCTACAGGCTGTATTTAGATGGCAGGCCTTAAATTTCTTAATCTTTGGTTTAAAAAACCTTCATTCTGGGGTCTATTTCCATCTTCTTGGAGTCTTTTAGAAATGTCTTTGGTGCAGTATACCAACTCTGTTGGTGATAAACTCATTTTTGTTCATCTGAAAACATCCTGATTATTTTTTTAATAATAGTTCAGCTGATAATTCAATTTTAGGCCACTAGCAAGTTCTCCAAGCATTTTGAAACAGTATACTTCTGTCCTTTTTGGCTCTTGAGAAATCTACTCTAGTTTTTCCCTCTCTCTGACTGCCTGTAACTGGTGCTACTGGTAAAGAACCCACCTGCCAATGCAGGAGACATAAAAGGCGTGAGTTCAGTCCTTGGGTGGGGAAGATCTCCTAGAGGAGGACATGGCAACCCACTCCAGTATTCTTGCCTGGAAAATTCCATTGACAAAGAAGCCTGGCAGGCTACATTCCATGGACTGTGGGATCCAGTGCTTCTTTCTCTCTCTAGCTGGTGACTCTATTCTCCAAGCTAGGACCTCCAGTCTGAACTTGGGAACCATCCCAGTCCTGCTCTAGCCCAGTCTAGGTCCCATGTCCCAGGTCAAGAAACCAGGCTCCTTTCTTGCTCCCATACCTTAACCTCCACCTTAACCTCTTATTCAAGGAAACTGGTTTCTGTTATCGTCTCTTCAGATCAATTTCCTGCCTTAATTACCAGGACTCCACCTGAGCTCCTTCATATTGGGGCTCTTTTCCTCTTGCTGGGTCCCTTGAGGATTCCTACAGTGTAATCATTAAGAGTTCTAGGTTCTGAAGCTTGAACACCTTGAGTTTCAGTCTCAGTCTGGCCAAATACTGGGATTAGGTAAAAAAAAAAAAAAAGTAACTTCTCTGTCTCTGTCCATAAAACAGCAATGGTGATAGTGGCTACAGTGGAACGCTAATGTGATAATGAACATCCACGTTCTATAACACCTGGAAGACAGTAAACTCATTTCATTACTGATGATATTATTATTATTTAGCATCCCTTGTGGAAATTTGATTTCTTCTGCTACATCACCTAAGTCAGGGTAACGTTCAGTCCAGTCACTGTCTAATACCTGATTCAAGACACTCCAACACTATTCTCTCCTTGCTTTCATCTGGCATCAGTGGGTACTCCCTGACTTAGATAACTCTTTCATTTATTTGCTCTATATTTATTGAGTGCCTAATATAGGCTGGAGCTTCCTTGGTGGCTCAGATGGTAAAGAACCTGCCTGCAATGCAGGAGATCCAGATTTGATCCCTGGGTCAGGAAGATCCACTGGAGAAGAAAACTGCAACCCGCTCCAGTATTCTTGCCTGGAGAATTCCATGGACAGAGGAACCTAGCTAGGACCTTTGCTGAAGCTGGGAATACACCGAGAAGCAGAAACTGTCATATCCTGGAATGTTATGTCCCACATTTCACTGTATGTTCTGCAAAAAGACAGAAATATGTGAATTTTGAAAATGTCCTCCAGCTACTGCTGAGTCATGATTGCTAACTTCATCCCTCATACACACACACACACACACACACACACACACACACACACATACACATCTTGTTCTAGCTGAACATTTATATCTATTTTCTTTGCTAACTTAGCTCCCAAATGCTGGTTAAGCTGTACTGAATAAGTCTTTCTTTACCATCCTCACCAGACCCTTTTAAGATCTTCTAAGATTCTAGGCATATAATGGACATAATACGAACATGTTAAAATATGCTTACTTCACAATAAATGTGTGATATAGTAACTCCAGGTAAGCTGGGCTGAGCTGAAGTTAGACCAAAATTATTTTTTTCATGTCTCAAACTATACAATAGTTCTTGCATTTCTATACACCCAAGGTCTTGAGCCTACATGCCATAATCTTTGCCCCATTCACTTCACCATCCTCTCATTTCACCTCTGTTTTGATCTGGTTCTCTGGATAACACAGGAAAGAAGAATCAAGTGGATAAGGTTTTCACATGGAAACTAGGAAGATGCAAATTTTTCCTCCTTTGCAATTTTGTCCAAGACCCTGTTAGCTGCTGCTGCTGCTGCTAAGTTGCTTCAGTTGTGTCCAATCCTGTGCGACCCCGTAGATGGCAACCCATCAGGCTCCCCCGTCCCTGGGATTCTCCAGGCAAAAACACTGGAGTGGGTTGCCATTTCCTTCTCCAATGCATGAAAGTGAAAAGTGAAAGTGAAGTCACTCAGTTGTGTCCGACTCTTAGCGACCCCATGGACTGCAGCCTACCAGGCTCCTCTGCCCATGGGATTTTCCAGGCAAGAGTACTGGAGTGGGTTGCCATTGCCTTCTCTGACCCTGATAGCAACTGATATAAAATGCCTGTGAGACTATCCATGTATATTTAGAAGGGGGAAAACTATGTTCCCTTTATTAACTTCAACATAGTAGGTACAATTTGAGGCATTTATATAGTGCTTGATATTGACAAAACATCTTAAAATTATTTCATTCAAGCCCCCTAATCTTATAAACTAAATATAATTATAATCCCATATCATAAATGGCAAATTAAAAATCAGAGAAAGAATATAACATGCCCAGAATAACACAGACAGTAAGGGGCAGAGGCAAGACCTGGATGCACATGATGTCTTGATATCTTAATTTTTTTTCTTTCAGGTTTATTGAGATATAATTGACATATACCATTGTACCATCTGAGCTGCAAGGCTTTCCTTGTGGCTCAGACAGTAAAGAATCTGCCTGCAATGTGGGAGACCTGGGTTCAATCTCTGGGTTAGGAAGATCCCCTGGAGAAGGGCATGGCAACCCATTCCAGTATTCTTATCTGGAGAATCCCATGGACAGAGGAACCTGGTGGGCTAGAGTCCACAGGGTCCCAAAAGAGGCAGACATGACTGAAGTGACTTAGCACACAATAATGTGCAGGTTAAAGGTGTGCAGCATAATGATTTGACTCACATACATCATGAAATGACTATCACAATAAGATTAGTGAACATTCATCATCTCATACAGATATCAAATTAAAGAAATAGAAAAATATTCCTTGTGATAACACTTAGGATTTACTCTCTTAACTTTCATATGTAACATACAGCAGGGTTAATTTTATTTATCATGTACATTACATCTCTAGTACTTATTTATCTTATAACTGGAAGTTTGTACCTTTTGACTCCTTCAACCAACTCTCCCTCCCCCACACACTCCCCCTCCTCTAACTACAAATCTGATCTCTTCCTATGAAATTGTTTTTGAAGTATAACTGACCTACAAAACTATGTTAGTTCCTGCTACACAACATAGTGATTCAATGTATTTATACACTTCAAGGGCTTCCCTGGTGGCTCAGATGGTAAAGAATCTGTCTGCAGTGCAGGAGACCTGGGTTCGATCCCTGGGTTGGGAAGATCTCCTGGAGGAGGGCATGGCATCCCGCTTCAATATTCTTGCCTGGAGAATCCCCACTGACAGAGGAGCCTGGTGGACTGCAATCCATAGGGTCGCAAAGAGTCAGACATGACTGAATGACTAAGCAGGGCACAGCACATACACTTCAAAATGATTGCCATGTTAAGTCTAATAAGATATGTCACCATAGTTACTGACTGTATTCCCTACATTGTACATTTCATACCCGCAGCATTTATTTTGCAACTTAAAGGTGTTATCTCTTAATCTCACTCATCTATTTCTCACCTCCACCCATCCCCTCCCTTCGGGCAACCACCTGTTTATCCTCTGTATCCATAGCTGCTTCTGTTTTGTTATGTTTGCTCATTTATTTTTGTTTTTGTTTCTTTTTTAGATTCCATACATAAGCAAATTTTTGTCTTTCTGTATGTAAAAGACATACATTATTTGTCTTTCTCTAATTTATTTCACTTAGCATAAAACCCTCTAGGTCTATCCAGGTTCTTTATTCTACAACCAGATTCCAGTATAATGCAAGGTTTCCCAGATGGAGGAGGTCACCTCCCTCAGTGAGACCAGGAACATATGTATATATTCTCTCAGAGTGCCATTTCTTTTTAGAGCTTTTCAAATATAGCCCGAAAATGCGAGCGTCTGCTGATTCTAAGCTTTGAGTGGATGGAACTGCACACACATATGCCTATTTAGTGCCAGGACATTCTTTTCCTGTTGCTCCCCTGTCCTTAGCAACAATCCAAGAACAAAGACCTCTAATCCCATTTCAAATTTTCACTGCATCAGGGTCAGTCTCTCTCTCTCTCTCTCTCTCTCTCTCTTTAAACCAAAGTCATAAATGCATTCTGCACAGTCTTAAACCAAATAATATCCATACAGACTGGGTCTGACTTCACCATTATTGCTTTTTTTTTTTTTTTAGGCCCATAACTGTCTTAACTTACTGTTCCTTCCACCATCAGCAATGCTGTAAGATTTTCAGGGACAAGACTTTACTGCCTACCACTGCTTCCTGCTTTATTGTCACTGGCAATTTCAATTCATTTCATTTCTGTGTCACTGTCACTCCAACTTCTATCTTCAGCTCTGTGTGGTGTCCTGAAGTTCAGAGTTAATGTATAAACCTTTGCTTTAATAGAAAAATAATGTTCTTTGACTTTTTCTCTAACATGAATAGAGAGCCAGGCAAGGCCAATCTCAAAATTTAGCAAAAATAAGGCTCTTCACTCTTTGTGTGAGTTATAGGGAGGGAAAGATTATCATCTACCTACCACATAATAAAAAAAACAGAATTGTTAGGAAATAAGTGACTTAGGGTTTTTTGTTTTGTTTTGTTTTTGAGGGCAGACTTCAGTTTCTTGTCTTTTTATTGATTGGATGGACTTATGACTTCAGGTAAAGGTTTTACTCTCTCTAAGTTCATTCTTCCCTTCTCCCTCCATGCCCATGTAAAAACTGAGATATAGCTATTGCTATTTATTTTCCGCTCAGGGATGCTTTAAGTTTGAGCCCAGTGGAAAAGAACATAGTACAAATTGTTACTGCTGACAATGGATCTCATCGTGTATTGAGCTAAGATGAACAAAACGGTCTCTAGGGAAGAGAAAGGCTCACCTATGTGAAGTAAATGAATTTCTCCGTGGCTGTAGGGAATGGTGAGATTGTTGTATGGTATACTGATGCCCCCCAAAGTTTATTATCTTCAGTCCATTTGTGGATAAGTTGCCTGACTTGATATAGAACCCAGTCAATAATAATGTCTTTTTGGATTTACACAGGAACATTGGATAATATGTGTAATCCTTTGTTTTTGCTTTAGTATCAGTAACAATCTTGCACCAGAGTCATAGTAGAAAAGGTGGCTATTTCTTAGAGTCAATGTACTTTGCTCTCCTCCTTGGTCTAGGCTTGTGGGAGGACAGAACCTGAGTTGACACCTAAAAGTGAAAATAAGGGGTGAAGAGGAGGAAAACAGAAGGCAACCAAAACATAAATGTTTTCGATAGCAGAACTTTGCTATCTCTCAGTATCTGTTCTAAGCTTTCTCTCTTCAAGGAAAATGCACTGAAGGAAAAGAAGGAAATCAATCATAAAGAACTTCGGGAAGAGTAAGAGATTTAACACTATAGTTCTTTCTGGGCAACCAATAGAGTTTCTGGAAATAAACCATGGAAAGGATGAGTCATATGACTTATGGCCTTTACACTCTGTAATACTTGAGTCACTGACATAGAACTGAATGAATCAATCCATGTTAGAAATAGGATCTTTCCTGGAAAACCCAACTGTATGACTTTATTATTTCTGCCTGTATCTGAGAATGAAAACTTATCACTTGCAGCTTCTACCTCTCTTTTCATGCAGAAAATATATTAAACAAATATTTATATCATGATAAAAATGAGCCTTGAATTTTCTCAAGCACTTGGAAAATTACAAGTTAGTCATTGGTAGAATGACTTTTATTGCAGGTTACCTGAGTCTTCAAAATTGTCCATTCTTTATTTAACTTCTAAGGAAATAGTTTTTCCTTTTCAGGCTATAGAATTTGCTCAGTAAAATTGAAAATTTAAGAAAGTATAATGGCATTTTTTCCTTTAATCTTATAGATGCTACTTTACTGTTTGTTCTCAATATATGTTAAAATTTAAATTTTCCCACTTCCTACTCCTTTCATTTCAAACATGTGCCATTCCCAGATGATACAGAACTTTATATTGCTAGACATATTTATCTTATACAGATTTGTTTTCTCTTATTATTTGGTCTTACCTTTACAGTAAGTGAAATGCAAAAAGATAGCAGCTACTGAACACTTGGAATAATTATTTTTCTCTCAACAAGATTCTTTTTACTAATGGTAAACAAGTGTGCACACTGATAGGGACTAATCAATTGAGACTTTTTTTGGCTATTAGTAACATAAGACTCCAACAGAAGTTATTTAAATTATAAAAAAATTAGTTGCATCACAGATCAAGTGTTTGGCAATAGGCTGTTCTGGACTTAATTCAGCAACTCAGTGATGTCAGTTTTCTCTGCTGTTCTCTTGGATTTTGCTCATGATCACTATATGGCTGCAATGAAACCAAGTATTAATAGCATAGCCTTACAAAACAATATTCATAGGTAAAAATGCTGTGTTTCTATTAGGCATCCCTTTTTAAAGTCAAGAAAAACTTTCCAAGGTGATCTCAGAAGACTTCATCTTCTATTTCATTGACTGGCATATTATCACATGTTCATGTCTTTTGCTAGCATGGGGATGAAATTATCATGATTAGCTTCAACATTCCTCTAAGTTTAGAAAATAAGCCATGAAGCACTTGAGGACCTAAAGATCAAAAAAATCAGGATTCTATCAGGAAGAATGAAGGTGGGAGCTATTTACCAACAGTGTGGATCATATTGAGGAAATGCATAAAAAGATAGGGGCAGTAAGGCTAGGAGTAGGAGCTGTTACCATGCCTACCGTGAAGAGTCAAGGGCAGAGAGAAAAGGCTCTATAGCCTGGGCTACCTGTTAGGAGTTGTTCCCTTTCATACAGCAAGGTAGCCAGTCCACTACAATTCTGTGGGGAGGAGCCAGGGAAATAAATCCCTCAGCCTAACTCCCCTTCTTCTCTCTAGTCTCCTCTACTGACAGAACCCACCCAGGAGACCGAGCATGGAACCCAATAACTCATTCAGTGCATCTGCCTCCAGAGACACAGAGTAGGAGTATAGAGTTTGAGGAAGACAGAAGTCATTTATCAAAACTCTTGTTTTTTTTTTGTTGTTGTTGTTTTGTTTTTTCTTTAAATATGAATTTATTTATTTTAATTGGAGCTAATTACTTTACAATATTGTAGTTGTTTTGCCTTACATTGATATGAATCCACCATGGGTGTACATGTGTTCCCCATCCTGAAACCCCTTCCCACCTCCCTCCCCATCCCATCCCTCTGGGTCATCCCAGTGTACCAGCCTTAAGCACCCTATCTCGTACATCAAACCTGGATTGGTGATCCATTTCACATATGATAATATACATGTTTCAATGCCATTCTCCCAAATCATCCCTCCCTCACCCTCTCCCACAGAGTCCAAAAGACTGTTCTATACATCTGTGTCTCTTTTGCTGTCTCACATATGGGGTTATCGTTACCATCTTTCTAAATTCCATATATATGCATTAGTATACTGTATTGGTGTTTTTCTTTCTGGCTTACTTCACTCTATGTAATAGGCTCCAGTTTCATCCACCTCCTTAGAACTGATTCAAATGTATTCTTTTTAATGGCTGAGTAACATTCCATTGTGTATATGTACCACAGTTTTCTTATCCATTCGTCTACTGATGGACATCTAGGTTGCTTCCATGTCCTGGCTACTATAAACAGTGATGCGCTGAACATTGGGGTACACGTGTCTCTTTCAATCCTGGTTTCCCAGCAGTGGGATTGCTGGATCATATAGCATTTCTATTTCCAGTTTTTAAAGGAATCTCCACACTGTTCTCCATAGTGGCTGTACTAGTTTGCATTCCCACCAACAGTGTAAGAGGGTTCCCTTTTCTCCATACCCTCTCCAGCATTTATTGCTTGTAGACTTTTGGATCACAGCCATTCTGACTGGCATGAAATTGTACCTCATTGTGGTTTTGATTTGCATTTCTTTGATAATGAGTGATGTTGAGCGTCTTTTCATGTGTTTGTTAGCCATCTCTATGTCTTTTTTGGAGAAATGTCTGTTTAGTTCTTTGGCCTATTTTTTGATTGGGTCATTTGTTTTTCTGGAATTGAGCTGTAGGAGTTGCTTGTATATTTTTGAGATTAATTATTTGTCAGTTGCTTCATTTGCTATTATTTTCTCCCATTCTGAAGGCTGTCTTTTCTCCTTGCTTATAGTTTCCTTTGTTGTGCAGAAGCTTTTAAGTTTAATTAGGTCCCATTTGTTTATTTTTGCTTTTATTTCCAATACTCTGGGAGATGGGTCATAGAGGATCCTGCTGTGATTTATGTCGGAGAGTGTTTTGCCTATATTTTCCTCTAGGGGTTTTGTAGTTTCTGGTCTTACATTTAGATCTTTAATCTATTTTGAGTTTATTTCATGTATTGTGTTAGAAAGTGTCCTAGTTTCATTCTTTTACAAGTGGTTGACCAGTTTTCCCAGCACCGCTTGTTAAAGAGATTGTCTTTTCTCCATTGTATATTCTTGCCTCCTTTGTCAAAGATAAGGTGTCCATAGGTGTGTGGATTTACTTCTGGGCTTTCTATTTTGTTCCATTGATCTATATTTCTGTCTTTGTGCCAGTACCATACTGTCTTGATGACTGTAGCTTTGTAGTAGAGCCTGAAATCAGGCAGGTTGATTCCTCCAATTCCATTCTTCTTTTTCAAGATTGCTTTGGCTATTCGTTTTTTTTTGTTTGTTTTTTTTTTTTTTTTGTATTTCCATACAAATTATTTGTATGAAATTATTTGTTCTAGTTCTCTGAAAAATACCATTGGTAGCTTGATAGGGATTTCACTGAGTCTATAGATTGCTTTGGGTAGTATACTCATTTTCACTATATTGATTCTTCAGATCCATGAACATGGTATATTTCTCCATCTATTTGTGTCCTCTTTGATTTCTTTCATCAGTGTTTTATAGTTTTCTATATATAGGTCTTTAGTTTCTTTAGATAGATATATTCCTAAGTATTTTATTCTTTTCATTGCAATGGTGAATGAGATTGTTTCCTTAATTTCTCTTTCTGTTTTTTCATTGTTAGCATATAGGAATGCAAGGGATTTCTGTGTGTTAATTTTATATCCTGCAAATTTACTATATTCATTGATTAGCTATAGTAATTTTCTGGTGGAGTCTTTAGGGTTTTCTATGCAGAGGATCATGTCATCTGCAAACAGTGAGAGTTTTACTTCTCTTCCAATATGGATTCCTTTTATTTATTTATTTATTTATTTATTTTCTGCTCTCATTGCTGTGGCCAAAACTTCCAAAACTATGTTGAATAGTAGTGGTGAGAGTGGACCCCTTTATCTTGTTCGTTACTTTAGGGGAAATGCTTTCAATTTTTTGCCATTTTGGATAATGTTTGCTGTGTATTTGTCATATATAGTTTTTATTATGTTGAGGTATGTTCCTTCTATTCCTACTTTCTGGTGGGTTTTTTTTTTATCATAAATGGATATTGAATTTTGTCAAAGGCTTTCTCTGTATCTATTGAAATAATCATATGGGTTTTATCTTTCAATTTGTTAATGTGGTGTATTACATTGATTGATTTGTGAATATTGAAGAATCTTTGCATCCCTGGGATAAAGCCCACTTTGTTATGATGTATGATATTTTTAATATGTTGTTGTATTCTGTTTGCTAGAGTTTTGTTAAGGATTTTTGCATCTATGTTCATCAGTGATATTGGCCTGCAGTTTTCTTGTTTTTTTTTAATGGCATCTTTGCATGGTTTTGGTGTTAGGGTGATGGCGGCCTCATAGAATGAGTTTAGAAGTTTACCTTCCTCTGCAATTTTCTGGAAGAGTTTGAGTAGGATAGGTGTTAGCTCTTCTCTAAAGTTTTGGAAGAATTCAACTGTGAAGCTGTCTGGTCCTGGGCTTTTGTTTGCTGGAAGATTTATGATCACAGTTTCAATTTCTGTGTTTGTGATGGGTCTGTTAACATTTTCTATTTCTTCCTGGTTCAGTTTTGGAAAGCTGTACTTTTCTAAGAATTTGTCCATTTCTTCCAAGTTGTCCATTTTATTGCATATAGTTGCTGATAGTAGTCTCTTATGATCCTTTGTATTTCTGTGTTGTCTGTTGTGATTTCTCCATTTTCATTTCTAATTTTGTTGATTTGATTCTTCTTCCTTTGTTTCTTGATGAGTTTGGCTAATGGTTTGTCAATTTTATTTAACTTCTCAAAGAACCAGCTTTTGGCTTTGTTAATTTTTGCTATGGTCCCTTTTGTTTCTTTTGCATTTATTTCTGCCCTAATTTTTAAGTTTTCTTTCCTTCTACTAACCATGGGATTCTTCATTTCTTCCTTTTCTAGTGCTTTAGGTGTAAGGTTAGGTTATTTATTTGACTTTTTTCTTGTTTCTTGAGGTAAACCTGTATTGCTATGAATCTTCCCCTTAGCACTGCTTTTACAGTGTCCCATAGGTTTTGGGTTGTTGTGTTTTCAATTGAAGAAGAAGATATAAAAACTATTAATATATATGCACCCAACATGGGAGCACCACAATATGTAAGGCAAATGATAACAAGTATGAAATGGGAAATTAACAATAACACAATAATAGCAAGGGACTTTAGTACCCCACTCACACCTATGGATAGATAAACTAAACAGAAAATTAACAAGGACACACAAACTTTAAATGATACAATAGACAAGTTAGACCTAATTGATATCTATAGATCATTTCACCCCAAAACAATGAATTTCAACTTTTTCTCAAGTGCACATGGATCCTTCTCCAAGATAGATCACATCCTGGGCCATAAATCTAGCCTTGGTAAATTCAAAAACATTGAAATCATTCCAAGCATCTTTTCTGATCACAATGCAGTAAGATTAGATGTCAATTACAGGAGAAAAACTATTAAAAATTCCAACATATAGAGGCTGAACAACACGCTGCTGAATATCACAACTCTTGTTAACTGAGCACCTATCCTGTTCCAAGCAGTATGATAAGCAATTGGCATGAATCAAACAGGGACTCAGTATGGCAACAGTGGAATGAACATATTTTCAATTACACACCCAGAAAGAGATAGCAGTACTGTTTGTAAATATTCTGTGAGGTAAAATGATATGAGAAATGCCAAAGATTGAGTGGAGGAAGCATGGAATAACAGTGGTCAAATACTGTGAATTCAAGGAAAGGAGAGATTCCCCACACCTGTGAAGGGGGTGGAGGTTTCATTTGTTTTTGTAAATTATAAAGATCCCCACCCAACCCAGTTTTTACTCTGTCAGGAAATGTATTATACATTTACTAGCTCTGTCTCAGGATGAAGGAGGGGAATGTTGCATGCTGTACCTTGGGTTGTTAATGCTTAAGCTCCCAGCCATCGCAAAGACTCCTAGACCCAAGCCTGACATAAAAATGGCAGGGCTGCTCATGTTTGAATGGATCATGTGGACTTAAACATTGAGCATCTAAATAACACTACAGTGAGTTTGGGAGTTAAGGTTTTCCTTCTTTCCAGCCACCACAAAATTAGACTCAGACTCTTGGGTAACATTTATCTGTGACCAGAGGCAGAGAAGAACAAATAAGAAGGAAAATGACTGCCTCAGTATTCTAGAGGATGACTGTTAGTAGACTGAGATTAATTTTTATTTAGAAAAATAATATGACATTTCTTATACCCAAGTGTGAGGGAATAAATCAATATCTTCAATACTTAGATCATTTGCTTTATCATATCAACTTTGTGAAGGAAGAATTGCTATCTCTCTTTTTATCAATAATGAAAGTATGTTTAAAGAGTTCCCACAATTTGGCTATGATCATGGGACTTGTACTTGGGACAATGTGCTCCAGGGTCTCTGCTCTCAATCACTTTCCTATTTTACTCAGAATTGACTTGGATAGGGGTTTCTTCTCCAGGCAACACAGAGCACTCTGCACAACACACCTCATAATTCCATTGGATAGTATTTGCTGCTACTGGTATTTGCTGCTTTAAATAAATAGCAACATAACAGAGTTTATAGCCACCATCCCTGGATCACCCCAGCTGATACTTATATTTGATTTCTGTAACATAGCCAAAACTGCCACCACCACTCCCCATTACCATTTTCTAGACAAGAAAACCAAAGTTTAAAGAAAAACAGAAAGAAAGAAGGTAAAAAGAAAAGTTACCTAACTTAAGGAACCAGGACAAGGGCCAAAAAACTCTTCAACTCCTAGTTCAGTATTCCAACCTCTCTTTGCTTTACACACAATAATTTTTTAAATCACAAACCAAAACATTGGTTTCTTATTTCTAGAGCATAGACAGTGATTCAGTGTTTGTGTAATGAGACTGAAAAGGCAAAGAGCTCTGTATGTATCAGTGTGAGAATGCCAACACACTGCTAATGGACACTAGAGAATGGGCAAATGTCAGACAAGGATCAGTGACTTTGAGGATCACTTATCTTTTCAATATGGATCCAAATCCTTAGTACAAACTTCTGTTATGCCATGTCTGTCATAACACTACTCAATTCCATCAACAAAGTGAAGGAATGGCAAGATTTCTAGCTCCTACTAGGACCACAATTCCCACCTTAAATGCTACATCTGTAACATAAGACTTTTCTTCTGGTCTGTATTATTACAGCCTGAAGACCCTTCTCTTTTCACCTTCTCTGATCTGCCTCTTCTTGGGTTACTCATCTTAATTGATGCCATTGTTAATCCCTCAGTTTCCCAAGAAGACAATTTGAGTAGTCACCCTTGAAACTTATTATCCATGACCCCTCAGAGCCATTGTCAGCTCTAGTCTATTTTTGAAATGACCATTAAGTCAGACCCTTCTATCTTTTTCCCACCATCATCATTGTAGGTGGCACTAGTGATAAAGAACCTGCCTGTCCAATACAGGAGCTGAAGAAAACGTGGGTTCATTCTCTGGATTGAGAAGATCCCCTGGAGGAGGGTATGGCAACCCACTCTAGTATTCTTGCTTAGAGAATCAAGAGGAGCCTGGTGGGCTACTGTTCATAGCATCACAAAGAGTCTGACATGACCAAAGCTACTTAGCATGTATACACAATCCAATATTAGATCTTCTCTCACTTGACCTTGGCTGACTCTGTTTGTTCTCTTTACCTAAGTCCCACTCTAATTTATTATATATGCTCCTACCAGAGTTACTTTCATTCAACAAAATTTTGATGACATCAACTTCCTTGCTTAAAAATGTGTTCAGTGATATTCATCTATTTGTTAAAACCTAGGTTCCTGGGAAGAGCCCACAAGCCCTTCACAATCTGATGCCAATTTCCCTTACCAGCCCTATCTCTTCCCATCCTCTGTCCTCTGCTTATATTCTCATCCTAATAACTTGCCTTAAGTCCCTGATTGCATAATTCTGTGTTTCTGCACATGCCATTAACTCTGCCTTCACTTTTTTCTCTGCCTAAATTCTCCAAAATTTTCTTTGAAACAAGTTGCAATATCATCTCCCTGGTGAAATTTTCTGACTCTGTAAGTATGTTAGTCAGTCCTGTGTCAGGGTTATAGCAATACTTTGGGATGCAACTATGGGTAACAGCTGGAATGTAACCCATGTTTATGGTGGGATCCAGCTATATCTTGGCAGGCCTGGCAGCCTGGAGAGGAAAATCTATGGAAGCTGTTTGCATGTAAGGCCAGGTGCCTTACAAGTGTCAAACCCAGACTCTGACCAGATCCAATCTGAGGGTCGGGGGTAGGCATTGATGTGAACACAGCATTGTTGTGTTTTTCAGGCTTACCCTGGTTCATCACTACTTTAAACTGCTATCTAAATCTTTGAGAATTAAGGTTGCATGAGGTGAGGTGAGGTGAAGTCGCTCAGTCGTGTCCAACTCTGTGAACCCATGGACTGTAGCCTACCAGGTTTCTCCGTCCATGGGATTCTCCAGGCAAGAATACTGGAGTGGGTTACCATTTCCTTCTCCAGGGGATCTTCCCAACCCAGGGATCGAACCTGGGTTTCCTGCATTGGAAGCAGTTGCATAGAAAAATACAAAGTTATCTCGTTGACAGTTATGTGGGCCACTAAAATCATGGCTCACAGATGGTTTGATCTTAACCACCAAAAGCAAAGTCATTTTCCTTAGAATTGTATAGAAGCAGCTATATGGTTCACTTATTTGACTCTAGAAGCTAGAAGCAGCTTTAGAAGTTGCAGTGCTAAAAGTGTCCATTTCCTGTCTCTCTGTGGTAGCAATGAGGAGCAGAGGAAGAGAAAGATAGAACTCAAAAACCCATCCCATGGGGCTGTAGGACAAGAGGTTTCAGCTGAAATTACCCCTGAAGGGTACTGAAGCAAGAAAAAAGTGAGGACTGTCAGAGGATAGTTCCAGAAGGCTACCAAGAAACCTAAATAAGATATACCTTAGGCAATTTCATCCCTTACTTTAACACTTGTTCATGTGTCTGCTCTGTGCATTCACCATTCCAGATGCCAAGGACATGGCAGAGCACAAAAGTTGAAGATAAGTAATAACTCCACAAGGACAGAAAAATTCCATTTCTGATGTCAGTGGGTGCAATGAAAAAACAAAGGGTCTGCTGTAACAGAGGACAGGAACAGAATGTGTCTTGTTGAGGAGAGGTCATTTGAGCTCAAACCTGAAAAAAAGTAAAAAAAAAAAAAAATCAACCATGTGACTAACTTGGGAGAACATTCCAAGTATAGAGAATAGTTAAGTTCAAAGACCTTAAGATAATAATAAGCTTGGCATTTCACAGACTAGAAAGAAGGTCATTGTAGAAACTAGTGGTCAAGTGAGAGTTGCATGGGATGATTCATGGAGATAAACAGATGTTGAGTCATGTAGGAACTTCCAGAGCATGTTCAGGACCTTGGACTGCATTCTGGGTATAACAGGAAGCTATTGGAGGTTTTAGCAGGGAATGGACATGAGCTGAATTTTGTTTTTAAAGATTCACTATAACATTTCAGCAGAGAATGGAATGTGGAGGGAAGAGGCAGCAGAAGGGGAAGCAGAGAAACTGTGTAGAGGCTACTGCAGTATTTCAGGCAAACAATGGTGTGTGTTCAGATAGAGACAGCAGTGGGGAAGGGAGAAAAACATGGTGGACTTGAAACATATTGCAGATACGATAGACAGGATTGGCAGGTACACTGGATGTCAGGGTGGAAAAGGCTGCAGAATAATAAAACATAGCATGGTTTATGGCTAGAGCAACTCTGAGAGAAATGACTGTTGGAAAAGGAAGAGCTGGAAGCAACAGTGTATTGGAAGAGGAGGAAAATTGGGCTGTTAATTTTGTGACCTATTAGAAATCCAGAGGACTTTTCAGGTAGGCAATTGGATTAAAAAAAAAAAAAAAATCTGAAGGAACAGGATAAAGTTTCATGGGTGCAAAGTTTAGGAGCCATCAGACGATCATGAGTATTTAGTGAGAATAGTTCCAGAACAAAGCAAGGGAGAATTGGGGAAGTAAACAGGTTCCACAACCACATATGGGAGTTATTTGTCAGGTAACATTAATGGTTCTTGAAGTGAAAGTCGCTCAGTTGTGTCCATCTCTTTGCCACCCCGTGAGCTGTAGTCCATGGAATTCTCTAGGCCAGAATACTAGAATGGGTAGCCTTTCCCTTATCCAGGGGATCTTCCCAACCCAGGGATCAAACCCAGGTCTTCCACATTGCAGGCAGCTTCTTTACCAGGTGAGCCACAAGGGAGCCCTAATGTTCCCTAGAGACACTTGGCAGGGAATGCTCATTAAGAAGGAAGGAGATGTAAGTGGTACCAAGCCGTAAAGAACAGAGGACCAAAGCCAGGCAATGTTATCAAATCTGTTTTCTTTTTGCTTCCCTAACTTGTGACTTTATAGCTCCCGAATATTCCACCTGCTTTTCCTTGAAGATGTAACATTTTGTTCAGTCTTTGAACTTCTGTGGCATCTCCTTTTGTGATTACAGTAACACTATCTAGGCAGAATTGGAAAAAATTCAGCAGTTATTTAATCAGCAACTTGTGACTCAAGAAGGATACATATAGGATACAGTAAAATTTCTTGTTAAGGTATTACTTTCTAAAGCCAAAAAAGGCAAAATTTCAATAACAAAAAATTATTCTTGAAAATCTCCTAAACTGCGCATATGAAACAGAATAAATGGTTTTAGATAGCAATACTGTACAGATTCCCTTAAAGTCCAAAGCAGAATACTTTTCCTCTAACACTAACAGATTGATATGGTTATACCAGATGAAGCTGTACAGTGTACCCCAAAATAGCAGAGGTAGGATTAAACTCATAAATGTTCAAAGGATGTATGAAATGATTCCACATTATCTAGTCCTGGCTTAAGAGTCTTTGTGGTCAGATATTCAGACAATAAAGGAGATTTTTCCAGTAATGATGGGGAGGAGCTTTATATAGTAAGCTGTCAAGAATCGTTAAGACACAGAAATGAGGCTGCTGAGAATATGTGTCTGGTTCAGGACCAAATATTGAATTTGCATATTACTGAACTTGCTTCATGCTCATTCAGTCATGTCTGACTCTTTGAGACCCAATGGACTGTAGCCCACCAGACTCCTATGTCCTTGGGATATTTCCAGGCAAGAATCTCTCTTAGAGTGGGTCACCATACCATGCTCCAGCGGATCTTTCTGATCCAGGGATCAAACCCATGTCTCTTGAGTCTCCTGCATTGACAGGCAGATTCTTTACCGCTGTGCCACCTGGGAAGCTGCGAATTTGATGAATAACAGAATGCTATCTAGTCTGCAAGCAGTCTGATAAGAGAGACAGATTTGCAGCTAGCACAGTTAGTGAGTTGCTGCATATTTTATCTGTCTGCAAATCTGTCTGCCCTACCAGACTACTACTTCCTGTCCACTTACACTAAAAGCTCAGCATACAGAGAACATTCAGTAAGTAAATCATACTCCCATGGCTGTGGAAGGACTTTCCCACTTCAGTTTATTTGTCATGACTCCCTCTATAACTTGAGGCCCTTGCTTATTTCTTATACTCTGATTCATTTGCTTCTTGGTCTGGTAGGCCAATATCCTTGGAGCTCTCCATGACAAAGTCAGCCAGGCCTCAGCCCCTTGGCCTTTCTCCCTGCAGGGCTAGTCCAGAAGCTACAGCGGGTGCTTTTTTATCTTAAGCCCACTGTTGCTCTTGGATTTACTCTGGTTTAAGAGTGTTCCTATAATCCCTTTGGATCAGCTTTTCTCCCTCTATTCCTTATTACTAATCACTGTCAGATGGAAAACGAGAAATCCCATCATTTTGGTTAACTGGGTCACTAAGAACCAAAGTATTCCTATGTTCCTACCTTGAAAGCATAATTAAAGCCTTGACTAATTACTGTTAATGTAACCTTAATTAACTAACCTAACTTACCACTAATCAAGGGAATGGGTCTTCTGAGGGACTGTGAATTATTTTCTAGTCAGTATATAACATAAGGTAATACACATCTATATCCCTAGGGATACACTCATTAAGAATAAATTAAAACTCTTCATTATTAGGAGATAAAGTTGGAGGTTGCTTGTTTACTTGTTTATTTATTTACACAAAGGATTGGACTCAGGACCTTGTCTTGCATTTTTACTACAGAGCTTTCGCCATATTTATGAGACAAGTAGGGATTTGGCATCTTCCTTACTTCCTCTGGGTTGTCAACCCATGATAATTATTTCAGTAGTGTTATTCAGAGGCTGCTATATCTGATCGCCACATCATGTGGTGTGTGTGTGGGCATGCACGCTCAGTCATGTCTGATTCTTTATGACGCCATGGATGGTAGCCCACAAGGCTCTTCTGTCCATGGAATTTTCTAAGCAAGAATACTGAAGTGGGTTTCCATTTCCTCCTTCAAGGGATCTTCCTGACCCACAGTTCAAACCAGTGTCTCTTATGTCTTCAGCATTGGCAGGTGGATTCTTTACCTCTGTGCCACCTGGGAAGCCTGTCACATTATAGTCACTTGTTATCTGTGTGACTTACTATATGTCAGTTCGCCTCCCTGGACCCCAGCCTCCTTGCCTATAAAATGAGGCCAGTATATCAAAGCCCTTCCAACTTTAACATGCTCTATCTATGGCAGTAAAGTTATTCTTGATGTCTAGGTACTCTGTCTTGAAAGTCAAATTGATATGATGTTATTCTGTAACACTAAGAGTTATTTTCTATGACTACTCACAATATTAATCCTTCTCTTTGAAAGTTTTAATTATACATTTTCCAAAACTGCCTGATGAGAAGACAAATTAATAAACTGCCTCAATGCAATAATTTCAACACAAGAGAGGTTCCACCAAAATACCTATCATAGCTCTAATATCTGGAGTTCCCCCATTTTATTTCTACAGTGTAAGGGACCATGCATATATTAATCATTTGGCATCGATATTAATGAGTTTATATAAGATCATTTCCTTGGCACAAGTTTTGAGTTAGACAGGAATGGAAAAAAAAAAAAAGCAAACATTACGATACTGATGTGAAGATACCAACGAAAGACATCAGAGTAAACACGGGAACCATCATCATTAGTTTCTTAATATTTCTCTGGTGGGTACCATGACCCCAGGCCATCCCTGCTTTTTCTGTGATAAGAATTCGTGTCTATTGTTGACACTCAGGAACCTGTAGTGGAAAAAAGTGGTACTGAACACTAGAACTAATGCATGAAGGAGGCTTTATGCAAAATCCCCTTTCCTGAACAGGCTTAGAACTAAGTTAGCTTTCTTTTAGTTTGCGATTGTTTAAAGACATCTGCAAAAAGCCTGGGGTTGGAGATGCCTGTAGGCATCCCTTCCATCACAGCGTTGCTCTGTTTGCCAACTGCTGGGAGCATCCGCAGCCAATTTATCACCTGAAAGCCACAAATACCTGGAGAACATATTCTGTCTGTAAAAATAGATTTCACAGATTCTTTAAGTTGGGTCATTATGTTTTAGTCTTTACTGCCTATTTATAGTAAATGAATGAGTGAATGAGAAAGTGAGTGAATAAATGAATAGCCAGGTAAATTAAAGTGTTTTCTTCTTTTCCACCTAAATAATTAAATGGGTTTCAATCATGTGTGGAAAAAATAGACTGGAAAGGGTTTTTTTTTTTCAGGTATTGTCTCAGTCATTATCAAACTTTAGTGTCGATAAAAATAAATTTATATTAAAAAAATAATCACAGAAAACATATTAAATATTCAGATTTTGGGCCTTTGCACCTAGAGATTCTGAGTCAGTAGATCAGGCACAAGCACAGAAGTGTAAGCATTAATAGCACAAGTGCACACACACATGTGCAAATACACATGCTTCAAAGCTGATTCTAATGTGGGTGGTTCACAGGTCACATTCAGTGAAAAACTACTATATAATGACTATTGATCTTCTGGTCTGTCACTCTGATATCAGAATCTTCAAAATATTATGGGTTGTACCCATCTCACCTTTGGACCAGGGTGAGTCAAATGAAAGCAAGCAACAGCCAAATAAGAGAATTCCAAAGAGAATGCCAAAGTACAAAGGGGACTTAAAATATCTAAGTTGAAGATTTACTATAAAAATAATTAAGACAGATGATATTGACACAAAAAAGGATAGATTAATAGATCAATGGAAAAGAATGATGAGTCAAGAAATAAAAAACATTATATGTAAGAAATTAATTTTGAACAAAGGTGAAGTGAATTCATTGGTGAATAAATAGTCTGTTTAATAAATGGTGCTTGAACAATTGGATATCCACATAAAGGAAAAAAGTGCTTCTCTTTACCAAATTCAAAAAACAAATAAAAATGGGTAATAAAACCAATGTTAAGCTAAAAGCTTTATAATTTCTAGAAGAAAAGATAGAGGAAAATTTTTGTGATCTTGCTTTAAGATAAGAATTTTTAGATTTATAGTAAACCCACAATCCAAAAACAGTAAAAGTTGGTACAGTGGAGTTTTCCAAAATTAAGAACTCTTCACAGTAAAAAGACAAGACACTGACTGAAAATTATCCTCGCAAATCACAAATAAAATGGTGTTTGCAAATCACTTATCTGATAAAGAACCTGTATCCACATTATACAAATAGCTCCTAAAACTCTATAATAAAATTGAAAGTGAAAGTTACTCAGCTGACTCTTTGTGACCCCATGGACCATGGAATCCTCCAGGCCAGAATACTGGAGTGGGTAGCCATTCCCTTCTCCACGGGATCTTCCCAACCCAGGGATCAAGCCCAGGTCTCCTGCATTACAGGCAAATTCTTTATCAGCTGAGCCACCAGGGAAGCCCAAGAATACTGGAGTGGGTAGCCTATTCCTTCTCCAGTGGATCTTCCCCACCCAGGAACTGAACTGGGGTCTGCTGCATTGCAGGTGGGTTCTTTACCAGCTGAGTTACCAGGGAAGCCCATAATAAAACATGTTAATGGGTAAAGAATTTAACATAGATAGTTCACCAGAAAATATGTATGGATAACAAATAATCACATGAAAATATGCTCAACCTCATTAATCATTAAGAAAATGCAGATCAGCGATACCACTACAAATCTGTTGGAACAATTATAGTTTAAAAGACTGATGAAAATATTTAGGACATTGAGAAACTGAAACATTTCTCCACAACAAAAGGAATGAACTATTAACACATGCAACATGGATGAGTCACAAACTATTTATGCTGAGTCACAAAAAGCAGACAGAAGAACAATAGATCCTAAGATTCTATTTGTATGAATCCTAGAAAATAAAATCTGATCCAAACTGACAGAAAGCAGATTAGTGGTCTCCTGAGAAAGGGGAAAGGTAAAAATGGGAAGAAGACAGGGATTAAAAGGAGACCGAAGCAGTCCTTGTGGTAGATGTATTATAATGTTCATTGTCTTTACTTTGGCCACTTCATGCGAAGAGTTGACTCATTGGAAAAGACTCTGATGCTGGGAGGGATTGGGGGCAGGAGGAGAAGGGGACGACAGAGGATAAGATGGCTGGATGGCATCACTAACTTGATGGGCATGAGTTTGGGTGAACTCCGGGGGGCAGTGATGGACAGGGAGGCCTGGCATGCTACAATTCATGGGGTAGCAAAAAGTTGGACACGACTGAGCGACTGAACAGAACTGAACTGAACTGTCTTTACTGTGGCCAAAGTTTTTAGGCTTATGTCAACAACATATGTCAAAGTTTATCAAATTATACACTTCACATGCAAATTATTGTATGCCATTTGTATCTTAAGAAGGCTGCTTAAAAATTGATATGGGCCTCACTGAGTTGCCTTGTGGGAAACTGAGGTATGGATAGCCATCTCCATGGATAATAGTCTTTGTATTCAGATCTCTGGATGAAAGAACACCCATACACACACACACACACACACGCAAATATTATATGCATACATATGTGAATATGTATACATATTCATGAATGAAGCTATGACAGGAAAGTTTCTTAGCCTTAAAGTGTAACATCTTATATCCCTCATAGTTTTAGGAACTAATAACGTGAAAGTATTATTTCTAAAGAGTAACTAGAACAATTTTAATTTAAACATTATCTGTTAGGCAAATTTTAAAAAAATAAAAAGCCAGAAAATAGCAGTAATGATGTGAGAACACTTGAATTCTCATTTCTCTCATTTCCTTCTGGTTGGAATACACACTCATAATTACTTTCATTATCTTTTAAAAGTCATCTTGAGTGTGCACGCATGTATGCTAAGGTTGCTTCCGTCATGTCTGACTCTTTGTGACCCTGTGGACTGTAGCCTGCTAGGCTTGTCTGTCCATGGGACTCTCCAGGCAAGAATACTGGAGTGGGTTGCCATGCCCTCCTCCACGGGACCTTCGCAACCCAGGGATTGAAACCATATCTCCTGTGTTGGCAGACAGGTTCTTTACCACTCGTGCCACCTGGGAAGCCCCAAAAGTCATCTTATAAAATATAAAATGTATATAACCTGTGTATTAGTTTTCCATTGCTGTGTAATGTATTAACACAAATTTACCACCTTTAAATAACACAAATGTATCATCTCTTACTTTCTATGGATCAAAAATCTAGGTATGGGTCAGCTGGGTCGTCTGCTCAGGGTCTCACCAGGCTAAGATCAAAACGTCACTGGGGCTACAGTCTTGATCTGAGGTTCAAGATCTTTCAAGATGACTGTTGTTGGCAGCACTGAATATCTTGTGCTTGTGTCTGAAGCCACATATTCTCAATGATTATTGGTCAGAAACTGCCATTGCTTTCTAGGAGTTGTTCCCAGTTTCTTCCTACATGACTGCCTCCATGAGCACTTCACAATGGAGAATTTGCTTCTTTAAGACTAGTGAGAGGATCTTTCTCATGCTCACATATCTTTTTTTGCAGAAAGGGCCCAGCCCCTTTGAAGGATTCACCTGATTGGATTAAGTCCACCCAGGATAATCTCTTCTGACTCAACTTCAACTGATTTTGGATATTGAAAACCATCTCATCTTTGTCATGTAATGTATCTTAATTGTGGGAATAAAATTCATCATATTCATGTGCTTGTCTATACTCAAAAGGATAGATTTATTTATGCTGCCTACATTAGGGGACAAAAAATTTAGGAGTCATCTTAAAATTTGGTGTACCACATTAGGACCCAGAATATCTAAACACAGGTACCCAAGGAGGCAAGTGTAAGGATGCACATACCAGCATTGCTGATAACATGAGAACATTACCTACCATTCAAAAGTGCAAAATAGGAAATGTATAAATAAAATGAGGAATGTTCTTAAGTTGGAATATAAAACAAAATTTGAGCAGTAAAAAAGTGAGTAACTAGTTAAAATAAATGGGGCCTTCTGGGACAGACCCTCCACTTATTCTCTGCAGCGGTTCTTCTCTGAAGTATCTCGATAATAGTATCTGATGCACATTTCCTGAGTTGTCTTACAGATGCTAACCCCATCAACAAATGAAAGAAATTAACTTCTTGATGACCGTGTGCAGTAGCCCCCAGATCTACCTGCTCCTAAGGATTGATAATGTTAACCGCTGTGACACCACCCCATTACTTCATCATCAACTAACCAGAGAACTGTGTATGAGCTGATCACATACCCTCGGACACCCCTCCCTTGCCTTGTCTTTTTTTTTTTTAAGTCTTTATTGAATTTGTTACAATATTACTTCTGTTTTATGTTTTGTGTTTTTGGCTGTGAGGCATATGGAATCTTAGCTCCCTGACCAGTTATCGAACCTGTATCCCTTGCATTGGAAGGCAGTGCCTTAACCACTGGACCACCAGGGAAGCCCCTCACCTTGCCTTTAGAAAATGCTTTGCTAGGACTTCCCTGGTGATATAGTGGATCAGAGTCTGCCTGCCAATGCAGGGGACACAGGTTGGATCCCTAGTCTTGAAAGATCCCAAATGCTGTGGAGCAACTAAGTCCTCAGGCCACAACTACTGAACACAGAGCACCTAGAGCCGGTGCTCCACAGCAAGTGAAGACGTCACAATGAGAAGGCCGTGCACTGCCACAAAGAGTAGCCCCTGCTTGCCACAAGTAGAGAAAGCCCTGAGAAAGCAATGAAGACTCAACACAACCAAAAAATAAATAGTTCTTTTAAACATCTATATATTTCCACATGAAATGGTACAACTTAAAAATTGCCCAATGTTCACAAGTTTCAGAAATCTGAGCTTTGCTGATGCTGCAATAAAATGTTGCAATTGAAAAAAAAAATCTATATTAAAAAAAAGAATATTTAAAAAAATACTTTTCTAAAACTCGTCGGAGAGTCCAGACTTTTTGAGCACCATCTGTCCCAGATTCCTTGTCTGGCGCCTTACAGTAAATGCTGCACTTTCGGTCACCACAACCTGGTGTCAGTAGATTGGCTTTACTGTGTGAGGGCTAGCAGCCCCAACTTTGGTTCGGTAACAGGGCTGTTTATTTCAGCATTTGCTTTACCTACATGAGAAACATAACCCCTACTTGTTTATATCTACACAATCAGGTTTCTGTCACATGCCGCCAAATGCAAATCTAAATAATATGTGGGCTCTAAGAATCTCTGCGTAAAGAAATCTATCTTTCCTAAACTTATTTGTAAAAATAAATAGTTTAAAGATTGTACAACTATTTATTTTTACTTCATTTGATATAAAATTCCACAAAACAATGTTCCATTGGATATCTGTTTGGGTAATGAAGTTTTATTTCTTGTTATAAAAAACTTTTATAATTACCAGTCTGTTTTGCTGGCTAAAGTACTGAATTAATGAGATCAAGGCGTGAAAACTGGTCTTCATATGAACAAATTGATTTCACCTTATAAGATAAGCTATCTTAGAAAAGACATTACGGATTTATCCACGAGTCCATTGATCCTAAAAATATTTATTTGCCACTCAATCAATTACAAGCTCTCTGCCAAATTCTGGGGATACAAAGATAATTTAATCATGTGTGCAAGTCTCAGTTATCTTAAACTAAGTGTGACAAAATAATTCATTATAATGTAATATATTTAACATTCCAAAGGACAATTCCAAATATTGAGGCCATTCATAATTTTCCTGAATCAAGAATATTGGCCTACACACTGTCAGGCTCTTAGGAAAAACTGGGTTCCTTAACAAGAAAGAGAGCTAAGTTAACCAGCTAGCACTGGCATCTCAATTTTGACTTTCTTTAATTATCCTTGTACACACAATGACATATGTCAAAGGACACAGATATCAATTCTTTGTGAAAACTGTAAATTAACAGTCAACACTGCTGATAGAATGGACAGAACTGATGTGGAAAGAAGAGGGGAAATATTTAATTATAACTAAAGGGAAAGAGGCTTCAGATTAAGAAGACAGACACCTTCAAGAGGATGAAAGGCATGAGCATGTTTGCAGATAGCAGGGGAGTTGTCAGTGGAAACGCAGAAGATGAATGTGCTGAAAAGAAGAGTTAGCTGATGGAGCAAAGTCTCAGAAGAGAAAGGAGGAGTTGGAATAAAGTACATCATATTAAACTGAACAGAAATAAAGCCTTATCCTCTGATTCAAAAGGAGGGGAATAATTTGCAGGTGGATGTAGAAGGGATTAATGTGAATTGACTTGTGTCACAAAAATATATGTAGAAGTCCTTACCCCACTACCGAAGAGTGTGACCTTATTTAGAAATAGAGCCGCTGCATATGTAATCAGCTAATAAGAGATCACACTGGAGTAGAATAGACCCCTAATCCTATATAGCTGGAGTCCTTATAAAACTGGGACATTTAGAGACAGACACTCAGAGAAGGAAGACAACATTAAGACACATGAGGGATGATAGCCATATGATAATCAAAACAAAAACTCCACTGATCCATCTACAAGTCACGGAATACCAAGGATTGCTGCAAACTCCCAAAAGCTAGGAAGGGGCAAAAAAGAATGTTCTACAGATTTCACAGGGGACATAGTCCTGCTTCTGTTCTGATTTCAGACTTCTAGTCTCTAGGACTGAGATAATAAATTTTTGTTGTCATAAGCCACTAAGTTTCTGGTACTTTGTTACGGCAGCCTTAAAACACTAATGGGAGGATGTTGTGGAAAACCACACTGGTAGCCTTATCTTATAGATGAAGAAGGGGTTCAGAAAGTAGCAGAATGGTTTAGAAGGGAGTGTTGAGCTGTAGTGAAGTTCAAAACTAATCGCCGAAGGGAATGGAAATGGTAGCCAAGCATGAAGATGGAAGATATAAAAATGAGTAATGAGAACCTGACTGAAGTCAGTGACTATGAATTTATAGCAACACTAATATGATAAAAATCCTAGACACAAATATGAATTTAGTACATGATAAAGGTGGTATTTCAAGTTAATGGATAAATGACAGATCCAATACAATACACTTGACAATGTGTAGGAAATAAATAAGGTTAAATATCTACGGACAGAACAATCTGTCTCTTTAAATCTCTTGTTTATAATAATGGCAAAAAGTTTTAAAACCTAAATATTACATAATTGGAAATAGCATATGATATTTGGTTGCTAACACATTTTACATAGTGAGAATATATAATTTTTAAATTTAAAAAAATGTCAATATATATTATTTTTGACTGTTATTACAGTTTTCTTGTGAAATAAATACACATACATAGTGTATATATATCTCTAGAGAAACCAAATGATGAAATTCTATCAAAAAATCAATGGTCATTTGAAGTAAGTCAGAAAGAGAAAAATTGTAAATTACTGCGTATATGTGGAATCTAGAAGAATGGTACTGATTAACCTATTGGCAGGGCAGAATAGAGACACAGATGTAGAGGACATGTGAACCCAGAGGAGGTTGGGAAGGAAAGGGTGGGACAAACTGGGAGATTAGGATTGACATATATACACTGCAACAGGTACATAAAACAGGTAGCTAGTGGGAAACTCCTCTGCAGCACAGGCAGCTCTGCTCAGTGCTGTGGTGACCTGGAGTGGTGGCGGGGGGGAGGTTCCAGAGGGGATATATGTATACAAATAGCTGGTTCACTTTGTTATACAGATAAAATAATACAACATTGCAAAGCAACTGCACTTCCATTAAAGAAAAAAAAAGGAAAGAAATACAAGTGGAACCCCTCCCCCAAAATGATAGAACTAGAATACAATATATACAGTAAGTCAGCATTCTGCTTTAAGTGTTAGAGAGCCATGGTCAAGAGTATTTCTGGAGGAGGGAAAAAAAAAAAAAACTGCCCACCAGCTAGGACTGGGAGTGGGCTACAGGATTCCTGGAAAGATGATGTCCAAAACCAGTGCCATGATCTTTGTGGGACTATCAATCCAAAGATTCCATGTGGATGGGCCTGAGTAGAAGGGGACAGTGCAATGTTCTGCTGAGATGCCATCTTGAGAGAAGTGGGACTATTTTATAAACAATCCCAGAAACACTTGGATTCTTACAGGTTTATTAGGGATACAAGGGTTTACTTGAATGTTTGTCTGTGGCACCTACTCCTTAATCATTTATAACTTTATTTAGAAAACAAAGTGGTATAACTATCGTGACCCCAGAATTTCAGTCTTATACAAAACTGTGTACCTATTTGTGTTCATGAGACCTCATAGCTTCCTTAAAAAATGGTGGCTTCCACTTCCTCTGCATAACATGGAATCCTTGAGAAAAGTGAATATGAAAAATAATCTGCCTAAAAGGAATGTGGTGTTCTCAGATGGCCCTACGAACCCGCCTGCCAACACAGGAGAGGTAAGAGATGCAGGTTCAGTCTCTGGCTTGGGAAGATCCCCTGGAGAAGGGCATGGCAATCCACTCCAGTATTCTTGCCTGGAGAATCCCATGGCCAGTGGAGCCTGGTGGGCGATAGTCCATAAGGTTGCAAAGAGTCAGACACAACTGAAGCGACTTAACATGCATGCAGAAGGAATGTATAAATGTGTGTATGTCTCTATATATGTACATCTATGCATACATTTTCAAGGGCAATATCTGTTGTATTAGAATTTTCTTTAATCTTTGCATCTATGCTATTTGCATATTCCCAGATTTAATGAGAACAGGAGTTCTGCTGAAAATAAAATGGTCTGAAAAAAGAAGAAGCAGGTCAGCTTAGGAACAATTAGGCTCAAAAAAAGTTTGAGTATTATCTTCCTGGTGGGCTTAGTTGTGTAATATAATCCAGAAAAAGCACAAGTTTGTAGAATGTTCTCCAAGATGAGGTTCTGAGATGTTTTATTTTAGTGCTTTCATTTTCTATAATGAAATGAGATAATAAATCTCTATTTGTGTCTGAATATCCCAAAATAGCTAGTAAGAATAGAAAAATCTGACAGTTGCTGAGGAAAAAAGAAAAAAAAAAGTGAAAATAGCTGAATCTGTCCAATCTTGTACTTATCCATTCAGGCTAAAAATGGTGTTATTGTCGAAAAGAAGTTAAGAAATTTTCTTCAGGAAAAAAAAAAAAAACCTTTTGTGGAGAAAAATGTCATTTGTTGCTCTCTAAATGCAAATGTGCAAAATTAATTTAATTCTTTTATTGGTAACTAAGTAAAAACATAATAGAAAATTGTCTTTCTTTCATTCTGCAAACAGATAGAAGTCCCAGCCTGGGCATTCACTGACAGAGATGGACTCCAGTAGGAATAAGATGTAGTCTCTGCCCTCAAAGAATCTTATAATCCTCATGAATTAAAATCATGATGAAGGGTACAAATAGGCAATTCACAAAGAGGAGAAAAGCTAATTGTCTAGAAACATACATAAAATATTCATCTTCAACGGTAATCAAGCAATGCAACTTTGAAATAGCAATACTATATTGTTTTTCATCAACAATTTAGAAAAGAATGTCTAAGAATAATACATGACTGATACATAAAATTAGGACCTCTAAGTAATTATTGTTTTTGATGTTGTTTAGTCTCTAAGTTGTGTCTGACTCTTATGTGACCCAATGGAGCCCCTCTATCCATGGGATATTCCAGGCAAAAGTACTGAAGTGGGTTGCCACTTTCTTTAATCCAGAGATTAAACCTATGTCTCTTGCATTGGCAGGTGGAGTCTTTACCACTGAGTCATCAAGGAAGCCAATTAATTATTCAGTTCAGTTCAGTTCAGTCGCTCAGTCGTGTCCGACTCTCTGCAACTACATGAATTGCGGCACGCCAGGCCTCCCTGTCCATCACCATCTCCCAGAGTTCATTCAGACTCACGTCCATCAAGTCCATGATGCCATCCAGCCATCTCATCCTCGGTCGTCCCCTTCTCCTCCTGCCCCTAGTCCCCCCCAGCATCAGAGTCTTTTCCAATGAGTCAACGCTTAGCATGAGGTGGCCAAAGTACTAGAGCTTCAGCTTTAGCATCATTCCTTCCAAAGAAATCCCAGGGTTGATCTCCTTCAGAATGGACTGGTTGGATCTCCTTGCAGTCCAGGGGACCCTCAAGAGTCTTCTCCAACACCACAGTTCAAACGCATCAATTCTTCAGCACTCAGCCTTCTTCACAGTCCAACTGTCACATCCAGACATGACCACAGGAAAAACCATAGCCTTGACTAGACGGACCTTAGTCAGCAAAGTAATGCCTCTGCTTTAATTATTAGTTGAACATAAATTAGAAAATCTTTCTGGAATATAATCTCACAGCATGTATCAAAAGAATTAAAATTATTCACATAGTATGGTACAAATCCACATTCAAGAATTTCAACTGAGAAAATAAATGATTGAAGTTCTCATAAATGGAGCAATGAGAATGTTCATCACACAATTTTTAGTAGTTTTAATAGCTCAAAATAAATTTTAACAACCAATGTACCATGAAATGGAAGATTTGTCAAAAATATGGCACATTTTTATAAAACGATATTGCTAGTAAGACTTAAACAGTAAAATAATAATTATATCAAGAATTTTATGATATAATTAGTGAAAGATAAAATTTAAAAATTGGGTTCAGCAGGATGCCATTGTAAATAAGTCATGTGTATATATTGTAAAAAGCTATATACACAAATGATAAATACATGCAAAAGAGTTTGACTTGTTTTAATAGAAAAATAAGATTAGAGGGAATTTTCTTCTTGTTATTTCTTTCTATTATTTAAATTTTTAAATACTGAGCATGTGGCATTTCTTCTGTTAAAAATTAACTGTTAATTAAATGGCAACCCACTCCAGTGTTCTTGCCTGGAGAATCCCAGGGACAGGGGAGCCTGGTGGGCTGCCGTCTATGGGGTCGCAGAGAGTCGGACATGACTAAAGCGACTTAGCAGCAGCAGCAGCAGCAGCAACCACCTTTAAGGCTTAGACATAGTTCTTGCTCGCTTTCTCAGATTCCACTGACTGTCTCCTTTCTCTCTCAGTTGACTACCTGCCTTCTTCAAATACCCCTCTACTCTTATACTCTGATGCAGCGTGGGAGTGTGGGATTTGGCTTCCTCAGAAGCTCCTGTGGAGCCGGATGAAAAATTAATTTCCCATAAGGCAGACCTTGCCCACTAAGAAACAGGAGATGAGAGAAAGTCAGGTTAATTTCCCCTTCTTTCTCTTATTTGTACGTTACTGAGATGTGAATCTTCGGGTGAAGTCTCACGCACTGAGTGCGCAAGTGAGCTGAGAAACATCAGCGTCTCAAGGGCATTGGTTCCAGGACCCCACCACAAATGGAGATGCCAGGGGCTTCCCCAGTGGCTCAGATGGCAAAAAAAAAAAAAAAAACAAACAAAAAAAACAAAAAACTGCCTTCAATGCAGGTGACCCTGGTTCGATCCCTGGATCTGGAAATCCCCTGGAGAAGAGAATGGCAACCAACTCCAGTATTCTTGCCTGGAGAATTCCTTGGACAGAGGTGCCTGGCAGGCTACAGTCCATGGAGTGGCAAAGAGTCAGACACTACTGAGCGACTACAGTTTCTTTTCTTTCTTTCAAGTCCCTTACATAAAATGCTGTCGTATTGGCATGTAACCTACACAGATTCTCCCATACACTTTAAATTACCTCCAGATTATTTATATCTAGTATAATGTAAATATAATGCAAATAGCTGCAAATACAGTGTAAATGCTATGCAAATAGTTGCTGGTGTGAGGTAAATTCAAGGTATTTTTGGAATTTTCTGGAGTTTTTAAAAATATTTTTGATTCAAGATTGGTTGACTGTACAGATGTGAAAGCTTGGATACAAATGTAAATCAAAGTAAAGTGAAAGTCACTCTCCAACTCTTTGCGACCCCATGAACTATACAGTCCAAGGAATTCTCCAGGCCAGAATGCTACAGTGGGTAGCCATTCCCTTCCCCATGGGATCTTCCAAACCTAGAGATCGAACCTAAGTCTCTCGCATTGCAGGCAGATTTTTTACCAGTTGAGCCACAAGGGAAGCCCTGATCAACTATAATAGACTTGAATTAATGTCGCATATCTTGGTTCTCTTCTTTTTCTTCTTTATTGCCTTAGGCTTGCACCACCCAGATAAAATGTCAATACCTTAAATTTTCCTCCAGATTCTCTAAGGCTAAAATTGGGAAAGGAGATCTGCACAAATATCCATATTGCAAATATGTTACAAATTCCAAGTGAGAGATACAAATTGAGTACTAGAGCGAATTCAGAAAGAGGTCACTTTCCATAAGGTTTTGGGGAAATTGACTTTAGAAAGGTCACCTAAGTTGTACCTTACAGTCTGATGATTTTTGACAATGGAAATGTAAGGTTAATTCCATTGACCTGAAGGCTCATTAAAAGTAGAAATTTGCATTCAGCAACATAAGAAAAGCAAAATGGCATCTCTTAACTACAAAGCAATATATAATTCTTATTAAGTTTGCTTCCCCAATGGCTCAGCAGGTAAAGAATCAACCTGCAATGTAGGAGACACAGGAGATGCAAGTTTGATCCCTGGGTCAGGAAGATTCCCCGGAGAAACAAATGGCAACCCAATCCATTATTCTTGCCTGGAAAATCCCATGGACAGAAGAGCCTGGTGGGCTACAGTCCAAAATATCGCAAAGACTCGGACATTTTTGAGCAACTAACCACATGCACATGGCATCTAATAAGGCTCAAGTTTCTTTTGGTGCCTTTGAAGCACAAGGCCCTTGTATGTGCTAGAGATGTTTGCAAGTAGACAGCTTCTGGAATTGTTTGAGTAGTTCAAGAATGAAGGGTCACAATATCTGCAATTATCCTGGCCTTTTCTTCAGAGTGAAAAGATGGTGACTATCAGTTCAGTTCAGTGCAGTTCAGTCGCTCAGTCATGTCTGACTTTTTGCGATCACATGAACACGGGCCTCCCTGTCCATCACTAACTCCCTGAGTCCACCCAAACCCATGTCCATTGAGTCGGTGATGCCATCCAACCATCTCATCTTCTGTCATCCCCTTCTCCTCCTGCCCTCAATCTTTCCCAGCATCAGGGTCTTTTCCAATGAATCAGCTCTTCACATCAGGTGGCCAAAGTATTGGAGTTTCAGTTTCAACATCAGTCCTTCCAATGAATACCCAGGACTGATCTCCTTTAGGATGCACTGGTTGGATCTCCTTGCTGTCCAAGGGACTCTCAAGAGTCTTCTCCAACACCACAGTTCAAAAGCATCAATTCTACTGTGCTCAGCTTTCTTTATAGTCCAACTCTCACATCCATACATGACCACTGGAAAAACCATAGCCTTGACTAGATGGACCTTTGTTGACAAAGTAATGTCTCTGCTTCTTAATATGCTGTCTAGGTTGGTCACAACTTTCCTTCCAAGGAGTAAGCATCTTTAATTTCATGGCTGCAATCACCGTCTGCAGTGATTTTGGAGCCCAGAAAAATAAAGTCAGCCACTGTTTCCACTGTTTTCCTATCTATTTGCCATGAAGTGATGGGACCAGATGCCATGATCTTAGTTTTCTGAATGTTGAGCTTGAAGCCAACTTTTTCACCCTCCTCTTTCACTTTCATCAAGAGGCTGTTTAGTTCTTATTCACTTTCTCCCATAAGGGTGGTGTCATCTGCATATCTGAGGTTATTGATATTTCTCCCAGCAATCTTGATTCCATCTTGTGCTTCCTCCAGCCCAGCATTTCTCATGATGTACTCTGCATATAAGTTAAGTTAAATAAGTTAAATAAACAGGGTGACAATATATAGCCTTGACGTACTCCTTTTCCTATTTGGAACCAGTCTGTTGTTCTATGTCCAGTTCTAACTGTTGCTTCCTGGCCTGCATATAGGTTTCTCAAGAGGCAGGTCAGGTGCTCTGGTATTCCCATCTCTTTCAGGATTTTCCACAGTTTATTGTGATCCACACAGTCAAAGGCTTTGGCATAATCAATAAAGCAGAAATAGATGTTTTTCTGGAACTCTCTTGCTTTTTCGATGATCCAGCAGATGTTGCAAATTTGATGTCTGGTTCCTCTGCCTCTCTAAAACCAGCTTGAACATCTAGCTGTAGCTATTAGTCATATCACAGGAAAGTGAGGGCATGGGGAGGATAAAATGGCTCATCCTAACCAAAATGTTCATGTTTTGAAAGCCTCATTTTTACTATTCACCTAACAACATTATATTTATTTCTAATTGACCAGGAATGGTACATATGGCCACTCATTTATGGAAATGAAACTAAGGAATGAAATTTTCAGCTATGCACCTTGAAACCAATAATCAAGTCAAGGGAAGAAGGAGAAAATGCATACTTGGTAATCAATTAGTACTATCCATCACATTATATAAAGCCTTAAGAATGGAAGTTAGTTAGCCAAAGAAAGACTCATAGCATGTGGAGGCTTACTTGTTATAGAGTGACAAAGAAAGGGAAAAAAGATGACTGAAGTTTCCTGACTGTGAGGATGATTATCCAAAAGCACTGGTTTGCCATTTGACCCTGAGTTAGTTATTTCACTTTGACAAGTCTGTTTCCTCAACTTAAGATACTGTAGAAGAGTGTTTTGAAGTCCTTATAGATAGATATAGATATAGATACATAGAGATGTCCAAGTAAATAAGAAATCTAAGTCCACATACAAAAACCTGTATATGAATGTTTATAGGAACATTATTCATAGCAGTCAAAAAGTAGAAACAACTCACATGCTCACCAATTAATGAATAGATAAACAAAATATGGTAAACCATACCATGGATTATTACTTGATCATAAAAAGGAAGGAAGTACCAGTACATATCAAAACAATGACACACCTCTAAAAGCATTATGCTGAGTGAATGAAGCAAGTCATAAAAGATGGTGTATTATATGATTCCATTCACATGAAACGGAAAGAATTGGAAAATCCGTAAGAATAAGATTAAGAATTGTCAGGGCTCAGGAGAAGGAGAGGCTATGGAGTAACTACTAATAGATGCAGGGTTTCTTTTGGGGATAATGAAAATATTCAGAAATTACATGGTGGTGATGGCTCTATAACTGTGAATATACTAAGTAAAAATCCACTGTCTTCTGTACTTTAAAGGGTAATTTTGTGATATGTAAATTATTTCTCCATAAATGTTTAAAAATATTTCATAGAGGTCAAACATGGTAAGTTGTCATTCAATAATAAATATTAGCTATTACTATTTCATATTAGTTCAATTTATGAAGCTCTGGGTGCTGATAAAGTCACTGAGAAAAAAATGGATGAGTGTTAGGCTGAAACTGCAGGATTACAAGGCCTATACTTGCCCAGCTTTAGGACTCAAGAAAGAGCCCAGAGTCAGCAACAAAGACATCAATGGTTTAATGAATGTGGGGGCTTACACATCTGAAACAAGGTCCTGGAGGGACAAAACCCTACCGTGTGCAGCAGTGGTGGGCAGAATGTAATAGCAGTCTTCACTCTTGATGTGAGGAGATTGTCAGTTTATAGGGGGAGTTACCAGGGAAATCAGCAGAGGGGTACATCCCTCACCACGCTTTTTGATGAGAACAATCACTAACTGGGGCCTGAACAAATATGTAGGAAGGTCTATCATGTGTGTAGAGTGTGGGTAAAGCAGGCACTGGTCAGGCAGGGAATGTACAGACAGCAGCCATCTCGAGTGGCCTGATGATACAATGAGAAAGTAATCACAAATCATGGCATGGGGTCCCTGGTTCTATTGGTACACCCCTTTCTCCTGAGGCCAGCTGAGAGGGGCACTGTCTTGGTGACAGAGGACAACACAGGGTCAGTACACACACCTGGAACATTCCTGACTGGTGTTTGTTGGATCTGGACAGAACTTCCCATTGCCCTAAGGCTGGAACAGAAAAATGCAGTGACAATCATCAGAGACAATCTTGATGATAAGAAACTACCAATGAGGGAAATTTCCCATAGAATATCAGACGTTTTAACCAATGTCATGAACACAATTTCTGCTACCAAGAGAGGAAAGTGGGATATGAGCAGAGAAGAACTACTTTCAAGCTGAGCTTTTCACACAGTCTGGATCTGTGTAATCCAATAAAAGGGCTTAATGCTTTTGCACTATGTTCGGAAGGAGCCACTTTACTGTGACAAGATGGTCTATTACATACATAGGGCCCTGAAGGGGCATACTGGGATTAGTTAGTCATTAGACATGTTCTCTTACCTACTTTTCCTGTTAAAAAAGGGGAGAATACATCAAGAAAGACTTGTAAGAGATAGAGAAAATTACCAAAAGTGTACCTTTTTTTTTCCTGAGAAGCTCCAAGTCACTCTTTCAAATGCCCTATTGCATTGTAACATTTAAAAATCCAATTTTAAATACTTAACCAGCACATTCTGGAAGCATTTTTGTGGTTTAGTTACTAAGTCATGTCAGATTCTTTCATGACTCCACGGACTAGCCTGCCAGGGTCCTCTGTCCATAGCATTTCCTAGGCAAGAATACTAGAATGGGTTGCCATTTATGCCATTTACTTCTCCAGGGGATCTTCTCTACCCAGGGATCGAACCTGCGTCTCCTGCCCTGCAAGTGGATTCTTTACTGCTGAGCCGCTGGGGAAGCCCAACCAGCACAATAAGGACTAAATATTTATCTAGAATTGCCGATGCTCTTTTACCAATGAAAATCCTTAAAAATATGGACAAATTAATTCTTAGAAGTATTTTTTAAAAATCAGTTCTATTACTTAACCATAAAAAGAAATGAAGTACCAGTACATATCAAAACTATGAAACACCTTAAAAACATTATGCTAAATGAATGAAGCAAGTCACAAAAGATGGTATATTATATGATTCCATTTGCATGCAATGGAAAGAACTGGAAAATCCATACAAATAAGATTAGGAATTGTCAGGGGTCAGGAGAAGGAAAGACTCTGGAGTGACCACTAACAGATTTTTCTCAACCTGAATCTCTCTTTACTTGGTTGAAACAATGATAAGCATTATGCTAAAATATGTTATAAAGAGCAGACAATAAATGTCAAAAGACTCTAATGGTAAGGATTATTAGCATGATAATAACAAAAAGTAGTTCTATCTTTTCACTCTTTGAGTTTTGATAAGTAACCGTGATGCTCATCAAGGTAGCATAGCACTTGAGTTCTAAATAGAGATCATTGAACTTGCACTGGTCACACACATACATATACCTATGAATTCAACACTAGCATATACTTTCAATTGTTAACACTCTTTGTTCTATTCAGCCAACCTTTACAGAAGCCTGCTCTATACCTGTTACCGTGCTAGGGAACCGCGGGTAACTGAGCATATGGTTCCAGCTGTCAAGAGCTCGCAATCTCATAGACAGTTACAAAAAGAGCACTAACCTTCCCATTCTGAGGCCCAATGCCAGAACCCATAATAAAAGGAAAAGCTATAAGATCACTGACAACGACTGGTGGCTGGAGGGGAGGTAAGTGAAGAGTTCATAGGTAAAAGGGCATTTGGGATAGCTCTGTTGTAGTAGAAAGGACAGTGAACTGGGAGAACAAAAATAGTTCCAGTTTTGATATTGTGCTTTGTATGTTCTTAGAAGTGTCCCTGAAGCTCCCTGAGTTTCCTCACTTATAAACTAAGAGAGGTGAACTAGGTAATGCTGAGGGCACATCAAACTGTAACATACACCTCTTATCAGTAATACCTGTGGCTGTGCTTTCAATAGGAAAATTTTTTTTTAGTTACTTGAAGCTCTTACCAGCATAATAAGATGAAGAAGTCCACTTCATATTGATGTGGGAATATCTTTGCTAAAACTTTCTAGACTTAACATCATGTGGGATGTGGCAAGGGTGACCTGTAGGGGTGTTGTTCTCAAAGGAAGACCAGCAAGAAAGTTTTCCTAAGAAAGTCAAGCATGAATGAAATTTTGAAGGCTAAGCAGAAGCTGTCCAATGAAGAGGACGATAAAAGGAAAATTTTGCAGATTAAATTAGTATAGCCACTATAGAGAACAGTATGAAATTTCCTTTAAGAATAAAAAATAAAGTTACCATATGTCTACCTCCACTCCTGAATATATATATCTGAAAAAAAACTATAATTTGAAAATGAACGCCAAAGTTCATAGCAGCACTGTTCACAATAGGCAAAATACAGAAGCAACCTAAATGTCCATTGACAGATGAATGGATAGGCAAGTTGTAATTTATATACACAATGGAGTATTACTCAGCCGTACTAACCCATGTTACGGTCAGCACTTTTCACAACAGTTATACTTATCCTTGGCTCCAGACTTATCACTTCAAATTCATCTATATACAAGACTAAAATCATTATACTGCAGTTTGAATCAGTTAACATCTCCCTTGCTTAATAGCCTCAATGAGTCCTCTTACTGGCCTCAGGATGAAATCTTATGCCTTCCTGGTGTATAAAGCCCACCATGATGTCACTGATACTTAGCTGTACAGCCCCATCTCTTGTCATTTACCTTCCCCAATCTCGTTTCTGCCTTTGGAAATTTCTCTTTTTGGGCACTGAAATAATATATTCTTCCCTCTTTTTTCGCTCTACCTTCTGCTTATCCTCCAGTTGTCAGTTTGGACATTTCTTCTTGTGAGACTATCCTTGGATTCTATAAGATTTATCTGTATCCTCTCAGTTCAGTTCTGCCGTTCAGTCATGTGTGACTCTTTGCAACCCTGTGGACTGCAGCACACCAGGCTTCCCTGTCCCTCACTACTTCCCAGAGCTTGCTCAAACTCATGTCCATAGAATTGGTGATGTCATCCAACCATCACATCCTCTGTCATCCCCTTCTCCTCCTGCCTTCAATCTTTCACAGCATCAGAGTCTTTTCCAGTGAATCAGTTCTTCGCATCAGGTGGCCAAAGTATTGAAGTTTCAGCTTCAGCATCGGTCCTTCCAATGAATATTCAGGACTGATTTCCTTTAGGATTGACTGGTTGGATCTCCTTGCAGTCCAAGGGACTCTCAAGAGTCTTCTCCAACACCACAGTTCAAAAGCATCAATTCTTCTGCACTAAGCTTTCTTTATAATCCAACTCTCACATCCATACATGACTCCTGGAAAAACCATAGCTTTAATTTTATGGACCATTGTCAGCAAAGTAATGTCTCTGCTTTTTAATATGCTATCTAGTTTTGTCATAGCTTTTCTTCCAAGGTCCCATCACTTTATGGCAAATAGATAGGGAAACAATGGAAATAGCGACAGACTTTATTTTCTTGGGCTCCAAAATCACTGCAGATGATGACTGTAGCCATGAAATTTAAAGACGCTTGCTCTTTGGAAGAAAAGCTATGACCAACCTAGACAGCATATTAAAAAGCAGAGACATTACTTTGCCAACAAAGTTTCATCTAGTCAAAGCTATGGTTTTTCCAGGAGTCGTGTATGGATGTGAGAGTTGGACTATAAAGAAAGCTGAGTGCCAAAAAATCAATGCTTTTGAATCGTGGTGTTGGAGAAGACTCTTGTGAGTCCCTTGTACTGCAAGGAGATCCAACCAGTCAATCCTAAAAGAAATCAGTCCTGAATATTCATTGGAAGGACCGACGCTGAAGTTGAAACTCCAGTACTTTGGCCACCTGATGCGAAGAACTGATTCACTCGAAAAGACCCTGATGCTGGGGAAGATTGAAGGCAGGAGGAGAAGGGGATGACAGACGATGTGATGGTTGGATGACATCATCAGCTTGATGGATATGAGTTTGAGCAAGCTCCGGGAGTTGGTGATGAATAGGGAAGCCTGGTGTGCTGCAGTCCATGGGGTTACAAAGAGTAGGACACTACTGAGCAACTGAACTGAACTGATTCTTCCAAGGAGCAAGAGTCTTTTAATTTCACAGCTGCAGTTACCATATGAAAAGATTTTGGAGCCCAAGAAAATAAAGTCTGTCACTGTTTCCGTTGTTTCCCCATCTATTTGCAATGAAGTGATAGGACCAGATGCCATGATCTTCATTTCTTGAATATTGAGTTTTAAGCCAGCTTTTTCATCACTTGCTTTACTTTCATCAAGAGACTCTTTAGTTCTTCACTTTCTGCCATAAGGGTGGTGTCATCTGCATATCTGAGGTTATTGGTATTTCTCCTGGCAATCTTGATTCCAGCTTGTGTTTCATCCAGCCTGGCATTTCACATGATTTGCTCTGCATATAAGTTAACTAATCAGGTTGACAATATACAGCCTTGATGTACTCCTTTCCCAATTTGTAACCAGCCCTTTGTTCCATGTCTGGTTCTAACTGTTGCTATTCTCTACTATAGTGTAAGTAATTCAATTTTAAACAAGGCAACTCATTCACTGTCCTGTTCTCAATAATTAATATAGTGCATGACACCATTTTTAAGTGAATAGATGGATGGATGAATGAATGCAACTTTGCACTGCAAATTAATATAACTTTGTAGTACATGAAGTCAGTTGGAATATAGGAAATTATGTCCAAGAAAAGGCCAACAATGAAGCCAGATCAATGTATCTAAAAGTGAGCTGTCAACCCAAATATCAAGTCAGCGTGAGGGTCAAGCAAGGAGCTGAGAAAATCCAAAAAGGTAGGTGCAAGGAGATACTGAACAAGGATTCACAGGTACAATAGAACAACTCATAGTGACTTTTCCTGGAATCCCTGAGCTAGCTTGACTGGCATATTTCATTTAAAAGGACAGTATGTAGTGAACAATAAGTAGTAGGGAGATATTGAAGGATTTTAAAAAGAAAAATGACATAATCAGCTTTGTTTTGGACGGCATTTTCAACATTATGAAAGGTGGTTTGAAGGGGCAAGACTATTGGTAGAGAAACTAGTTAAGAGACCTGTCAAAAACCCAGTGAAAGTTAGTAACATTCTTAACCAAGGCAATAAGGAGGGGGGGGAAGAGAACAGACTAAAGCAAATATAATCCAGCACACATTTGAATGGTGTCACTGATTCAACAGACATGAACTTGGGCAAACTCTGGGAGGTAGTGAGGGACAGGGAGGCCTGGCATGCAGCAGTCCATGGGGTTGCAAAGAGTGGGAGAAAGATGGCATTAGCGACTGAACAACAATGACTTAGCGACTGAATAACAACAATATTGAGGTTTCATTTGCAGAGGAAATTACAGATACTCCTTTTAGAAAAGTAAAGCAAATGTAAGAAAGTATAGGGCAATTGTGCCTCCTCCTATTAGTCCTGAATTTAGACTTGAAACAAGAGAAGCTAACCATCACCTCTTCAGCCTTGTGGAACTACAATGACAATCTGTTTATATAAAAATAAATAAATAAAAGAATTGACTATAGATGAATTCACAAATAAGATTTTTCAAAGACCTGGATCAGGCATAGGATACTGGGGAGCATATATTTAGTTTGAGACTTTCTCCCCTAAGCTTTCCTTCCAGCTCTCTCCAATAGTCAGTTTCTGATGATTACGGGCTCCTGTTTGAAGCACAGCAGCTCTGTCACCCACATGAAGTGTCACTCAGGACAGAGCCTGAAAGCTGCCAGCTGCCCATTTCACCTGAAGTCAGCATGCTTTTCATCCTTCCTGACAATGGTGCTGCCATTACGCCTTGGGTGAGAAGACACCTTTCCCTGGAAAGTGATCAGTACAAGAAAAATGTTGTGGGGAGGGAGGTGGGAGGGGGGTTCATGTTTGGGAACACATGTAAGAATTAAAGATTTTAAAATTTAAAAAAAATAAAAAATTTAAAAAAAATAAAATAAAATAAAAATAAAAATAAATTTAAAAAAAAAAAAAAGAAAAATGTGTTTCAGTTCTCTCTAAAGAACAAGGAGCTAATTCAGCTTGCTTTCATGGCCCTTTCCTTCTCTAATGTTTAAACAAATGGTTTTTGACGGAAACATCAGTTAAGGTTTCACAGTTAAGATTCTTCCCCAAATTTTCTAACACTTGTTGGGGAAATTATCTCAGAAGGTTACACAGTGAAACTTGAATATAAAATGTCATAGGACAGCTCACATGTCCAGTTTTCTACCTCATCCTCTGTCCTCTCCTTGAAAAATAAAAAATGTCTAGAGGCTAGAACAGGGTAATTACAGTTTCCACACCAGGGAGAGAGGGTGCTGAGAAGGGGGAGCATGCTAGGTAGCCTGAGCCCCCCAGGATGTCACAGGGCTTCTGGGAGGTGAGAAGCTGAGTGGTGAGAGCTTGTGCTAACCTGCCTGACAGCCAAGGTCTTGTTCCTTTCAAAGTAATCTCTCCTGAGTGCTCCATGACAGGCTGGCTTAGGCGGGTTCAATCCAATTTAATGGATGATTTGACAATGGAAAATGGAGGAAAGAGGGAAATGATACATGCCAGATATCAGCCCAGGCAAAGCTGAGAGGGTGTAATGCTTGTCATTCATTCACCAAGTGGGAAATGTCTGAATGAATAAGTGCTCAGTACCAGGGGCAAAGTCTAGCAGAGTCTCCAGGGAGAACGAATGTCCATCTATGCTCTAATCCTCCTGCATAGTAACCAGACTTGGGGGTAGGGGGGCCTTATTTGGACAGTCTGTCTCTGCCCAATTTGGCACATTCCTTTGAGGATCTGCCTTTCCCTAAGCAGGTTTGAAAGTATCAGTATGCATGGCCTCAGCTCTTACCTGTTCTCATTGCCAGAGGTCTCTGTTGTTAACACTCCTACTACTTCCACATCTCAGCTTATGTTTATCGCCACCCAGCTCTAATTCACAGGTTCCATCAGTAGTAAATGACCCCTAATTTGGGTGCCTTGGAACCTCTATTTTCATGAAGCACTCTCATAGGTCTCCCTTCTGGGCATCACACGACCCAGAGGGTACAAGCCCCTCTTGAGATCCAGAGGACTCTAGCCAATCCCTTTCCTAAAGCACGTTCCTTCCTATCCACATGTCAGCAGGCTTTTCAGGCTGCAAAAACATATTCACATGAATAGAGGAGGAAATGCTTTAACTCGTTGTAGCTACAGCTGTTCTTTATCACTTTTATGTGATTGCTTACTGTCATTCTACAAAGGTAGAACAGATGTTGGTGTTCACTCTTAAGAACTAGATCTCCCGGAGAAGGTCAGCATAGTGCCCTGGGAAGCCTCCAGATTCATTTTAGAGGTCCTAATGACTCTTTTTTGTCATGCTTTAAAATTACTCATCTCAAACCTGTCATTATATACCTCTTGTTTTCATTGGTGGCATTGGAGACCCTCTTGGCATTATTTATTGGGCTTCAGTGGTATCAGTAGGGGGAGGATCCAATTTCTCTTCAGAAAGGCCATCATTCATCTTTTTCTGCCCTAAGGCTTGTGTTTGAGCAACTATATTCTTTATCTACAGTTGGAACGCTGGTTAGAAAAAGATCCTATTGTAGTCTAGCTGAGAATATACTCAAAAGAACAATTCCCCCACTCCCCTTTATAGGATGCAATTTATAGAATTGTTAATAACAGTATATAACATTAATGAACACTAGATTGGCTGGATGGTTTACATGGATTATCCCATTTAATCCTCACAATTAAATTACTAAGTAGATGTTATCATTATCCCTCACTCATACTTAAAGAAAGAAACAGCTAAATAATTTTCCCTCGCAAGAAGGTGAGGGAATCAGGACCAAACGTAACTCGTTATCTGTTCTTATAGTCTCGGTTATACTTCCCACAAAGTATCCTTTTCTGTCTAGGAGACAAAAAGATGCTTTCCACATAGTTTTTGCCCCTTTGAAGCCTCAGCCACCATCCCTGGGGCTTGCATTCCTGGTCCCTGACTCCAGTAAGTTCTCTCGTTCCTACTACTAGCGCCAAACTTATCTCAGAAACTGTAGTTGCCTATTTCCCGAGAAGTTTCCGTGGAGCTGGAAAAATCAGACTTTTAAATAAGGTTGCCAGCTTTCCAAAAGCAATGAATCAGACCTAGAAATCATGTAAAAAGTGGCACTTCTATTTGGCAATCACTATTAGACAGTTTTCTATTTTTACACTATGTTTCACTCAGTTCCCAGCAGTATCATGGATTGTGACCTCAAAGCAAGAAAAACTTCTTCGAATATTTCTTTTGTTGTGGTTACCTGGAAGCAGGGAGTAAGACATAAATAAAAAATGATTTTTAGTGTCTAATTTAGCAGGGTTCAACTCAGCCTCTATTTTTTCTCTGTGTCTGTGAGATGCAAGATCTAGTGTTTGATGCTGGGCCAAATCCACAGAGGACAAGAACACACACTGCTTTGGCTTATTGCAGCTGAGGCTATATTAGAAAAAATATATATTCATATATACGATTAGAAGTTATCTTTGGCAAGTTGCTCCACAATAAGATATCAATTTACCTATGAGATAATTATGGTAAAAGTGTGCAAGTGACACACTCTCCACTTTTGATAATTCTTATTTTCCTACAGCAAGATAGACTGTGATAGAAAAAACTGTCAAGGAGGAAAAGCTATCCAAGTTCAACATGGCAGTTTATATTTGTCTTCTCAAGTAAATAATAACCATCTCTAATGCAAACTCCTTAGTCACATTAAGCAAACACAAAGACTTTATTAATAAACTACAGAGAAATCTATTTAATTATGTTATCTCACTTGTGATTGCTTGCTAATGACCAATTCTAAATGTTTTGTAAACCGTGTTATTCATGGCCGTGACAATTTGAGTCCTGAACATCTCTTTGCAAGAGTCACTGTAATTCATTAGTCTTTACACTATAGTTTAACCACTAAAATTCTCATATTTAAATGTTTTGTTGTTTCAGAAAACATGTCTTCTTGAACATTATCAGGCTGAACTGAAGATGCACTCCATTTAACTGCAGGAATAATTTTCTTGCAGAGATCAAATCCAGTACATGATGTAACTTTTTATATAACAGTAATGAGAATGTTTATAAATACATTATATAAACCAAGGATTTTTTTAGTAAAGGGAGATATGGAACAACCCCAAGATTAATATTAAGTGATTCAGTGATGTAGGTAACTGTGTACAGGTTTCCCCTGCTATCCAAAGAGACAGCATTTCTATGAAACCTTTTGTAAACTGAAGAAGCAATTACCCAAGGGCACATCTTGCTAACTGTATGGAAAATAAATGGAGATAAAGCACTGATAGATGCTTACAGACACAGTTCAGAGCCATGGGTCTTGATGCTAAGATGCTGAGTGCAGTTCCCGGGAAAGGAACCTGGCAATGCCACTCTTGCTGCTCCAGATGAGCTCTGCCTCTGAAGTGACTGGCTGCAAAACTAGTGCTGAAGGCTACTGTGCCTTTTGTTTTTTCTATAAAAGTGAAAAATCCTCTCTGGATTCTTTTCATTAGCAAAAAACAGGTACAGTCTGCCCTTCGTATCTGCAAGTGTACATCCACATATTCAACTATGATCAAAAATATTTTCTTTAAATAATCCAGAAAATTTCAAAAGCAAAATGTGAATTTGATGCATACCAGCAGCTATGTACATAGCATATACATTGTATTTACAACTATTTATGTAGCATTTCTTTTCCATTAGGTATTAGAATCTATCTAGAGATGACTTAAAGACTGTATGAAGTTGTGCATAGAATATAAGCTAATAATACACCACTTTACTTAAGGGTCTTGAGCATCCATGGGTTTCGATTTCCTTAGGGGTCCTGGAATCAATCCTCTTCCAATACCAAGGAACAGTTAAACTAATGTAGGTCTTTCTTAAAAGCGAAGTGGTGTAAAGTGAACTTTCAAAACATGGGGTAATCCCTGTATAGTGGGCAACCATTTATTTAAATAAAAGAATGCAGATACATTTAATGTGTGCTACATATATAATTTCTTCAGTAGCATCTAGTAAAATTTCTGTAATCACATTCTGAGGATTTTTTTTTAACTTCAGAATTTTGCTAGAAAGATAGGTTCTCCTGCTTCAGTTAGCACCTGTCCTTTGTTTTGATAGCTTTGGGTGAGTTTTCAAGCCTTTGCTTAGTGGTTTTCATCAGAAGAGATCTGCTAAGCCTTAGCTGCAGGGAATGAAATACTTTGGCATATTGAGAAGTGTCCCTTCCAACAGCTCAGCGGCCAGAGTCAGAGCAGGAGGGCCCTCTCACATCACTCTTCAAAACCTGAAGAAATACTTCAGGGCAATAACACAGACATCAGTAGGTGTTGACGGATGTTTGGCAGTTTACCCTCAAAATTGTGATCTCCACTCAACTTACTCATTATCATGGGTCCTGGAGAAGGTGAGCTGAGAGGTGAGGGCTGTACTGCCTTATGTATCTGAAGGACAAAGATATGCTATCACCTGCTTCTGCTGAAAATGTAAAGGATTACATTATCTTCTCCTGGCCTGAATCCTATGGGGCTGGTTTTTCACTCTGACAATTGTCTAGTGACAAGGAAAGGCATGGGAAATGTGGCTGCCATAAAGCCATAGAGTGAGGCAGTCAAGTGAAGGGGAAGAGGCAGTTGAAAGCACAGAGATCTTGGAAAGGGCATGAAGTCAAGGTAAGATATACTCATGCCACTCACTCTGTTTGTTGCTAGAGCTGAAGCAGCTCCAAAATCTCTAATTAGGAAGGCTGTGGTGGCAGCAATTTGATAGAAAGTGGATGGAGAGGAGAACTTGGGCTGACACTGCAGTGTAGAGTAAGGCTGATGTTTTTACTTAATCTTTATTTTGTGCTTCTGTCAAATGACTTGAAGATGTGTTATCCTAGCAAGCTCACATTTGTTATTAAGATTACTAAGATCCCATGCTTGTTTAGGGGTGATAAGGCAGTTGCTAGAGTTTTTAGGAAAGACAAAACTCCTGCTCAGTCACAGTGGCATATCCACTGGGCAATAAAGTTTACATAAATAAACAGGAACATATTAGAGCAGAGGTGGAAGTGTGATGCCATTTCTGGGGCAGCTGCCAGGTCATTGCACCTGCTAGGTACAGGTAACTTGAGTTGGGTGCAGGTAATTTTGAATGGAAGTTTTCAACCGCAACTACAGAGTGGCATAATGTCCTTCTGGTATTAGTAGCATACCTGAAAGAGTGCAGTTGAACCCTTAAAGAAGAATGAGAGTAGAGGAGAGAGATGGACTCACCATATTTTCTGGAAGTTTGCTTCAACTGGATAAAATGCATTGGTGATTAGTTTGGCAGAGAAGGCAATGGCACCCCACTCCAGCAGTCTTGCCTGGAAAATCCCATGGGCAGAGGAGCCTGGTGGGCTGCAGTCCATGGGGTCGCTAACAGTCGGACACGACTGAGTGACTTCACTTTCACTTTTCACTTTCATGCATTGGAGAAGGAAATGGCAACCCACTCCAGTGTTCTTGCCTGGAGAATCCCAGGGACGGGGGAGCCTGATGGGCTGCCACCTATGGGGTCGCACAGAGTCAGACACGACTGAAGCGACTCAGAAGCAGCAGCAGCAGCAGCAGTTTTGCAGTGTTCTAGTGCTCCAAAAAAAATTATTTTATGATTTGCAAATTTAGCTGGCTTTAATTCAATTAAAAGTTGTTTGAAGAAAAAATGTTATTTGACATCTGCTACTTAACAAAGTATAATTCACTACATCGGAGGTCAGCCACTAATACTGATTTCAGTTCAGTTCAGTTGCTCAGTCGTGTCTAACTCTTTGTGACTCCATGGACTGTAGGAAGCCAAGCTTCCCTGTCCACCAACTCCCAGAGCTTGCTCAAACTCATGTCCATTGAGTTGGTGATGCCATCCAACCATCTTAACCTCTGTTGCCCCCTTCTCCTCCTGCCTTTTTATCTTTCCCAGCATCAGGGATTAAAGCTGAACATTCTAACTGATTGCACCACAGAGACACCGCATTATTGATCTATTGATTCTCAAAATCAGCTGACATAAGCATCTGCAAAATGAAACATGGTATTGTCTAGAAACAAATTGAATGCAAGTGGTTAATTTGAGTGTTAATCCTAGGAAACCATTTTAAGAGGATGGGGATGTGAAGAGGCAGAAAACCATGAAGTGTGCATTATAGCTGAGTGGCAACTGGAATATGGTCCCAACAAGGAAATGTAGGAGATGATGTAGGGAATACCACAGAGTTATCTCCTTGTTGGGGGTGGGAGGCAAGATGCTGGGTTATTTATGCCCCGAGTACCTTCTCTCACAGTCTGAAGTCTGCCCCTGAAGGCAATTCAGACCTGCTAAGATGAAAGCCTCATAAGGAGAGCAGCAGAAGCTTAGACTAGACACCACTGACCAGTACCAGGAATGGTGAGAGCTGAAGGAGAGCAGATGGGGCCACAAAAACATCCACCGTAGTTGCGGTCTCAGAGCGGTCCAACTATTGTCATCCCAGTATCTCCAGAAGTGAAGCCCAGAGGACAGAAGTTTAAATAGCACTTAAACATCTGGGCCACAATCTCTGCTTCCCCTCAATCTGGCCAGACAGGTAGCTTGGGACAAGTTATCTTCTCAAAATTCTTACATAAAATCTTTTTTAAAATATTTGGTTATTTATTTATTTGGCTGTGCCTGTTCTTAGTTGCAGCATGTGGGGTTTTCAATCTTTGCTGAAGCATGCAAGATTTTTTTTTTTAGCTGCAGTATGCAGGGTCTGTAGTCGCAGCATGTGAACTCTTAGTGCGGCATGTGGGATCTAGTTCTCTGACCAAGGATGGAACCCTGGTGTGTTGCATTGGGAGCGCAGAGTCCTAACCTCTGGACCAACTTTATGCTGAAGATGGGAAAAGTTGAAAATAAGATGTCAGTTGGCTTTATGTGTGTCTGATCTCATTTCCTCTCTGCAAAGCTGGCTGGAGGGTCAGTCACATGTTAAACTTGGTTGGCCAATGAGGATAGGGGAGGGTACAAGAAAAAGCCAGTGACAAATATTTATCCATCTAGGCCTGGGGTTTAGTGCTTGCAAGTTCAAGGTGGAAGAGTAGTTTCTTTAAAGCCCAATTATACACAAAATCAAAAGCTAAGGCGATCAGTTAAGAAGTAAGGTCACTAAAGCTAATAGGCCAAATGGCAGCCATGAAACGATCTGCCTCCATCAAAGTGAAGCTAGATGCTGTCCCCAGCAAACCCCCAATTCCCAGTGGCTTCAAACAAGTGAGAACCATTTCTCCTTGTATAGTGTAAAATCCACTGTGCTTTTCAAGCTTGACTCTTGTTGCTCCTTCTGTGGCTCCACCCTTTATGATGACCTTGGACCTGCTGCATCCTCTGACTCTTGCTCACGGATCAAGAAAACAGAGAGTGAAAAACTGAGTGGGAGAGTATTATGGGGTAAGCCTGAGAATGGCCTGCATTAATTTGGCTCAGAAACAATTGTCAAGAACTTGGTCACATGTCTCCCAGTAAAATGCAAGGGAACTGGGAAAAAATAGCTCCTGATTTAGACAGAATTTCCTAGCAAGTTGTCTGCATTATAGAAGGGGAGCATGCCTCTTCTTAGAGAGTTAGTCAACCTTGCCAGATAAGCCAAACAAAAACAGCTCGATAAGATAAGGCATTACTGAAAGTGGAATTCAATGAACTTGGGAAAAATGAACCATGTGCCAGTCCTGAAACCCACCAGAAACCAAATGCCTCTGGTATAAATATCCCTGCCAATAAGGGTATGACCCAGTTGACAAAATAAGTACCAGGGAAGAATGAACAATGTGGAAAAATTAATCAGAGAACAAACTCCAGCATGAAACCCAGGATTTCTTTTTCCTTCCTTCTTCTCATCCAAAGATGGGCTGCCGAGTACAAAATTCAATCCAAAAGCGAATTCTACTTAATATCACCAATACAATTTTTCACTGGGCTTGTTCTGCATTCGGTGATAAAAGTAGCACACAATTATTTTCGATTGGACCAATGAGATTGTACCAAGAAGTCTCTGAAGATTGTCTGCTGAGTGCCAGTTGTTAATGAATCCCATTTGTCTTTCTTGATTAAGTCTGCTATTACCCCCGTTTAGTCCTGTCACCAACCCTTTAGCAAGAATTTTCATATCACTGTTTAGATGAGAAATTAGCCTATGAGAGCAGCACTCATCAATCAGAAGGCAGTTTATTTAATACAGTTTACAGTTTATGAGTTCAAAAACTCTAGCCTCAGACATTAGAAATGGATCACTGTCCCAGGCAGAGACAATCAGAGGGTTCAATTCACTTGACAAGGATGGAGAAATGACTTTGAATTTAACAGACACACTCAGGGCAGGCCTGCCGTATCTCAAGCCTGCAGCTAATATCAGGAGGCTTTTTCTTCTGATTAGGAAATCCCCCTTGGTTTAACCAAGTGCTCCATTCTGGGTACTTAACCACACCTTTCTACAACACTGCAACCAGAAAAATTCAAAATGAAAATTTAAAATAGCGTCACTTCTTATGACCAAATCTTTTTCCTTCTGTGCAATATTTTGAATAAAACTCCTATAGAATATTTACTTGTTCTTTGAAATTATAAAGTACAAGATGTCCATGAAAATCTTAATTTTTCAAAAGGTAGCACTATTCAGTGGCCATGTGTAAACAGCACAAAAGAAAATGAAGCTTTGGCACTTCTAGAACAGAGCTGGATAGCTATGTGACTATACACACGTAGATGATTCTGGGCCCCAGGAGGATGTTAGGAAACCCAGGTTGGCAGAATGTATTGGTTATTTAATGGTATCAGAGATTTTAGTTATTTTAAGAATTCTATTTCACATCACCATGTAACAAGCCAGACTTAGAGAACTGCTTCATATATTATTTCATTTACAGCTATAGTTCCAAATTTATTTTACCCAAGACTCCCTTTATGTATTTTCTAAATCAATGCTTTAACAAAAAAGACTGTCATTTGTATACTTGGTTAAGTTTAGAGAAGGAAAAACTGGCAAATCTGTTCTAAGAATCCTCAGTTTTTATCTTCCACTTTCTCTGTTGGCCTTAAATCTTAGAAAGAGAAATTTCTTAGAAGGACTTTAGGCAGAGAACACTAGCTACTATCAGAGCATGTAAACTTTGCCATCACTGACACACCTTGGTGACCCTTTGGAGGCATAGCTCCAACTTCTGTGACCTCTTTCAAATTCTTAATGACCTTATCTGATACTGTTTTCTTTTTTAAAGAATAGTCTAGTCTTCTCTTTAGAATAATGTCTTTTATATTTAGATTGGCTATGTATGTCAAAGAGTATTTCACTGTAGTTATCCATCAAGTATTACTTCAATCTCTATTATAATTGTTTTAGCTGTTATTTGTTGTCTCAGGTAAAGAATATATATGTTCATTGTAAAATAGAAATGAGACAACATAGAATTATTTGAAGTAAAAGAAAAGAAAAAATCAGTCTCCTTATCAAGTCCTCATTTCCTCTTGCCAAGTATAACTACTTTTAAGGTTGCTGTGTATGTTTTAAACCATTTTTATGCATGCATGCCAAAACACTATAATTTTAACAGAAAAACAAGATTATATTATATATGTTGTCCTACAACTTGTTTGCTTTATTCATAAAACATTGTGTTAATTAGGATTCTCCAGAAGAAAATAATATATTTATAATGAAATTTATTATAAGAAATTGGCTCATGCAATTATGGAAGCTGAGAAGTCCCCACAGTCTGCACAAGTTGGAGACTCAGGAAAGTCAGTGGTATAAATTCAAGCCCGAGTTCAAAGGTCTATGAACCAGGAATACCAGTGGTGTAAGCCCTAGTTTAAGGACAGGAAAAGACTGATATTTCCACTCAGCAGTCAGGCAGAGAGAAGTAATTCAACCTTCCTCCACCTTTTTGTTCTATTCATGCCCCCAGTGAATCAAATGCCCACCCAACCGGGACAGGCAAGATGGTTTACTGAGCCCACCAATTCAAATGAGAACATCTATAAACAGCCTCAAGACACACCCCAAAACAATGTTAATCTGACCATTCAGTGTCCTGCTCAAGTTGACACACAAAAATGACCATCACGTGTACCATGAGCAACCTTCCATTTCAGTACGTTCATCTAAATCATGTTACTATTGGCTGCTAAACAGATGTATGAACATAACTAAAACATTCCTCTATCAAAAGGCATTTAAGTAGTCTCCAATATTTTGACTAGAACAAAACAAAAATTGGACATCTTTAAACTTTTCCCCCTGACCATTTATGGGCAATTCAGACTAGTTGAGTTAAAAATCTATGTATTTTTTTTCAACTTTATGTACTACTGGAAAATCTCTGCAAGATAAATTAAGATTTATCATCTTTTAAGTTCTTACACATTATAAAATTCAAACTTTTACAAGCTGATGTTCTTGAACTAGATTAATCTAACTCACAGTGACAAAGATTTGAATACTGCACAAAACAAAAAACATAAGTAAAAATACGTGCCGTAATTCAACATATTACAGCACATATTGCTACATATTTCTACCGTGCTAATCTAAGCTATTCTGTGGCTGTCTGAATCTCAGAATAATTTATATCAATGTTTCATGAGACTGGACAATGTTCACAGTATTTTGGAAAATGCACAGAAGTAAATCAGAATGCACTTGGTTTTTTTTTTTTTTTAAGATTTAAAATGTTTTATTTTTTATTTCTTTTAAATTTTAAAATCTGCACTTGGTTTTAAAACTACCTGTCAGTATAGGTTAAGTTATGCCACAATAACAAATTAACCTAAAATCTCATTGATTTAATACAATGATTTGTTTCTTATTTACACTACATGTGTACTGTATGCTCATAGTACTGCTCAGGTCAGTAGGGGTCTCTGTTCTCCATAGTCTCTTGGGGACTCAAACTGATGGAGGCTCCTCTTCTAATTGTGTTTCCTGGAGCACAGGTCTGAAGAACTGTTCAGGGACATATCTGGTTCTATAGAATCACTACAAAGTAATAGCCTAATTTGCTTTAATACAAGAGTTACAGTTCTGAAATCTCCCAGTCAGTGGCCATTGTCTCAAGTACTGCTTCCTCCATGCCAGTGATGGATCATCAGTGTCTGATAACACTGCTGAAACTCAGCAGTGTGCAAAAATGGGATCTGACTGGGCCACTCCCAGGACTTTTCTTGTCTTCTCTTGCCATCATCTCTGTTGACCTCAAGCCACTGACCAAGGTCCCATTTGGTCCTCTAGATATAAGAGAGTATCATCCCTCTCTCAGAATCACTTAGAAAGGGTTTTCTACAGCAGCCTATTTATTATCATTCTTGGGAAATAAAGCTCTTTCAGGTCAATTCACAGGATGACTTGGCTTGTAAAAGATTCCTGCCCCCTCCAAAGACCTATGATTTAGAGTTCAGCCCATAAATCCCCACTCCCTTATGATGAGTTCCTTCTCAGGACTCCCTATCACCCTTCCATGCCTCCAGCATCAGTGAGTCTGGCAGAAGGAAAAAAAGGAGCAATACTCCTTTCCTTTTTCTCTTAAGAGGCTCCTCACTATTGTGAAAATCCCTGAAATCAAATACACGTGAAAGGGCTATGCCTACCTCCACACTACATTATCCAAAGACTAAATGTCACAGCCTTTCCCCAACTAAACATGTTAAATGTATCGCTGTTAATATCAAAATAGCTCTCTTCCATCCTTTATTCTCATTAACTTTGACTCCTGTGCAGCCACAGAAGTCAACCACTGAGATCACAATAAACTGGAAAATTCTGAAAGAGATGAGAATACCAGACCACCTGACCTGCCTCTTGAGAAACCTGTATGCAGATCAGGAAGTAACAGTTAGAACTAGGCATGGAACAACAGACTGGTTCCAAATAGGAAAAGGAGTACGTCAAGGCTGTATACTGTCACCCTGCTTATTTAACTTATATGCAGAGTGAAAAGTAAAGTGAAAGTGAAGTCACTCAATCATGTCTGACTCTTTGCGACCCCATGGACTGTAGCCTACCAGGCTCCTCCATCCATGGGATTCTCCAGGCAAGGGTACTTGAGTGGGGTGCCATTTCCTTCTCCAGGAGATCTTCCCAACCCAGGGATCGAACCCAGGTCTCCCGCATTGCGGGCAGATGCTTTACCATCTGAGCCATCATGAGAAATGCTTGGCTGGAAGAAGCACAAGCTGGAATCAAGATTGCTGGGAGAAATATCAATAACCTCAGATATGCAGATGACACCACCTTTATGGCAGAAAGTGAAGAGGAACTCAAAAGCTTCTTGAAAGAGGAGAGTGAAAAAGTTGGCTTAAAGCTCAACATTCAGAAAATGAAGATCATGGCATCTGGTTCCATCACTTCTTGGGAAATAGATGGGGAAACAGTGGAAACAGTGTCAGACTTTATTTTTTGGAGCTCCAAAATCACTGCAGATGGTGATTGCAGCCATGAAATTAAAAGACGCTTACTCCTTGGAAGAACAGTTATGACCAACCTATACAGCATATTCAAAAGCAGAGACATTACTTTGCCAGCAAAGGTCCATCCAATCAAGGCTATGGTTTTTCCAGTGGTCATGTATGGATGTGAGAGTTGGACTGTGAAGAAGGCTGAGTGCAGAAGAACTGATGCTTTTGAACTGTGGTGTTGGAGAAGACTCTTGAGAGTCCCTTGGACTGCAAAGAGATCCAACCAGTCCATTCTGAAGGAGATCAGCCCTGGGTGTTCACTGGAAGGACTGATGCTAAAGCTGAAACTCCAGTACTTTGGCCACCTCATGCAAAGAGTTGACTCATTGGAAAAGACTCTGATGCTGGGAGGGATTGGGGGCAGGAGAAGAAGGGGATGACAGAGGATGAGATGGCTGAATGACATCACTGACTCGATGGACGTGAGTTTGAGTGAACTCCGGGAGTTGGTGATGGACAGGGAGGCCTGGCGTGCTGCAATGCATGGGGTTGCAAAGGGTCAGACATGACTCAGAGACTACACACTGAACTGAACACTATGAAGGCAAATCCTTAGACAGTGTTTGTTAGGGTCATAATTATATGCAGATAGATACATCATAAAGAACTGCCATTATTTTTTCTGTCTTCATATTAGAAATACCTCAATATTTCAGATCAAGAAATTGGAAATTGATAATTCTACATGATTTATTCAAATAATCATAAGGAGTACTTTCATTTTTAATATTTCTCCAACTTTACATTTAAAAATTGTACCCCAGGCTGATCTCAGCTTCTGTAGTTCATCATGTATCTTACTATAATATATTGTGTAATTTTAAAAAAAAAACCTTTTATAACCTTTTGATACATTTCAAAGTCAGAGGCAGGTGTGGCATTCATGATAAGATTTATTCAAAAATTTATGATTGTGTTTCTCTTGTTTTTGTTGTTCAGTCACTAAGTCCTGACTATTTGCAACCCCGTGGACTATAGCATGGCAGGCTCCTCTGTTCTGCATTATCTCCCAGAGTTTGTTTAAATTCATCTCCATTAGGTCAGTGATGGTATTTAGTCATCTTATCCTCTATAGTCCCCTTCTCCTTTTGCCTTCAATCTTTCCCAGCATCAGAACTTCTCCCAATGAGTTGGCTCTTTGCATCAGGTGGCCAAAGTACTGGAGCTTCAGCTTCAGCATCAGTCCTTCCAATGAATATTCTGGGCTGATTTCCTTTAGGATTGACTGGTTGGACCTTCTTGCAGTCCAAGGGACTCTCAAGAGTCTTCTCCAACACCACAGTACAAAAGCATTAATTCTTCAGCACTCAACCTTCTTTATGATACAACTCTCACATCCATACATGACTACCAGAAAAACCATAGCTTTGACTATATGAACCTTTGTCAGAAAAGTGATGTCTCTGCTTTTTAATACACTGTCTAGGTTTGTCAGCTCAATGAAACTATGAGCCATGTAGCACAAGGCCACCCAAGATGGTGATGGTGGAGAGTTCTGATAAAACGTGGTCCACTGGAGAAAGGAACGGCAAACCACTTCAGCCTTCTTGCCTTGAGAACCCCATGAGCAGTATGAAAAGGAAAAAAGATATGACACTGAAAGATGAACTCCCCAGGTTGGTAGGAGAAGAGTGGAGAAATAGTTCCAGAAGGAATAAAGAGGCTGAGCCAAAGCAGAAACAAGGCCCATTTGTGGACATGTCTGACTGTGAAAGTAAAGTCCAATGCTGTAGGAACGATATTGCATAGTAACCTGGAATGTTAGGTTCACGAATCAAGGTAAATTGGAAGTGGTCAAACAGGATATGGCAAGAGTGAGCATCGACATTTTAGGAATCAGTGAACTAAAATGGACTGGAATAGGTGAATTTAATAATTCAGATGACCATTATATCACTATTGTAGGCAAGAATCCTTCAGAGGAGATGGAGTAGACCTCATAGTTAACAAAAGAATCCAAAATGTAGTAAGTACTTGGGTGCAGTCTCAAAAATGACAGAATGATCTCTGTTTGTTTCCAAGGCAAACCATTCAATATCACAATAATCCAAGTCTATATCCCAACTACTTCTTCTGCCAAAGAAGCTGAAGTTGAACAGTTCTATGAAGACCTACAAGACCTTCTAGAACTAACACCAAAAGAAGATATCCTTTTTATCATAGGGGATTGGAATGCAAAAATAGGAAGTCAAGAAATACCTGGAGTAACAAGTAAGTTTGGCCTTGGAGTACAAAATGAAGCAGAGCAAAGGCTAACAGGGTTTTGCCAAGAAAATGCACTGATCATAGCAAGCATCCTCTTCCAACAACATAAGAGGTGACTCTACACATGAACATCACCAGATGGTCAACACCGAAATCTGACTGATTATATTCTTTGCAGCCAAAGATGGAGAAGCTTTATACAGCCAGCACAAACAAGACCAGGAGTTGACTATGGCTCAGATCGTGAACGCCTTATTGTAAAATTCAGACTTAAGTTGAAGAAAGTAGGGAAAAACACTAGATCATTCAGGTATGACCTAAATCAAATCCCTTATGATTATATGGTGGAAGTGACAAATAGATTCAAGGGATTAGATTTGATAGACAGAGTGCCAGAAGAACTATGGACGGAGGTTCATAACATTGTACAGGAGGCAGTGATCAAAACCATCCCCAAGAAAAAGAAATGCAAAAAGGCAAAATGGCTGTTTGAAGAGGCCCTACAAATAGCTGAGAAAAGAAGAGACGTGAAAGACAAAGGAGAAAAGGAAAGATACACCTGTTTGAATGCAGAGTTCCAAAAAATAGCAAGGAGAAATAAGAAAGCCTTCGTAAGTGAACAATGCAAAGAAATAGAGGAAAACAACAGAATGGGAAAGACTAGAGATCTCTTCAAGAAAATTAGAGACACCAAGGGAACATTTCATGCAAATATGGGCACAATAAAGGACAGAATCAATATGGACCTAACAGAAGCAGAAGATATTAAGAAGAAGTGGCAAGAATACACAGAACTATACCAAAAAATCTTAATGACCTAGATAACTATGATGGTGTGGTCATTCACCTAGAGCCAAACATTCTGGAATGGGAAGTCAAGAGGGCCTTAGGAACAAAGCTAGTGGAGGTGATGGAATTCCAGCTGAGCTATTTCAAATCCTAAAAGATGATGCTGTTACAGTGCTGTACTCAATATGCCAGCAAATTTGGAAATCTCAGCAGTGGCCACAGGACTGGACAAGGTCAGTTTTCGTTCTAATTCCAAAGAAAGGCAATGCCAAAGAATGTGCAAACTACTGCACAGTTGCAGTCATTTCACATGTTAGCAAAGTAATGCTCAAAATTCTCCAAGCTAGGCTTCAACAGTATGTGAATGGATAACTTCCAGATGTTCAAGCTGGATTTAGGAAAGGCAGAGGAAAGTGAAAAGTGAAGTGAAAGTGAAAGTCCTGTCTGACTCTTGCAACCTCATGGACTATATAGTCCATGGAATTCCCCATGCCAGAATACTGGAGTGGGTAGCCTTTCCCTTCTCCAGGGAATCTTCGCAACCCATGGATCAAACCCAGGTCTCCCACATTGCAGACGGATTCTTTACCAGCTGAGCCACAAGGGAAGCCCAAGAATACCAGAGTGGGTAACCTGTCCCTTCTTCAGTGGATCTTCCTGACCCAGGATTCAAACTGGGGTCTCCTGCATCACAAAGATCAATATGAGATCAAATTGCCAACATCCCATTGGATCATAGAAAAAGCAAGAAAATTCCAGAAAAATATGTTTCTTCACTGAGTATGCTAAAGCCTTTGATGGCATGGATCCCAATGAACTGTGGGAAATGCTTAAAGAAATGGGAATACCAGACAACTTTACCTGCCTCCTGAGAAAGTTTTATGCAGAAAAAGAAGCAACAGTTAGAGCTGGACATGGAACAATGGACTGGTTCAAAATTGGAAAAATATACGTCAAGGCTGTATATTGTCACCCTGCTTATTTAACTTATATGCAGAGTACATCAGGTAAAATGTCAGGCTAGATAAATTACTAGCTGGAATCAAGATTGCTGAGAGAAATATCAACAGCCTCAGGTATACAGATGATACCACTTTAATGGCAGAGAGTGAAGAGGAACTAAAGAGCCTCTTAATGAAAGTGAAAGGGGAGAGTGAAAAAGCTGGCTTAAAATTCAACATTCAAAAAGCTAAGATCATGGCATCTGGTCCTATCACTTCATGGGAAGTAGACAGGGAAAATGTGGAAAGTGTCAGATTTAATTTTCTTGGGCTTCAAAACCAATGTGGATGGTGACCACAGCCATTAAATTTAAAGATACTTGCTCCTTGGAAGAATAGCTATGTCAGACCTAGACAATGTTTTAAAAAGCAGAGACATTACTTTGCTGACAAAGGTCCACATAGTCAAAGCTATGGTTTTTCCAGTAGTCATGTATGGATGTGAGAGCTGGACCATAAAGAAAACTGAGCACCAAAGAATTGATGCTTTTGCACTGTGGTGTTGGAGAAGACTCTTAAGAGTCCATTGGACTACAAGGAACTCAAACCAGTTAATCCTAAAGGAAATCAATCCTGAATATCATTGGAAGGATTGATGCTGAAGCTGAAGCTCCAATACTTTGGCCACCTGATGTGTAGAGCTGATTCATTAGAAAAGACTCTGATGCTGGGAAAGATTGAAGGCCAGAGAAGAAGGGAACGACAGAGAACGAGATGGTTGGAGGGCATCACTAACCAGTGGACATGAATTTGATCAAGCTCTGGGAGATGGTGGAGGGCCAGGTTGCCTGGCATGCTGCAGCCGATGGGTTGCAGAGTCAGATACGTCTGAGCAACTGAACAACAACAACAAGGTTTGTCATAGGTTTCCTTCCAGGGAACAAGCATCTCAGTTTTATGGCTGCAGTCATGGTCTACAGTGATTCTGGAGCCCAAATAATTAAAATCTGTCACTGATTCTACATTTTCCCCCTTCTATTTGTCATGAAGTGAAGGCATCAGGGAGACTTATTGCTGCCTAAACAAAAGGAAACAAATTTTGAAAAGCAAACAGTAGGTTGAAGCAGGTATAGGTTCCCCCACCCCCCCACCCCCCCACTCCCCCCCAGTAAGAAATTCCTGTTGCTGGCCAGGCTCTGCTACAGATATTCAGACTTACCATAGAGGCTCTTGCAATAGGGTGCCAAAAATCTGATGGGAAAGAGAAAGTGAAATTTATGCTCAGCATTCCCAAAGATGCCTCATCATCCAGGATTCTGGACAATTGCTTCGTTTCGTTACTCACATCTCCTTAATATTTGTTAATAAATAATTTTGCATGATATTAGCTATGTCATTCAGTGTTTGGCAATAGACTCTCAAAATACCACTGTCTATAGGAAGCTCACACTTGCTTCAAAACAACAAGAGTCAACTATTTAAAAAAAAAAAAATAAATGAAAGTTAAAAAGTAAAAGGAACTGATCTCTCAAGATTAACTCTTGACCTTTCCAATGCTGCTTCTATGGCAGATGTTCCTCCACGCTGTGAAGGTCACTGGTGTTCATTACGAGAACTCGACAGTGCATATGGGCCAGCGGCAGAATTTGTTGATGCATCAGGAGATGAATGACTTGCCGAACAGGACTCTATTGAGGTAGAAAGGACTGTGAAAAGTCTCATGCTGGGATGCTCAAGAGGGGGCCAAAGAGCAGACAAAACTAGACAGGCGAGGAGACAGGGCAAAAAGTCAGGGATTTCTGAGGGTACAGCATGGGTGGGGCAGGCACGCAGTGCAGGTTTTCATTAGGATTGCTGGTGGAGTTTAGTGGCCTGGTGAACTTTTGTGCTGGTTTATTTATTGAGAGGAAAATGTGAGTTTAAGGGGTGACTCTGAGACTTCAAATTTTTTGAGAAACTAGTCATGGAACATTCAGAATATGGATGTTTAGCCAAGGTATAGCATTCATTTGTTGAGATAGCCACCTTTATATCATAGTCATTTCCCTCTTTCCCTGTAGAACCTTTCAGTTGCTTCCTAAATTCAAAACTCACAAGATCTGACCATCAATCTATTTGAGATAATGAAGCTCAGTAGAGGACAAAGAGCAGCAGACAGAAAGTCCGAAGTCATGGATGCTGACTTAGGTTCTGTTTGTAATTCAGTGTACCCTAATCGACAGCACTTGACATCTTTGGGCCACAGAGTTCTCATAAGGGCTTCCATGACCCTTCCCGGTTCTACTATTTCTGCTAGTTTCTGTGGTTCTATTTTACCAATTTCATCTGTCAATAAAATAAAAAGCAAAATTTACCTGCTGGTATTGTTATACTCTGCTAGTTACATTTTCTGAATATTTGATTGTTAATGTACTGGAAGAAAGAAAATTGTAGAAGGTTTCTTGTTTAAAGTCATTTGAATATCATTACTAAATCTACAGTTGTTATCAAAGCAAAACATGACCCTAGGCCTTCCTTTTGGAGTCATTCACAAATGAACACGTTTTATTTTAATAGAAAACAAGAGCATTTTAATTGCTTAGGCTAGGTACTTTTATTTTGTTTTGTGTGCAGTCAGAACCAGACCCTTGTGGATAATGTTAAAAGATGGATATTCTTTTCCTGTGCTTTTTTCTTTTTGTGTGTAAATTACAGCAATTGCTTGGGGGATTGGGCATTTGGACAAGCCATAAAATAATCAAAAATTTAATACTGTTGGTAGCAGCCTAGGACTCTTTGAATTAGTGGTTAGATTAACCATTCACAGGTATAAGCACTTCACTCCTAGCTGGATTTAATAGTTCTGTTCATTGGGGGAATAAATTCTCTTGGTTGGTTTGAGGGCTTAACAAAATAATTTCTTGAATGTAAGGAAGTGACCTCAGCATTCATAACTAGGTTTCCTTTGGTCTAATGTTATTTCTACACTCTGACAAAATAATAATCTGGAAGTGAATTACTTATCATTCATTACTTCAAAAGAACCAAGTCAAGAACCAGTCCAACCTCAAATCATTTAGCTGCATTTGCCAAATTGTCTGTATTTGTGTATGTTTCTAGGCAGTCTTAAGTCTGTTTATACAGCAAAGTCTTCCAGACAGCTGTTAAAAACCAGTCTCAAAAAACTACCTTTAGAAATATCTACAAATACTAGAGCTCATTCAAAAATATACATCTTAGATTTTCTCTTGGTTACTGTTGGGGAGTTTCAAAGGAAATCTCAGATAGGACAGTCTCAGCTCAGTTTTGAATGTAATTAGTTTCTCTCTCTCTCTTGTCTTAATTACTTTCAATCTATTCTGTCACTTGAAGATTTCAAACTCAACTGTTTTATGACTGTGAAATATTGTCACAATTTATGCTAATCAACCTAATTAATTCCCAGGGCAACCTTCCTGTGGATTGTCCTAGAGTATATGATAAAGTTACTAGTTCTCAATGGTGAATAGATCGTTTCTTCCAATTTGATGTTTACAACTGTTGCTGTATGATTCATTTTCCTGTATCAGAAAGCTAGTGAGCATATTTCAATGGCTCCAATGTATCTATATTCTTTATCATGCTGCTGTTTACCAAAGTGCAAGTTATCACCTGCTTAACAACCAGGAAAGTATGAGAAACTCAGTAATTAATTCTTACAACTGTCCGTCTGTCCGGACTTCCAACTGCCATGAAAGAAACAACTATTGAGAGTAAGAAAATCCACACCCTGCCTACTCAGATTTCCCAGCTTAAGGTGCTCAAAACAGAGAAATTTGGAAAGAGATGGAAGAGTGAAGGAACCTAATATTCAACTTGAAACTCTTTATAATAAATACTTTTTTTTTGCCCCAAAAGTGGAATGCAAAGTGTGATTCTGAGCTTTGCCAATTCCTACCATCCTCTAATAAAGGTATCAGATAGACTATGTTCTGTAGGGCTGTACTTAGTCACTCAGTCATGTCCAATTCTTTGCAACCCAATGAACTATAGCCCGTCAGGCTCCTCTGTCCATGGGAATTCTCCAGGCAAGAATACTGGAGTAGGATGTCATGCCCTTCTCAAGGGCAACTTCTCAAACCAAGTATCAAACCTAGGTCTCCTGCATTGCAAGCAGATTCTGTACTGTCTATATCACTTTGAATCCAAGAAGCTTGAGCAAATGGGTAGGTTAAATTGCCCCAAGAATATAATAAGCTCTAGGTTGTCTACAGAATATCACATGGTTTGACCAAAATGTCACTGGACTGGGTGCCAGGAGACTTGCCTCTGAATCCTGGCTCTGGCATTTAATGAGTATAGACTCTTTAATCTTGTTTGCTCTAGTTTTCTAAATTGGATATAATATTTATCTCTAACAAACAAAAGCTTAAAAATGTATGGTATAAAGTAGACACTTTCTATTATATTCGTCTTCTCCAAAAAGCCTTTCTGCCCCTCCACGTCATAGGGCCTTTCCCTTCTTCGTGCTTAGTAGATTGTCTTATTTGCACATCACCTTTGGGCACAGCATCGGGCACTGCCTGATAGCAATAGCCCTTCATTTTACATGACTATATATCTTCTCTTTCTGAAAATATGTTAATTTCTTTGAGGTCAGGAAATCCATCTTCTCCTTTTTCTGCTCTGTCTACCACCTACCCCACAACAATATCAGGTACAATGTACTGATGAATACTTATTGAACTGAATTTTTTTTCTCATCCTGTGCTCCCCTTCCTCCTAGTGTTTTTTGAGTATGAGTTTATACATACATTTATAAACAAGATTAAGTTTTAAAATATATGGCATAGCTTTGTCTAATTATAAGTTGAAGATTTATATCTACAATTGTATATGTTATATATGTTACAGACAATTGAGCCTCACTAAATCAAAGCAGCAATAATATATTTGCAATAAAATACATCAAGTGCTTTGAGCAGCAATAATAGCCTATAGGACATCCAATACCAGCAGCACAATTACCACCTTCTCAATAGACATTTTACTTTGCTCTACACTAAAAAGGCTACAGTATTCAATTTTTCTGGATAGGTTAACAGAAGTACCTAAAAAGATGAGTGTGTATATGTAGCACCAATGACCACCCCCAACTACTTTATTTAAATAGAAAAGCAACCACAAATATTAGTTTTCCATCACTCATCTTATATTGCTGATACGTTTACTTAGACAGTCTGACACTGAACAGGAATACTGAAATCAGGCTCTGCAATTTAGGTTACTGAATCTAATTTGGGAACCTACAGTATGTGCAGCATGTAGCTTAGCTGGGACAATAACCTGGACCCACATATGAACAGACCGAAGCAAAGGTCAGTTCAGTTCGGTTCAGCTCGTCACTCAGTCGTGTCCGACTCTTTGCGACCCCATGAATCGCAGCACGCCAGGCCTCCCTGTTTATCACCAACTCCCGGAGTTCACTCAGACTCGTGTCCATCGAGTCAGTGATGCCATCCAGCCATCTCATCCTCGGTCGTCCCCTTCTCCTCCTGCCCCCAATGCCTCCCAGCATCAAAGTCTTTTCCAATGAGTCAACTCTTCGCATGAGGTGGCCAAAGTACTGGAGCTTCAGCTTTAGCATCATTCCTTCCAAAGAAATCCCAGGGTTGATCTCCTTCAGAATGGACTGGTTATATCCTTGCAGTCCAAGGGACTCTCAAGAGTCTTCTCCAACACCACAGTTCAAAAGCATCAATTCTTCAGCGCTCAGCCTTCTTCATAGTCCAACTCTCACACCCATACATGACCACTGGAAAAACCATAGCCTTGACTAGACAGACCTTAGTCAGCAAGGTAATGTCTCTGCTTTTGAAAATGCTATCTAGGTTGGTCATAACTTTCCTTCCAGGGAGTAAGCGTCTTTTAATCTCATGGCTGCAGTCACCATCTGCAGTGATTTTGGAGCCCAAAAAATAAAGTCTACACTGTTTCCACTGTTTCCCCATCTATTTCCCATGAAGTGATGGGACCGGATGCCATGATCTTCGTTTTCTGAATGTTGAGCTTTAAGCCAACTTTTTCACTCTCCTCTTTTACTTTCATCAAGAGGCTTTTTAGTTCCTCTTCACTTTCTGCCATAAGGGTGGTGTCATCTGCATATCTGAGGTTATTGATATTTCTCCTGGCAATCTTGATTCCAGCTTGTGTTTCTTCCAGTCCAGTGTTTTAGGGATTATTTTAAAAATAGATCTACCCATAGAAGAAGTTCTCATTCCCAACACACGTTTGGGACCACCAATAGCCTTCACATTTCCCATTTGAATAGACACTTCAGTTTGAATCTTACTCTAGTAAAGATGACTGTCCACTGAAAAGTGTGTTCCCTCTCTTCCAGAGTTTAGAGTGCTTTGGGAGAAGTCAAGAACTACATAGATCAGCCTCCCTTGTATCTAAGTGAACCCATATGATTGGCTCTTTTCTGTGCAGTTTGAGCGGAAATGATGTGTGATGTATCTGGGCAAATGTAATTAAGAAACAAGTGCATATCATCTTCTTTTGGCTACCTGTTAGATAGATACCAAGGACTTCAAGATGCTAGGGAATGGCCATGCCATATATCAAGTTTGCATTTCTGAATCACCAAGTGGGAGAAAGTTGCCTGATAACTAGGATTATCCAGTATGAATGAATAGGTATTAACTTATTGTGTTAGGTTATTAAAGTTTGAGTATTTATTTGTTATGGCACTTTACATTACCCTAACTTATTAAATCAACCACATTTTACATGGGCAATGGTGTATATCTTGATATTTGCTACTGCCTGTAGTAATTCCATCTTCTCCTCGATCATCCAACAATCCTGAATCCTTTTTCTCCATCTGTACCTTTCAAAGCTGGCATTCTAAGCCCACTGCTTGTGTTTGCCCCACCCCTGCCCCAGGCAATGTTATTATACCTTTAGGGCATATTGTTGATTTCTAAATTTTACCTCTAGCCTAATTTTTAGCCTGGCATGGTCAAACACCTCTGAAACTTCTCTTCCTGGGTGTTCCACTGACATGTCAAACTTAATTTGTCTGAAACTAGGATCAACATTTTCCTCCCTTCCTTTTCCTATCCCTAGAGCACCTCCCCTACTACATTCTCTCTCTCAGTAAATGGCACCAGCCTTATCTCAGAAAAAAGCACTGCAAATTATCCCAGACTCCTCTGTTCTCCTCATTTTCCATATCTGGCGCATTATGAAGTCCAGCAAATTTTACCAACTAAGTACTTAGGGAATCAATCCTGTCATCCCCACCCTAAATAACACTGTCCTGGCTCAAGGTCCCATTATTTTTCATGTAGGCCATGCCAGAACACAGTGGCTAAGCACATGGACTTTGGAATTAGGCAGATCTTTGCTAAAGTCTCAACTCTGCAACTATTTCTCAGCTGTCTGATCTGGGGAAATTAACTATCGATTTAAACCCATTTCTTCCCATCTGTGAAGTAAGAGATACTAATAGTACTTTCCAAATGGGGCTGTTATAATCAATGAAGTAAATTAAGTACAGAGGGACCTTAAAACAGCCTGGCATGGAGTAAGGGCACCATAATGTTAGCTATTGTGATTGGATACTCTGCTTCCATACTCATCTCCATGAATTTGCTCTCCTTAACGAAGTAACTTCTCTAAAATAGAAATTTTGCCATCTTTGACTCCCGTGTTGTAGATAGAAAGGAAAAGATCAAGGATGAGAAATATTCAGAGATAGAATTGGTAGGAATTGGAAACTGATTAGGATAATTGATAGGCATCTTACTAGAAATGTCTATCACAAATTATATAAATTGGATAAATTTGCTTTTGTGAGTAAATTAAATGTAAATTTAAGATCCTCTGTTTCCTTTTTTTTCCAGATTGAATCTGCATTTTAAAAACTCAATAACTAAATTAGTGATTATCCAAGTTTAGTATAAACCATACTCACTGAATAATGGCCAACTCATTTGCTTACTTACAGAACATGCATGACAGCTAAAAAGCAGGCAATTCCAATTAACCAAAAGTTCTATCTGAGAAAACAGAATGCAAGGAAAGCTCTAGGAATAGTATATTTTAATCCTCATTACTATTCTTTTCACACATCTCTTTCCAGTAATACTTTTCTCATCCCCAAGGTATCCTGAACAGACAATGACAGCATTTGGAAGATAAGAGTGGAAATGACTGAGGAGGAGTAAAACCAAGAATCACTATACATCTACTAAGCGCCAAACAACAAGGATGTTCTTCACATGTTGTCTCAGTTCTCAAAGTAAAATCGAAAAATAAATAAATAAATAAATAATTAAAATAAACCCCATGACTTATATATGTAGCTTCCTGGTGGCTCAGATGATAAAGACTCTGCCTGCAATGCAAGAGACCCAGGTTGGATCCCCCGGTCAGGAAGATCTCCTGAAGAAGTACATGGTAACCCACTCCGTACTCTTGCCTGGAGAATCCCATGGACAGAGGTGCCTGGTGGACTGCGATCCAAACGGTCGCAAAGAGTCAAACAAGACTGAGTCACTAACAGTTTCACTTTTCATGTACCATGAGGAACATATAATTTCTATTTTACAGAAAAAGGTCTCAGTAAAGTTAAGCTACCTGCCTGAAAAGGTATTTATTTGCTAGGATTTGAATCTATTTTCATCTGACATAAATGTCACTAGCTTTGTTTTATATTACAATATCCTAGATATCCAAACTATGAAGACTCTACAACTATGCATTTGACTATTCTGTACCTCTTTAGTGTGTATGTGAACAACAACAACAAAATATAGATTATGGGTAAGAACTTCTCACATTGTCACACTGTTTGTATCCACATGGGAACTGAGTCTGCGAAATACAGAAACATCCCTGAGGGAGAAACCAGTCACAAAAGCCACCACAAGCACCCGTAATGCACAAGCACACAAGTCCTGGTGGGATCATCCTCCATTCCTCATGCCCTTCCCACTTGATGAAATAAACATCCCTAGTTTCCTGTAATTTGGGCTTCAGACTCCTTGGAGACTAAATTCACATACTTCTCTGTGTCATAGTGGGAAGGAGTCCTATAAAATAGCAGAAAGCAAATGATTGGTGAACAATTTATTTTTTTAATCAGATTCTTTCTGAGAAACTGATTTCATTATTTGTTCACTAGACAAGCTCCCACTAAATCTATTCACAATTAAAAAAAAAAAAAATTACCCAGCTAGTAGTATTGAACTGTGCCTTAATTAGAGCAGCCAAGAATGTCTTGCATAATTAACTGGGCTTTGTTTATAATTATTTCCTTGTGGTTAGGACTGTTTTCTGCTTGTAACTGGGGCAATGCTAATAGTAACACTAACCTTTGATTTTCATGTGAGAGTAAATGAAGGAGAGGCAGAAGAAACAGGCCAGACCTTGGAAAGTGAAACGAAAGGACATGAAACGCTGGGATTCCTTTTGACCTTCTGTTTTGCCTCAGGATGAACACAATCTCCCTAACCTCTGCCCCAATCTAAAGCCTAGATGCTGACATATGGGTTCCTTTATCATCCTGTCAAGTAAAAGAAATTATTCCTTTACTTTTGGAAAATGGAGTGAAGTCTTTTCTCTTTGAAGTCCGTGTGCTAGTTTTTCGCCTCCAGATCCACTCTCATCTTCTGGACTCAGCTCTGTGCCCCATTGGATGACATCAACATCCTTTGAAATCCATTAGGTTTGGCTGACAAGAAACCCTAGGAGACATGTAGAAGGAGAAAGGATGGGAGGGATGAAGGAGGGAAGGATAGGTGGATAGGAGAGCAGGAGGAGAATGATGTCTCAATACTTATTCCCCTGGCTCCTTCCCTGCAGTTATCTCAGGCAGACTGTATCCTGTCCCTAAGTCAAAAGTCTACTAACAGGCCTATAAATAGTTTTCAAATAGCAATCTGTCTGTGGACACCTGTAATCACTCTTTCCTCTTAATACTTATCTCTGACATTGGAAACAGTTATAAAAGTAGAACACTGTTATACTTGCCCTGGTGGCTCAGACAGTAACAGCGTCTGCCTACAATGCGGGAGACCCGGGTTCGATCCCTGGGTTGGGAAGATCCCCTGGAGAAGGAAATGGCAGCCCACTCCATTATTCTTGCCTGGAAAACCCCATGGACAGAGGAGCCTGGCAGGCTATAGTCCAAGGGGTCACAAAGAGTCGAACATGACTGAGCAACTTCACTTTCACATCCTTTAAAAACTATATTATCTACTGTGGTTGCCCTACACCTTACCAAAACTTTGTTAATAGTCCCAATCAAACCCCTTTAAATCTGCATCCAATGCGAGACACTTGGGTTCAATCCCTGGGTCAGGAAGATCCCCTGGAAAAGGGTATAGCAACCTACTCCGGTGTTCTTGCCTGGAGAATTCCATGGACAGTGGAGTCTGGTGGGCTCCAGCCCATGGGGTCGCAAACAGTGGAACACAACTGAGCAACTACTACTACTCCCTAATCCTCTGTTCTTGGCTAGTAAAATGGACACAGCTTGGATTTGTAACACCATGTATCCCCTCTCATGCACATCCCCTTACCTTCTAGAAGACTACAGGAATAATAGAATTCTTAGTTGTAAGGAATGTGGAAATTCCCCAAATGAGTAATTAATCAACAGTATTTGAGGTACTAGAATGTGGCTGGGTGGACTCAGAGGCCCTTGGCCAAATAAGACTGTCCAGGTCCTGCTGAATAACAATAGGAATTTAGATACTGACAAAGTATGAATTATTTTATTTTTCCTATAAATCTTATTAATTGTGGTTAGTGTGGTAGCATACCCACCTAAAAATTCTATAAATTCTTATCACATTCCTTCTGCTTGATGTTTAAGGTACACTTTCTTAGAAAGAGAGGTAAAGGAAAAAGATGTATAATAGAAGCTCTTTAAAATATATCATTTTTTTAATCTCTATGGGGTGTAGGGCAATGTATTAGGTACTTCAGTTTCTTCCTTCAGGTATCTTGCAGCCCAATAAGAGAGACAGATTGCTATAGGGTATAAAAGAGAGAGAGAGAAAAAAAAAAAAGATTGAGTAGTAAAAGTAGTTTTAAATAGCCTCACAGAAAGGGAAACAATGAAGGGAAATCTACAGGGATCCTGCCAGGTAGAAGTAAAGAATGGAAATTATAGACAGAAGAAGAGCAGGGCCAAGGCAATGAGGCATAATAAAATAACTAAAATGTACAAGAATTGTGAGTAGTGTGTTACACAAAAATGATAGGGGTTTCAGCAGTGAAAATTTAATAGTGCATAAGGTCCAAGAAGGGCTTCCCTGGTGGCTCAGTGGTACAGAATCTGCCTGCAGTGTGGGAGACAGGTTTGATCCCTGGATCGGGAAGATCCCCCGGAGAAGGGAAAAGCAACCCACTCCAGTACTCTTGCCTGGAGAATTCCATGAACAGAGAAGCCTGGCAGGCTACAGTCCATGGGGGTCACAAAGAGTCCAACACAACTTGGCAACTAAGCAGCAGCAGCAGCAAGGTTCAAGAGGGAAAATGTCTAGGAATGAGACTAGAAAGCTCAGAGCTGGTGAAATAATAAAGTTCCTGCCAAACCTTCACAGCTTAAGAAAGCCTTCAAATGGATTTGGAGTTTATTCTATAGATAATGATGAGCCTGTGAGGTTATAATTAACAGAAGAGTGGTGTGACTAAATCTGTTTCTAAGAAATATAATTTCAGGGGGGAGTATATGAGAACCAAGAAAACAATTGGAAACCTAATTAAAGTCTTCTAGCCTATACCAAGTCAAAATCAAAGTAAGTCGTGCTTCCCCCCCTCCCCCCACCCCGGCTGTGCTAGGTCTTCCTTGCTGCACGTGGGCTTTCTCTAATTGCAGTGAGCGGGGGCTACCCTTCATGTGGGGCGCAGGCTTCTCACTGTGGTGGCTTCTCTTGTCTGGAGCACAGGTTTTAGATGCAGGGGCTTCACATGGGCTCAGTAGTGTGGCATGCAGGCTCTAGAGCTTGGGTTCTGTAGTTGTAGCACACAGGCTTAGCTGCTTCAGGGCATATTTGGCTGTCAGGCAGACTGGCAGGCAGATTCCTATCTACCGTGCCACGAAGGAAGTCCAGAGTAAGCTATTTGAAAGGACCAAATAAGTTGGTAAGCATCTGTAAATGAACCAATAGAAAAATGAGATTAAACAATAAAACAAATTATCAATATCAGCAATGAAAAAGGAGACAAAACTAAAATTTCTCCATAGATATTAAAAAGATCAAAGAAGATATTATTAAAATCTCTATCCAATAACTTTGATGATTTGTATGAAGTAAACAAAGTACTTGATAAACACAATTTATAAAAATGCTACAAGAGGAAATAGAAAATTTCAATAGCCTCATTCTAAGAAATTGATTTCATATTTGAAGATTTTCCCACAGGGAAATCGTCAAGTCAAGATAGCTTTTACTGGTGAATATTTCCAGAGAGTTAATTAATAAAAAGATAATTTAAATTTCATATATTATATATATGATTTTTGACTGGGGAATAGCTGCAGTCAAGTGTACTTCTTGCTGAAAGATTGCTTCTAGTCACAAAGAATATATATCACGTTAATGATTTTATTGCTTTTCAGTGTATTGGAAGATGCAAGAATTTGTTTTCATTCAAATTCTTCCTAAGATAAACATCTAACTATCTAAGGGGGCCTGTTTGTCCAAAGCACAGAGAGCTTCATTCTGTAATTGTCTAATTTCCTCTCAGAGTACACTGTCAGGCAGTGACTGTAGTGGGTTATGACTGAATCCTTATAGAACTGGGTGGTGAGCAATTCTTTTTGTTCTTCTTTGTTTACAGGTGGATAAATAAATTGTGACATATTCTTACAATGGAACAGTAGAAAGCAATGAAAATAAATGAAATATTCCCTCATGTACCAATGTAGACAAATTTCACAAACATAAAACTGATCAAAAAAGCTAGACAGCAAAGAGAACATTGCATTATTCCACTATATAAAGTTCAAAAAATAGGCAAAACTAATCTATGGTGATTAAAGTCAGGATAGTAGTTTCTTTTGGAGCAGTATTTAGAAAAGGATGCAAGGAGTCCTTCCTTTCTGAGTTCAGTTCAGTTCAGTCGCTCAGCCGTGTCCGACTGTTTTGCAACCCCATGAACCACAGCATGCCAGGCCTCCTTGTCCATTACCAACTCCCGGAGTTCACCCAAACTCATGTCCATTGAGTCGGTGATGCCATCCAGCCATCTCATCCTCTGTCGTCCCCTTCTCCTCCTGCCCCCAATCCCTCCCAGCATCAGAGTCTTTTTAAATGAGTCAGCTCTTCGCATCAGTTTCAGCTTCAACATCAGTCCTTGCAATGAACATCCAGGACTGATTTCCTTTAGGATGGACTGGTTGTATTTCCTTGCAGTCCAAGGGAGTCTCAAGAGTCTTCTCCAACACCACAGTTCAAAAGCATCAATTCTTCTGCACTCAGCTTTCTTTATAGTCCAACTCTCACTTCCATACACGATCACTGGAAAAACCATAGCCCTGACTAGATGGACCTTTGTTGGCAAAGTAATGTCTCTGCTTTGTAACTTGCTGTCTAGGTTGGTCATAACTTTCCTTCCAAGGAGTAAGTGTCTTTTAATTTCATGGCTGCAATCACCTCTGTGAGTAGTCATGGATTATTTCCTGATATCGGTAGTTTTGTGAATTTGTTCACTTTATAAAAAGCCATTGATCTGTGAATTCAGGATTCACTCACTTTACTGTATGTATATAATACTTCTGTAAAACTGTATGTTAAATAGACACGTGAATTGATTGATCACCGTGTAGGTAAAATTAGCTTAGAAAAAAGGAGAACCTATAGTAATTGGTAACAGTGTCAGACTTTATTTTTTTGCACTTTAAAATCGCTGCAGGTGGTGATTGCAGCCATCAATTCCTTAGACAGGAAGATCCGCTGGAGAAGGAGTAGGCTACCCAGTCCAGTATTCTTGACTAGATAATTCCACAGATTATACCTATGGGGTCTCAAAAAGTCGCACTGACTTTCACTTTTTACTTTCACTTTCACTTTTTACTTTTGTGTAAACTACTCAGCATCTCAAAGACTCAATGTTTTATATGCTAATGGGAATAACAACTACTTTAAAAGTTGTTAAGAGAAATTCACAATATTAGGTATAAAAAGCTTTTAGCAAAGTATCCAAAATGTAATAAATACTAAACAAATGGAAGCTATTCATGAGATTTGAAAATTTATCTTCAGATACTTGAAATGTTAATAAATGTTTCTTTCCTGAGACTAACCATGAATAAATTAATTTATATAAAGAGTCAAGACCAAGCTCAAGGATCCTCTTCCAAAACACAAGTAACTGATAAAAAATTGCATATCCGGAAAATAACATTAAAGTTCAGCTTACTAGACAATATCTATGAGTAACCCTAGACCAGATGAAAAAGGGATTTTCTTGATAATGCTCACAATTTATGAAAAAGAAATGCAGATATGTTTCAGCTGTTTTTCATCTTTATTCCCTTCCATGGTTTTGAAAGCTCATGTGAGTTCTAATTATTTGTTGACAATTTCTCATGGAGGCAAAAAGAGACAGAATGAAAGAACAAAGTAAGAGCTTTCAGGCTTAACCCAACCTGCCTCTATGTGACATTAGCATCTCATCATTTCACAATGTTATAACTCTACTTTGTGTCCACATCTATTGATGTCTAAACAGAGTCCGATGTCCAAGAAATGCCAGTTTCATGAGACCATAGGTGGTATAACCTCACTGTATTTAGAACAAAGATTGGGTGAGATGAAAGAGGACGTATCCTGGAGGAGATGTAGAGGTGCAATGCTCATTTGATTTATTCTGTGTTATCTCATTCACTTCTTGCATCAATTTACTTACTTTTACCTTATAATGATATTCACAGCTATTGTTCCTTTAGATTCATATCCAAATTACTTATAAGTGTTCATTTTAGATTTTGCTGATGTTCTGTAGAAAAGAAATAGTCAGGGGATGCTTTCTGTATTTAAAAGAAATTGATTCACATACAAAGGAATAAATTTTCCCCACGAATATGCAACATTTGAAAAAAATAGCTAAGAAAATTAAATGAAATCTACTTTGGTGCCACTAAGGATTTGAGGTAAAACTGAATCAAATGACTTACAGTTGAAAAACACGCCAAACTTAAATAGATATTACTTTCAGAAACTCACATCATTGTTTGGAGTCAGCAGAACTGATAGAAAATTAAAAGAAGGAGCCCTACATATATTTGTAGGCACTGACCAGTATCCACACATCACAGCTCATGAGAACCCATCGCTTTTCATGTTAAATTTCTGCTTTTTGTTTTCGGGAACTGCTGTTTATTCTTTGCTATATTCATTTAATGTCGCAACAACAAAAAATGAAAATAGAGCAGCTTATTAAATAATCTATTATATCACAAAAAATAGTTGAGTGTTTCTCTAATGTGACTGATCTGATGGATGTTTTGTCATTAGACAAACATAACCCACATAGAGTAGATTGTAATAGCTGATTGTCAACTTCTTAATCATTTAATAAGGTATTCTTATGGGATCTAGACTAGTTTTTTTAACAAACTATCCTGATGACTAGGGCCAAAATCATTCACCATTTATTTATTTAAGTGCCTAGGTATACCAGGCCTTGTGGCAATTTGGTATGAAAGTTCCTTGAGAGAAGAAACTTTTTTCCACCTTGATATGCCTGGTACTCTGTTCTTAACATTATCCTGGCAATGGTTAAAGATTTACCATGGGCTTCCCAGGTGGTGCTTGTTGTAAAGAACCTGCCTGCCAATACAGGAGACAAGGCGCTCGTCCAGTCTCTGTTGGGAAGATCCCCTGGAGGAGGAAATGGCAACGCACTCCAGTATTTTTGTCTGGAGAATCCCATGGACAAAGGAGCCTGGCAGACTATAGTCCATAGGGTCGCAAAGAGTCAGACATGACTGAAGTGACTTAGCATGTGCACAAAGATTTAATATTATTGCTCTCATAATTGCTTTTTATTACCATTAATCATTGTAAAATAGGAAAGTAGCACAACAATGGAATTCATCAAATCTCTACATATTTATGTAATTTGGGAGAATCTGTCTCTAAATGGAGTTCCTTGTCCCAGTGGCAGAGGAAAATCCAAATAAGAAAAGTCCTTCAGATAGCAATGTTTCCCTAGGAAGAGGCTACATCATTTTCTAAGTTAAAGAAAAATTATTAACCCCACATTCTGGAAATACTGACTAATTCATTATATCAAACAATGTATGGTCCTTTTCATCACTGGTAAAATACTAAGTGCTCTCTTTAATGCCTAGTCAATAAGCAGATTAAAACATAAATGCCACTAAATATGCTTTAAATATCAGCTCCATTGAAATATTTCTAAGTTCTGTATCCTCTTAAAATAATCCCCATTTGAAATTGAGAGGAAATGTCACCCATATGAGTTTCTTCAGAATTTAAGCTCTGATTATACAAGGAATTATGTACTATATAGCTTTGGAAATCGGATAATTAAAGAAGTACCAGACTCTTTGTTGATGACATTTTTAAGCTTAGAAAGTTTTTATCAACGCTACAGTCAAATTTCATTTTTCAAATAGCGTTTTACACACTGAGTACATTTCTAACTCCAATTAAAGCTAGCTACCTTAAGAAGAAACTGTGCAGAAAGGCAAAGATGCACAGTCACACCAGACGAGTGAAGCCTTTCACTACTAGAACCTACAGAACTGCAAAAAGGCCATCTGCTTTGATCAGGTCTCAGTAAGGAAAGGAAGGTACGTGCAAAATTATAAAGGAGTAACTCGAACTTTCAAGGAAATAATGGTCTGCTAAAGAAACTGAGCTAGTTCAAATGTGACTTGATTGACCCTCTTCAAATTTTATTATTTTAGTCTCCATTTTCAAATGATGTACCAACAGGAAGTCTTTCATAAGACAAATCTGATTCTTCCTTGGGTGAATGTAAAGTGACCAAAATATATGTTCACATCTGATTCGGGGTAAGGGAGATTTTGTCATCATTTTCCCTTTATCAGAGGACTTAGGAATACTTTCTAAGTATTCGACTAAAAGGATCCCTCTTTGTCCTCTTACCAGTCTAATCATGGTATTTAATTCCAATAACCAGGGACTATATTAAATGTTCTTGAAATATACATTTTGCCTAGGTCTTTCAAATGTTGCACATTTGACTTCAGCTTAATAATAGATCAGTGTGTAATGTGTATAATACATCTACATTTTTCTTTGTAACTTTCTTTGTTAAAGAAACATAATATACACATAATCCAATTAAAAGCCTAGAATCTAAACCCTAATATTTAAATCACCCACATTACTTTCCTTTTGGAGTTATGTCTTTTTTTTCTCTTATACTATCCTCTCTTGCCAATCAAACACGTGAATATGGTAAGATTTCTCATTATTCAGTCACAGACTATAGTTGGAGTTAAAGATCATCAGAGCATTTATTCTTTCATTTTGCAAAAGAAGAAACTGAGCCACAGACATGTTAAGCCACACAGTTAGTGTCAGAACTTGGATTACTTATTGCATAACTTCAGACCACCATTTAAATATGAACTTTCCCATTCAGAGGTGTTCTCAGAAGAGAAGGTGAAAACATCACTGGAACTGCAATCCGGAAGAACCACTACAGGAGCAAGGGAAAGAAATCCAACTTGCCATACCAGTTCCTGAGAGGTTATATTGTTCTAAACAAGCACTTTTGCTAACTTGCACCAAAAGGTACCATACAGTTGGGCTTCCCTAGTGGCTCAGATGGTAAAGAGTCTGCCTGTAATGCAGGAGACCTGGGTTCGATCATCCTGAGTTGGGAAGATCCCCTGGAGAAGGGAAGAGTTACTCACTCCAGTATTCTCGCCTGGAGAATTCCATGGACAGAGGAGCCTTGCGAATTCCAGTCCATGGAGTTGCAAAGAGTCAGACATGACTGAGTGACTAACACTTTTCACTTTTCACCACACAGTTGGGCAGTGGCCCTGATCATAATTAAGGCACCTTTTGGAGTTATTTGATGGAAAGGGTAAGAGGGGGCTTTAGAAATCTCCTGAGAGTGTTGACATCTGGGATTTCTGAAACTGAATTAGTTGAACCTAACAGCAACTCAAGAGGAAAGGTCACACAGGTTTGGGTGAGAAATTCATGATTTGTAAATGTCAGCTAAGATTTGGATAAGCATCTGGCTTTTGGTTATACATCTGAAAATGAATAAACACTGAAATCTGGAGGATTCTTACTCACTGGACCTAATCCACCCAGAATTTAACAGCCAGAAAAGAAATGCTGGTTATGGCAAGGATTCCACCAACTTTTAAATCAATTTACACACAAAAACAAAGAAGCACATATGTAGATGTCTGTATACATATGTAAACATGTCTATACATAACCCACACACACAAATATGTGTATATTTCTACGCATTTCATGTATATATGCATGTAGGCTTGCGTGTGTGTACGTGTGTGAGTGTGTGTGTGTTTAAATATTCCAAAACATTGGGCCAGTTGGCCATGCATCTAGTTTCTCTTGGAAAAGATTTACTTCATATCTAATAGAAATATACAATCTGGTTAAATGTTGCTGGTAAAATGTCTAACACATGGGTGGATTGAGATTGTGAACAAGTAGAGAATACTAAAGCAGCCTGTTGGAGATAGACCCTTTGAAAGGAGGCCAGAAAACATTTCATTCCAAAGAGAGAGGATACGCATCTATTGTTTCTCCAGCTGGCTAAGCAAAGGCAGGGATGTTTCCTACTAAACAGCCTCATTAACATAAGCATAACTACAGGGTAAGTTTTCAAGCTCATTCCAAGTAAATTCAAAGGGGTGGGGGAAGAAAGATGCCATTAATATGCACAACTCATGCAGACAATGATATGAAGCTAATTCATTTCATCATATTATCACCATAGCATATTAACTTAAAAGAAATAATAAGACAACATGGAAATGTTTGCATATTAGAGAGAATTCTCGTTGTACCCTATTAGCACCATATCCTATTAGTATTGCATTAGGCTACCCTGCTGCAATGCTAAAATGATGAAATCCCACTGTGAAAACTGATATTGAATTCTTGTAATGTTTCAGAATCATTTTTAGCACTGCATATAAATAATTCATGGGAGCAGATCTAATGAATTGATGGAAGAAAAAAAAAAACATCCCTTGGCATTGTGAGCATATTTATGAATGTAAAGTCACGCGCAAGTCGCTTTCTCATAGAAGGTGGGCAGGGGCTGAAATGTGACATCTACTCCAGAGCTGGTTATTAATATAACTAGGAATTCTAGGTCAAGTCCTGTTGAAATATTCCTGAAAGCGTATTTTCTTCGAGGAAAGGTGGTACAATATTGATTGGCACTCTCCTGTCCTTTTTGAATCTAAACTGTGGATCAACTGAGGCAGGCACCCTCACTTAGAGACACTTGCTATACAGAAACCAAATTTAATTAACTGAGAACCCAAGTGAACTAGTATATTTTTACTCTCAAAGTCTTTGTCCAAGACTTACCCAACATTCATCATTATCTGATTCTTCATCTATCTGGAACACTAGCCTGTATGCTCCTTGAAGTCACAGATCATTATTTATATCTATTACCCTAATCCCTAGCACAATGCCTGGCCCTGACTAGGTGCTCAATAAACATTTGACTGAGTGAATGGATGAATGAATTAATGAATTTATTCAATTCCAAAGACTCCAATTAAAAATTTGGAATAAAAGCGGAGAAGGGGGTCATTTACATTTAACTCTGAGTGTCTTACTAAACTAAATCTTTATTTGTAATGTTGAGTTTAGTCAAAGCAGTTTCAGTTCAGAAAGGCATTTTAATTTAATGGAATTCTTCCAGAGTTAGACACAGTTGTTTAAATTCCTGCCTTAGATTAATGGTTTTTTGGTTTCTCATACCACATATTGCATATTGGTGTCAGTGCGCTTGCAGAGAAGTAATCCTAATGCAATTTCAACTCCCCAGGATGGAGATTTCCTGCAAGGAGAGCTGTCGTGTAAAGCGTGTTCCCCTATGTAGAAATATTGCTGGCAGTTACTGTGAATTGCAGGGCAGAAGCCAATGACCTGTTTTTGGTTCTCTGTGTAGCTTACTTGTGGGCCCTGCGATTCTTTGCAACTACTCTCTGGAGTTCACTACACTTAAGCTCCAGTTCCCTCATGGCCTATTTCCCGCATTCTGCTCAGTGGACAGATTACACAATGCCCCTAGTTGCAGGCCTTCTTTCTACACAGTGACTTGTTTCAAAGCTAAAGAAACTGGAAAAGAATAACTAATAGATTTTTCTGGAAGAAGACACTGGATTTTTTTCTCTTTTCCATACCCCAGGGAATATTCTAATGTGGAATTGAAAGAGACCACTTCACCTTTCTGTTGGGTAAGGGAGTTAGAAAAGACGAGGTTCCGAAAGAATGAGACCAGCATTTTACAGGAACAGATCACCTTTAAAGAGGCGAGAAGGGGCAGCAGTCAGATTAGTGAGTGGCTACACTAACCCAAGAAAAGAGTAAGTGTATATAGGCATATATGTCGAAAGCTACTGTCTTGGGGGCCTATTCTTGTCCAAGGTTGTTCGGAGTAATCTCTTAAAAGGCTGGGGCAAGGAATTCTGGAGATTGGCCAGAGGCTGGACCAGCTGGGAACTGGGCGTAATCAACCTTAATGTCCATTTTTTTTTAATGTCCATTTTTTTTTCCCTTCGGGTGAGAGAGTTCTTTGTTTTGCATAGAATGGTGGGGAGGACCTGGAGGGGAGTTTTCACTCCAGGTTATTTTGAGCCATGTAACTTTCCTTCACTTTCAATACCTGCCCTCCTGTATTCATGTGCATACAGACACACAGAGATGCACACATTGGCTCTTTAACTATGATTGAGTGTTCATCCAAGTCTCAGAGTCATTTACCCAGAAAAGTAGCTTTTTCTTTAGGCCAAAAGGCCAGAGTGAGAAACGTGGGCCTCCTAAGCCATGTCTCTGTGAAGAAAAATGAAAGGTCATTTATTGTATGGTAAAGTATACTAGTGGAGAAGGCAATGGCACCCCACTCCAGTACTCTTGCCTGGAAAATCCCATGGATGGAGGAGCCTGGTAGGCTGCAGTCCATGGGGTTGTGAAGAGTCGGAAATGACTGAGCAACTTCACTTTCACTTTTCATTTTCATGCATTGGAGAAGGAAATGGCAACCCACTCCAATGTTCTTGCCTGGAGAATCCCAAGGATGGGGGAGCCTGGTGGGCTGCTGTCTATGGCGTCGCACAGAGTCGGACACGACTGAGGTGACTTAGCAGCAAAGTATACTAGGGGCTTCCCTGGTGGCTCAGACAGTAAAGAATCTGCCTAAAATGCAGGAGATCTAGGTTCAATCCCTGGATCAGGAAGATCCCCTGGAGAAGGGAATAGCAATCCACTCCAGTATTCTTGCCTGGAGAATACCATGGACGGAGCAGCCTGGACGGTCTACAGTTCATGGGACCATAAACAGCTGGGCACAGCTAAGCCACTAACACTTTCACCTTCAACAACACAAGCAAAACTAGGTGAGCCAGTCACTAAAGAGGGGCTCCCATAGGTGCTTTCTCATGCTTCTCTTGCCTTTGACTTCCCAAGAGTTTCCTAGGGTAGACTGAGTAGTCAGCTCTGAGGGAAGTAAAGGGTCCTTTGTGTGTGTTGACTGTCATGGTTGGAAACAGAAGTCTGAATGGAGAACAGACTGTTCTCCCATTTCTTTAGATGGGTTAACAAAACAAGTATGTTTTCACTCTCTTCCCTGTGCACTGAGGTATTCATACTTAAGTTGACAGGTCAAGTTTGACCATACAGTAGTATATGAGTAGTAGTGATATTTGTTTATAAGGCGTTAAGACACAAAATGAAAACTCACAATCTTTTTTTTTTTTTTCACCAGTTAAAAGGCAATTTTAACTAACTATGCACCTCAAAATGCAACTGAAAATGGAATGGAAAATGTGGAATGTTGTTGAATTTGAACCAGTTTGGAATAAGGAAATGATAGATGAGGTGATATCCATATGCAGCAATTTATTCTGTTTTGCTGGTGAATAGATTTTAATTACTCTGCTGTCCTTTTGTAGCTCCCAGATTACTGCAGGTAATCTGCTAAAGTTGTTTCTAGGCTAATAAAGCACAGGTCAAAATATCTAATTGTGAGTTTTAAAAGGCTCATATTTTATCTTTTTTTGCTTGGACAAATAATGTTGTAAAGGCATTTTCTCCTATTTTTCATTTCTATGCATTTGTTGAGCAATTGCCATGTATACTTTGCATTCATTATTTTATTTTATTTCCATTTTACAGTTTATGAAACTGAGACTCAGAGAGATTAAGTAACTTCCTCAGGGTAACAGAGCTCTGTGAGTAGAGAATAGACACTAATCAAGGTTTATCTGATTCCAGAACCCAGGTTCTTAACTCTTTTCTCAGAATACTAACAAACAAGGCCTAAGCAAGCACTAGCAGATTTGAAGTCTAAAGCATATCTAACATTGATAAAATAAATACCAGTTCCTCATTGGGTTGCTACAAATGAATAGTCTGAGCCTAAACTGTTTCCATCATACTGTGACTATTAAATATATATAATAGGTCTGAGGCCTTTCTAGGTGTTAAGAAATTCAGGTGGATCCCAGTAAATCTACTTCCTGCTGCTGCTGCTACTAAGTCGCTTCAGTCATGTCCGACTCTGTGCGACCCCAGAGAGGGCAGCCCACCAGGCTCACCAGTCCCTGGGATTCTCCAGGCAAGAACACTGGAGTGGGTTGCCATTTCCTTCTCCAATGCAGGAAAGTGAAAAGTGAAAGTGAAGCCGTTCAGTCGTATCCGACCCTCAGTGACCCCATGGACTGCAGCCTTCCAGGCTCCTCCGTCCATGGGATTTTCCAGGCAAGAGTACTGGAGTGAGGTGCCATTGTCTAGTGGTCTGCTATGGATGAAAGAGCAGATTTACTGGCTCAGATAAAAACTGCTCTATGTATCAACTTTGGTGATAACTAATTGTATGGTTTTCAACAGGTGTCTTTCTTTAAACTCTTCATCTAAAACAAAGACAATACCTAATTTGTGGAACTGTGAGAAGTAAATGAGATCATCTCAGTGACTGGCACATAATGGTACACAGCAATTGTTACTTCTCTTTTATCACTTTCCTAGAAGCTGACCTAGGTCCAAGCATAGGAGATGCATTTTTATCTGAGTCAGTAAATCTATGCTTTCTTCCATAGTAGGGCACTTCTTAAGAAGTAAAAATGTGAAAGTGTTAGTCGCTTCAGTCAAGTCCAACTGTTTGTGACCCCATGGACAATAGCCCACCAGGCTCCTCTATTCATGGAATTCTCTGAGCAAGAATACTGGAATGGGTAGCCATTCCCTTCTCCAGGGGATCATCAGGACCCAACGATCTTACCTAAGTCTCCTGCATTGCAGGCCGATTCTTTCCTGTCTAATCCACCAGGGAAGCCCCTTAAATTCTTAATCTCTGAAACAAAGATAATTTTTAGAGCTGCGAAAAGTGAATGAGATCATCTCAGTGGCTGACACATAATGGTATGAGCAAGAGTGACTTCTCTTTCTCACTCTGCTGTTAATAGAAGCTGACCTGGGTCTAAGCACAGGACTACTTTGCACTCTTCACAGTCATGCCCACAAACTTTCAAATAGCCACAGGTCTCAAATTCATTTTTTTCAACCCAAAATTAGTCTCCAAAGATGATGTTAGGATTCCTATAGGATTCAGAACCAGGTTCAAAATGTAGACTTTCACTGTCAAGTGGTATCATGTGCCCAGCCAAAGGGCCTCACTTATGTGATTCTTAACAGTAAGATATTGGTGTAAAAAATACCTCACCAGGAGATATAAATTCCAGTGGTATTTTTTCTCAATGTACCTGTCCCATTTTAGCTGATTTCAGTTTTCCAATGTAGAAATAAATCTCATACTGAACAAAATCCATAAATCCTGAATCCTGATCACCTCAGCAAGATTTCCTAGCTGTATTGCCATGCATTTCAGGTCATTCTGGCCCTAGTCAGCACGGAACTGATTTCAAGAGTCCAGGAGAGTATGAGTCATTGTGGAAGTTCAAGCAGGAACCAACAGGGTCTCAAAACTCACCAGGAATTCCAACCTAGTCTCAGTCTTGAAAGGACTCCTGGGGGATGTTCAGTATGCCTTGCCTTCACCGCGCAAGCCAGGTCTCACCAAGTACTGAGTGTGTATTTCAATGGAGGGCTGATCTGCCCCATATCATTGAAATCCAAAAATGTACTAAGGAAATTTCACAAAGCCTGTAAGGCAGTTGACAGTGCAAGCCTCCCTCCTGGATTTTTAGCTTGCCAAAAATGTAATCTAAAAATCACACACTAACCCTTAAACCAAGACTATCTGAGAATTACGCATGACATAACTCCATACCATCATGGCAACCACAAAGTTTTAAAATGCCTTTCTTAAAGGTTTATTAAATCTCTCTTCTTAATTAAGCCTTTCCTCAAAGAAAATTAGTAGCCTCCTTTGTTTCTACATACTAATAAAATATTCAGGACACTTTTCTTATAAATTCAAGACATAGAAATGTGACCTCACACATCATCACAATTTCACCTTTCAATTAACCAAGACAGATCTAGGTTCATCACAGCAAGAAATTCTGCTTTTAATTGGCTACAAGAGTAATACAGTAGTGCGGAATTATTGCTCTAGGTTGTTTACGTTTGCAAGAAGTTTCAACTACACGTCTTCATAAAAATGTCAAATTTATTCCTGACGTAACAAAATACATTCAATGGCTGATCATGTATTCATTAATATCTTGTGTTGCCATCATGCCATTATTGGTTCTAATAATACCTAATTGCAATAATAAATACCTAATTTGGGGGATTTGTTTATTTTCTAATTAGACATTTTTCACATTTATATTATATAATTGTTCATGAATAATTATTGTTAGTCACAAAATAGAATTATCATTAAGCCTGTATAAACTGAAGCCAGCTTCTTTTTGAAGAAAGGAATTAAACTTTTCCTACTTTATGTTCTAATTAACTTTTTTCCTCTATTTTGTGGAACTCCTTGAAACAATGTTGAGCGAAACTGTAAAGTGGATGCTGATAACTGAAGACATTTTTATAATTATAAATTCACTGAAGGGAGGTTTAAAGAATCATATTACTATAATTGGTGTTTTTTTCCCATACCCTTTCTTGGAACCAAGTGAGCTTTCTTCAAGAGACTTTTGTCAGGAGCTTACTGCTGGTTGACCCAAGGCCTCATTCTCCTGTGTTAAAAGTGTGTGTGAAATCATTCAGTTGTGTCCGACTTTTTGTGACCCCATGGACTATACAGTCCATGGAATTCTCCAGGCCAGAATACTGGAGTGGGTAGCTGTTCCTTCCTATGCTAAGGTACTAAGCAAATAGCAACAGCACAAAAGCCTTTCTGCATCTGCTTTTCAGTTCACCCTTTCACCATCTCTTCATGGACCATAAAAACATAATACTCACTTGTACAAAATGTCTGCTGCTGCTGCTGCTGCTGCTGCTAAGTCACTAAAGTCGTGTCCGACTCTGTGAGACTCCATAGACGGCAGCCCACCAGGCTCCCCTGTCCCTGGGATTCTCCAGGCAGGAACACTGGAGTGGGTTGCCATTCCAATAAGCCATTCTACTTTCTCGTCTGAGTATATGTTTGTCTTTATTCTTGGAATGACTTTTTTTTTTTCCTAGTCTCTTAAGAGACTCATGCTTATCAATTCAATAACCAATTTCTCCATGAAGTTTTCCCCATGTCCTTATGCAAACTTTCTTATATTTTCTTTACATTACAAGCTTACCTCTAGCATTACCACTTACCACCCTGGATTTTAATTATGGAATTTCTTGACTATGTCTCCCACTAAATTCTGCCCCTCAACGGAGTCTACAAATGTATTTTTTAAAATCCTTCTCTTGAAAGTGAGACAGAATGGGACCTGGGACCCTTTACTGCATGCACCTGGACAAATGTCTTCTCAAGCAACAGAAGACAAAGAAGCAATAAGGGACCAAAAGTTACTGCAGGCGTGCACAATTGGAACAAACTACAAACATGAGAGAAAAAGACTGAAGTGCAACTGATACTTCTGAGGTACCGGCAGCAAAAGTAGGGTCTGCACATGATCTCTGCACATAGCACCATGAAGCGTGTAGGTGGACCACCTAATATACCCCTCGGGCCCAAGTCATGAATCTGCTCCTACCCTCACCCCATTTAAGGGACCAGCTTAGCCCACCCCAGGAAGAAAGCAAGGGGATTGCAACCTTGTTTTCACTCTCTCATACTATGGCACCAGTCCCCATAAGACCCTACCTGAATTTCTTATCTGGCTTCTTATCAGTTTCTATTGATTAACAGTCCAAGAACCCAAGTCAGTAAAAAGTACAAGGAAGTTAATACTACCTTCAAGGCTTAAACAGTGAAGATGGAAGCTGGTGGATGATTGCTTTTTATTCCATGTCTTGGGCAGACTTAGCATTGTAAGTGACTCCTCAGAAGGTCCCCACTGGGACTGAGTCCCACGTGCTCACATGGGTAACCAGTTTAATAATATGCCTTGCTTTTCTGATTCTTGTTTTATTCTTCCCAATCACCAGTTCCTTTTCCATTCCTTTTTTAATTGCTGCTGTAACAAGCTGCCACAAATTTAACAGTTTAAAACAACACTAATTTATTTTCTTATCACTCTAGAGATCAAAAATTGTAAATCCATTTTACTGAACTAGAGCCAAAGTGTCAGCAGACTTGGTTTCTTCAGGAGACATTTAACGGAGAATGTATTTTCTAGTTTCTGGAGGCCACCTGCATTCCTTGGCTCATGACCCTTCTTCGCATGACTCCAAATTCTTGCTTCTGCTATCACATCTTCTGTGTGTGTTTGTGTGTGTGTGTATGTGTGCATGCTCAGTCATGTCCAACTCTTTGCAACTCCATGGACTATAGGCTTCCAGGTCCTCTGTCCATGGAATTCTCCAGGCAAGAATACTAGAGTGAGTAGCCATTCCCTTCGGGGGATCTTCCCAACCCAGGGATTGAACCCAGGTCTCCTGCCTTATATGTGGATTCTTTATCATCTGAGCCACCAGCAAAGTCCAGGAGACACTAGGGGCGAATGTATTTTCTAGCTCCTGGAGGCCACCTGTGTTCCTTGACTCATGACTCTTCCTTACATTACTTCAATTTCTTGCTCCCACTAACATTATCTCTAAGGCTATGGTTTTTCCAGTGGTCATATATGGATGTGAGAGTTGGACCGTGAAGAAGGTAGAGCACTGAAGAATTGATGCTTTTGAACTGTGGTGTTGGAGAAGACTCTTGAGAGTCCCTTGGACTGCAAGGAGATCCAACCAGTCCATTCTAAAGGAGATCAGCCCTGGGTGTTCTTTGGAAGGAATGATGATGAAGCTGAAACTCCAGTACTTTGGCCACCTCATACTAAGAGCTGACTCATTGGAAAAGTCTCTGATGCTGGGAGGGATTGGGGGCAGGAGGAGAAGGGGACGACAGAGGATGAGATGGCTGGATGGCATCACTGACTCGATGGACGTGAGTCTGAGTGAACTCCGGGAGATGGTGATGGACAGGGAGGCCTGGCGTGCTGCGGTTCATGGGGTCGCAGGGAGTCGGACACAACTGAGCGACTGGACTGAACTTCTTCCTTTGACCTTCTTGCCTCCCTCATAAATAACCCTGTGATTTTATGATGGTGTTCAAGGCCCACCCAAATAATGTAAGATAATCCACCCATCTCAAGATTTTTAATTGATTCATAATTGCAATGTTCCTTTGTCATATAAGATAACAGATTCTGGAGATTAGGACATTTGGTGAGAAGGCGGGAGGACAATTATTCAGTCTACCACACTTCTAAAACTGACCACAAGCCACAAGCATGCTGATATTTCAAACTCTCCATTTGAGGAAACTTCCCTGGTGGCTCAGATGGCAAAGCGTCTGTCTGCAATGCGGGAGACCCAGGTCCAATCCCTGGATTGGGAAGATCTCCTGGAGAAGGAAATGGCAACCCACTCCAGTACTCTTGCCTGGAGAATCCCATGGATGGAGGAGACTGGTAGGCTACAGTCCATGGGGTCGCAAAGAGTTGGACACAACTGAGAGACTTCATTTTCACTTTCACTTTCACTTTCTAGGTAAGACAATGAACATCAGGATGGGAATAGCCGTAACTATTAAACACTACAGATCAACAAATTGTGACTTAGAAAGACAATAGACCTCCTTTGCAATAAGGAGGTCATTGGTAGACTTGGTGAGAACGATTTCAGAGGGTAATTGCTAAATTGCACGTGGATTGAGTGAAGTCTCAAAGTTGTCTGAAAATATAAAGGCAGAGAGGGCTCAATCAGCCTGTTCTCTTCCATAAATAATCAGTATTTATAAATATGAAAACAGCTCAATATTTTCACAAGAAGCAGTAGTTATAAAGCTTAAACTTAATTTTTCAGAAAGGTCTTCTTGGCCTAGCCAATCTCATTGCTGACTACTGGGTATTTTCATAATTTCCGATATTTTCTCTATCCCCACATACAACACTTATGTGATAACTTAGTTAGGCTCTGGCTTCCCAAAGTGATTGATGTTCTGTGGTGGTAGATACCATCTCTTTCCTGCTTGCTTTTCATTCTCAGCCTCCCATATGGTTCCTGCCACAAAGTAGATACTCACAAAATAATTATTAAACAAAGTGCCAGCAAAAGCTATACGTATGATTTAAATGAAATCACAATCCATATATTATGGGGCAGAGCTGAAAGAAAGTGTGCAGACCTCTCTTTCAGGCTTGAATTTGTGGACAAGAAAATGTTTTTTTTAAGTCATCAAATTCCTATACAGATCACTTGGAAATGCTGCCAAAATGCAGATTCAGCTATGTGTATGAGGCCCTAGATTTTGCATTTCGTTCCCAGGTGATGTCAACACAGCTGGTCCTCAGGCACATACTTAGTGAAGATCCAAACTGAGTGGTTCTAAATCTACCTGCATGTTGCAAAGCATCTTGAAAGATTTAAAAATGTATTCCAGTATCATTTTTCTAGAGATTATATACATGCATTATTATATATATATAATAATATATTATATTATTTTTGTTTCTCTTTTTCTGACTTACTTCACAATATATAATGGTTCTAGGTTCATCCACCTCACTAGAACTGACTCAAATTTGTTCTTTTTTATGGCTGAGTACTATTCCAGTGTGTGTGTGTGTGTGTGTGTAATGACAAACCAAGCACACACAACATTGCAAAATAATTTTTTAATTTAAAAAAAAGTGATGGAGGGGATATATGTATACCCGTGGCTGATTCATGTTGATGGCAGAAATCAACACAATATTGTAAAGCAATTATCCTCCAGTTAAAAATAAAAACAAAAAACCCTATTATCCTAGGTCTATAGAGACTAAAATATGGGGATTGTTAGTTACCCAGAAAATGTAATGTCTAGTTATTTATTTACATGTATTTTTTATATTTATATGTCAAGCAGAAATAATAATGTTTAAAGTGACTAGAATGTGTGAATAAAAAATTTGTTTAAATTAAAAAAAAAAATGCATCCCAGTGCCAGAACCCTGGGCACAGATTTTGATCTATTTCTGGGGCTGGAACCCCAGCATTCATTGTTTGTTGTATTTTTTTTTTTTTTTAAAGATTCCCAGATTATTCTCACAGGCAGCTATGGCTAAGAACCACTGGTTTCCGGCCAAGGTCCACTTTAACAGATAAAGAAACTGAGGTAGGGAAAGAGTAAGTTAAATGTCAAAGCCAAAAGGGTTGGACTTGTCAAAGGGAGGGGAGTGACTACCCGCCTTCTGAGTCCCATGGCCAGGCTCTCCTGAACAATGAATTCAAGGAAAACGGAGAGATGCTTTTGCATTTAGACTCAGCCTCGGTGATCCCTGGGAGTGAAGCAGGTGAGAGATGACTCAGACGTGAATTCCCTGCTGGCTTCCATTTTCATCCCCTTGGGCAGTGTGTAGGAGAAGTATAAACTGCATGAAGAGAGCATTGTCAAAGAAAATATCCCGGCTGATCTATTTTAGTTAAAACAGCTTTTTTCCCCCCAGGTACTGTGAGATTGCTTGTCTGTCAGGGTGTTGGCCTTGAGCAGGAGCTGGGCACCAGGGAAGGTGAATTTAGTGAAGGGAGAAAATAGAAATAAAAAGGAGGGCTGAGCCACAGGGTGCAGCGAGCGGAGGGAGCCAGCGCTGTCTGCTCAGTGACTTGCTCTTCATCGCAAATATCTCTGGGCTAAAGCCGAGCCTCATCTTTCACAGCACAGCTGCAATTAGCATTTCTCGCGTCCCAGGATGTGTCTACCAACCTCTGTAGCATCGCAATAAACGCATCCAGTTCTTCCTAATTCTGTCATACATTTATGCTCTTTGGAAACTTCAGGCTGCTAGATGCAGGAGTGGCTGGATCTGAATAACAAATAGTGTATGCGGAGTCCAGATGTCAAGACCAGGCCACGTCCCTAATGAGCAAAGGCTAATGTGGGAAGCAAGGGCCTCCGCAGCCTCTGAGGGCAGCAAACGTCTAAGAATTCTGGGTGTCAAGGTGGCAGGGTGTGGAGAAAGGTCTAACGAGGGGCCTCGGGGACCAGAAAGGGAAAATTGTCAGTTATCTTTCACAAGGATACTAAAGTTTTCAAAATGGTTCAAAATTCTTAACCTGAGGAAGATGGCTTGTTTCTCAAGTTAATAACTCTTGCCTCATGCCACCTCGGGTATGGGCATACCACTGATTTCTTTGTTTTTCTCTCTTAATGCTAGGTGTCACAGACATCTGGGAAGCCCAACAATTTTCTCAGGAGATGCTAATACTGAACTCAAAGCAGCTAGGTGCCATTTTGCCTCAGCGCTTCCAGACTTACTCCTTTCTAAGTCACATACAGTACTGGGTATGGGGTGGAGAGGTGGGAATAACTCAGGCAGACAAGGAGAGGGCTCCATGGACGTCTGCCCCCAGGGGTTGCTCTTTGCCATAGTTTGCACTAAGGGACACATCATTTCTGCTTTTGGTCACACTCTTTCCCAACACACAAGGGACTTACTGAAATCAAAACTCAGAAAGGAAAAAAGCCTCTGTTGCCCACAGCTTCCTCTTCCCACCCTTATAACACACCTGATCCCAGGGACACAGTGTCCCTCAGGGTGACTAAACTTTAGACAGGCTTCTAGAGTCTAGGCCTTGATGTTGCTTTCCTTAGAACATTTGCTCTAGGAAACTTGTCCCTGGAAATTCTTTCTCTACTCCTTGGAGACATAAATCTTTTAAAAAGACTCTTCCCAATCTTATAAAACAAAAACGTGTTTCTTAAGGACCTGGGAGCCATCTGTTTGAAAAGCATCAAGGAGAACAGCTCCCTTCTTTCCCAGTTTCTATGGTAGGGAAGGAGCCTAACTTTTGGGGGTGTCTTTCTCCAGGTTGTGAAATTACCTCCTGTCATAAAGATACAAGAAAGTTTATTATTTCATTCGATAAAGCCAATAAGCAAACAGAGGCCTATGATGACCCTCACCCTAACTCGCAAATCTCTCTCACCTTTTTGTTTCAGCAGAGCTGAGTTCAGATTACATTCTGGTCTCTCTCTCTTACTGCTGCAGCCCTGAACAGAAAGTCTTCCTTGACTGTTAAACTTCTTAGGGATTTGGTGGTAGATTTTGCATTAAATATTGTTTTACTCCTTGGTTTGGTTGTTCCCAAGACCTGAGGATAAAGTAGCCTGATTACTGTCTCCACTATTCAATGATGAAGACTTAATGAAAATGAGTGTAACTCTTAATATATACTCCAAGGATTTTATATTAAAATATGAACAATATATACAGCAAAATATGAACAATATATACAGCATAAGATAATATATACAGCATAAGACTCATATTTAAATTGAGAGACAGTGAAACTGCCAGCACCATTCTCAATTCTCTTTTCACCAGTTACTGTTTAATGCACATTTGTATGCATTTGCTCTTTACCTGTGTCCCTAATAATCCTTTGTATGGAGGAACCTGTTAGTTTGTCTAAAGAGAATTCAGAAAATGATTCTTAAAAGGGTACCTGAGAAGGGTGAACACTGGGGGAAACATATCCAGTTGAACAAGGAAACGTTGAGTTCAGGGTTGGTGTGTTGGACAAATGAGAGGAGAAAAAAAAGATGTTGACTTAACAGAGGAATCAGTCAGTTCAGTTCAGTCGCTCAGTCATGTCTGACTCTTTGAGACCCCATGAATCACAGCACGCCACGCCTCCCTGTTCATCACCATCTCCTGGAGTTCACTCAGATTCACCATCGAGTCCGTGATGCCATCCAGCCATCTCATCCTCTGCTGTCCACTTTTCCTCCTGCCCCCAATCCCTCCCAGCATCAGAGTCTTTTCCAATGAGTCAACTCTTCGCATGAGGTGGCCAAAGTACTGGAGTTTCAGCTTTAGCATCAGTCCTTCCAAAGAAATCCCAGTGTTGATCTCCTTCAGAATGGACTGGTTGGATCTCCTTGCAGTCCAACGGATTCTCAAGACTCTTCTCCAACACCACAGTTCAAAAGCATCAATTCTTTGGCGCTCAGCCTTCTTCACAGTCCAACTCTCACATCCATACATGACCACAGGAAAAATCATAGCCTTGACTAGGCGGACCTTAGTCAGCAAAGTAATGTCCCTGCTTTTGAATATACTATCTAGGTTGGTCATAACTTTTCTTCCAAGGAGTAAGCATCTTTTAATTTCATGGCTGCAATCACCATCTGCAGTGATTTTGGAGCCCAGAAAAATAACCTCTCATACTGTTTCCACTGTTTCCCCATCTATTTCCCATGAAGTGATGGGACCGGATGCCATGATCTTCGTTTTCTGAATGTTGAGCTTTAAGCCAACTTTTTCACTCTCCTCTTTCACTTTCATCAAGAGGCTTTTTAGCTCCTTTTCACTTTCTGCCATAAGGGTGGTGTTATCTGCATATCTGAGGTTATTGATATTTCTCCTGGCAATCTTGATTCCAGCTTGTGTTTCTTCCAGGCCAGTGTTTCTCATGATGTACTCTGCATAGAAGTTAAATAAGCAGGGTGACAATATACAGCCTTGATGGACTCCTTTTCCTATTTGGAACCAGTCTGTTGTTCCATATCCAGTTCTAACTGTTGCTTCCTGACCTGCATACAGATTTCTCAAGAGGCAGGTTAGGTGGTCTGGTATTCCCATCTCTTTCAGAATTTTCTTCAGTTTCTTGTGATCCACACAGTCAAAGGCTTTGGCATAGTCAATAAAGCAGAAATAGATGTTTTTCTGGAACTCTCTTGCTTTTTCCATGATCCAGCAGATGTTGGCAATTTGATCTCTGGTTCCTCTGCCTTTTCTAAAACCAGCTTGAACATCAGGGAGTTCACAGTTCACGTATTGCAGAATAAATATCCGTATACTGATTAGAAGATTTAGTTATATTTTATGTGACTGAAAATAGAATCTAGATATGACTGGGTGAAAGAGATCGAAATAACCACAACAAGTGAGCTTTGGAGGAAAGCATGCATATTAATAGAGGCAGATGTATTCGTACATGCGACAACCTGTTGGAATGTGCACGAGGGCTTGTGTGTCTAGCATATGGATGGATGATCACTGCCCACATGTTGAGAGCTTCAAAACTAGCAATTGAAATGCTAGCACACTTTCAAAGATATTTTAATGATGCAAATCCAAATTGCCCCCAAATTCCTTTGCTACTGTTGATAAGTCACTTCAATCGTATCCGACTCTGTGCGACCCCATAGACGGCAGCCTACCAGGCTCCCCTGTCCCTGGGATTCTCCAGGCAAGAACACTGGAGTCGGTTGCCATTTCCTTCTCCAATGCATGAAAGTGAAAAGTGAAAGTGAGGTCGCTCAGTCGTATCTGACTCTTAGCGACCCCATGGACTGCAGCCTACCAGGCTCCTCTGTCCATGGGATTTTCCAGGCAAGAGTACTGGAGTGGGGTGCCATTGCCTTCTCCACAACTTCCTCTAAGCAGAATAAATAAAGCAATAAATCCATTAGAAGGCACTTATGAGACATTTTGGTTTTAAGAGTCTTGCTCTGATGACCAGGAAAACAGAACTAGCTCCCACTTAGAAAGAGTTTTTGTTATTATGTTTAGTTTAAGGCATAGCTCACAGTCCTATTGGCTTTGAAACAATCACAACCATTCCCTGTTTTCCGTAGGACCCAGACTTTTCCGAATAAGGATGTTCAAGGGTTGATCTGCAAATGGGAAGATATATTTATGAAAGGTGATGCGTGTCATTTCAGTGTACATGTTCATGTGCAACTTGCTATTTGGTTCGCTCTTCTCATTCAAACTATCAGAATTCAGACAGCAAGCCTACCATCTCTTCCAAGCTCCAAATCAAGTGTGTTGATATTTCCTGTGAATGCTGATTGTACTCTCAAGAGTTCAGAAAACAAAAGTTTGGAATTCCCCATCCTCTTCAACTTGAAAGCCCACACAGTTGCCCTTCCCGGGTAGACCCAATGTATGATGTGTGTGTGTGAAGTGAAAGTGTTAGTCCCTGTCAGTCATGTCCAACTCTTTGTGACCCCATGGACTGTGGCCCTCCAGGCACCTCTGTCCATAGAATTCCCAGGCAAGAATACTGAAGCAGGTTGCCATTCCCTTCTCCAGGGAATCTTCCCGAACCAGGGATCGAACCTAGATCTCCTGCATTGCAGGTAGATTCTTTACCATCTGAGCCACCAGGGACATCATACACACACACACACACACACACACACACACACATAATCATAACAAGGTTAAGAAATCCTTTTCTGCTTTCTGAGCTGTGTCACAGTCTATGACCATTGTTCTGTCAGTAGATAACTCAACCTTCCATGGCAGAGAGATGTTGGATTAATATATTGATATTAAATGCTTTGGAAAACTGAAAGTGTAGGGTAATGACATTGCTGGGATGCCTCAGTTTCTCTGTTTGCATCTGTAGGAGGTTGATATCTACCTCAATGAATCACTGTGGGAATAGAATGAGATACAGAGTCTATAGAGTTCTTAACACGCTGCCTTGAACATGGCTAAGCGCTCAATAAGTATAAGTTGCAAAAAAAACCCAGAATTTCCACCACAGCATTTAATGGGCCAGTGTCAATCTGTGGTGTTGCCTCAACACACTTAAATTAAGTGTAAACTATACTGTCCTTTGGCTTTCTGGTTTTACAACACTCCTTGGATAGGCTCTAGCACAACAGCGAGATTCCGGGGTGAAAACCTTCTAGAAGCTATGCACCCTTGACGGCGACAAGTCCGTTACAGTAATCATCCTTGTCAGCACAGCAGGATCCCTGTCTCACACGTCTGCCTGAGCGCAACACCCAGGACAGTGTTAGACAAGTACCATTTTGTCAATTAACCTTTCTCCATTCTTAGTTTGTTAGGGCCTAAGCAAATGCATTGACTAAACTGCAAGGGGCCTTTATTTTCTTGACGTGGTACTTGCCGCTTTAAACACAGACTACCTGCACTGTCCCCTTATAAAAGAATCTCAGTTGCACCTCTCTGGCAAATTGGATAACCCTGTGTCATTCTGCATAAGAAAATCATTTTAATTTATGGGAGGCCTTGGTTTATTTAACATAAAGAGCTGTTGATGTCACGGTGTTTAACACTGCTTTTCATATCCACGGGTCGAAGAAAGCAGAGGATGTAGATGCTGCCTGTGATCAGTGACTGCTCTCTTCCTGTATCCCCTTCAACCCTCTTTATTGGGTACCTGAGACAGGTCCATGACATGCACACGTATATGATGCTACTTGACACAAAAAGTAAAATTAATCATAATCTCCTACCTGCATTTTTCTATGTAAACATGAAACCCAGGAAATCAATCCTGAATAATCATTGGAAGGACTGATGCTGAAGCTCAAGTTCCAATACTTTGGCTGCCTAATGTGAAGAGCAGACTCATTTGAAAAGATCCTGATGCTGAGAAAGATTGAAGGCAGAAGGAGAAGAGGGCGACAGGTGGTTGGAGGGCATCACTGATGCAATGAAGATGAACTTGGCCAAATTCTGGGAGATGCTGAGGGACAGAGAAGCCTGGAATGCTGCAGTCCACTGGGGTCTTGAAGAGTCAGACACAGTTTGGTGACTGAACAACAACACAATCTTCTAAGGAATATATAATAACAATAGCATTTTGATAGCCCTTTAAAAGGTGCTAAGTTGTATTAAGTGCTTTTCATTCACTATTGTATTTTAATCCCCAAAGTAACCCTATAAGGCACATATTATTACTTTCATTGTTCAAGTGAGGGAACTGTTGAAAGTACTATAACTAACCAGTGATCAAGGCAATGTGGGAATCATGTTGTCCTAACTGCCTCCAACTCATGTAGCGGCTTGAATCATAACTCCCAGGTTATACAAGTATAAATAAGAAGTGTGTTCCTTCCATCAATAACTGACTCTCAGTTGAATGTGATACCAACTAAGAGGTGAAGCCATAGTTAATAAAAATAATTAAGAATAAGTTTTATTTTCAGTACTACTTGGCAGCGCATGGCAGCATTGAGCCTAATGCTAGACTGTGAGAAATTTCTTAAAGACATATTTACTTAGGTAAGGAAATGGAAATTATTTTATATGTATGATTAACGCAAGAGGAAAAAAGTTGAATTAAAGCAAGTAAATATTTGTTAGTTCAGTGCTCCGGTTATGAAAGATGATGTCAGCTTAAAATTCCTCTCTAGACTGGCAAGGCTAGAAAGCCCCCTTTCTCTTCTTCCTCTTTTGTTTTCTCCCTACATGTAATTCCCCTTCACATTACCAGAGCCCATTCTTGTCCACTTCTATTCTCTACCTTCTCCCTGGGTTAAACTTGAATCATCTCCCTATCGCTGCGGCTACATTGGAATCTGCCTCCTTCTGTCTTCTGCTTCCCATGACTCTCTCTCACCTTATCACTGTGGTTTCTCTCCCCTGTCCTGCTGTCACAATCATCCTTGGGCATCCCTGCCCTCCAGCTGGTAGGTAGTTACTTCTCTCAGTCTCACTTATATTTACATCACTGTAGAGTTAGAGCCTCAATTTGAAATTACAAAATTTGATAGAGTCTGGTAAGAAAGCACACACTGATTTAAAAAAAAAAAAAAAACCTTTTGGAGTTTGCTTCTTTTGTTAATTTTAAAATTAAACTCATCACTGAGAATTTGGGAAAATTAAGGTGAAGTGTGCTGTTGTTATAGAAACATACATATGTACACAAATATGTCTATAAAATGATAGTCTACATGAGTCTATGCTCTCTCCATGGCTTCTGAAGCAATAGTTAACAATTAAATCTCCCTGCCCCAGCTATGTTGACCTCATCGGTGATTCTGGCAAGGCGAACAAGGAGATAAATGCAAAGGCATTTAATCTGGGGGTCCATGAGGAAAAAAAACACACAGAATCATTAACATTTGCCAAATAGACTCAATCAGAAGGGGAGTACGGAGTGTATTTTCAAGATTGGAAGAAGTATAAACCATGGGGAATAAAAACAGAAGCTAAAGAAAAAGAGTTCTTATAATCCTAGCCTTGGATGTGACTGCAAAGGATTCTAATCATCGTTATCATTATTAGTGTTATTATTGTTATTACCGATAATAAACATATGCTGGCTGCCAACAGGATGCCAGGCATTGCACAAGAGAGGATTTCACTCTGTCCCTGCAGTGCTGGCTTACAACAGATTATAATTGCAAGAGAAAATCATATTAATAGAGATTCAATATCTTATTAGAAAAATAACATTGTATTTCTCCTCTCTCTGGGTTTTTTACCACCAAGTAGAATACTGACTCTAAGAGTGATGGTTCTTGGACCATAAAGCTAATAAATCTCCCACTAAGAATTTATTCTCTGCAGTTTCTCAACATCGAACATTTGTTTGTTTCTGCTTTCATACGATCCAGTGAAGTCATCCTGCTTCTGTTTAGTTTTCTGCCTTCCAGATCAATGGATCCTTCGGTTTAAGTCGAGTTTACTGATTTTACAGTAGTCTTCTTAAGCAGTGATTTTCAAACTGCTAGTGGCAGCCCATTAGTGGGTCTTGGAATCTGTTTAGAGACTCACACCAGGATCCTAATATAAATGATAGAATGTGAATGCATAGAATAAAAAAGAATCCAAATATATTACATTTTATAAGAGTATTTTTTTCCTGAAACTTTTGTTTCACTTTTGTACATGTATGTATGTGTGTGTGTGTTTAGTGAATGGTTAAAATTAAGTCTTTAGTGCTATTCTTCATAGTCAGAAAAAGTTGAAAAAGTACTAAAGGTATGAAGTTAAACTTTCCACTTAATTTGAAGTTCACAGTCCATGGGGTCGCAGAGTCGGTCGTGACTGAGTGACTCACCCACACTACCACTCAAACAGTAAGCATGCCAGACAGTGAGCTCAATTTCCAGTTATTCATTGTACTTCAAAAATCTACTAATATTTATTATGGTTACGATCATCTTATGTCCCAGAATTAGTTCTAATTTCAAACATCCCTTTCCATTCCCACCATAAATACACCCAGGCATGTTAGACCCCAGGTCCTGGCTGTTGGCATATTAAAAACTCTCACCTTATGATATCATTTATAAAGCTGTTCATTCATTCTATATTTTCTGTGGGTGTCATAGGCCTGTTTCTTCATACACCGTTTTGATGACATTCACTGAAATAGCCCGTCCCTTCTAATGTATACCTTGTTAAACCTGCAGTGGAATTCACTTCCCACCCACGCATCCATCCCATCTGCCAACAAAGAGACAGCTTACCAATCTTAGGGCGTCCCAGGTAGCATTAGTGATAAAGAACCCACAGCCAGTGCAGCAGATGTAGGAGACACGAGCTCTATCCCTGGGTGGGGAAGATCCCCTGCAGGAGGACATGGCAGCCCACTCCCGTAGTCTTGCCTGGAGAATCCCAAGGACAGAGGCGCCTGGAGGGCTACAGTCCGTGGGGTGCTGGAGTCAGACATGACTGAAGCGACTTAGCACACAGACATGACACAATCTTAACTGTAGAACTTAGCCATATGACTAATATATTACAGGAAAGTTCCCGTGTGCCTCCAGCAGAGAAGATACATATTTATCCCATCGTGGTAAGAAAGATTTCCCTTTGCCTTCATTCTAGCTAGAATCCCTATGCTTTTCCTCTACTTGTATTGTTAGACCTTTTTAAGTTTGTATAATTTAAAGACTAGATTTATATGCTTTCACACACTTTCCTCTGATTTTTTAATTTAATCCAAGTAAAAATATTTGAACTGGAGGTGGAGAGAAGGAAGCATGACTGAATTATCAAAGTAATCTTTAAGTAAAGGCTCTGCGGGAGACTACAGAAGCTGGGATAACAAAATATGTAGCAAGTGCCATTAGTATGAAGAGGCTTGCCTGGTGGTGTTTCAAACAAAGGCAAACACAGCACTGAGACAGCTTTTACGTCCAAAATTCCAAGGATGCTTCCAATTCTTTATCCTAAATAGACATTTTCTACTGCTCATGGAAAAGTCCCCTGAAATTTTTATATTCCAAGTTTACAAAAATCTCATAATGACTCCAACATGGATCATTGATAGGAATTACAGAGTTGTATCCCTGCTTAGAAGGAAACTAATTGTTGATAAATCTGTTTACATGTATACATTCTCACCAGTATCCGAAAGGACATAAAGGCAGACATGAAGGCAGTTTAAAATGTAATGCAAGATAAGGTATTCGGGCTAAAACAGAACAAAGCTCTTCTCATAGAAGAAGGAAGAAGAGGGGCTTTAAGTCATTTGAGTTGAGCAAATTACAATACTTGGATAGTAAGTTTGGATGTACAGTTTCTGGCAGGATAGGTAAAGTGGAAAGATAAAAATTATCTGAATAGACATAATCTTTCCTGGAATTGAACCCAAAATTGTCCTTGGTTCAGGAGCACTGAATGCAATGGCCTAGGTGTTGCCTGGTTCTAGTCACAGCCCTGCTTCTAATTCACTATTTTGTCTTTCAATTATTTATCTACCTGATGGGACAGTGAGAAGAAAGGGACTGCTTAGGACTACAGAACTGCTAAAGTTTGTTTAAGCATTAAAATTCTGATTTTATGACATGATAGATTTGAAGAAATAGGAATACTTTAAGTCAAGAGCTGTATTAACCGCTGAAAGTGCAGAAGTTGAAAAATAGCATGTGTGTAAAATCACCCAGTTATTTTTCCACAAGGCAGTAGCAGGGTCATTCTTTCATGCACAATTCCAAAATCCATTGTTCTATTTCAGAATGCAGTGTAGTCACTTCCAGCATCTCATCAAGCATAGATGCTATTTGTTCTGTCTCTTGCATGAATCCACTTCTTTCTCTCCCTGTTGCAACCATTCATTATCCATCCATTGCCTTGTCTCCCTGCCTCCAGCTTTAGCCCCCTATTTGCCTGTCACACAGCTACAAGAGTGATTTCTAAAAAATTAATATCTTTCATTCTTTTGATCCCTGGGTCGGGAAGATCCCCTGGAGTAGGAAATGGCAACCCACTTCAGTATTCTTGCCTGGAAAATCCCATGGGCAGAGGATCCTGGTGGGCTACAGTCCATGGGGTCACAAAGAGTTGGACATGACTGAGCACTTAGCACTGCTGTAGTATTCTTTGTAACTACTCAGTACCAGGAGAATAGGGTCCAAACTTCTTACCTCCCCATATGAAACCCCTATGACTTTGCTTACTTCGGTAGGCTTACATTTCTGCACAGGCCCCTTGAATCCTAAAACTTCTTCCAACCATTCAAAACTACTCACAGATTCCCCAAGGACTCAGGTCTTTATGATCTCACGTCTTATTTCTTCCCCTAAATATTTTTCTCTCCCTCCCCTTCACTATCCCAGTTCACTTGGCAAAATTTTCTTTATCTTTCAAGAGTCTATTAAATAGTTTCCTCTTTTATGAAACCTCAATTCACATTCTCTTCTCCAGAATTTTAACTACTCTTTCCTCTTGGCTACACTGTGTCTTGCACAAATTCTATCAGAATGCTCATGACATTTTATTGCTTATAGGTCTGTTTTCCTTCCTCAATCTTTAGCATCAGGAGGCATGAAACATTCACTAATTTTATCCATGGCACTCAAGCAATGTTTATGAAACAAGTGAATGCTGGAATGTTGGGTCCTCTCCCTAATTTCTAGCTCTTAAAAAGGTGAAAAAAATCCATCCTTGTCTCTTTCCTATTATTCATCATTTCAATCTAACCCCGTATCCACTGCTGTATAATGATATCTTTTGTTTTTCTTGGCTTACTTAGTGGGCTTGTTAGCCAGGACAGCCTGTGTGATTCAGTAACTTACTTCACTTCACCTTCTTTAGACTTCTTTCTTTATCTAATTTACCCATATTTTGTTGTCCTACGTCTTAACTTTCTCCTTGTCAGATTCCTCTTAGCAATTTTTATGTGTCTGTTAAATACTTTGCCCGTTTCTGCTGCTGCTGCTACTGCTAAGTCGCTTCAGTCGTGTCCGACTCTGTGCGACCCCATAGACGGCAGCCCACCGGACTCCCCCGTCCCTGGGATTCTCCAGGCAAGAACACTGGAGTGGGTTGCCATTGCCTTCTCCATTGCCCATTTCTAGCATGTCATAAATACTAAGTATGCTTGTGAAAAAGTGATAATGTTGTTTGAATGGATTTTTGCTGTTAGGCCATATCTAGAAGTATTGCCTTTAAAAACAAAACCAATGCAGTATAACATTGTGGTTAACAAAGGCATCCCAGTAGAGCAGAGTTGTCTTGGTTCTGTAATCAGACAGTCCTGGGTTTGACCCTGCCTGGCCTGCAAGGAGATCAAACCAGTCAATCCTAAAGGAATTCAGTCCTGAATATTCACTGGAAGGACTGATGTGGAAGCTGAAGCTCCAATACTTTGGTCAATGATTTTGTCTTTGGATGCAAAGAACTGATTCATTGGAAAAGACCCTGATGCTGAGAAAGATTGAAGGCAAGAGGGGAAGGGGATGACCGAGGATGAAATGGGTAGATGGCATCACCAACTCGATGAACATGAATTTGAGCAAGCATTGGGAGTTGGTGATGGACAGGGAAGCCTGTTGTGCTGCAGTCCATGGGGTCTCAAAGAGTCAGACACAACTAAATAACTGAATTGAACTGAACTACAGTGGGTTATCTGGGTGACCTTGGCCAAGTCTACTTTCTGAATCGATTTGTTTCTCCATGAAAAAGAATAAGCACACCTCCATGTTTGCAGCATTGTGAGGATTAAATAATATAATTCAGCAGAATGTATAGCTAACAGTAGTTAATGAATAAAGGAGAGTCTACTACAATAATAATTATTGATTATTAATGATGATGGTGGTGACTGATTTGGTGCAACACCAAAGAACATGTAGGGTTATTTCCCCTTTGGGTTTGGGGGTATGACCTAAAGTATATTTATAAATTGGTTTTTATTTTTTGGTATTAGGAAATTTTGCTGCCTGTTTGTTTTTTAACCAGGGCTTATGCTAATAGATAATTGTTCCCATCTGGCGTTAATATTGAGTGCAAATCCAGAACCAGCAGCTCTAGTGCAAACCTTGGTCTCCAAAGCCATGCTCCAGAAAGAATGTGACACCCTTGAAAGGCCCAATCGGCTTTTCCGCCTGCCTTTTCTGTGATTGTTCTGTTATTGTTATGGTTGTTATTTTTATTATTACTCTCCAACTCTTTTTTTCCAGCAAAAAGCTGAGAACCACTAAAAAATAAAAAAATAGAAAGAAAGAAAGAAAAATTCAGTAGCCTCACTAATGTGATGAAGTGTCATTGGCAGCAGGAATTTGCACGATCTCGCTGCCGACCCAGGTAACAGCTGGTGACTTCGTCTTGCACAAAGGAAATCACTCTCTTTGATGAATACTTCGGGATGATTTTCAGCTCTGATCTTCACTTGCTTTTAGACAGCTACTGTAACAAAAGCCTGTAGGGAGAGCTAAAGCTTCGCCTATTTACAATAACCACACGCTGACTCTCTATTTAATTTTAAAAACAAACTCAGAGCTCCAAATCACTCTCATATTTAATATTTTGTCCTAAAATAACTCTCTTTTATTTTGCTTTTTTAAAATTAAAACGTAGCTTTCTATAATGGGCAGCAAGAAAAAAAGAAAGAGAAAGGAAGAGAAAGAAACAAATTGTGACAACAGGAGTGGCTTTAACAACAGAAACTCATTTCTTCCTCTTTTGAGGCAACGAAGAAGGCAACAGCTCTGCCGTTGTTATTTCTTGCATGCCAGCTAGAGCCCAGAATGACTGCATGCCATCATTTTCAATAATGCCTGTGTGTTTTTGAGGAAATACACACACATATGCACACATAGAGCCTCGCTTTAAATAAATTCTACAATGTGCCACCTGTCCATTAAATATGATTACACAAATGTGATTTAAGATGTCTTCTGAGCTTTCCTTTCAATTCCCTCCTTATAGACAAACTGGAAGCCACCTGTGGATTCCAGACCATGTTTTGACCCCCTTCCTTGCTTCTTTCCAAACTCAAAATCAGTAACATAATTGCCAATCTGGGTTTTAGCCTTTGCCACCTCCTGAATAAGTTACCGACCAGTGAAAGGGTACACAAAAACACCTGTAAATCATATAACTTGGTCAATCACTTCACAACCTCTCTCTGGCTATCGCAGGCTGGGCCTCACAATGCCTGATACAGCATATTATGCAGTGATGTTCCATGTTGCCAGTAAACCATGGCTTTATGCCACCGCTCCATACAGCAGCTCTATTTAGCTTTATTTATTGGATTTTTAAATCCTCTTGTACAGTAGGCATTGATCTCTCCTGAAGCTGTGATTATAGTTTTAACTATTGACACTTCTATCAGAGCCAACCTCAATTCCTTTGCCTTCTGCTGACAAGAAACGGTAATCATTCCAACACTGCAATCTCTGAATCTTGAACCCCTGTCCCACATACTTTGCCCCGCATAAAGAGTACACAGATGTTGGTTAGCTGGTTTCCTCAGCAAAATGTAGTCTTCAGATTGCCTTCCCTTTCGGTATTACTTCAAAGAGCAAAGGTAAATCTGTAAGGGTAGGTCTGACTGGAAGCATTGAAAGTGCTCTGAGACATACGCATTTAAAAAGCTGCCTTCTTCCCACGCAAAAATTTCATGTTTGTCATTATGTACCTGGAACACTGCCTGTCAAGTTATTGAAGTAATTGACAGTGAGCACTTTCTTAGAAGAGAGTCTACCTTTCTGTTTGCTGATGAATCTCAGAAATAAAGTAAAATTCCATCATTCTGGGTATAATTAGCAAAGTGTAGCTACTTTGGAAATCAAAGCATAGAACATAAAATATCAGTTCAGCCATTAATTAGTCTTTGACTGAGTAAGTAGCTCAACCTCTCTTAGCCTCATCTAGAAAATGAGAATACCTCAGCCTTCCTCTTAGTGTAAGTGTGAGACTTAAGTGAAAAAGTGTGCATGAGTATCTGGCATATGGTGGATTGCCAGTAAGTTTTCATTTAACATCCCATTTTGCCCTTTCCTCTACCGCTTCTCAAGACAAACTGTTGCTTGTGAAAAACTAGTCAATCATTCTGTTATAGTTCTTCACCCTAGTATAGGTTAGATTAAGGAATTTGATTTTATCATTTGAGCTAGTCCAACTTGTATTATCTCTATGGTCTTGCCTTGGTGCCTGGAATTTTTCTAGTGTTTACTCCTTTTGATGGAAGCAGTGATACAATAATACGGTGATGCAATGAGCCTTGATGGGTTTTGAACGTCTTACTTAGTTGATCAGGGAACTTCCAATTCTACATTTGTTTACATTGGTTTTAAAACAGATTGTTTCAAGTAGGTACAGGATCTTAGAATACTCCTTCTAAATTCTTACTGTAGGAATATGTAATCCTTGCATACAAATTTCCTATGCCTTTGGCAAAGGAAATCCTATTCAGTGTACCATAATTTCAAGAGGAAAATGCCTAGAAGACTAAAGGGAGATGCTGTAGCTATATTCTCCTTTAAAAGTTAAGTAGATTATCATTTCTTCATTCAAGAGGTTCGACTTAGTGGAAGACAGTTTGCACACTGGTTATAGAAAGACTTAAATTTACTGTCCTTTTCTCTTGCTTTTGAAATGTGAAAAAGAAGGGCAAGGAACAATTTAGAAAGAAAGAAAGAATGTACAGGAATTTATCTACATAACAGATTGTCAAAGTCAATTGCTGTAACTTTCCTAAACACCAAAAATGTTGGAAGTTTCTAAAATTTTGATGAAGGCTAAGTGCCTCTTCAGTGATAGTGTTCATAAAACCAGGTATGTTAGATCTGGAAGTCACCTCAGAAAACACCCCTTGTATGAATCTCTGTTGCTGTCCCAGAAAAATGAACATCAGTCTCTGTACAGACATCACAGTGTAGAGAACCCACTCTCTGGCAAGAAATTCCATCCTACTTTGAACAGATCTGACTCTAAAGAAATTAGATCTGTTCCTTATTTTGAATCAGATCTCTCTCTATCATTTCTATGCATATGTTCTTATTTTACCATCTGGAGTCACAAAGATAAATCTGAATCTTCTAAAGGCAGTTAAAGGCTGTTATTCTCTCCCACAGGTGTGTTCTCTAGCCTAACTAGTCCTAGTTTCTCTAACCATTCTCCTAGTAACGGAGTTTTGTTCTCCTCAACACTCTGATCACTCTCTTTTGAATATATTGTGGTTTTTCAATGTATATATAAATTATGATACCTTGGGGAAGGAAATGGCAACCCACTCCACTATTCTTGCCTGGAAAATCCCATGGACAGAGGAGCTTGGCAGGTATAGTCCATGGAGCCACAAAGTCAGACACAACTGAGCAACTTCATTTCATTTCACTTCAAAACTGAACCCAATATTTGGCTTGTGTTTTCTGTGACCATTTGAAAGAGAGCAATAAACGCCATACCATTTTTCTCAACACTCCATATATATGAAGACGTATTTAGCATTTGCTCTGTTAGACACTGTTCAACATGCTGTACATAGATGAGCACATTTAATCTCACAGCAAACCTATGAGATAGGTACTTTGATTATTCTCATTTTTTTAAATAAGGAGACTGCAGTATACTCTATGTCAGTACTTCTCAAGCTTTATTATGCATAAAAATCATATAGGGTTTTTATTAAAATTCAGATTCTAATTTAGTAGGATTTCTGTGGATCCTGAAATTCTACATGTCTAACAAGCCCCTGGGTGATATTGGTACTGCTAGTCCAGGGAACATAATTAAAATAGGAAGGGTCTATATAACATGGTGAAATGATATGAAATGATAAAACAGAAAGACCTTAAGCTGCAGCAGCTAGAGGTATCTTTAACAGCATTATAGGAAGTTTCAGAGAATTTATGTTTATTTAATTAGAGAACTGCTTTCATCTCACTTCCTAATTTGTAAGATGTTCTTCCTATCAGCAAGACCTGGCTTATAAAACCCTTTCTACCATTTAAATATGGAATCACAACAATAATATTTAGGAAACACTTGCCATAAGTCAGATCCTATTCTACAAAACCTGCACATCCTATCATTTAGTGTTTCCAACAGTCCTATAAGGAAAATCCAATCATTATACTGTTTTGAAGATGAGAAAACACAAGCAAGCATGAGAGCAAAATTAACACCTTTAAGTCTCTGGTCAATGGCAGGATCTACCCCAAAGATCTGGTAGGTCACTGGGATCACTCAGGAAGAGGCAGAGCTGGGATGCAATCCTACCTGACATCACAGTATGCATGTCTAACTATGAAGCTACATATCTGCCTGTGCTCATCTCATAGAGAGCAAAGGCAGCAGTCCAAGAGACTGAGGGGCAAAGAAATTTCAGAGGCCAGCAAGTGGAAAGCGCTCCCTTCCCAGGTAAGGTAGCAGCTGTAAAGGCAGCTCTCTAAAACTGAAGTAACTCAATGTGCTAAATTCTATGATAAAAACTGTAATGAGAGAACGTTGATCAAGTTCATAAACAGAGACCGCAGATTTTCTATAATTAATAACAAGGATGTTAGGATTTATTTATTTATTGATGAAGTCTTTTTTTAAATTTTTATTTTTAACTGGAGGATAATTGCTTTAGAATGTTGTGTTGGTTTCTACCATACAACAGTGTGAATCAGCCAAAAGTGTGTGTGTGTGTATATATATATCCCCTTCCTTTCGAGCCTCCCTCCCAACCACCCCCACCATTCTACCCCTCTAAGTCGTCACAGAACAGTCAAGCTGGGCTCCCTGTGTTATATAGCAAATTCCCTCTAGCCATCTACTTTACACCTGGTACTTTATAAATACACATCAATGCTACCCTCTCAGTTCATCCCACCCTCTCTTCCCCTCACTGTGTCCAAAAGTCCTTTCTCTATGTCTGCATCTCTATTTCTGCCCTGCAAATAGGCTTGTCACTACCATTTTTTCTAAAATACCAGATCTAGCTCAGATCCTATGCTAGGTGCAAATGTACTCATGTGAGTAATGTCCACAGTGAGCTCATAGTCTAGTTGGGGAATCATTTATAAAAATATGACTCTAATAGAATGTAAAAGCCGCTGTGGTTATAAAGGAATAGCATGAAGTAATGAAGAAAAGACAACAGTCAGAACATTCATGGGAAGGGATTGGTGCTCGAGAGCAACCTGGCAGAGAAAACCAGAAGAGCCAAGATAGACGCAACCTAATCTTCATTTTTCTCAGTTTGTAGTATGGTATATCAAATTTTTTGATATTTAAGTGTTTGCACCAAAAGGGTGGTTAATTTTCATCCTTCTCAAAGGATGCTCCCAAAGAAGATGGCTCTTATGTAAAAATGACAGAATCTCTCCATTATAAATTTTATTTTTCTTATATTTTTTCTTCAACCTGTTGGTAACTGCTTTTGTCAGCTATTTAGAAATATCTAAAAGCAGATGTTTGTGCCTGGCTTGAGTCATAGATTTGAATAGTAAAATTATCCCTAGATTTTTTTCTATTAAAGAATTAACATAAATCAATTTCCATGTTATTGCCAAACATCATAGTTTTCAGGGGCTCTGCTGGGTGAACAAGTAGACCTTGCCTGTTAAGAATTATCAGATTCACCCATTCTGATCAGATTTATATTTTATGTTTCAAAACTTTACGATGTGCCTTAGACCAGCATACACGGCACAACAAAGGTGAACTTACTGTACATATCAGCAACGCTAGCAAGTTCAAGTCCTCTGACTTTTTATGGGATACATGAGAGCGTAAATAATGCACACACACAAAATCATTTAGGAAACTTTATTCTTGAAAGTATACAAGAGAAATGATTAAGAAACCCCATGTGGTTTGCAGGCACAGCGTATGGCTTATGGTTTGGACACTGTGACCAAGACATTTACCACTAGCTGGTACCAGTGTAACTAGTTGCAAGAAAACATCCAGGTGTAGCAGAAGCACTCCCACTGCTGAGAGTTCTAGAGTACTTATTTGGCTAAGATATAGCAAATGTCAGGCTTCCCAGGTGGCACTAGTAGCGAAGAACCTGTCTGCCAAAGCAGGAGATATATGAGATGCGGGTTCCATCCCTGGGTCGGGAAGATCCCCTGGAGGAAGGCATGACAACCCGCTCCAGTATTCTTGCCCAGAGAATCCCATGGACAGAGGAGCCTGGTGGGCTACAGTCCATGGGGTCACAAAGAGTCAGACAGGACTGAAGCAACTTAGCATGTATGCATGACCAACGTTATTTGGATAGAAATTTTATACCTATTTGGGGAGGAAGGAGAGCAATATAATGGAAAAGAATAAGCAAAACAAGTTAGCCCATCTAACCACTTTCCAGGAACAGAACCCTACAAACTCTTTTAAGGGCACTGCTTCAGGGCTACACCACAGGTGAGCATGACGTTTGAAGATGTCTATTCATTCATCCAGTAGGATTCCCTGAGTTCATAGACTGTCACTCTACTAGGGGCTAGACAAATACATGCCTTGTGCCTACTATCAGAGCACAAACAGTGTAGGAGAGAGACAGGCCTGCAGGGAAAGATGACTATTAGAGCATTAGTTGCTGCACTGGGTACAGAGGGGACAAAGGAGAGAAGCCATTTCTACCTAAACCAAGTGAAGAGAGAAAGGAGAATGTGAGAAGGAGAAATGTTCTTTTGGCAGAGAAAGGAAGTCTGATCAGAGTGTGAAAAACAGAGAATTCTAAGAAGATTAAAAGGAAAGAGCTTTATGGAAAGAGAAAGCAGGATAAGCAAAGCCATGTAGATCTGAAGAAATGGGACCCATAGGAAACTGCAATTAACTTGATATGGCTGGAGCTTTGGGTGAACTCCTTACTACACACCTATTTTCTGTGGTGCATCTTAGAGCTTGCACTCTAACGTAATCATTGAAACAGAAGATGAAAGTTTGAATGGAATGGAGAGATGGCAGTACGTTTAAATGGCTAATGACCAGAACTGAGCCAATGTTCGTCACTGATGGTACTGGGGGTGAGGGAAAAAGACACAGTGACAGCGATTCCTGGATACAGTTTTGGGGTGAGTATTGAAAAATCCTACATTTCTCTTCTTGAACACTTCACTTCTGACATTTCTACCAAATGTGTGGGAGATTTTCCACCACCAAGCCTTTCTCTGATGTGGCTGAATATCCTACAATTTAACTCAGTTATGACACTAACTACCCGGAGATAGTGTCAGATCCCACAAGTGAAGTCTCACATGGCTGCCCCTTGCTTCAGATGCCAATCACAAGTATTAGGCCTATGGGTTACCCACAACTTTTGTCCAACCTGGCTACAAATTGGAGTTTCCCATGACCTCTTCCCCTTAGATTTGATTATTTGCTAGAGTGGCTCACAGAACTCAAGGGAACACTTGCTTATGTTTAGCAGATATTAAAGGATATGATAAAGGACAAAGGTGAGCAGCCAAATAGTGCACGGTCTGGGATGGGGCTCGAGCACAAGAACTTCTGTCCCTGGTGAGTTGGGATGAGTCACCTTCCTAGTTCGTGAGTGTGTTCACCTACCTGGAATCTCCCCAAACCCCATATTATTGGGATTTTTATGCAGATTTCCTCATGTGCACTTAATTATCAACTCCATTTCCAGCCCCTGTCTAGAGTATGGGGTGGGTAGAAGAAGCTGTAAATTCCAAGCTTCCAACCATGGCATGGTCTTTGTGGTGACAGGCCCCATCCAGGAGCACACCCAGAATCATCTCATTAGAACAAAAAATGCTCCTAGTGCTCTCTTATCACTTAAGAATTTACAAGGGTTTTAGGAACTCTGTGCCAGGTGCCAGAGACAAAGAGCAATATATGTATTTTCTATCATCTCACTAGGTGCATGAATGGTGATTCCATTTGATACATATAAGGGGTATATGTCAAATTTTAGAAATTTCTACTATAGATCTCTTAATTCTCTCAAACTAAAGAAAGAGCACTGATTAGGAAAGAATTCACTGCATCATTTTATCTAAGTCCTATGCCTAGTCTAACAATCCCACATTGTCTTTGGGCTAAAATGAGACACTATATGCTATTTGCACCACATTATTCTAATATTCCTTTTCATCTGGGACATAGCAATCCCTCCGAAAACAGCCTGGAAAAATGAATCACAAGCAGTTAAAAATGTAAGTGAGAAGCATCAAGTTATTAGGCAAGGCTTTGAAAAGATAAACGGTTTGTGAAAGAAAATGTAATTAACAGGTTACACTGTATATGTTTGCAAAATGCCAATGATGCATGAAAATGTTTTTGTCTACTTAATTTTCCTCAGATTGTGTGTTTATATTTAAATTAATTAAAGGCAAACAGTCTTATGTTCTTGAATAACTTTGTGGTGACTGATATGTGCAGCAGCCAAATTGATAGCATGTAATGAAAACTAGCTAACCCGAATGCTTGCAGTCCAAGAAGCCACAGAGTAAGCTACTGTCCTTAAGGGGAAAGAATCTGAAAGCCTAGTGTGCAGCAGACAGAGTCTTCCCATCCAAAGGCAGATTTTCCACTCATGAAGGGAAAGCTGAGAGAACAAGCACCTTGAGCGCAGACATCTTTGTTCACTGTGCTCAGTGACATATCCCAAATGTTTAGAACAGCCTACATGTTCAATAAGTATTTTCTTAATTAATGAGTTACTGAAAACTTAATTAATGAATTTCCACAGCAACTTGGCAGCATGATGTGGGAGCAAAGATTTGGCATCAGAAGTCCTAGATATTAACCCTCATCAGTCGTATGATCCTGAGCAATTCATTTACTTTTGAGTTTCAGTTTTCTCCTCAGTAAAATGGAGACAATACTTATGAAAATCAGGTCGTAAGAGATAGTTTATATGAAATCACATTATAAGCTTTAAAGGACTGATATGTTCATTTATCTCCTTGAAGGCAGAAATTCTACTTATGCACTACTCAGTAATTTCTGATCCTCACTGTTTATGTGTTACTAATTTTTTTTTAAACTCCTGACACACAGTCTAATGGGCTTCCCAGGTGGCTCAGATAAAGAATCCGCCTGCCAGTGCAAGAGACGTAGGAGATGCAGGTTTGATCCCTGGATCAAGAAGATCCCCTGGAGGAGGAAATGGCAACCCACTCCAGAATTCTTGCCTTGAGAATCCCATGGACAGAGGAGTCTGGCAGGCTACAGTCCATGAGGCTGTGAAGAGTCAGACAGGACTGAGTGAGCACACGTGACACACAGTCTAAAATAATTGTTTATTAAAATGAATTGAAGTCACCATGGCTGGTACATTTTGCATTGGGATTGGAGGAGGAAGTGGTTGACAAAATGATAACTCATTGCAAAAAAAATCAACATTTGGTTTATTGGACTATCTAAGATCTGCATTTCTTAGCAAGTCTGAAGACAGCCTGATTTCTAGGATTATTTGAACATGACAGTTACTCCCCCACATCCATACAGAGTTATTACCTTATATGATAGAGCAAGCTATATCTATTGGCTCTTTACAGTACAGATCTATTTCTGACTAAAGGCACTTCATTTGAAATTGTCCAGATCTACAAATACCATATGTGGCTATGTCAATACGTATGGTCTATGCCCAGGAAAACTTTCTCAGGGTATATGTATATTTAAATAAGTTCTTATCTCATGGACAGATTTGTTTTCAAATTTTCACTTATAACAACCTTATTCAAGGATTTCTTCAACAAACATTACATCCTGATTGTTCTGAGCTCAGTGTTAAGCACTGGGAAACGAAGATGTCTAATGCCATCCTTTGGCCACCTGATGCGAAGAACAGATTCATTTGAAAAGACCCTGATGCTGGGAAAGATTGAAGGCGGGAGGAGAAGCGGCCAACAGAGTATGAGATGGTTGGATGGCATCACCGACTCAATGGACATGAATTTGAGTGGACTCTGGGAGTTGGTGATGGACAGGGAGGCCTGGCGTGCTGCAGTCCATGGGGTCGCAAAGAGTCGGACACGACTGAGTGACTGAACTGAACTGAATGCCATTCCTACCATGTCTGGCTACCTCTCGTTTTCTAAGGGCATGGAGACCAGGGACAAAGCTGAAAGATAATATGAGAAAATATGAAAATTGGTGCAGTAGGTATAATCTAAGATGGATCTTTGGATTTATGACTTCAGTGAATGGGTGAATGGTTCTACTACTGTTTTCCAGAGAGACACCCAAAGAATAAGCAGTTTTAAGGCAGAAAATATTTATCCTAATTATGTATAGTACTTAGCATGACTCTAAAATACAACCGATAGTGCCTCACCAGTGTCTGGCACACGTGAGGCACTCGGTAAGCATTATTTGAATCGATCAGTGAATCCCTGTGCTGACATTTACTAGTTGTGTGACTTTGGGCAAGTCATTTACCTGTCTAGGTCTCCTTTGTTTCAACTGTACAAATAGCAGTAGCTACTTAAAAAAGTAAATAATTATTTTTTAAAAATAGAATGAAAAGCTGTGTATAAAGTAACACGATACTGGGTACCTAACAAGTTTTCAATAAATGGTAACCATTTGTATTCATGTTTGTGGCTCAGGGATTATGTCTTTCAGATAGGTCAGAAAAAGAAAGTAGATGTGAATAATCATTAATTTTACTAATATTATTTCACACATTTTTTTACAGGTGTTGATTGAGCCTTTCTCTGATGCCAAATACATAGTCTCCTATGATTTTGTGAGAACATGGTGCCCTCATCACCTGGATCCAGTGCTCTCCCACCTAGGGTCTGGTTGAAATCCCTATCACCACTTAGCCCTCAGCCACCCAGTCACTATGCGCCTTAGCTGTCCTCTCCCACGAGATGGCTAGATCAATGACAGAGGATGATAAGAAGAAAGAGGGCAAGAAAAAGTAAGAACTGATTCCCTCTGGCCTACTGAAAGTTTAATATCATGTGTAAGGGCAGATCTTACAGTCAACATAATTATATGCATAATATGTGTGGAAATGCAAAAACTTGTAAATCATACAACTTTAAATGCAAATATATACATGGTCTTTTTGATTATCTATGCCACCTGGATTTGAACCTCAGGATAACCTTAGTGGAAACTACTGCCCTAGGTACCTTTTTTTTTGGATGTTAACTGAAATCAGTGATCAGTTTTTTAACTGAAATCAGGTTTTTAAAAAGGAATTCAGGAATGAAAAAGAAATATGTTTTACAGTTCACATCTGCGTGGGCTAAACCACCTGCTACGATTCTGTGGATTGCATTCCTTTTGCCGTCTTGGAGTATTAGTTAATATTATGTGTACATGTTTTCTCTTCCACCACCCCCAATCCCAGATTGCCAGTTCCTTGAAAGAAAAGCACTGTATATTATAATCTATCATGTCCCTTTGTAACCCTGGCAAATCAGGTCTTTAAAAGTGGAGGGAGTGCTCTATCATATGAGGTAACACCATCTTATCTGTTCTTCACTCCTCATTCCATTCTCTTTATCCTCTAGCTTTCATATTTTTACCCTTTTCTCACTTCACTAGTCCTTCTTGTTTTCCTACCCTCTCTTCTCTCTGGACTGTAATTTTGTCTTTGCTCTTTATATCAGTATAATTTGCCATTATAGCAATTCTCCCACTTTACCTGGATCCTCAAAAGTTCCCTTTTGGGAACTTGTTCCCTCCTCTCTAAAGCAAATTTCCACCACTCTTCTCCCCTCTCATGTTGGAACATACTTATCTATGGTTTTTAATCCTCTTTTTCAGATGTTACGTGAAGAATCTTTATATCTGGTTTGAAACCATCCAGAGCATTTGAGGTTGTTAAAAAACAAAATTCAACCGAGTACATTTTAAACGCATTTCTGGCTTTATTCAAAGAGTCATGAATTGGGCAGCATCCAATTTAACAAATAGAAAGGAGTTCTGAGGAGCTGTACAAAATGAAAGACTTTTATAGACAGAAGAGAGCGGGAACAAGGAAGTTATTCTAGACCAAAAAAAAAGTGAGTTATTACAAGGTCATTTTCCTTTAGGGGATGACAAGGATCTCAAGTAGATTACCTAACTATTGCTTATTACGTGATTCCTTATTGATAATGACTGTTTTAAGGCTCCATTTTGGGAAGAGCTGAAACTGTAAATAAGTGTCAGTCTGGTGATCTTGTACTTAATGTAAGTGATTTCATTTTGGCCTGTTGTCTTGTTATTGTATTTACAGATGTGAATAATACTATGTCCCTGTATAGATACTATTGTTTTCTCTTATAGTGAGACAAAATGGTCTGCACAGGTGGGGCTTCCAAGGTGGTGCTAATGTTAAGGAACCCCCCTGACAATGCAGGAGACGTAAGAGACATGAGTTCAATCCCCGAGTCAGGGAGATTCCCTGAAGAAGGGGATGGCAACCCACTCCAGTTCTTGCTTGGAGAGTGCCCTGGACAGAGGATCCTGGAAGGCTACAGTCCGTAGGGTCCCAAAGAGTGGGACACGACTGAAGCAACTTAGCCCATAGCACTCCTCAAGGATACTCTAAAAAAAAAAAAAGGCTTCCACAACTTTTTCTGACAGTCATATCTCACATTGTAGAAGGATGGGGTTTAACCCTACAAGTAACAAAAAATTGATAACTGTAATGCCCCATTCAGGAGCTTCTTAAGCTGTTTCTGGTGCAGACATCTTTATTTCCCCATTCATTTAGTGTTTGGAAGTTCCCAGTTCATTCCCAGATTCTCCAGAACCAAGTCCGTGTCTGTTGACCACTACTTTCATCATTCCTACATACCTACTCAAGTCCCAAATCTGTCTGCTCTAGACTTGTCAATGATTTTCACTGGGTTTAGGCATATATTACCTGCTTAAATAGCTTCTAAGGTTCACTGGTAAATGAGCAATTCACTGTTACTCAGCACTACCCCATAGAAGATAGCTCACGATTATGTCTTTGCTTTTTAAGAAAATAGCTTTTAGCACCGAAATATATACACTACCATCCATAAGGTAGATAGCCAGTGGGAATTTGCTATATGACATGGAGTTCAAACCCACTGCTCTGTGACAACCTAGAGGGGTGTGAATGGGTTGGGGGGTGTGAGGGAGGTTCAAAAGGGAGGAGACATAGTTACACCTATGACTGATTCATGGTGATGCATGGCAGAAACCAATATTGTAAAGCAATTATCTTCCAATTAAAGATATGATCAAACAACAACAACAAAACGTAACACTTCTGTTATGTAAACCGGAGAGGTCCAATGTCTTTATAATTTTTATTTCCTCAAAAAATAAAAATCAAGGTGACTTGAAGCAATTTAAAAGCCTTTCAGAAAGTCTGCTCATTTCTACTTTGGTAAGCCTTTCCTGTACAGTAGGCATCAGCAAACTTTATCCATAAAAGTCAGTTTGTCAATATTTTAGACCATACTGGCTATTTCAGTTCAGTTCAGTTCAGTTCAGTCGCTCAGTCGTGTTCAACTCTTTGAGACCCCATGAACTGCAGCACACCAGGCCTCCCTGTCCATCACCATCTCCCAGAGTTCACTCAGACTCACTTCCAATGAGCCAGTGATGCCATCCAGCCATCTCATCCTCTGTCCTCCCCTTCTCCTCCTGCCCTCAATCCCTCCCAGCATCAGAGTCTTTTCCAATGAGTCAACTCTTCGCGTGAGGTGGCCAAAGTACCGGAATTTCAGCTTCAGCATCATTCCTTCCAAAGAAAACCCAGGACTGACCTCCGTTAGAATGGACTGGTTGGATCTCCTTGCAGTCCAAGGGACTCTCAAGAGTCTTCTCTAACACCACAGTTCAAAAACATCAATTCTTCAGTGCTCAGCTTTCTTCACAGTCCAACTCTCACATCCATACATGACTATTGGAAAAACCATAGCCTTGACTAGACGGACCTTTGTTGGCACAGTAATATCTCTTCTTTTGAATATGCTATCTAGGTTGGTCATAACTTTCCTTCCAAGGAGTAAGCATCTTTTCACAAGGCTGCAATCACCGTCTGGCTAATCGGCCTCACCCAGAAAAGATGGCTAACACCCAAAAAAGATGCCCTTTACGTCACACGGGACTGGAATGCAAAAGCAGGAAGTCAAGAGGATACCTGAAGTAACAGGCAAATTTGGCCTTGGAGTGCAAAATGAAGCAGGGCAAAGGCTAACAGAGTTTTCCCAAGAGAGCACACTGGTCATAGCAAACGCCCTCTTTCAACAACACAAGAGAAGACCCTACCCATGGATATCACCAGATGGTCAATACCAAAATCAGATTGATTCTATTCTTTGCAGCCAAAGATGGAGAAGTGATAGCTTACAGTGAATGGTGTCGGATTTGTGATCTCAGACGAAGATTTAGCTTCAGGACTAGGGACCAGGCTTGATCACTCAAGAGCTTATGTGTATTAGAGTTTTATTGAAGTATGAAAAGGGACAGAGAGAGCTCCTAACACAGACATCAGAAGGAGGACAGAGAGTGCCCCCTTCGATAGTTTTAGCAAAGGAGCTATATGCTTTTTAAATTGGTTATTACAATAAATCAAAAGAATGCCTCAGGGTTGTAAAGATCTTACCAGATCCACTCCCACAATTTACTTTTTAAGATGACAGGATTATAACTAACAATAGAAAGATCTTACCAGACCCACTCTCATAATATACATTGTAAGAGAACAGGATTAGTCAGAAGGTTTTCAAGGAGAAATAGTCCTCAAGCAGGATACATTGTTGTTATATAATCCTTGAAAGAAAGTGAAGTCACTTAGTCGTGTCCAACTGTTTGCGACCCCATGGACTGGGGTCTGTAGACTCTAACCCCACTTCTCCATCCATAGGATTTTCCATGGAAGAATACCGGAGTGGGTTGCCATTTCCTTCTCCAGGAGATCTTCCCAACCAAGGGATTGAACCCGGGTCTCCAGCATTATAGACAGACGTTTTACCATCTGAGTCACCAGGAAATCCTTACTACAGAGTTTAAGCTGAGCTGTTTTGTTGTGTAATCATCAGCTCTGGGCTTAAAGAAAAAAAAAATGTTTTATGTGACTAAGACTAAGAAATGTAGAATAAAAAGTTTGTTCTTTTCTCCTCCTTGAGAACTCCAGACCCCTATCTAATCTTGAAAAGCCCCAGACCCCACTCTCCTCCTTGGGGACCCCAGACTTCTTATCAAACTACCTAGAAATTGACTCTCTTTTAAGCTCTAGAAAGTCAGCAAAAACAAGACTGGGAGCTGACTGTGGCTCAGATCATGAACTCCTTATCGCCAAATTCAGGCTTAAATTGAAGAAAGTAGGGAAAACCACTAGACCATTCAGGTATGACCTAATCAAATCCCTTATGATTACACAGTGGAAGTGACAAATAGACTCAAGGGATTAGATCTCATCTGAGTGCCTGAAGAACTATGGATGGAAGTTCCTGACATTGTACAGCAGGCAGTGATCGAGACCGTCCCCAAGAGAAAGAAATGCCAAGAGGCAAAATGGTTGTCTGAGGAGGCCTTGCAAATAGCTAAGAAAAGAAGGGAAGCAAAAGGAGAAAAGGAAAGAAATACCCATTTGAATGTAGAGTTCCAAAGAATAGCAAAGAGAGGTAAGAAAGCTTTTTCTCAGCGATAAATGCAAAGAAGTAGAGGAAAACAATAGAATTGGGAAGACTAGAGATCTCTTCAAGAAAATTAGAAATACTGTCAGGGGAGTTTGTAGTTTCCTCAGTTCTGTCTCATCACAAAAAAAATTTGAAGCGAGGGACAAACCAACGTTGCAGCCCTTGGACGACCAGTGTTATAGCTCTCGGATGGACCAGTGCCACAGCTCCGTGTTTCAACTCAATTTTATTTAGAAAGTAAAGGAAAATACATCCTCGAGGCATGGCGGAATGCCATCCCAAAAGACAAAGAGAAGAGAGGCCCCCAGCCTAATTGTGGCTCCTCTTTTTATATGTTTTTTCTCCTCCCCCGGGGCTGCCCTATGTGAATTAGGTTGGTCAGGAGTGCTGTTTGTTTTACCTGAGGTCCTCACTCCACTCCGGTCCTCAGACCTTACTTTGTTCTATTTCTGTGAATTTTCCCTTCTTTTTATTTTAGCCACTGCCATTTTGGACTCCTTTTTCCTACTCCTTCAAGAGATGGGAGGCCCAATCTTTGGGAATAGGGACATCGAGGTCTCTCTGGCTACTTCCTGCTGAGCTGGGATGGCAAGGGGCTTTGGGCCTCCCCCTCTGGCTAGTCTCAAGCCCCAGAGTCCTTGTAGCAGTGTCCAGCTAAGGGTGAGTGATTTTTTTTCTGTGGTCAGCTGTAGTTTTATATATCCTTGTTCAACTGGCACTACATGTTGTAGCTTGCTGACCTGGGCAGAGACAAAATGTATTAGACAATTGATAATACATGGAGCAATCACAAGCAGCATCAATATGGTGACGACAAGGACTAGTAGGGGCATTAGCCAACTCCAAATTTCCCATCACCAGGAGGATCCCCCAAAGAGAGATTGTAGCCACCTGGAGAACTCTCCAGCTTGTTCTTTGAGAGCCTGTGGGGTCTGAATGTTTTTCTTAAGGACTGTGAGATTTTCTTTAACTTAGCTAGAGGTATTTACCCAGAAACAACATGTCTCACTCAAGATGGCTGAAGTCCCTCCTTGTTCAGGGATCAGGAGATCTACCTCTTGTCTGTTTTGGAGTACATACCCTGCCAAGCTGTGTTGGCTCTTTAGAGCTGTCCTGGAAAATCTTACCCCTAGAAACTTAATTTTGGGGGTGTTCATTAGAATGGCACTCATTTGTAGTCCCGAATAGGTATCTGAGAGCTCCCAGGGGCTCACAGGTGTATTGAGTGTCCTCTTCTGTTTTCTTCCAAGGCTTGACTCATGAGTAGTAAATCCAGGAGTCGTGTCCTGGTACATTGACTCCTTTGAGGGTAGAAAGTATTACAGGGTAGGGGCCCTTCCATGTGGGCTGGAGTTAAGCCTTTGGGGACCCATCTTTCCAGACTTTAATTAGGACTTGTGCCCCTGGAGCAAATAGTGATGACTTTAGAATCTTTTGGGTCCTGGCTGACACCCCACAAGCGTATATCCTGTTCGAATTGCCCAATGGCCATGGTATAAGACTGGAGGGTCTGAGCTTCTGGTTCTAGGAAGAGGCCATTGGCATTTAAAAAAAAAACAAAGGTCTCCCATAGCATCTCATAAGGACTAAGACCAACCTGTTCCTTAGGGGCAGAGGAGGGATATTGGTAAATCCTCCTTCCACCCCAGGGAAGTCTCTTGGGTTATCTTTGTTATTGTTGATTTTAAGAATTGGTTGGCACTTTCTACTTTTCCTGAAGACTAAGACCTCCAGGCACAATGGAGATAATAAGTAATGACCAATGCTTTAGAGACCCCTTGGGTGCCCTTAGAAGTAAATGAGGTTCCATTGTCACTTTGTAATGACCTGGGCAGACCAAATCTTGGAATGATTTCATGGAACAGTAATTTTTTTTTTTTTTACCACCTCCTCAGCCTTCTCAGTCCAGGTGGGAAAACCTTCAATCCATCCTGTGACTGTATCTATCATGCCTAATAGGTATTTACACCCTTGAGAAACTGGCATCTGGGTGAAGTTCATCTGCCAGTCCTCTCCTGGGTAGGTCCCACATCATTGGACAGGCTGGGCCAGCTCAGCTCTTCGAGGTCCTTGGGGGTTGTTTAATTGGCAAGTGGGACAAGAGGTGACCACTTGCCTTATAGTCGTTTGAAGACCTGTTCCTCTGAAGGATCTTTCTAGTAATCTTTGGAGGGCCTTTCCCCCTAAATGAGTGGTGGCATGTAAGGAGTTAACCAACTTCCATTGGAGATTCCCAGGCAAAAAAGGAGTCCATCTCATGGAACCACCGCATATGATCTTGAAAGCCCTCACTCTTAGGTTTAAGAGTCTCACCTTCAGTATATGAAGGAGTTTCTGGCAAATTAGTCTGTGGCAACCCCTATTAGATCATTGTACTGTAATGCTATCTCTTAGCTGCCTGATGGGCTGTTTGGTTCCCTTGTGCCACTTCCGTGCTCCCTTTTTGTGTCCTTTACAATGGGAGACTAAAATCTCAGTGGGCAGATGAAGTGCCTCCAAGAACCTAAGGCTTTGATCACCGTGTTCGATTGGGGACCCTCGGGGACACTCAAAACTCCTTCGTATACTGAGGGTGAGACTCTTAAACCTAAGAGTGAGGGCTTTCAAGATCATATGGGGTGGTTCCATGAGAGGGACTGCTTTTTTGCCTGAGAATCTCCAATGGAAGTTGGTTAATTCCTTACATGCCACCACTCATTTAGGGGGAAAGGCCCTCCAAAGATTACTAGAAAGATGCTTCAGAGGAACAGGTCTTCAAATGACTATAAGGCAAGTGGTCACCTCTTGTCCTACTTGTCAATTAAAGAAAGAGTTAAGCGGCCTCTTTCTTTCCAAATAGCAACATGTGCATGTAGCATCAGAAAGGCATACTTGGAGTCAGTGTAAATGGCTACTCTTTTTCCTTTTCCCAGCTCTAAAGCTTGAGTCAAGGCTGCAAGCTCAGCTAATTGGGCTGAAGTACCTGGGGGCAAAGGTTTAGCCTCTATGGTCTCAAAATTGGAGACTACTGCATATCCAGCTCTTCTTTTTCCACCCAAGACAAAGCTGCTTCCATCAGTGTACCAGATTTCCTCAGGATTGGTCAGAGGATCTTCTGACAATCCCTCTTGGGGTTTTGTCCAGTGGTCCAAAGTTTCTAGGCAAGAGTGAAAGAGGAGAGAGCCCTTGGGGGTAGGCAGGAGGGTGGCTGGGTTAAGAACCTCACAAGGAGATATAGTGAGGCCTGGATTTTCCATCAGCACTACTTGATATCGAAGATTCTTTGATCAGACATCCATAAATGGCCTCTCCCATTTAGGAGTTATTTCACTTGGTGGCTGGTGAAAATAGTTAGTTTGCCCCCAAAAGAGAGTTCTAAAGCATCTTCTATTCAGGATCCCAATAGCTGCAAGATTTTGAAGGCAGGCAGTCCAACCTAAGGTGGTTGGGCCGAGCCTCTTGGATAAGTAAGCTACAGGCTGGGGGCTCAGATCCCAACCTTTGAGTTAACATTCCCAAGGCTATTCCTTCTTTTTCGTGGACATAAAGTTGGAATACTTTTTCTGAGTCTCGCAACCTGAAGGCAGGTGCTTGAGTTAAGGGGGTTAATTTGGTTCTCCCATAGTTTTTGGTCCCTCTCTATTGGAGAAGGTGTAATGGGTTCCTCAGTAGTAACCAGAAACTGTAGGGCTCTAGGGGCTGAAAAGCTTCCCATCACAAGGGTGGTCCACAGTTTAGTGAGTATCTCTTCCCAATAAGGGAGTAGGACACTCAGGGACCACCAGAAACTGGTGGGAAAATATTTGTCCATCCCAGCAACAAAGAAGTGCTCAGGTGAATCTTTTAGTAGTTGTTTTTCCTGTAGCACCCCAAATGGTACAGGTTTGGGAGGAGAAGGCTCCAGAGTAGGAAGTCAGGACAGAGTAGGTAGCCCCTGTGTCAACCAAGAAATTCTCGGACCTACCTGCCACATCCAGTTTCACCCTTGGCTCCAGCCCCGTGATGGTTATCTGTGACAGGTGGGCTGGCTGGAGCAGGCTGCTTGAGTCCTGTTGAACCATCGTGAGGGAAACGTTGGCATTTGACCTTGAGGCTCTTGAATCCCGAAGCTCTTGGGGCTCAATGTCCCAACTGATGACGCTTGTAGCAAGCTGTTTTAGGAGACTTGTCATGGTTTGGACACTATTTGGCCCAATGCCTCACCTGTCTACAGATTAGGCATTTGCCTCCTGCCTTGTCCTTTAAAGACTCGGGGTTTGCTTTTCTGGAAGGATGCCAGCATCTGTGTATAGCTTGCTTCTTTCCTATTCTCCTTTTCCTGGGCCTTTGTCTCCCTTTCTTGTTTTCTGTTATAAAAGGTATTGGTGGTGGTCTGGACCATCTCATCTAAAGAGGCAGCAGGATCCTGCTGCTGTAGCTGTTGTAACTTTATCCTGATGTCTGATGCACACTGGGACAGGAATTTGTCCTTTAAAATCACCTGTCCCTGGTGATAGTCTAAGTCCAGATTGGTAAACTTTTTAGAAACCTTTAGAAAGGCCAGAAAGGCAATGGGGTTCTCATTGGGTTCCTGAGTTATTGCTGAGACTGGGCACAGTCCCACAAGTAATAGGCTACCTTTAATTTCCATAGGTGGACTTCCTTAGGGGTGAGACTTTCTGAAGCTTATCCTACCCAGTACTGTTGCAACCTGAGAGCCAGGCATCCCCAGGTCAGAGTGCAGATCCCCAGGTAAGCTGAGGCATGACAGCCTCCTGGAGATCAAATCCCTGGGCAGGTCAAGGCATGTCAATCTCCTAGGACCCCTGGACTGGCAGATCTCCAAGCAGGTTGAGGCATGACAACTTTTTGAGGACCAGATCTTTAGGCAGGTCAAGGCAGGTTGACCTCCTGGGATCCCCCAGACTGACAGATCCCTGAGCAGTTTGAGGAGTGACAACCTCCCAGTGACCAGTACCCTAGGCAGGTCAAGACAGGTTGACTTCCTGGCATCCTGGACTGATGGATCCCCAAGCAGGCTGAGGCATGACAACCTCCCGGGGACCAGATCCCTAGGCAGGTCAAGGCAGGTCAACCTCCTGGGACCCTGGGACTGGAGTTGGGCATCCCCAAAGTCTCCAGAGTGACATGTGCTGGGTAGGATTAAGGGGTTGTAATTTTAATTTATTGCCAGTTTGTTCACCACAGATGGAAATAGATATCACGATGTGAAACGATCCAAGCCATGCCCTGAGACTGGGAACCTGTTGAAACAGCCATTAGCCTTATCCTCTGGCTGCTCTGACAGAATGTAAGTCACTGATTTCCTCCCCCAGTCCTCCATAAGAGCAGGTTAGGGTGTCTCCAGTGGTAAACATTTCATTGTCATAGATCCCCTTTAGGTAATAACAGAAGTAATGAGAAAGGAGTGGATTATCTGGCCCTGTTAGCATTAAAGGTATCTCAATAATAAGCAGGGTGGAGCAATGTTGCCTACAAGGGGGCAGGGTCCTGGTTATAGGAGTTAGTAAGTGGCTTAAGAAAAAATTCATAAGAAGCAACAGACTAGATGTTCCATAAAAGTGGAGGGGAAATTTGATCCGGGGATATGTTTGTAGCTTTTAGGAGAAGGGTGGTAAGGGTTTGGGCCCAAACAGCCTGCAGGGCTAACTCCCAAAGTGGCAAACATTATCCCTGGAAGCCCAGTTGCCTTTGAAGGGATGCCTTCAACAGATGGACTTCTAGCAGACATTGTGTGCCTGTCACCCGCACTAGCGGGTCCACTGAGAGATGCTGTTGTTGCGCATGCTGTAGAATGGTAGATGAAGGCCTGAATATCTAGATGGATTGGATATTAAACACTATTTCCCTCCCAAGGGACAGCTATTTTCTGGTTGTCCTTCCAGAAGATTATAGAGGCAACATTGTGGGCCTGGACAGGGCTCAGGAGAAGAGCAAGAAACAGGAGGGAAGAGAGCAGGGCACAACTTTTGAAAGAATGACATAGCTCAAGGGCATAACATAAACCAATTAAAACCAAATGGATCCAAGGTGAAAAGTCAAATTCAACTAAACCTTGATCCCCAATCTGCAAGTTAAATGACACATCCAAAGGAGGCAGGACAGTTCCAAGTCACCATCTAAAGAAGGAGGAGTGGGTGGGTCCCCAATGGTTGGGATGATCCTCCCACTCGTTAGCATATGAATTCACCCAGACCACATTCCATGGCCAAAGCACTTGCCCTCTGTGATGGCTCACACTCTGTGGAGTGTGGTTCTCTCTGAATCTGAAAAAAATCCACCTCTTACCTATGGGAGTGTCTCTAACTGAATTTTTGCAATGAGACATCAGAGCCTAAGTTTCATTAGGTCCTGAAGCCAGGCTCCATGGGTTTTGGCTGGGCTCAAGTCCCAGGAGAGAGGAGCTGAGAACAGGAGGAAAAAGTGGTGGGAAAAACATGCTGGGGAATCCCCTTCATAACCTGCCAGAAAATCTGCTAAATACCTGACCTGTGCTCACTGTTTTCATTGGCCTGATCCTTGGTACAAAGAAGATTAAGGACAGAAGAACTCCCATGGCTTGGGTAACAGCTACTGGGGCCCAGGAGATAATGGAGCCTTTGGGACACAGTGAGGACAAGTCCTTGCCAAAGTCCCTCAATTGCACCCACTGCTGCTCGCCTGTTCACGGGGGTTTAAGGAAACAAGAAACGACAGATTGTAAAGGAATGAAGATTTTGTAAGGCATACATCCTTCCAACCATAGGAACGAGGATCCCCTACCTTAATCAGAGGTCTTCTGGAATCTGAGACTGAGCCGCGTGAGCTTTCTGCTGAATTCGTTTTTCACTGTCCACCTTTCCAGCTTCTTGTCACTTTCTCTGCCTTGGGTTTTCTTTGCGTTCAGCTTCCATTGCAGGAGCTTTCACCCAGTTGGGCTCCTGCTGTGCTTGGCTTCCTCCTTGCAGGGGGCCAAGCTGAGGTTGCTTCAGCCAGGTTAAATCCAAGAAACAGCACCATAGATGTCAGGGGAGTATGTAATTTCCTCGGTTCTGTCTCATAGCAACAAAAATCTGAAGCGAGGGACTGACCAGCCTCACAGCCCTCGAACAGACCACTGTTACAGCTCTGTGTTACAGCTAAATTTTATTTAGAAAGTAAAGGAAAATACATCCTCAAGGTATGATGGCATGTCGAACCAAAAGACACAAAGAGAAGAGTGGTCCCCGGCCCAATTTTCACTCCTCCTTTTATATGTTATTTCTCCTCCCCCTGGGCCTGCCCTATGTAACTTTGGCTGTCGAGGAGTGCTATATATTTTACCTGAGGTCCTTACTCTCCTTCTCAAGCCCTCCTTTATTCTATTTTCAAGGACTTTTCCTTTCTTTGTCTTTTAACCGCAGCCATTTTTGACTCCTTTTCCTATTCTAACTACCTAACATTAATGTTCCCTTGGTATTTCTAATTTTCTTGAAGAGATCTCTACCCTTTCCCATTCTGTTCCTCTATTTCTTTGCACTGATCACTGAGAAAGGCTTCTCATCTCTCCTTGCTATTCTTTGGAACTCTACATTCAAATGGGTATATCTTTTCTTTTCTCCTTTTCCTTTAGCCTCTCTTCTTTTCTCAGCTATTTGTAAGGCCTCCTCAGACAACTATTTTGCTTTGTTGCATTTCTTTCTCTTGGGGATGGTCTTGATCACTGCCTCCTATACAATGTCAGGAACTTCCACAAACAGTGGTAAGATTCAAATGTCCACTTCTTATATTATTATCAACTTCAATTAATGATCTGGCCCCTCAAAAAATGGAAAGCTGAATGTTTTGTGACCTAAACAATGGGAATAATTGTAACCTCATTGCTGCTGCTGTTTAGTCAATAAGTCGTGTCTGACTCTTTTGCGATCCTATGGACCTTAGCCCTCTAAGCTCCTCTGTCCTTGGGATTTCCCAGACAAGAATACTTGGGTGGTTACCCATTTCCTTCTCCAAGGCATTGGAAATGTGAAAATGTTAGTCACTCAGTCATGTCTCATTATTTGGGACCCCATGCAATGAAGCCTACCAGGCTCCTCTGTCCATGAAATTCTCCAGGCAAGAATACTGGAGTGGTTTGCCATTTTCTTCTCCAAGAGATCTTCCCGACCCAGGGATCAAATGCAGGTCTCCTGCATTGCAGGAAGATTCTTTATTGTCTGAGCCACCAGGGACATCTATAGGGATTACTGGTGTTTAATTAAACAAAGAAACCATGAGACTGAGTTGGCTCTAATGCTAGGATGACCTACTTAAGCAGACCAAAATCTAATCTTGTTACAAAATCATTTGTAACAGGTTACAAGGTTACAAAATCAAAACCCAAAGACAACTGATCACAGATAGGTAACTAGGCTTTAACCTATTAAGTGGCTGTGTAGTACTGGAGCAGCCAAGAGCAGATACCTCATGTCCTAGGTCAGTAGCTGCGGCCATGTCCTGGGTGTTCATTGGAAGGACTGATGTTGAAGCTGGGCCATGTCCTGGGTGTTCATTGGAAGGACTGATGTTGAAACTGAAACTCCAATACTTTGGCCACCTGATGTGAAGAGCTGACTCATTGGAAAAGACGCTGATGCTGGGAAAGATTGAAGGCAAGAGAAGGGGATGACAGAGGATGAAATGTTTGGATGGCATCACCAACCCAATGGACATGAGTTTGAGCAAGCTCCAGGAGATGGTGATGGACAGGGAAGCCTGGCGTGCTGCAGTCCATGGAGTGAAAAAGAATCTGACACGACTGAGTGACTGAACTGAAACTGAAGATAGATTAACAGGAGAAAATATATAATTGGGTACTAACAGAGGCTCTGCACAGACAATGAGACCAAAGGAAGAACAGTGTGGTAGAGCTTTAAATGCCATCATGAGCTAAGGAATGGGGTGGGGCCCCTGGGCTTCAAAGGGATGCAGGTTGATTCACAGAACAATAAGAAAAGCTGATGTTTGGTAGTCAGATGTTTGTGCTGCTAAACAGATAGATCATTTAGATAGAAAGTCTCTCTTAGTAATAGGTCTCTCTCTGGGCCACACCCCTATCTAAATTCTTTTAGATAGTTAAAGGAGAAGTAAAAGTTTTTGTTGAGCCTGCTGGGTCATCTGCTGAGCACAGCACACATGCCAAAGTGGCATATCTTGAGAAGCCCATTCTGAACCCCTTCATAGTCTAATTAGAAAGTTTCAAATGTGAACTTTCTCACTATTATCATTCAGATACTTAAAATCTCCAATAAAATAATCAGCCTTATGAAAGCATCATCTTTTCTGGCAAAGATATCATTTGGCCCATCACTGAAATTTAAGGAACTTGTTTGGTGACATATTTACCAAGGGAAATATTCACATTTACTATGAATCACATGGTACATGTGCTTGTAATGTATTTTTATTTGACATTTTCTTTTTAACTTTACTTCTATAAATTAACATATTAACAGTTTATTTTTATACATTTATATAAATGTATAAATCAAATCAGTCACTGTCTTTATAGTTTCTATCTTTATTTTTATGCTTAAGTATATCTTTCTTTTTAGATTTCTGTTTTATCCAACTTGAATTTATCTCAGCATGGGCTGTGACATAAGAATTTAACCTTTTAGCTGCAAAATAGTTAAATTTCCCCAAACTATTGATATATTACCTTTAATCATACTTATACATGCACAAATAAGAGCACAGATATCTCAGGTTGTATAACAGGGCTTTCCCATAGTTAGTGTATCCTTGTACTACAATCACTTTGTTTTAATTACTGTAGTTTAGGATACAAGAGATGGTGAAGGACGGGGAAGCCTGGACTGCTGCAGTTCCTGGGATTGCAAAGAGTTAGACATGACTGGACTGGACAACAAAGCTTATCTAATAGTACAAGTTCCTCCTTGTTAATCTTCTGCAAAAATTTTGTGGTTGTTCTTATGCAGCTATAAATAGTGCATCATCTTGGAGTTAGTTACGGTCAAAACCATTATCACCCTTAGGTCTAAGGGTTCAGAGAGAGCTGTGTCAGGATCTTGACATCACCTCCTCTGGTTCACAGTGATCTGGAGCAAGGAGGCATGGGTCAAAATAAACACTACTCCCCACCAATAACCCACCTCCTACCCTTAATCTATTGCCAGACGAACTCAACTTGGAACCAGAAGGTAAGAGAAGCCTGTAATGCAGCCTATTTAAGTCATACCTGCAGGATACAGAGCAGTAGGAAAAGAGTAAGGGAGTTAAAAATGAAGGCATCCAGCACCTAATCACCGCATTTAGGCACAAAAGCAACATCCAAAAAATTCTTATTGGAATTGAATGACATTTAAGGCTATTTCCTGAAAATTGATGTAGCTATAATTCTGAACCTTCAAATCTGAGAATATGGCATGCATTTTCTTTTAGTAACATCCTTCTTTTAGTCCTTCAAAAAACATCCTACTGTATATTAAGCTTACTCGTTCCTTTTCTTCCTTTCTTTCCTTCCTCTTTTTAATTCTTTTACACTGCTGTGCACTGTGCAAGAATCTATTTATTTATTCCTTTTGACCTCTATTCCCCATTCCCATTTCTTACCTTGTCTAAAAAAAAAAATCTTACCTCAAATATAACAATTTTCATTTGTTTTTATACCTTTTCAAGTCCTCTGTGTGTTTCTGTAAAATGTGTATTTGTGTACATGAATTGCTAATTTACACAAATGTTATTGTGTGTTGTAGATTTTATTGTTTCTTGCCTTTTTCCACCTAAGGTTTTTAATTTTTAGCCATGTTCCTCTAAGTATACATCTAAATGCTGCTCATTAGTCTTAACCAGTATGGATTTCCATAGAATGCATTCACAATATTGATATATTCATTCCACCAGCAAAGAATAGCTGGATTGCCTCCAACTTTCTGCCAACACAAACAATGTTTCAAGGAACATTCTCATTCACTTCCATTTATGGTTTTATAAGGAGAGGAATCACTTGTCATATGGCATGCCTTTATTTAGTCTGGTTAGGTGTTGACAGTTTGCTGCCGCTGCTGCTGCTGCTGCGTCGCTTCAGTCGTGCCCAACTCTGTGCGACCGTATAGGCAGCAGCCCGCCAGGCTCCGCCGTCCCTGGGATTCTCCAGGCAAGAGCACTGGAGTGGGTTGCCATTGCCTTCTCCAATGCATGAAAGTGAAAAGTGAAAGTGAAGTCACTCAGTCAGTCGTGTCCGACTCTTGGCAACCCCATGGACTGCAGCCCACCAGGCTCCTCCGCCCATGGGATTTTCCAGGCAAGAGCACTGGAGTGGGGTGCCATTGCCTTCTCCGTGCCACTTTGCTACAGGTTGTCTATTTTATTCTATATTCCAACCGTCAGTGCCTGAGTATTCCTACGTTCCCTCCACCTACCAATACTTAGCAGTATCAGCTAATATTTTATCTATCTGACAGATCTTCAGGGATATTCATTGTTATTTTAATTTGCATTCATCTAATTACTAATGATTTTGAGTATCACTTTGTAAGGTTATCAGTCCCTTAGGTGTTGTCTTTGATGAACTGCCTCTGCATATACTCTGGGATCATTTTTCTATTGGAGTTCATATCTGCTTCTTATTTGTTCATATAGGCTCATGTATAGTCTAGATATTAATCCCAATGGTGTCCAACATTGAATGAAAATCTTTAGTATGATGCAATCAAGTTGAGCAATTTTCTATTTCATGATCCTGAAGTGTTGTACTTTTCCACAATTAGGGTACCAAGATATTCTTCTGTGTTATTTTTTTTATTAGCTTTATGGTTTTACCTTCAAATTTAGATACCTTATCCATCTGGAATCTTTCTCTATGCCTCATATCTTATTTTTTTTATATAGTAAGACATTTTTCTCAACACCATCTACTAAACAATCTGTTTCTTTTCTATTAATACCTTCAGTTTAGTCGCTCAGTCGTGTCCGACTGTTTGCGACCCCATGAACTGCAGCATGCCAGGCCTCCCTGTCAATCATCAACTCCCAGAGTTCACTCAAACTCACATCCATCGAGTCTGTGATGCCATCCAGTCACCTCATCTTCTGTCATCCCCTTTTCCTCCTGCCCTGAATCCCTCCCAGCATCAGAATCTTTTCCAATGAGTAAACTCTTCGCATGAGGTGGCCAAAGTATTGGAGTTTCAGCTTTAGCATCATTCCTTCCAAAGAACAACCAGGGCTGATCTCCTTCAGAATGGACTGGTTGCATCTTTTTACAGTCCAAGGGACTCTCAAGAGTTTTCTCCAACACCACAGTTCAAAAGCATCAATTCTTTGGCACTCAGGTTTCTTTACAGTCCAACTCTCACATCCATACATGACTACTGGAAAAACCATAGCCTTGACTAGATGGACCTTTGTTGGAAGAGTAATGGCTCTGCTTTTGAATATACTATCTAGGTTGGTCATAATTTTCCTTCCAAGGAGTAAGCATCTTTTAATTTCATGGCTGCAATCTCCATCTGCAGTGATTTTGGAGCCCAGAAAAATAAAGTCTGACACTGTATCCACTGTTTCCCCATCTATTTCCCATGAAGTGATGGGACCGGATGTCATGATCTTCGTTTTCTGAATATTGAGCTTTAAAGCCAACTTTTTCAGTCTCCTCTTTCACTTTCATCAAGAGGCTTTTTAGTTCCTCTTCACTTTCTGCCATAAGGGTGGTATCATCTGCATATCTGAGGTTATTGATATTTCTCCTGGCAATCTTGATTCCAGCTTGTGCTTCTTCCAGCCCAGCATTTCTCATGATGTACTCTGCATAGAAGTTAAATAAGCAGGGTGACAATATACAGCCTTGATGTACTCCTTTTCCTATTTGGAACCAGTCTGTTGTTCCATATCCAGTTCTAACTGCATATAGGTTTCTCAAGCTCCCTCTATTGTATTTCATTTTCCACATAAACATGAGTCTGCTTTTGAGGTCTCTAGACTAGTCTGTTTGTCTAACTTTTTAGTGACAGAATTTATAACTGTAGCTTATAATGATTCTTTCATAAAAAATTAAAAACAAGTTTAATGAGTTTCTTTCTTGTTAAGTTTATTTAAGAACTGATATAAAGTTGTATTTCTAAAGTGGCTAGTGCTTCATTTATATTTCATTCTGATTATTGATAATATACAGATGTATTATTAATTTTTCTATACTTTATTTGCATTTCACCTTTTTATTGAATTATATTTTATTCATTTCCCACTTGGAAAATTCGCATCATGTAAATCTCCTATAATATTTATTTATCTGAATTATTTTTCTTTACATGTTGCATTGGCTAGAAACTCTTCAAGAATGTTGAATAATAGCAATAATATCAGACATCTTTGCCATATTTAATAGGAATGAATCATAAATTTTCCCTTGTTTAATAGCTATGCTGTAACATATTAAAATACATTTCTTACATAAATCATTAAAGTATATTGATTTTGCCTGTGATTACAGTTTTGACTGGATCCTTCATGTTTTGATATGTGCTGTTCTCCGTTTCCCTATTTTCTTATTATTGAAACTGCAGTTTTGAATCCTGCTTTAATCTAATAATTATTTAGGGAAATTGTGGTGATTGTTTAATTCCTGAACAGCTGGGGTAAGGGAGTTTTAAGATATATTTTCTTGTACTGTGTTCAAACAATGAGTCTTGCATACTTTTTGCTATTTTGCATTTATATATTAAAGTTTTTTTAATGTAATATGTTTTGAAGTTTTAAAAAATATTTATTACATGCATGAATAAAATATATTATCTCTGATTTAAGAAAAAAAGTATTAGTTAAATGTGTTAAATCTGTTTCAAAACCATCTAAATCTGTTAGATCCTTATTTGTTTCTTGCTATTAATCTTTGAAGTATAGAGGGATATTTCTGTTTCCCACAGTGATTGTATATTGTATATTGCTTTAAGACACTGATAACTTTTTTGATTTGAAATTAGCCTCTTTATTCATTTAAAGATCTTTTTCATTAAAATCTGTTTTACTAACAGTGTGTGTCTATTTACATTTTCTTTTCATTTGTTTTAAATACTTTTGCATATCCTGTTGATTTCAAACGGAGAAGGCAATGGCAACCCACTCCAGTACTCTTGCCTGACAAATCCCATGGACAGAGGAGCCTGGTAGGCTGTATTCCATGGGGTCGCTAGAAGTCTGACACAACTGAGCGACTTCACCTTTCACTTTCCTGCATTGGAGAAGGAAATGGCAACCCACTCCAGTGTTCTTGCCTGGAGAATCCCAGGGATGGGGGAGCCTGGTGGGATGCCATCTCTGGGGTTGCACAGAGTCGGTCACGCCTGAAGCGACTTAGCAGCAGCAGCGGCAGCTTTCGAATGTTCTACATTACTTGAAGCAGGAGGAAAGCACAGAGGCATAGAATTTATAGACAGCATAGAATTGTGTTTGATTTTTGGTTATATTTAGTTTACTCAATGTGAGTCATTTTTTATAGGGGAATTTAACTTAATTGTATTTATTATCATAATTAATCTGGCTAGTCTTAATTAAGCCACCATCTTATATTTTGTAACTTTTATGATTCATGGTACTGTATTTTGTATTCTATTATTTTTTTTAAATTTTTTATTGTTTTAGGCATATTAAAAATGTGCTGTGTGCTAAGTCACTTCAGTCTTGTCCAACTCTTTGCAACCCTATGGACAGTAGCCTACCAGGCTCCTCTGTCATTGGATTCTCCAGGCAAGAATACTGGAGTGAGTTGTCGTGCCCTCCTCCAGAGTATCTTCCCAACCAGGGGTCAAACCCACATCACTTACATCTCCTGCATTGGCAAGTGGGCTCTTTAGCACTAGTACCACCTAAGAAGCCCATATTAAAAATATTATTCTACAAAATGAAAAGATTATAAACACTTAAGCCTTAAACTAGTTGTGAGGTTTTAATTTCCTGTCTTGTAAAAGCATAGAGAATAATACCTGATGCATTGAAATGTTCAGGAAGTCTTTGTTATTATTTTTGTCACTCATCGTCATCACCACTATGGTTATTCTGATTTTTAGAGTCGTCAAAGGAAATTCAGGGACCCCTTGACTTTTATTCTTTTTTAAGTGTCTGTCAATAAGATTATGAAAATCATTTGTGAATCTGTGAAATTCATAAATGTCCCTATAATGTGTCTAGTTTTTCTCTCCTGTTAGTTCTGCTGGGCACATGGTAGGGTCTTTGAATCCACTAATTTCCTTCTGAAATCTCAAATAGGTATTTCTATTCCGCAATCAAGAAATAACTTAATTGATTCTTCTTTCTGCTTTGTTTCTCTCTTTTTCAGAAACATATAATGTCTGTGTATTGGATTTCCTCACTGAGTTTCACAAGTCTCCTAAATTTTTTCCTTTCTTCTTAATTTTGTAAACTCTCCTTAATTTCCTTCCGTATCTGACTTTATTCAGTTTTAATTTCCGTACCTGATTTTATTCAGTTCTGATTTTGCCTGCTTCTAATATACATTTTGCCTCTTCTATTTCAGAACTATTATGTTATTTTCTCATCTTTCTGTTTGTGCATATAATACAGTTCTTATCTCTCTCTCTTTTGTCTCTCATTTCATCTTTCATCTCATCCTGAAGTCCATGTATTCTGGAATTTGATGGGGTGCACAAAGTAGATAGCGTAAATTTACTTCTGCTTCATTTCAAAAAGCTTGTTTTTAAATTATGCCTTTCTACTCTAAATTACCCTATTTTCCTTGTTCCTTTAGGTTGAAAAATCTTTTTTGTTGCTCCGTGTTATTATTTATCTTTGAGTGAAAATTTGGATCTCGTGGCCTCACATTTGCTTAGAAGCACAAGACTGCATTACTCCCAACCTCCATTTTACCTTCCTGGTGAGAAACCGTTTTCCAGACCTCATTTAGAAGGGCAGATAAAATGCACTGTGTACAAGACCGAACCAACTTGAGGGATGGGGGAAAAGAGCCCAAGCCCTGGGAAGGCCGTGACATGGTCTCCAAGCAGATGTTGAAGGGAGTGGCCACAGTTATCCTCAGCTTTCTAGTGTCCACTTCTCCACACTATTTTTCTTGTGTGCCTGTCCAGGCCTCCTTTCTGGTGCTGCTCCCTAGTCAGGGAAAATAACCACATGTATTCAGCTAGAATTCTATTTACTATTCTAGTACAGTATTTTACCACTGCATTTTCTATAGTGTGCCTGTTTACATAAACTTTACAACCTCCCAGTGAAGCCACAACTCAGTGTATCAGTCTTCAAAGAAAAAGAAATTCTAATGAGAATCCTTCTGTCTGTCCTATGGCCCATTGCATTTGCTGTGGTTCAGTCACCCAGTCATGTACAACTCTTTGTGACCCCATGGACTGCAGCACGCCAGGCCTCCCTGTCCCTCATCATCTCGTGGAGTTTGCCCAAGTTCATGTTCATTGCATCAGTGATGCTGTCTAGCCATCTCATCCTCTGACGCTGTCTTCTCCTTCTTCCCTCAATTCTTCCCAGCATCAGGGACTTTTCCAATGAGTCCTTTGTGCTCATCAGATGATCAGCTTCAGTATCAGTCCTTCCAGTGAATACTCAGGATGGATCTCCCTTAACATTGACTGGTTTGATCTTCATGGTGTCCAAGGGACTTTCAGGAGTCTTCTCCAGCAACACAGTTCCAAGGCAATCAATTCTTTGATACAACTCCCACAGCCATACATGACCACTGGGAAGACCATTCAGTTCAGTTCAGTTCAGTCTCTCAGTCAGGTCTGACTCTTTGTGATCCCATGAATCACAGCACGCCAGGCCTCCCTGTCCATCACCAACTCCTGGAGTTCACTCAAGCTCATGTCCATCAAGTCAATGATGCCATCCAGCCATCTCATCCTCTGTCATCCCCTTCTCCTCCTGCCCCTAATCCTTCCCACCATCAGAGTCTTTGCCAATGAGTCAACTCTTTGCACGAGGTGGCCAAAGTATTGGAGTTTCAGCTTCAGCATCAGTCCTTCCAATGGATACCCAGGACTGATCTCCTTTATAGCCTTGACTACATAGACATTTGTTGGTAGACTAATGTCTCTGCTTTTCAACCTACTGTCTAAATTTGTCATTGCTTTCCTGCCAAAAAACAATCATCTTCCAATTTTATAGCTACAGTCACTGTCTGCAGTGATTTTGGAGCCCAAGGAGAGGAAAGCTGTCACTAGTTCCACCTTTCACCTTCTATTTGCCATGCAGTAATGGGGCCAGATGCCATGATCTTAGGTTTTTTAAATACTTAGTCTTAAGCCATTGCATTTAGTAGGTGTCAGTTGGGTTCTACCAGCTACTTTGCTCTTTTCCTGCTTTGTTTTTACTACTGTGTTAGGGAAAGAGTGTATACCAAGCTGCAGTGATTTCTTTCAACTTTATTCCATCTGTATTATAGTTAATTCTGGAGAAGGCAATGGCACCCCACTCCAGTACTCTTGCCTGACAAATCCCATGGATGGAAGAGCCTGATAGGCTGCAGTCCATGAGGTCGCTAAGAGTCGGGCACGACTTAGCGACTTCACTTTCACTTTTCACTTTCATGCATTGGAGAAGGAAATGGCAACCCACTCCAGTGCTCTTGCCTGGAGAATCCCAGCGACGTGGGAGCCTGGTGGGCTGCCGTCTATGGGGTCACACAGAGTCGGACACGAATGAAGTGACTTAGCAGCAGCAGCAGCATTATAGTTAATTCAGTCAAAATAGCAGTCAGGAAAATGGTAATGCTCCCAAATTTCCCATTTTGGTACAGATTTTCCAGGATTTTTGTTCATTGTATTTTATTTTTTAATCATTTCAACTTCCTAGGTTGAGTTGTAAGAGCAATTAGAGAAGAAAGTTTCATGCATGTATTCAAGTTGTTATTGAAACTGAAAATACAGAAAAGCAAATATATTTCTGTCCATATTGCAAAAGTCTATGAATCCTACTATTACCAGAATGCATGCTTTTGAACCTACACTTATTACATTCATAATATCACTGATGTTTAGAGTATAAAAGGTAACACAATCATAAAAGAATATTCAGAAAACTTCAAAATAAATTTTCCTAAAGGGCATAGCAATCACATCATTTGGTATTGGAGAGTTTACATCACAGTCATGACAAAGTCTGAGAATTCATGGGAAGTTTCACGGGGTTCATGGGAAGATATTTGAGGACAGTGCAGCATTTTTCACAGAATTAGAAAATGGCCCAAGAGGGCCAGATGGCAGTCAATACCAGCTCGTCTGTGTCAGTAGGTAAAGATATCAACATGAGGCTTTTTGCCAGGATGTGGAGGCCACCATGCACTTCTCAAGATTGTAATCATTACACAGATGGTACTCCCAGAAGCTACAGGCTGAATATGCTGCATAGCTCCTTGAGAGAGAAATCTTACATCAACTCTGAAAGAGTCTTTAGAAGCCTCTCTGTTGAGGAACTAAGCTCTACCACAAGAAGCTGCATCCAAAGCATTTCAACCACTAGAACAGCCTGGCTGCCAGAATTTGTCAACACTGAGATACTCTCCATAGGTCTATCCCAAAATCACTCCGTAAGATTCTTTTTTGTCCTAAGGAAATATTTTTTAATATTTAAGTATATAGTCCAAAAAGAGGTTCTTGAAACAATTACAAATAGACTCTTGAAAGGAACATAGATACTTTTGACTACATTAAGCAAAGAAATGAGTTAACATATTCAAAACTTTGAAAGGTTAGCACCCCTTCCCAGTTGTGCTTAACTCACACCAAGGAAGCAATTTTCTCATCTGATAGAAGTTGACCTAACTATTTTGGCCAGGTACAGCAGCTGGTCAAAATGCTGAATTGTTGCTGCCCAACAATTCTTTGGCTTCATTCTCTGTAAAAAGCTTTAGCATTGTGAAGGGAACAAACTAAATGATATATGACAATCTTATAAATAGATTCATAACTCTAAAATATATCCAAGGCTGAATAGTTCAAATGGCCTAGCTCCCATTAGTCAATTGCCTTAGCACCTCAGGTGTATGACAGCCTCACATTTCTTTCAGCATCATCTATTATTTCACTTCTCATTGACATGAAATTACCTTTGCAGAATTCAACCCATGAACATTCTAGTTTATTTTCAAATGGAATGTGTTTGCTGGATGTCGTGTTAAATATGACTCATACTTTAAACTCTTTCACAATTTGTTGTATTCCACAAGTTGAATGAGTGCTAAAATAGTATATGTAGACCTTGACCAACTATGCTGCTTGGGAGTCCAAAAAGATCAAAATCATGCCTCCTCAAAGGATTAGCTGGGCTGTTGGCTCCCTCATGGGGAAGGGAGTGATTTCTTTGCACCCTGCCATGAAATGGACTGCCACATACACCCCACTCCAAGCTAAGGATAGAATGCAAACAGAAGGCTCCTCCAGTTACATCCTCATTAGTGTTGTTTGTTGTTTGCTTGGTCTTTTTTTTTTTTTTTATGTTTAGTTGACATATAGTATTATTTTGTTTCAGGTATACTACCTAATCATATTTCTATACACTGCAAAATGATCATCACAATCAGTCTGGTTCCCATCTGTCACCATACCTAGTTATTAACCCCATTAGTTATTATTACTCTCTCTTTAGTTATGTGCAGAACATCCAGAGGTGACTGCAAGCAGGGAAACACACTCTCCTTTCTTATGTTAACAGAGACCTTTAATATCAATAAGAACATTATCTCATTTAATCCTCATAGAAACTTAGAGAAGTAGATTCTATTATTGTTGCTGTTACACAGATGAAGAAACTGAGGTACGCAGAGATTAAACAACTTGTTCAAGCTTACATAGCCCATAATTGGTAGAGCCAGAGTTCAAACCAAAGCCTTGAGCCTAAAGCCCACTGGTGACCCCTCTGCTCAGCTCTGCTGCCTTCTGATGTAATACACATAGAGCTGATGAAGGGCCCTCCTGCAGGGCCCTCCTGTGACTTCTGAGACTCAAATCAGTAAATATCAAGGATCAGTTACAGTTAAGGGGTTCCTTTTCTTGGCTCCTCTGGCATGAGTTTGAATTCAACAGTCTGCCCCTGGTGTGCATTCTTACTGCTCCTCCTAAGACCTAGTCTTGGGTTTCCCTTAGCTCTTCCCTGGTATCTCTGCCAGGCACTTGTCAAGGCCCCTCCTTGATCTATGAATAGAGACATCTTTTCCTGTCTGGGCCCAGACCCTTTTGACTTTGGGAGAGCCTGTATGAGGATGGTTGCTTCGTGTACTTAACTGGAGACCTTCCTGGTTCAGCCCACTGATTGTTTCTTTTAACTCTGAACTTTCATGTGTTACTCACTCTCCTTAAACTGAAATCCAATATAATCAGCTCTTCTTGCCTCTGTTGTCTCTCCTCCCATCCTGCACCCCACCCTCCTGCCCTCCCTGTCACCACCTAATCTTATTTCTTTTCTATTTATCTCTCCTTTCCTTCATCCTAATCCTTTTCAAATTGTTTCTTAGGCCCTTAACCTCCATTCATCTCTGCTCTTTTAAGCCTTTTTCTGTCAACATACAGGTTCCTTGAAAGTGCACTTTCCCTTGTGCCTCTGTTTCAGCAACCCCCTGACACCTGACCAACCAGGTATTTCATTCTCTCCCCTCTCCCCCCTGCAGGAGCATTCACATCTCCATTTCAAGGTTTCCTGTCACTTAATAAATACCCCTTGGCATGTTGAAAGACAGCTATCATCTGGCTCTGGTATAAAGACCATCAGCACACATCCTTGGAAATATTAAAATTATTTATATTTGATATTGTTTACTTCCCATTTCTAGCACTTTAATCCACACTCACTTTTTTAGATACAGATGCTATTCCATTTGTTCAGGGCCATCATCTCACAAGCTTGAGCTTTTTATACAAATATTCTCAGTATTGCAATGTTTCATAAGCAATATATTCCATAGCCAGGGCTTGGTAGAGGAAAAAGACAAATTAAATATCTATCTTGGTTTTGAATGTTTTGCATATTCATTGGTAGCAAACTATATTCTAAGCATAGTTTCAGACAGAGGGCAGGACACAACCCCAGCAGCAGGAAATAGACAGGAGAAAGTCTAGGCAGATGGCGAATGTGCATCAGGGAAACATCAGGAGTGAGCAACAGGTGTGCTGGCAAGGAAGGCAAATGCAGCATCAGGAGCCGGGTTGGCAGCAGGCAGTCAATATTGGGGAAACCTGGCAACAGGCAAGAGAAGCCAGCCACAAACACTAAAAGTTCAGGTTCATAAAAAGTTCATTAAATGACTCAGGTGGCAGGACAGGATCATAGCAGTGGAAGATATAGGATTCTAGGCAGAGGCAGAAACATGAGGGTACCAAGGATTTATCCCATGGGAGTACCAAGGATTTATCCCAGTTATTGGAACTGAGATTCAAGATAGAATTTTCTTCACAAAGAAGGTGATGTCAACAAGCCTGACCTAGGAATGGAACACTGAATCACTGCCTTCTCCTCAATTCACCTGTCCAAAGATTGAAAATGGAATCCAACTTCCAGGTGGAAGCCAAGTAGCTTAGCTCTCCAGTTCAAGGCAAATGAGCCCACCAGACAGCTACCTAGTGAAGCGGGTGGTTGGAAGGTTACAAGGAGGGTGATATTAGGAACATAGGAAGCTTCTGGGACTGCTGGATTGCCCCCAATCCTAATCTCTTATAAGAGTTTTTCTGGCCCAGACTCCAGCCTCCCAGTGGGGATCTGCCTACCTGTCTTTAGAATGTGCCCCAGAGTCACCTGCTCAACAAATCCGTACACCCAAGGCTTAAGATAACTACTTCTGATTGGCACTAGAAGAGCTTCCCAGGTGGCACTCGTGGTAAAGAACCCACCTTCCAGTGCAAGAGATATAAAAGACATCGATTTGATCCCTGGGTCAGGAAGATCCCCTGGAGGAGGGCAGGGCAACCCAATCCAGTATTCTTGCCCAGAGAATCTCACGGACAGAGAAGCCTGGCAGGCTACAGGCCTTTGGCTCGCACAGAATCAGGCACAACTGAAGCAACTTATCATGCATGCACGCGTAGGCACTGGAAAGAAAATTTGCCTTGGCAGGATCATCTTACATGCCTTTGACAGATAAGTTACAGTTATGGAACCCATCAGACATACAGTTCATAGATAATAACAAGACTTTCAATATACCTTGTGGTCAGAGTGGATGCTTGGTAAATATTGATTGATCTTGTCATTATCTTTAGGTTTCCAGAGAAGAAGCAGCTTGATTCTAACCAGGTCCCTGGCTACTGTCATTTATCCAATAGAAATATAAAGTAATCTTGACCTCAGTCTATTCCTTATTAATATTCAAGCATTGAGTATTACATAAAGGAATAATTTTCTGAAAGCAGGGAGACCTGCCATAGAGGTTTGCCGACTGTAATGTCTACAACTCAAAATGCAAAATATCTACTGTCTGGGAAGTTGTCCAGCTTTTCAGTGCTGGCAAGTTGCTGAGTTATCCAGGTAAATACTGTTATTTAAATACAAAGAACGGTGTGTCTGTGCACCAGCTATTTGAATGTTAATTGTTTCAAAATTAAATGAACTTTTAATGACTCTTATTTGTATGTTTCTCTATAAAGTCATTTCTGCCAAATAAATCATGCCCAATTGAGCATGGCAGAAACTTGCACTTTTTGCCGTCATGAGCAGCCTGGAGACCCTCATTTCCACTGCCACAGAGCAAATACTAGTGCTTCTCTGCCATTCAGGCATACCCAAGGTGACCAATAAATGCTTGAAATGCCTCTACTTTATCCAAGCAGGAGGTAGAAAGAAACAATCCATTTCATTTAGAGTTGTGAGCATCACTTTGGCATCAAAATGACAGATGATCCTTCTCCATGTGTGAAGCATGCTGGAGTTAGCGGGCTATGTACCAGGGCTATAAAAACTTGGAAATGTCAATGGCATTTCCAAGCATCTGCTCGCTCTAGCCCCACATTTCTGGGCAACAGCAAAAATTCTCCAGGATGATACATTCAAGCCCCAGTCTTCCAGCATAAACTGTCAGGAGAAATTTTAAATTTATATCAAAGAAATTAGGTGAATCATCCTCCTCTCTCCTGTTACTGCTCCATGGGGGTCTCTGGGATGAAATGAAATTGTGGTTACATTTCCAAATGGGTTATAAACCCAATCCAACTCTCCTAGGAGACTCACAACTTATACTTCCCCATTCCCTGATACACTGCTGTATTTCTAAAGTTACTCCGTATACATTCAGCGTAGCAGGGAGCCTTGGGGAAAAAGCAGAAATAAAGGAGGAGAATGCTGTTGATGGATGGTTGAGAGTTTAGTGGACCTTATTAAACACATATGGGTGCACACACACCCACACACACACATACAAACACACAAACACAGACTCTCCAACCCAGCGTCTCCATTTCCTGAATCATTCTGTTCCATTATATGCTGATATAATGACATAGTAGTATATAGGTAAATAACAGCCCTCCACCTCTGACAGTGAATTTACACCCTGTGAAGCCTTCTTTATTTTTATGACTACTGAGTTTTCAATGGGTCTTCCCTTCACAGCTTTCAAAGATGGGAGTTTTTTGGTAGTGATTATCCTAAATCTAACTAGACTTTGTAACCAAAGTTTTTGAGTAGATACTTATGTTAGCCAGAGGAGAATTTCCAACTGGAGTCAGAATCACTTTCTTTTGATAAGACCTACTCCTTGCCTCATGGCAGAAACAATGACAGGAACCCCCAAATGGCTCCCAAGTGACGGCCTCTGTCATGTCCTGGTTCAGCGTCCAGGGAATTACCTAGATACACATAGCCATCTCTAGCTATTTTTAGAAAACAGACAATAACCACAACATAAACTACACTAAGCATGGCACGTCACCGAGATGATTGGTAATTTAGAAACACATATTTAAATAGAAATTCATTTTCTCCTACTGTTTCCAGGCAGAGGACCAGGAAGAAATTAATTGCCTAGGAGAAGAAAGAGTGTAAGTAAAATAAAATCATAAAATCAAGTTTATCTTTTAAAAAATAACCACATATGAATTTTGAAAAACATTTTCAGGTTGCCCAGTTATCTGAGTACTCAGTTTCCTCTGCAGCTGTCTGAAACTGCAGTCAAGACACAAAACACACTTTTCCAGTCATGATGGCACACTTCCCTGGCCATTTCTGTGATGTATGCACACTTCTACACATCATGAAGTTTTTGATTAATGTGCAGTTAATCTTTCTTCTTGCTAATAGACTAAAATATTACTCATCAAGGAATAAATGATCAGACTACTGATACAAGTGGTTTTTGAGAAGTCCATTTATAATGCAACACCTTCAGCAAAAATTCTCGATTTCAAAAGGAGAAGAAAAACTAAACTTGATATCTTGAGTCTTTAACAACTCTCTCCCACTCCTTCTCTTGGAGCGGGGGCCTCTGGGTGGCAAAAGTGGAGAGAGGAGACTGGGAAAGAAAGCAAAGCAGAGTTTATAGGCGACGCCAAAGGGCCCATACTCCACATTTGTTGTTGTTTAATCACTAAGTCACACCCGACTCTTTTGTGACCCCATGGGCTGTAGCCAGGCTCCTCTGTCGATGGGATTTCCCAGGCAAGAATACTGGAGTGGGTTGCCATTTCCTTCTCCAGGGGAATCTTCCTGACCCAGGGATCGAATCTGCATCTCCTGCATTGACTGACAGATTCTTTACCACTGAGCTACCAGGGAAACCACGCTCCACATTAGGCCCTGGATTAACTCATATATCATTTAATTCCCATAACAGCCTTTCAGAACAAGTATCATAATCCTGATTTTGCTGTTGAGAAAACTGACTTTTATTTACTTATGTTGGGTACCCCGAGGTCATGCAGCTAGCAAGTGGTGAGAGTCGGCGTCACAGCGTTATTCGTCTAACAGTAAACGCTACGCTGTTGCTACCCCATACATGGCATTGTGCATTCACATCTTAAGGATTTTAAAAAAGCATGTCATTAAAGATGTTAACTTGAGACTAACTCCTATAAAAATACACGATGTTTTCTGTTTAGCTGAATTAAGGGTGTAAGGTATCATACAGATATTAAAGCATAAAATAATGTTCAGGACTTATCTTTCCATGAGATCTTTAAAGCCCCAAAGACATAGAGGTCATCAGTCAGAGGATCAGAAGGATCCTGTTTTACTCACAGGACCAATGCTGACACTTAAATAGATACCTTGAAAACCCATTGTTTATGTCCACTTCAGTCCATGGTAAGGAGTAATCACTAATTCTTGGTCAGGTGATACAAGCAGCAGTAATTCTTGGTGTGAATGGCAAAATTGGGGGCCAAGTCTATGAGGGATGTAGGCTGACAGTGGCCAACCTATCCTTGAGGAGAGCTTCAAACCCTGAGAGGATGACAGGTGTACTGAAATGACACAGCACTGAGAGTCAGGCGGTATGAATTCTAATCCTTATTTGCCATAAGACTCTAGACAATTCATTTAACCTCCCTCGGCTTTGTTTCCTCATCTCTTAAATAAGGGTCTTTTATCAACTGTCTTTAAGGTTTCCTGCAGATGGTTTTATGCTTTGAAGTCTGTGTTTGACAAAGTGGAACTAGGAAAGAGTTCAGAGTTGGGGCACAGAGAAGGCTGTGCTGAAGTTCAGACTTGCATCACAGCAAAGAGCAAAGACAGAACTTCAAAGTCTCATTGTTCCAGGCCAAGAGATCAAAGCAAAGAAGCCAAAACCAAAGCAAAAGCTAGCTATACAGTGACAAGATACCAGCAGTTAGAAGGATATAAGGAACAATTTGCTAAAGTTTTATCCCAAGCTTGCTTTCCTCACAAACTTAAAAGCTAATCCTTAATGAGGGTTAATGTGAGGATGGCAGGTGGAAGTAACAGGTATATCTAGTTAGAATGAGAAGTAGTCTCAAAGAAACGTTTCTAATTCCTTCATATTGACACACTACTTTTGTTGTCTCTAAATACAATTATGAGGGTGATTTCCAAGCATTTGGTATCAGTCTCAGCTCTACAATCCCCATTTTCTTAAAGGAACAGAACTAAATAAGTCAATAAACCACAGAGACATTTTAATACATCCTTCTAATAAAGGAGTTTGGGTCCTTAGGTTTTTCCTTGAGGGAGATTGGTTTAACTGACTTAGAGTTAGTAGCAGCTTGATTTATGAAGAATTTTTTTTAATCTATACTGCATTTTAAATTAGTTTTGTTAAGAATCACCATCTCATTTACCCAGCTTTAAACAACAGAGCCCAGACAAGTGGTATAGAATGTGGATTTATTCATTTTACAATTGCATGATTTGTTGAGGAAGAAGGATAGATAATTTGGGAATTTCTTTGGGTTTGCTAACTACCTTCAAAGTTACAGGATAGAGTTCTTTGACTATGAGAAGAAATTTGTGCATACACACATAAAATATATATTAATATATATTAACAATAAATATGTTGCATATTCTAAAATATAATTATATAACTATAATCTAGTATTATTAAATTCTATATACTATATGAATTCGGTTCAGTTCAGTTCAGTTCAGTCGCTCAGTTGTGTCCGACTCTTTGCGACCCCATGAATCACAGCACGCCAGGCCTCCCTGTCCATCACCATCTCCCGGAAATATGAATTATGTTAATATAATACATTATGCATGTGTGTGTGTGTATCAGACACTGTGCTTTGACTTTTATGTCTAAAAGCAAAACAAGGAATTCTAGGTTAATAAGCATAGTTCACAAATAAACATATGCAAAAATGAACTTTTTAGCATTCATTTTGATAGAGTAGTAGTTAATAACCCAAAATTAATTAAGTATAAATTGGTAATAAATAAAACATTGTCCAACCTTACAGAAAATACTATTTAGCTGTTGAAAAATATAGACATGAATTTGGATGTCTGGACTTGCACAAACAACCAAACTACAAGATTAAGTGACTGAAATATTGCAACACATGCATGTGTTCCCATGTTGGTATATACATAAAAAATTTAAAACAGTAGGTATCATCATGTTAATAGTTCTTTCTGGGGATGCCTGTTCATTTGCTTCAGTCATGTCCAACTCTTTGCGACCCTATGGACTATAGCCCTCCAGGTTCCTCTGTCCATGGAATTCTCCTGGCAAGAATACTGGAGTGGGTTGCCATGCCCTCCTCCAGGGAATCTTCCTGACCCAGGGATTGAACCCACATCTCTTAAGTCTCCTGCATCAGGAGGTGGGTTTTTTACCACTAGAGCCATCTGGGGAGGTCTATGGGGATGGAGCTTTATTTTCTATATGATATATTTTCTGTTACATGCAAATTAGCTACAACTTCATATTACTATTCTAATCAGAAAAAAAATTGAAAGGAAAAAAAGGGTGCAAGGAGGCTACCCATACATTTGAACTTCCCAGGAGGCACAGTGGTAAAGAAGCCACCTGCCAATGCAAGAGACACCAGAGATGCTGGTTCCACCCATGGGTTGGGAAGGTCCTTTGGAGAAGGAAACAGCAACCCATTCCAGTATTCTCACCTGAAAAATTTCAGGGACAGAGGAACCTGGTGAGTTACAGTCCATGGGGTCACAAAGAGTTGGACATGACTGAGCATGCACACACTACTCTTCACTACTGTAGTGGCTACCCATAGAGGTATGTGCTTCTTGACATCCTAGTCTAAGTTAAGTACTAGAGAAGAGTTTGGCAGCATGCTATTTGTCCCATTTCAGAGGACTGATTATTTTTTAAATTTTAGTATAAGGTATCTAACATATGTATCACTCAGTAGTTTCTTGAAGATGACAGTGGTGATTGACAATGACAGTAATTTTGGCTTTTAAAATCCTATTTGAACACATTTCTTAGGAGGGGAGTTAAGCTAGAGAACCATTATTGATAAAATCTTATAGGTGATTAAACTTCAGCAGTACCAAATATTTCAGGACCTATAACTCAAACCAAACCCCAATGTTTCAATCCATTAATGAATACAAATAAATAGAGGGATGGAGGAGATGTTAGAAACATATATGGCCATTCAAAATGAGGTTGAACTTGAACAACTACTTGACATAGTGTTTCCAGATCAATTGATATAGTTACTTAGAACTGTGCAAGCTGTTTCAACTCATAAGCTGTTGCCAGTTTTATTGCTTTAAACATATTCCACAAATGATCAAGAGGAACGGTGCATTAAGAGTCTGGCCTGGAAGCCAGGAGACCTGAACTCTAGACCCAGCTCCACCAGGCATAAGCCAGATGTGTGATGATGACCAATCCACTTTCCCTTCCCTCTCTGGTCTCAGTTTCCTTATAAATATTACCCTGCATTTTGGCTCCATTATCTTCCACTGAGTCTATTTCACAATGCAATGAGTCTGAACTGCCTACCTTGCTGATTGCTGTATCTTCAGCATTGAGAATGGTGTTTGCTGTATGGAAGATGCTTAACAAATACATGTTTCAAAGGCAAATTCTTTAGTTGTGCACTCTAAGGCCTTTGATGAATGACTTTTCTTTCAGCATGACTCAGAGTAAAAGGGAGGAACAGTGAATAAAGACCAGGCTCTGTTTCTTGGACTAGAGAACTTCTTTACCTAAAAGCCAAAACCAAACAAACTAAACCAAGAACCTATGGCAAAGCCAACATGCAGTCTCATTCTGCACCAGAAACCTCACTGCAAGCCCTGCAAAGTGTCTGATGAAAAGGTTATACAAACAAAGCCAAGCCCACTCGGAGTCTCACTCAGAGCTCCAATAATTGGACTCCCTCCTCTTTGCATTTCTTTTCTCCTTTTTTTTCCACTGTCGCTGAAACCTGCCCTATAAATCAGATTTAATTATCTATAAAATTTGGTGTAGAAAAGGATTTACTCATTAAAAATGTTCATCAACTTGCTACCCACGTTCCAGACTAATAGAAGCGGAAAAGGAACACCATGGAAACACCAGACGGGCTGGGGAGATAAGCGAGCTTTGAAATACCTGAACCTCAATTAAATAGCAAGTGCCAGTTTCTGTATTTGCCTTTTCAAATATCATATCAGGAATAAGTAAATGTCACCAAATCATCAGCCTGTTTTCCTCTCTTTTCTTTTTAGGTTGCTTGCTGCAACAGGTTTTTTTTAAATGGGTTTTCTGAGCTAACCTCCTTTGCCTGTGTGTTCCCTAAGATAGCCTCCCTGGGTTTTGTGTGTGTGTGTGTGTGTGTGTGTGTGTGTGTGTGTGTGTGTGTGTGTGTGTGTGTGTGTTTGCAAAATGTCATAATACTCACTGCAGTCAAACACAAGGACTCATGTCTAGTCAACGAGTGAAGAGCAGTTAATTAATGAGAGCTGAGGGAGGCAGTGAGGAAACTGGAGAAAAACATTGCCAGTGGAAGATCAAAGGGGAAATGTCTCAAATCAGTTCCTGATAAATCAACAGTCGTTAGAGGTAGTAGCCCTGGGATAGATGATGTTGGCTGCCAATAAACTTAGATTTCCTGCGGGTGGCCGGGGCAGTGGCAGGGGAGGGGGACAGGGGAGGGAGTGGTTTGTTTCCTTTGTTAAGGTAGTTGAAGCAGGGCGTGTGGGAACTTGGAGAGACCGTTAGAGTGACTTTAACAAGGCAAAGCTCCTATCTTAAACTGCACATCGGTTTCCAAGAAACTCTCCGTTTGTGAAAAGGCAGAAATCTAAAACTTTTTCTCCTTTTCTCGCACATGACAGGATTTTTGTCGTGACTTTCCTAAATCCTCCCTGAGCCAAGAAAGAAAGTGCCCACAGAAGTGGGAGGGAAAAGACACATGGAGGGCGACAAGGAAGCCTGCCTGCAGCAGCCAGCCTTCCCTTCTGGCCCCTCACTTCCTTCCAGAGAGAATGTCTTTCCTTGACAGGGCCTGCCTCCTGTCATTTCTTCCCAACACTCTGCCCAACCCTAGAAATCTGGATTTTCTTTTTAAAGAAAGATGTCTAGAGAGAAAAATAGACCAGGAACAGCCAACAGAAAATACATCACAGCTTGTTGATACAGTCCTGTCAGATATGTCAAGTGTCAGTGGTGAGGCTCACTTTTTATGTCTAAGGATTGGTTGCCTTCCATTTCACTTTGTATGTTCGTAGTGTTTGTCCCTAGTAGATGTCTTCTTTTGTTACCTGTCCCAACAATCTCTTGCTGAGTCATCCATTCTGTGATTTATCTAATCTCATGAACTCACCCAAACTGGCCCAAAATAAGTTTGGGGATGTTTTAGAAAAGCAGATTTGCTCCAATTACTGTCTACTCACTAACAGGATGGGTCTATGCTCTCAAATCACATACAGTATTTGAATATTCATTATCTTGACCATAAAACTAGAAGATTCCACAGCCACTCTACCCAAACTGATTGTCTGACTGAGAAAGTGGGCTTGGTGTTGGCTCAGTTTTTGCCCCATGAGAACTGAAGTGAGAAAATAAAGGATGCTATAGCAATGACTTTTCTCTGTAGGCCACTGTTTTGGGAATACATTGCATACATAGCTCCACAAGATGATGAGAAACACATACACAGGAATCTTATTTTATTTATTTCATATCATTAATGCCTGGGGCTTTCGAGGTGGTGTTCGTGGTGCCAGTGCAGAATATGTAAGGGACTAGAGTTCGATCCCTGGGTCAGGAAGATTCTCTACAGGACTGCACAGCAACCCACTCCAGTACTCTTGCCTTCAGAGTCCCATGGACAGAGGAGCCTGGCAGGCTACAGTCCATAGGTTCACAAAGAGTCAGACATGACTGAGGCAACTTAGCATGCATGCATCATTAATGCTTAAGAACCAGAGATCAAATTGCCAACATCCGTTGGATCATAGAAAAAGTAAAAGAGTTCCAGAAAAACATCTACTTCTATTTTATTGACTATGCCAAATCTTTTGCCTATGGATCACAGCAAACTGTAGAAAATTCTTAAAGAGATGGGAATACCAGACCACCTGACCTGCCTCCTGAGAAAACTGTATGCAGGTCAAGAAGCAACAGTTAGAACCAGATATGGAACAACAGACTGGTTCTAAATAGGGAAAGGAATATATCAAGGCTGTATATTGTCACCCTGCTTATTTAACTTATATGCAGAGTATATCATGTGAAGGGCTCGGCTGGATGAAGCACAAGTTGGAATCAAGATTGAGAGGAGAAATATCAATAACCTCAGATACGCAGATGACACCACTCTAATGGAAGAAGGCAAAGAAGAACTTGAGAGCCTCTTGATAAAAGTGAAAGAGGAGAGTGAAAAGTTGGCTTAAAACACAACATTCAAGAAACTAGAATCATGGCATCTGATCCCATCACTTCATGGCAAATAGATGGGGAAACAATGGAAACAGTGACAGACTTTATTTGGGGGGGGGGGCTACAGAATCACTGCAGATGGTGACAGCAGCTGTGAAATTAAAAGACACTTCCTTCTTGGAAGAAAAGCTATGACTAGCCTAGACAGCATATTAAAACGCAGAGACATTACTTTGCCAACAAAGGTCCATCTAGTCAAGGCTATCGTTTTTCCAGTAGTCATGTATGGATGTGAGAGTTGGACTGTAAAGAAAGCTGAGCACAGAAGAATTGATGTTTTTGAACTGAGGTGTTGGAGAAGACTCTTGAGAGTCCCTTGGACTGCAAGGAGATCCAACCAGTCCATCCTAAAGGAAATCAGTCCTGAATATTCATTGGAAGGACTGATGCTGAAGCTGAAACTCTAGTACTTTGGCTATCTGATTCGAAGAACTGAGTCACTGGAAAAACCCTGATGCTGGGAAAGATCAAAGGCAGGATAAGGGGATGACAGAGGATGGTTGGAGGGCATCACTGACTCAATGGACCTGAATTTGAACTAGCTCCAGGAGTTGGTGATGGACAGGGAAGCCTGGCATGCTGCAGTCCATGGGGTCGCAAAGCAATCATGACTGAGCAACAGAACTGAACTGAGTACTTAGAAAGATTTTAATAATTTGAATAAATGAGTAAAGGAACAAATCACCTTTATGATGTAAGAGCTGTGGAACCATCTTACTCAGATGCAAAAACTAAAACTTTAACAACCACAGCCTTTTGGCCTTCTGGGTGCATCTCATTACCGAAAATGCAAGGCACTATATGTGATGACTCTGGCATATTTCATAAGCCCTCTGTTCTCTGTTCTTTGCTGTCACTATTTTGTTGTTATCCTTCCTTCTGTTGCAAGTAGCCATAAGAAAGCAACTATTCAATTCACTGTGCTGTCAGTGAAGAGAATCTTTGGGTTTCATTCAGTCATGAGTATCTGCTAAACCTGAAAATTCGTGGCACTCAATTTTTGCTGACACTTAATGTGAACGTATACACTGGGAGTAGGGTAGAGCAAAAAGTTGCAAATGAAAGAAAGGAGGAGGGTAAGATGATAAGAATCAAAGAGAGTGAGGAAAGCCTTGCTGTTCTTCAATCACTGTTCACCATTTATTTATTCTAGACCCAAACTGTGCTATTCTCTTGCAATGCAATGGTAAACAGAACAGACTCCTTGTACTCTGAGACTTAAAAATCTAGTGGGGGCCCCCACACCAGTATTCTTGCCTGGAGAATTCCATGGACAGAGGAGCCTGGTGGGCTACAGACCATGAGGTCACAAAGACTCTGGACACGACTGAGCGACTAAAGCTTTCTCTTTTATTGTATGTGACCCATGTAGCCTTACTGATTCCACTGCCCTGAAAATCATGCCCTACAAGTAGCTATTAGACCCTAAACTTTCTCCTAGTGTCAAGGATAACTGGTAATAGATGAAATCTCCCAGATCTTGAGCCATGAGCTTGGCTTTGTTATGCAGTGTTGAGCTCTACGATTATTATTCCATGCCAATAGGCTTACTGCCACTGCCCAAGCGAATTCTGAACATACTCCTTAGGAGTGGCAGAATCTGATGAAATCCAGCACAGGACCAGTTAAAAGCAGTTGGCAGCCATCATTGTCTTTCCAAATTATGCAAATATGACAGTTGGCCTTCACTGGCAGAGAAGACTGACACCTCCATCAAAGGATTGAAGGAGTTACAAAGCCCATCTTTTCCTAAAAATATCCACTTCAAATTATCGAATGCAAAATAAGTTACATGTTATACTGTACAGCATGGGGAATATCGTAAATATTTTATAACAACGATAGAGTATAATTTTCAAAAATTGTGAATCACTCCTTTGTACACCTGTCATTTACATAATGTGGTACAGCAATGATATTTCAATATATATTCCCTTCAAACCAGCCACAAAATTCTTTTTTAATTTATTTTTCAGGTCTAATTGATTTATAGTGTTCTGTTAATTTATGCTGTACAGCAAAGCAATTCGGTTATACATATACACATTGTTTTTCACATTCTTCTCTGTTATGGTTCGTCACAGGATATTTTTTTCCCCCAGATGTCTCAGGGGTAAAGAATCTGCCTGCCAAGCAATAGATGAGCGTTTGACCCCTGGGGCAGGACGATCCACTGGAGAAGGAAATGGCAACCCACTCCAGTATTCTTGCCAGAAAACGCTATGGATAGAAGAGCCTGGTAGGTTACAGTATATAGGGTCGCAAAGAACTGGACATGGCTTGGGGACTAAACAACAATAGCAATTTGTTTTTTTGGTTACTCTGGGTCTTCACTGTTGCCTGCATGCTTTCTCTAGTTGTGGCTCATGGGCTTCTCCTTAAGGTGGCTTCTTTTGCTGAGGAGCACAGGCTCTAGGCACATGGGCTCAGTAGTTGCAAGACACTAGCTTAGTTGCTCCTCAGCATGTGAATCTTCCCAGACCAGGGATCAAGCCCATGTCCCCTGCGCTGGCAGACAGATTCCTATCCACTATACCACCAGGGAAGTCCTGTCGTAGGATATTGTTACAGCTCCTTATGCTATACGGACTTCCCTGGTGGCTCAGAGGGCAAGCGCCTGCCCGCAATGCAGGAGACCTGGGCTCGACCCCTGGGTTGGGAAGTTCCCCTGGAGAAGAAAATGGCAACCCACTCCAGTATTCTTGCCTGGAGAATCCCATGGATGGAAGAGCCTGGTGGGCTACAGTCCATGGGGTCACAAAGAGTCGGACACCACTGAGAGAGCTCACTTCATGCTATACAGTAGGACCCGATTGTTTATCCATCCTATATGTAATAGTCTGCATCTGCTAATCCCAAACTCCCAATTTATCCTTCTCCTACCTACCCTCCCCCTTGCCAGCCACAAAATTCTTGATGCCCCTCCAGCAAAAGCACTTTGTCCATATTAAGTCATCAGATGCCTGGAAAGAAATTTCATGATCAGATTTTACCCATTATCAGGAATTAGCTTATTTAATTAACCCACTACGCTCTCTCCTCCTGACTTCCTACCTTCATCCCCACCCATTCCTACCTCAATTTTGCTCAAGTAGCTCCAAGTCCAAAACTGGGGATCGGAGTCTGGTGGCCATGATTAATCCTTGGTGGAAGAAGGACATCTGTTTATTTTAGAGTGCTTATACGTATCTCAGCAGGGAGTCTTACTTTGGTTGTGGGGATATTTGAAGAAAATGCAAAGAAAGAAGAATTGCTGGAAACAAATTTTCCCCATATCACAATTGTGTGAGCTCCCTCCCTGATCTGCATGTGATAGCTCTTCTCCTACTCAAATCTCAAGGCTGGTTCAGAGCTCTCTAGAATGTCTGCTACAGGCACAAAAGCCCCGTTAAGATGCTTGACAATCTAACCCATGCAGTTTCTCTCTCACTAGCAGCTACACCAAGTGACATCAAACGTTGGTAATGAAGAGACATCTGCATACACACTGGTTTCGAAACATAAAGCACTGGAGGAGTTACAAGCTGTCAATCATTTCATCTGTTCTCAGTCCTGTGTTTATTCAGAAATAATTTTTGAGGCTGCAGGAAGTGCTGTTTCTAACTGATGAACAAGTTTGAACACTAAGAATGAAGAATGATTGATGTTCTTTGAGGTAAGCTGGGAAACTCTCCATCCACTAGAGGCAGCCACAGCTCAGGATGCTGATAAGGTTCTGACACAGAGAGTGAGTGATGAGTGGTGTGTAATGTCTGCTGAAAACGAGAAGCCGTGACAACAGTGTGAGGAGGGATCCTCTAAACACAAATCCTAGGGCTCCACACAAGCAAGTGAATAGCTCTGATATCTGACTTGATCTATGGCAGAAACCCCTTGTCGGAATCACTGTTCCTCTTCTGTTGAAAGAGACTGTAAAGGTAAAGATTCATTAACTGCTAATAAAATCCTCTTTGATTTACTGATTGGTTGGTAATTTGGGGATTTTCAAAATTTGGAACATTTAATTCAGTGTATTTTCCAACTGGTTGTATGTTCCAATTTCCTAGAGAAAAGGACAAGAACTTGTACAATACCAAAACTATTAGAATCTAGGAAATGAGGATCCTATCTTGGAATTCACACTGGGAAGGAAATAACACTGAGATATGGTCCAGCCAGCTTTCCTGAGCCCTGATCTCAGGATTCAGGTTGCTGATTTATTACAAACCCATCCTTTCTGACAACTACAGAATTCTTTTCTTCATTGTCTATTGATAGCCCGCTAGCTGGCTATCTCTGGCAATGCCTTATCATTTCTCTCCACAAACTCCCCACCCTTATGTGCAGCAGCTGTATGGATGTACACATTCAATAAGACTGGGTTGGGGCATCTTCCATGCCAGGCATGGTATTGGCTCCAATTTTAGAGTGGTCGACAAAACAAAAATGCTCTCTGTCTGCAAGGAGTTTACAGTCCAGAAGAAATCAGAGGCATTGAATGTAAAATATACATTTCAATCTGAAATACCAGATGCACAAAAGAGAACAATGAGAAGAATCTAAAGGACTCATGGAAGATCTCTCTGGGGAAGTTATATTTTAGTTGAGATGTGAAACTTGAATAGGAGAAGGCCAGGCAAAAGACAAGTGAGTGAGTGTGTGGAAACATTCTAGGCAGAGGGCACTGTGTGTGGTAAGAACCCGTGGCAGATTATAGATGTTACATTGATGTAACCTGTATTCCTTAGACAACTGAGATCGTTCAAATTCAATGAATACTATCTTTATAAGTAAACAATGAAATTTATTATAAGGACTTATTATAAATCCTGTTCCCCTCTAGAGAAGGAAACAGCAATCCACTCAAGTATTCTTGCCTGGGGAATCCCATGGACAGAGGATCCTGGTGGGCTACTAAAAGAGTTGCCTAACAAAAGAGTTAGGCACAACTGAGCAACTAAACAACAACTACCCCGCTTACTGACTTTGGATTCTCAGTACTTATTAACCAGCATCTTTGGGTTCCTTCCTCTGGCCTCATCCTCACTCCTTCAAAAATGGATATATCTTTTTTAGTAACAGTGATAATGAGACAGGACGATCTGTTGGGGTATGAACATATGACTTGAACTGACTGCTATGGAAGACAAGGATTAGAAAGATGGTGGAGGCAGGGCATGTGGGTACTGGGAGAGAATGCTAGAGTAATTATGACGAGGCAGAGCTTCTGGCTCCCTTTCTCCCCTTCATGGGAAGCACAGCCAGCCTTTATCTTTTAAGGCCTCTCTCCCTCTTTTCTGTTAGAAGGGAATTAACAGCTTACTTTTGTATCAGAGACCCCCTGAAAGTCTGCTGTTGTGCCAAATGTCAGTCAATCAAAATGCCCATCAAGAGGAAAAAAGTATTGTTGGTTAAAGAGGAAGGATGATTTGCCGTGTTGGCAACTGATAAAGACATCTTTAGCATTTTCCCATCCAGGAACCTATAACCAGGCACCATGGTCTATAAAATTCAGTCCAAAACGAGTTCGACTCATATCTTCTGCTAAACTGAACCTTCGATCTCCTTCCTGACCAATCCTCTCTGTGGCTAAATTCACTGCCAACATCAAGTCCTACAACACAAATTCAGCTCAAGTCTCTTTTCCCCCATATTTTCTCCTATATCCACTTTTTTCACTCCACCTTTATTTCAATCTCTCATTTTCCTGACAAGGCATTAGTACTCGCTGTCTCTACTACACATGCAGTAATTAATTATATCTCCTTGTGTATAAAACAACTCAGGACCAATGTGTGTACTTTTTTCCCCCTCCACTAATTTGTAGAATCTTTGATTACAGAGATAAAGTCTTATACTCCCTTGAATCTCTTCCAGTGCCTAGTGCAAAGCTGGATCTGTGGCAAGCTCTCAAAAATGAAAAACTTAGATAAAGTCAAACCACTTGGCATCCAATCTATGTATAATGCCATTCTGGGTGCTATAAGGATTTGTAAAGGACTTACCAGCCTGGCCAACTCTTTCTCATCTTTCCAGCCTCAGTTTACATACACTACTTTTTTCCTGGTAGGTTCCTCAACTCCAAGTACAGATTAGATGCTCCTTCAGTGTGGTGCTAAAGTAACCCATGCTTCCCAGAGTACGCCACTTGACACAGAGAGCCACTTTACGCAACAGCTCCTTTGCTAGACTTCCTTCCAGGCTGGATGCACCATGAGAATGGGGGCCAGGACTGGCTTACACATCATTTAGCCCCAGTGCTTAGTGGTCCCATGGTAGAAGTTCAGTAAATATTTGTTAAATAAATAAATGCAAAATTTACTGACTTCAAGGCACAGATGATCTCATTATCTAGAAATGCTTAAATACATATATGATGTGCTATATACTAATTATAGGTGTTTGCCTATTCTAATGAACCTGTTGACTCACTTGCCTTTAAGGCTAACTACTGTGGTTAGAATTTACTTTTGGAATGGTAAGTGCTCCTCATAATGACAGCTGATAAACTGTGAGCCTGAAAACAGCAGTTCTTAACATAACGTACACCTTTGTGGATTTTCCACATATAATATCAGGTCAGAAAACTTAGCCAGGTACTCGCTTCATGTTCCCATGCTAACACTCATCCTTCATCTTTTTGTCTTCCTTGACTCTTTATTCCTCATTAAGGCCACCTTCCAAATGAAATATATTTACTCTTAAAACATACATGAGAATAATTTTCCTCTTCATGTTTCTTCAAGTCCAGAGAGTTTTATAAAGACTGAATTAAGATTGGAGGAGGCTGTGTGAACTGCCATGACCTTTCCTCTACCTCAAAACCAGATTTCATCAGAATCTGCAATCCAAAAGCAAAGTACTGAATGCAGTTTATAATTTTTGTAGTAACTTTATTCCTGAATAAACTCTTTCCATTACTTGATTTTAATATACTTTCTTCTTTATATTTTGAATATTGTTGCTAATCATTATTGAATATGACCTCACACTTCCTAGCTGTCTATCAAAGTAGCTATCATTTGAAATTCACTAATTCCCACCTAGGGGCTGCAAGGGCAGATAACAGATTTCAGTACCATAGTATTGTCTTCATTTATTCTTTCACTGAACAAGTATTTAAGGAGCATCAAATATGTACCAAGCACTATCCTAAGTGCCAAAGATTCAGAAGAAGGCCAAAAAAGTGTATTTATCCCTGAGGTCTCTACTCCAAGGTAGACTTCAGTTTCTCTTTGCTTAGCATCTTTAGCAGGCACAGCTGCCCAAGTTCCTTGGTGAACATGAGACTTCAGGTACCAAGTTAAATGCCATCATTATTTTTGAATTCCTCCAGCTTACTTTCTGTATCACTAATTTGTAATATCTGGCATGTTACCTGTACTGTTAGCAGTAACTTATACATGTTCTATCTGCCTAAAGAGATTGTAAACTCCTGGAGGACAAGGACCTTGACTAAGACCTCATTGTGTTACAAAGGCAGGGAGGCATTTCCACACAAGGAAAATGCTACTTCTCTTGCAGATTTTTCATTCTGGACTTCTTTCTAGGAACCAGTCTGAAAACACCTGCTGCAATAGTAATATATCAATAGGATTTCCCCCTAATTGAATGAATAATTTTTTGTGAACCATTTAAAATAAAGATGAAGGAAACTTTTTTCCAACTGATCCTATTGAATCCAGCTCCTGGAATTTCAACACATTTCAACATTAAGTGAAAATTTAAAAGCTATCCTTGTCATAGTACCAATGAAGATCATGTAAAAGAAAATAGAAAATGAGGAATAATCATAATCCAATGGAAAAATTTCAGTAAAATGGATAGGAAAATTCGTAAGCCAGAGATCAGACCTCGAAAAATTATTATTTTTTTTTTTCAGTCAACAAGGTACTGTATTTGGTACCAGGCTGCAAGGAAGATCAAGGTGAGATCTCTGCCCTTTCTGAACTAAGCTTAGTGAGTTACTCTTAGGGCTACGCTGTTCTGATGGGTGCACGTGGGCAGTGGCAGCAGTGACACAAAGCAAGAAACCCTTGGCTCTGAGTGCTCAGGACTCTTCTTGGTCAATGAATGAGGAAAGAGTGTTCTTTCCTGCCTGTTCTGTTAGAGGATAGTCCCACTCACAACTTGATTGGGAAATGAGTGCGGTTGGCAGTAAAGGAAGGACTGAATTAATTACTTATTGCTAACATTAGTGTATCCAGAAGGTCAGTTTTACTGGTTGTTCTCTCTTTTATTGTGGAAAAATTGTTAAAACATTATTTCAACATATGATCAGTTTAAATTGTGGTTTTTGAACTCTGCTCCTGAAAGCCTAAGATGCTATGAATGTGCCCCCCCCAAGGACCCTGTTGGTGACCTTAAAGAGGTGTCTAAGTGATTCTTATGTCTCTCCATTTCCACTTCTACTTGAGAAACTCCATTTCATGTTTCATTTCTTAAAAAAAAATTTTTTTTTTAATTTAGTAGGAAATAGTTTGTTGAGGGAAAGAGGGACAGAGGATCCTGTAGCTTTATATAATATATAAACCAATGATTCAAAAATGAAAAACTACAGTATATACACATGATTTGTATATTTTCTGTTCAAGAAGCATATCGAATTTTAGTAAGCACAGCATAGATCAGGATGTAAGGGAAAGTTCTTTGTTTGTTTGTTTGGACCTTTATTTATGCAAGTTAGTGTCACAAAGATGACTCCTCTGGTAGGTCAGAGTGCTAAGTAATAGTGTGGAATAAACATTCTGTAAATGCAAAGCTACTTGTCAAAACAGCTTAATATCTTACATAGTTTTCTCCAAGAAGATTCCAAAACACTGGGCATCGCTGTCAAATACTGTTTCCTAGCACCAGAAACCAAGTCCACATTGAAATAAAACATATACTTATACCAACTTTGACAGGAAGCCTAAATATATAGACTGTTTATGTAAGATAAAGATGTGCTCATTTCCAAAGGTAGTTTAAAATTCCACTGAACTAAAATACCATACTATTCATTATTTAAACTCTTTCATACATTTTTACATCTTCCTAGTGCCCACTATGAACTCCTACTACAGGGAAATTTAGATGCATAATCCCCATTAACAATATGACAGAAACAGCAACTGTGTAACTAATTTCCCACACTGTGTATCCTCTGCTCACACTACATTGAACATACTCCTTCATGAGTCTAGAAGGAAGCACACAACACACCACTTTGAAGAGTAGAACAAATTCAAAAATTCCCATGACTGTTTTGGGCATAAGAGAGTCCAGTCTTGGACATGGAGTGTGCTGTGTGCTGGGGCCATTATTCCCATGCATACATAGAACACTAATGCTAACACCTAATTAGCATCATGAAACTGATTAACTCTCAATAAGGTCAGTACAAAGCAGAGAAATACTGTCTTGATGCCACCTATTAGGTCATTAATTTAATAAATTAAAATACTTAAGGAAGAAAAGTCAGCCTGGCATTATCTCCAGCCTATTCTCTCTGGTGGGTGACTGAATGGCAGAGAAAATTCAAAGAGTGGAGGCAACACTACATTAAAAGCTCTGTAATCAAAATAGAGAGTATAAAAACACTTGAGCATCTTCTAATGCACAATTTATCATCCAAACAGATGCATTCATTAAGGGGAAAAATTACCTTCAAATATCAGTAAAGTAAATTGGGTCTATTCTGATTTCTTATTTCTGCAGCAAGAGTGTTCCAAGCTATAGACACAAGTATATAAAGGAAGCTTCAGTGCATGAGCAGGACATTTTATTGGGTAAAGCTGTTTGAACTGCTTGCAGATGGTAAATCAAGCAAATGTGGAACATTCCAACTGATAATGTCTTTCTGGGCCAATTATTTCTCTCCTATATTTCAAAGACAGAGACTGTTTTGTTACTGTGCGGCTATTGTTATTATTAATGGGACAACTACTACTAATAAGAAATCATTTTCTGTTTTGCCTTAGCAGTGTGGACCCCAATCACTCACAACAGTTTCCCTTTCTGTGGCAGGAACCACATCTCTCAAGCACAGAGCAGAAGACCAGCCCCCTCACACCCTCTCTCCTTCTGTGAATTCTGGGTGCTGAGCTCACAGTCAGATGGCAGAGGGAATGGTTCTGTACAGCTGGTGGCCTGAGCTGCCTGCTCCATCAGCTTGCTGCATTGCTATGAAATTAACACTTGGAAGCAGCGCTATAGTTGCCCTAAGGCCACAATTCAGCCACTAAATGGGATAAAGAACTTTCATAAATAAACAGGCTAAGCAGTAGCTCACTGAGCTGTGGCCTCGGGCATGTGGAAAGCTCCACTTTTCCCTGTAAGTGAATGGAGAACTGCTCTAGACTAACTGGCAATGATGGTAGTAGTGATGGTGATGGCTGTGGCTTACACAGTACCTACTGTGTGCAAGCTTCTTAATCCTCACGACAGTCCTGCCTGGGGTATTGCTACTATCTTACAGATGAGGAAACTGAGGTTCAGCATCAGATACCAAAGTCTTTCTACTACATATACTGCCTCTGTGCTTACTGATTCCTGACTACAGAAAATGTTTAAATGCTGATAATAGTCTAATGAACATTTGGGTCACATTATTTGTGCATATGAGAAAATAAAGGAGCAGACGGGAAAATGCACACCATTAGTTTGTGTCTAGCCAGGCTACATTTGAATAAACCACCTGTCTAGAGCCAGTCTGTCGAGAGACAGAGAGCGGGGCACTACAGTGACAAGGACGAGGACCTGAGGTTGCCTCTGGCTGTGTGATCTCTGGCAAGATAATTAACTTTTCTGAGCTTCATTTCTTCATTTGTGAAATCGTAGTAGTAGTCAAAATGGATTGATCACTTACTATGAGTGAAATGCTTTTCTAAACCCTTTATAAGATACAAACTCATTTAATCCTTAGAACAATTGTATTATTAACTCCAAATGATAAACGCGAATTTCAGAAAGCTGAAATGATTTATCCAGGGAGATAATAGCTAAGAAGTGCAACAACAGATGTTCTAACTCATGTATTCTGTCTCCAGATCTTGGGATTGTAGTTAAATTATGCTTCCTTATCTCACAGAGCTCTTTTAAGGATCAGAAACTATATACAGCATATGAACTACATGGTCACATGTAACATGGCCTATTAAGATTGTTGCTGTATTTTAGAGTATTAAATGCTGACATGTCACACTTAATGGTAGCCACATTATTTTAATTGTTTAGGTCAAACTGACTTTGTAAATGAGGCTCAGTATATGTAATAGAAATTTATTATTATTAAAGAAACAAGATCCCCAGAAATCTTTATTTAAAATATATATGTAAATGAGATAAAACGGTAAATTTGGGAGAGAAAAGGCAATGTCTTAGGTATTTTGTTGGCCTAGAAAGTAGTACTTTGCATTTAGAAAAGACTCAGCAAATGACACAAATTATGCAACAGTAAAAAAAATAAATGTAACCATTGTGTTTACATTTTCGTAATTCCTTCCTTCAACAATGCAATGAGATCTCATCATGACCCTGGGGCTGCAAAAATGCTTTTGACATGACTTCTGCACATGAAAATAACAAAATAAATCTCTAAAATGTATCAAGACTTGAATAGTCTCTAAGTTATGCTATGGTAATGACCAACTTCAGAATCTTAGTGATAACAAACAAAAAAACTTTCCTTCTCACTCAGCTACATGTCCTCCATGAGTAATCTTTGAAGACTCTTTTCAACAAAGTTTCTGGGACCCAGGCTAATAACAGTTTCATGATTTGTAGCTGTACCACCTGGAACATGTGGACTCCCATCACCAAAATAGAGCAAGAGAATGCATAAGGATATCATCCGTCCTTTCCTCTCCCAGCCCCTGCCACCAAATCAGTCAACACAGCCCACTTTCCTGCAAGGGAGCAAGAAGCGTGGTGCTTCCCTGTGCTCCAAACAGGGAAAGAAGAGGAAATGGACAAGCACTTAGAGTTTGCAATATCTGGGCAAGCAGAAGGAGCTCCATCCCGGTATCTGGAAGAACATTCTATGTGCCCAGCCTTTCTGATGGAGAGATTATAGAGCGGGTGCGCAGTGCCGGCTAGCAACGAAATTGAAGAGAATCTGTTTTTCTTCTCCACATCTTCTTAAGGGAAAAAATCCAAACCATCTGAAATAATCACAGCTCTGATTCTTGGTCTGGATGAGCAGGTTACCAGCCCCATATTTGGTTTGTTTTAGAGGGTTTGTTCTTTAAAATGAGTGAGTAATTTCCAATGAGTGAGGTTTTTTTTTTTTTTTGTCCAGGTTCTTTGCATGTAAAGTCCATTTCTAAACCTGGAGCTTTGACTCAACAAGAGAGCCAAATCACATTTTAGCAATAACTACATTGCATAACATGGAAAGCTTTGATTCCTCCCATCTTCATTGAAAAAGTTGCCACAAAACACCAACAAATTCAAAACAGCTCTCAAAATGACTTTTGTTAAAGGCAGATTCCTGAACTATTCATCTGTGTTAAAATGCATTTTGCCTTGAATCACATGTCATGTTGCCAGCAAAGAGTTGTTTCCATGCCAACTCATTTGCAACACAGGGGAAAAAAATCAAAGCTACTAACATCTGGAAGATGTCAGTACTGATGTAAGCCGCTTGCAATGAAAAACACAGGATGGCAAGTGTCTGCCAAAGAGACCCTATATATGGCGTAATGATTTACGATATAATTACCTAACAATGCACTATCATTCCTTTTTTGGCTGTTTTCATGATCTAAATTCTATTTTAGAAAAGACTTGCAGAAAAAAAAGTAATATGGTTTGTATGCAGTGTTTTTGTGTTTTCTTATAAAGCCAGCACATTTTCCTCACATGAGCCTTTTAACAAGCCACTTAATTTCAGGCACAGTCTTAAAAGTGGAACAAGAAACAATTATCTCACTTTCTACATCTTTTCCTTTCCATTTCTGGTCCTCCAGAGTCCCTTTTCAAATAAAGACCATCAGGAAGATAAATGTGAACTGGTGTCTCAAACCATGAATTTCATGACCAGCAGTTCTCTATACTTACCTCTCTTTCTACATACTTCTCTGTTTGTATCTGTGTGTGTGTGCACAGGCTTGTGTGCATCCACCCACATGTCTCTATCCATGTGTCTTTCAATAAAGCAGATTTTTCTCCAGGTAATAAAGACTGTCACAATCCAGAGTGGCTTCTTGGAAATAGTATTCTATGGTCAAAGAACCTCAGGACACTGCATTTTGAGATGATGCCGAATGCTGTCAGGACTGCTCAGGTCTTTTCACATGTTAAAAGGATTGACTGACTATGCTTAACTGATAGTGGAAAAGCACAGGCAGTTCCTGTTCTGACTTAAAAATGGAGCGCAAGTTTGTGCTAAGCCTAGCAGATTGCAAGCACACAAGGAAGGGGTCATATTCATAGAAACAGTTTATGTTCCTTACTCAAGCAGGACCTCAGATTCTTCACTCAGTTCAGTTCAGTTCAGTCGCTCAGTCGTGTCCAACTCTTTGTGACCCCATGAATCGCAGCACGCCAGGCCTCCCTGTCCATCACCAACTCCCGGAGTTCACTCAGACTCACGTCCATCAAGTCAGTGATGCCATCCAGCCATCTCATCCTCTGTCATCCCCTTCTCCTCCTGCCCTTAAGTCCTTCTTATTCCCTGACTATTTCTAGGTGTCTACAGAACATGCTTCATCCATGCGCTCAAGAAAACTCCATGAAGCTTTACTGCCGCAGTGTCTCCTGATGCTCTGCTTGCCTTCACCCCAAGTGCCTGGTGGCAGACACCAGGCACTGCTGTCTAAAGGTTACAGTGTAGGAAAGTTTCACCAGTGTCTATCACAAGATAAGAATGAATTTCCTTGTTAGCATCTTCATCGCTGGGTGCATACACAACAGTGTTATTTGTGGCCAGAATATTTGGTGAAACAATTATTGAGGGTTTTTTTCTAAAATATTTCAGCTTTCTATGGCACTCGTACATGATTCTAGTGAGATCGGGGCCAGTGCTATAATCCCTAAGACAAATTTGCATTCATTATCACTGTATTGTGTCTTCCTCCTTCTGGTGGCATTCAGATTCTCTTACTGAGTCAACCTATTCTTGTCTGGCTCCTGTCCATCTAGAATAAATTCTTTCTCAAGAAGCTCATTGGTCCCACTTACAAAAAGATACCTGGCAGGTCCATGCCATCAGTTCCCCAGGTAGGTCTAAGTGCCAGAATAATGCTAGGTGGGAATCCACCGCAAAGTGGTTGGGATGTCTATTGCTTGCCAAAGACACACAGTCTCTCAAGTCATTTTCAGAAAGGACTCTTCTTCAGTGTCAGCTCTGAGACAGTTACTTCAGGCATCTCCCTCGGACTCTCAAAATCACTATAGTGGATTGTGGATACAGTTCCTGATCTTCTCAATGTGAATATGCTCTTCTCTCTCTGGGGAAAAAAAAAAGAATCAGTGGCCTCTTGAGCCATCCTGCACCATGCTCGACATATTGGCCTTCCCGATTCCTTGTTCACAGCTGAACTTTAGGCAGAGTTCTAGCTAGTTCTAGGGCCTTCCTGAACTTTCAGGTTCATTCCTTTCCTAGGCTTTGGAGCTCAGCCTGCTCTTATTGATGAGTGAGGAGGGAGCCTTCAATCAGTGATCCAAGTGGCTCTGCATCATGCATCTATCTATTCTGCATCTGAAACAAGGCCCCCCCTTGCAGTTCTAGTCCACATCTCTCTTCATTCTCTCAATCCCCTTTTCCCTCCAAAACCTTACAGCTAAGCAAGTGTGATCAGGCCTTAGGAACAGACCTATTCCCTCCCACTGCAAGGTTCTCCATCCACTGTCTGCTCCTTCACTCTTTCCCATATATTGGAAACTCCTAACATGCCCTGAATGACTCTATCTGGAAATTTTGCTCCCCCAACTGACCCTCACTACTCAGATTGCACCGACCCTCAAGACTTTGTTACTTTCTAGAGCTCAACCCCAATATCTAATCTGTCCACTGCCCACTGAGCTCAGAATACAGGTTCTGACAATGGAATCACTCAGATTCCAACCTAGGGATTTGGAGAACCAGTCTCAGCTGATGGAGGCAATGGGGCACCTCAGAGAAGCCAGAACTAGAGGAGAGATCACACAAACCACTGGGCCCAGTGGTCCCCAAATTTTTGGCACCAGGGATCAGTTTTGTGGAATACAATTTTTCCATGGATGGGACCAGAAGGATGGTTTCAGGATGACTCAACGACATTACATTTATTGTGCACTTGATTACTACTATCATTACATCAGCTCCACCTCAGATCATTAGGCATTAGATCCCAGAAGTGGAGGACCCCTGACTGGGCCACATTCACCTGGCAAACAGACTTGTTTTCATTCATCTTAGTAATATTTGTGTCAATCTTAAAATTTGCTAAATCTCACACAAAACCCTGATTTCCAGTTTTTCTGAGAAATCAGAAGTTCTCACAGTATTGGCTCAAATTTCCACATGATAATGGAATGGTTGGCTGCTCCAAAGGACAGTACATGACAGTAATCAGTGTTCCCTATGACACCAAAGTAGATTTAATATTACCTTGGCACTGATGGTTTTCTAGTAGTCAAGAACCATTTCTTGTATACATGCTGCTATCAAGAGTAGAAAATGAACAAAAGAAAGGGAAATCCATATATTTGAAGAAATATACAAGAGAGATTGCTGAGGCTCTGTGTATATATAGGTGCATGTGTAAGAAAAGAATAGTCTTAATATGTTTAATAAGTAGAATACATAATTGTTAATATTTCTTATACACTGTCTGTGTTACCCATTTACAGTTTTCTTGATTCAGCCTCTGGCCTGAAAGATTAATAGAGCACTTGCTACCCTGTTTAGCTATAAAATAGTTCAAATAAATAGCTACCTATATATTATGGCTTAGGAACCAATGAAAGTTGGCCTTATTCAGCAAGAATTTCTTGAACATGCATTACCCCCATTCTCTTAGCACCAATGGCACAGATGCAACACCCACTATTAGCACTATCAAACTTATTCAACTAACATGTAGTAAGCTCCTCTATGTGCTTGGCATAGAATCTGCAACTTTGCATAATTACATTTACTGACATTCACAGAGGGCCTACTGTGTTCAGTACCAATTCGTTCCCAGATACTGTATTATTTATAATCCTCCAAAGCAGCAATTATCCCCATGTCATAGTCAGGAAGCTACAAAGAAGCCTACAGGCCCACATTAAAAATGGGGTGCCAAAACCCAACCCAAGTTGGTCCAAGTTTAAATGTCATTGTCTTTCAGGACAATGTACATTTGCTTGGATTCCTAAATCTCTCTACATTGCTCAAAGATGAATACTTTAAAACTTGTACAGAAGAGATGACTTGGTATGAATCTGAGCACCGTCTCTCCTTATATAATCCAGAAGAGACTCTTCTATAGACATGAGTACTTGACTCACCCAACAGGACTCATCCTGGTTGTTAAAAAAGTTTATTGTTAATTTCTAAAATAAACTCAGTCTGTGACAATATTGAAAAGAAACTGGGATTTTTTTTTTTTTAAATTTGACATCCAACTGCATTCTCTACTGCAAGGCAGCACTTAGCCTTCCACGATGTTATGATTGGCATTTTAGGCAAACTTTAACTTCTACGTGTTAATAAATGGCAGCAGAATCCCATATGTAGTCACACAATGAAACAAAGCAAGAAAGCTGTTCATTACCCTTAACTCTTCTGCTCCTTTGCCCTTGTTTTCCCTCTGCACGTGGTCAGAAATTGAATTGATATTGAATTTGCTTCACTTGTGTAATACTATTCATACATGCTTTTGTAATTCATTCACTTCATTCACATTTCACCTTTTGTCATTTCAATCACTTTAATCTGCTATAGTCTCTTTCACATTTCATCTACTAAGTTCCTGGGCATGAGTAGATTTATTAATTTTACTTTCTGGGCTTCTGGTTGCAGTAGGAATGATCCCATCAGGACATGGGTTTAGATACTGTTAGGCCTGAAGTAAGGCCTGAAGAGTAGACAGATACCAGCATTCATAGCAGGTACTCATCAGGAAGGGGGCCTGCAGGTCATAGAGACAGTATCACAAAGTGGCTAAATGTGCAGGCAGAGTTCACATCCTGGAGTGCCGTTGTTTGCTCTGGGAACTTTTGCAGGTTCCTTAGCCTCTGCATGCCTCAGTTTCCACATCTGCACAATGCATCTAACAATATTATTGACCATATAGAATTATTAAGATAAAATGAGAAAATCTCCACCAAGCACTCAGCTCACAATACACACGCAATGAATATGAATCGTTATTATTATGGTGAAGCTACGAAGATGCAGCCTGGAGAAAGAAATGGCAACCCACTCCAGTATTCTTGCTGGGAAGATCACATGGACAAAGGAGCCTGGTAGGTTACAGTCCGTGGGCCTGCAAAGTCAGATATGACTGAGCAACTGAGCTGAGCACAAGAAGATGTATAGTTAATCACTTTTCTTTTGGAATGGACTGATGAAAACATTAAAAAGACCTAAAAAACACACCACTTCAACAGTGTGATGAACATAAAAATGACAAGAAAAATGTCTCATTTAAAACAATTGGTCATTCAACCTGATGTCAACAGCTGCATCTAGTGAACGAGCATGGTTGTCCCTCAATATCATTTTCCAGTGTTATAAACAGTCTTCTGGTGAAATAATGGATCAATCTTTTCTTAACTGATTTAAGCTCTTTGGGGGACTCTATATTCCTGGTCTGTAATCTCTGGGATAATATTTCTTAGACTTGCTTCCTGCTATGAAAGGGGGATAATTTCACTACCCTAGTTCTTAAACTTTAGAAATTTGGTTAATGGATCACAATTTTATAGGCTAATCAATAATTTACTTTCCATTTCTCTTTGCAAAGAAGAGAGTATTCATTTCTCTGTCTTAAATGTAAAGACATTGAGTGATCAAAGACATCAATGGACCAAAGCAGATCAAGGCCAAGGCTGTGTCATAGGAAAGACATGGATGACTTCATGACATCAACATTGACAAGAGTGTGATTGACCCAGGAAATACTTTCAGCTGGAATAACAGATGAGGAGACATTGAGTCTAGACATAAGTATATTTCAGAATTAAGCCTGGTTTAGCAGACTGGGTAGATTAAAAGTATCTGAGTGGAAAACTTTAACGTCATCTTTTGTCTCTAACAGAGAAAGGAGGTAAAAAAAGATTCAGTTATTTGGAGACAACTTAAGTCTTTTCCATCTTAAGAAACCAGAATCTGTAACTGCAAGCTTGCTACTGAATCTTTAAGGGCAGAAGTGATCTCCTCATTAATTCAGGGTCACTGATGACTTTATCTGTGGATAAAACCACATGAGACGACCAGACCCAGGGATCCTTTGCCAACCAGACCCAAGGATCACTCAGGAACCCAGTTTAATAGAGGTCATCTCTTTGGAGTTCTCATATTCCATTTTAACAGAATTTTCTTTCTTTATATCTTATTATAGATGTTTCTTTGGTAGCAAAGGCTTCTAAAGAGCCATGATACTGATCATTTTAATTTGTTTTATTAAAGCTATTCCAGCATTTTTATCAACCCAAAACTGTCAATCTCTGGCCCCTTTCCCAGTCAGTTATAGCTTTCTGGAAGTGTAGTGACCAGAACATGTTCTTCCTCAAGGGTAACATTATACTTTCTATTTTCATTCTAATACACTTCTTGGCTATGCCAAGAACACTCTGGCCTTTTTGCTCTGCAGCTACATACAGAGTCTTCAAGACCTGAGACTCCATGGTCCCTTAGAAACAGTTCAATTCAGCCACTATTTATTGAACTCTCAGGATACAAAAGAAGCAAAAGGCTCAGTTTAGTCCTCAAGTAGCTACAATCCTTCTAAAGATATAAATTCATGAATATATTGAATAATAACCAGTGCAATGCATTACTAAGTGTCATAGGTTAGATTGCAAGTATAGAAATTCAAAAGAATCCCAGTACTTTATTTTAAAACAAATATATAGATGGGTTATAGTAAAGATTATGCAATTATTCAATAAATGTAATTATTGAATAATAAATTATGGCACTGAAGAGATAAGGCTATCTAACATGTGAGCCAGAAGAATTTCTTTTACATTTAAGCTCACACCGGAGATGACAAATACAGAGCATGTGTATTTCTCTGCCTTCTAAAATAAATACTAGATCACAGCCTCTTCTTTCTCACTGAAATTTTATCAGTTCAGTCCTAATGGCCATCACCATCTATCAGAAATTAGCATTGAAAACTGCTCTTTGTCAACCTGAACTCAGGTCTCACCATGGTGGTTGTTATTCAGTTGCTCAGTCTTGTCTGACTCTTTATGACCCCATGGACTGCAGCACGCCAAGCTTCCCTGTCCTTCACTGTCTCCCAGAGATTGCTCAAACCCATGTGCATTGAGTCAGTGATGCTATCTAATCATCTCATCCTCTGCTACCCGCTTCTCCTCTTGCCCTCAATCTTTCCTAGCATGAGGGCCTTCCACAGCCTGGATAAACCATGTGGAAGAAATTCTTGGGATGCCTCCATCTTTATGATTCTAATGAGCTCAAATCAGTAATCATTACAACTATGGAAGAAGACCTTCATTTCCAAATAGAAGTGGAAGACATGAGTATTGTCTCAGTCCAATGTGCCAGCTGTGACCAGAAAAAAAAAAAAGCATAATGTATTCTGGTAATGGGAAAGCTGTTTACTTAAGTAACCATGTATTAAAAGGCATTGTATATGTGTTTTTCAGAGAAATGGAGAAAATAGGACGTGTATGGTTTTTCCAGTGGTCATGTATGGATGTGAGAGTTGGACAGTGAAGAAAACTGAGCACCAAAAAATTGATGCTTTTGAACTGTGGTGTTGGAGAAGACTCTTGAGAGTCCCTTGGACTGCAAGGAGATCCAACCAGTCCATTCTGAAGGAGATCAGCCCTGGGATTTCTTTGGAAGGAATGATGCTGAAGCTGAAACTCCAGTACTTGGCCACCTCATGCAAAGAGTTGAGACCCAATGCTGGGAGGGATTGGGGGCAGGAGGAGAAGGGGATGACAAAGGATGAGATGGCTGGATGGCATCACTGACTCAACGGACGTGAGTCTGAGTGAACTCTGGGAGTTGGTGATGGACAGGGAGTCCTGCCTTGCTGCGATTCATGAGGTCGCAAAGAGTTGGACACAACTGAGCGACTGAACTGAAATGAACTGAACTGAACTGATACAGCAACTTATTAAATGGACTCGATCCATGTGTCAATACATTCTAACCTCAAAAATAATGTTAATTTAAAAGGCACTTGCAAAAGAAATATTTTTAATATGTACAACTCTATGCACTGTATAAGTGAAAAGCAAAGGAGAAAAGGAAAGATATACCCATTTGAATGCAGAGTTCCAAAGAATAGCAAGGAGAGATAAGCAAGCCTTCCTCAGTGATCAGTGCAAAGAAATAGAGGAAACCAATAGACTGGGAAAGATTATAGAGATCTCTTTAAGAAAATTAGAGATACCCAGGGACATTTCATGCAAAGATAGACACAATGAAGGACAGAAATGGTGTATGGACCCCAAAAAAGCAGAAGATAGTAAGAAGAGGTGGCAAGAACACACAGAAAACTGTACAAAAAAAGATCTTCATGACCCAGATAACCACGAAGGTGTGATCACTCAACTAGAGCCAGACATCCTAGAATGTGAAGTCAAGTGGGCCTTAGGAAGCATCATTATGAACAAAGCTAGTGAAGGTGATAGAATTCCAGTTGAGCTATTTCAAATCCTAAAAGATGCTGCTGTGAAAGTGCTGCACTCAATATGCCAGCAAATTTGGAAAACTCAGCAGTGGCCAAAAGGACTGTGTATGGTCAGTTTTCATTCCAATCCCAAAGAAAGGCAATGCCAAAGAATGTTCAAACTACCACACAATTGCACTCATCTCACACGCTAGTAAAGTAATGCTCAAAATTATCCAAGACAGGCCTCAACAATACATGAACCATGAACTTCCAGATTCTCAAGCTGGTTTTAGAAAAGGCAGAGGAATCAAAGGTCAAATTGCCAACATCTATTGGATCATCGAAAAAGCAAGAGAGTTCCAGAAAAACATCTATTTCTGCTTTATTGACTATGCCAAAGCCTTTGACTGTGTGCATCACCACAAACCGTGGAAAATTCTGAAAGAGATGGGAATACCAGACCACCTGGCCTGCCTCTTGAGAAATCTGTATGCAGGTCAGGAAGCAACAGTTAGAACTGGACATGGAACAACAGACTGGTTCCAAATAGGAAAAGGAGTATATCAGGGCTGTATATTGTCACCCTGCTTATTTAACTTCTATGCAGAATAGATCATGAGAAATGCTGGACTGGAAGAAACACAAACTGGAATCAAGATGGCCAGGAGAAATATCAATAACCTCAGATATGCAGATAATACCACCCTTATGGCAGAAAGTGAAGAAGAACTAAAAAGCCTCTTGATGAAAGTGAAGAGGAGAGTGAAAAAGTTGGCCTAAAGCTCAACATTCAGAAAACCAAGATCATGGCATCTGGTCCCATCACTTCATGGGAAATAGATGGGGAAACAGTGCAAACAGTGAGTGAGTGAGTAAGTGAAGTTGCTCAGTCATGTCCAACTCTTTGCCACCCCATGAATTTTAGCCTACCAGGCTCCTCCATCCATGGGATTTTCCAGGCGAGAATACTGGAGTGGGTTGCCATTTCTTTCTCCAGGTCTTCCCCACCCAGGGATTGAACCCAGGTCTCCCACACTGTAGGCAGACACTTTACCGTCTGAGCCACCAGGGAAGTCCTAAGTGGAAACAGTGGCAGACTTTAGTTTTAGGGGCTCCAAAATCACTGCAAATGGTGACAGCAGCCATAAAATTAAAAGACAGTTACTCCTTGGAAGGAAAGTTATGACCAACCTAGACAGCATATTAAAAAGCAGAGACATTGCTTTGCCAACAATGGTCCATCTAGTCAAGGCTATGGTTTTTCCTGTGGTCATGTATGGATGTGAGAGTTGGACTGTAAAGAAAGCTGAGCACCAGAAAATTGATGCTTTTGAACTGTGGTGTTGGAGAAGACTCTGGAGAGTCCCTTGGACTGCAAGGAGTTCCAACCAGTCCATCCTAAAGGAGATCAGTCCTAAATATTCATTGGAAGGACTGATGTTAAAGCTGAAACTCTAATACTTTGGCCACCAATTTGAAAAACTGACTCTTTTGAAAAGACCCTGATGCTGGGAAAGACTGAAGGCAGGAGGAGAAAGGGACAACAGAGAATGAGATGGTTGGATGGCATCACTGATTCAATGGACATGAGTTTGAGTAAACTCTTGGAGTTGATGATGGACAGGGAGGCCTGGCATGCTGCAGTCCATGGGGTTGAAAAGAATTGTACTCAATCAAGTGACTGAACTGAATTAAACTGATGCACTGTATTCATTGTAGGTAGAGAAATAATAAACATTTGATTATCTGAGGAGAGAAAGGGAAATGAGATTAGGTTAGGATTTTAAGAAGTTTCAACTAAAACTGGGATTTTCTTCTTTATTTTGAAAAGAGAAGTGAAGAAAAGTATGGTAAAATGCTAACATATGCTGAATCTGAGTAGTGAGTACACATGTGATTATTTAGATATTCTGTATGTTTTTCTAATATCTGAAACATTTAATTTTTATTTTATTTCCCAAATAATTTTTAAGGTATAAAACTTTTCCTCAAGGTTCATCTGTTGGTCTGCTTTTAATTGCCAAGACAACTTTTAGCAAATAGAGGTAAATGCAAAAAAACTTTCTTTGGGAATTTTGCCAATCAACCCACCCCATAGCTGGACAATGGTAATTTTCTCTTCTTCAGAACTCCCTACCACCAGAACCAAGGACATCTTTTTGTATTTATTTCAGTTGTTGCAAATGTCTGCCTCTAAATTCATTTGTTCTGTTTTGCTTTTTTCACTGAACCAACAGTGATTATGTTTTTTCACATCCCTACCACATTTCCCTGCAGTTCCTTTCAAGTCCATCAGTGTTGGGTGGATACCAAGGCTCAAGGGTTGACTAGATAGGCAGTAATAAAACTTGGATTCCAGTCTTAGGTTTATCAATTTGCATATTATTTACTTGGCTATTCATAGCCTTGGGTTATGATTAAGTGCCTCAGTTTCAACAAGCATGATATGGAAATAATGCCATTTCTAATTGTGTAGGATTGCTGGGGGGTATTAAAACAATTTTTTTTAAAGAAATTTGTTGTAAAAACACCTAACAAAGCAATCTCCATCTTCTCAATAATCCCTGACTTTGTTCACTCCATCCTATGATTCATTCAAATCATTCAATAAACAGATATTCATTCTGCACATGCAAAATGCAGAAAACTGTGAAGAACTCAGGTACTCTAGAACATGCTAAGTCATTCTTTTCCACACAGCATATAAGCTAAGGGGAAAAATAATTTCAGTAGAAATAAAAGATGTTTTATCCAAGAGAACATTTCAAACAACAAAGTTGACTCTAAGACCACATGGGGTTATAGATGAGCAAAAACTTTAAAAGCTAATAGCAAGTATGGTCCAAAGAATTAAACAGGACAAAAATGATACTGTATGATAACAGAGGACCTTATGTTGCATTCTTTGATACAGTCAGATTTTGTGATTAAATACACTAATGAAATTCCTCTCCCAAATTTTACATGACGGCCAAATTCTCTTTTCCAAATAAAATCATTAAACTTACAGACAAATAAATCCTCCCACAGTCTATTACCAAATTTAATTAGAAGTACATAATTTATGTCTTAGCTCATATGGACTGCTGTAACAAAATACCATAGACTGGGTTGCTTAGAAACAACAGAACTTCCTCACAGTCTGGAGGCTGGATGTCTGAGATCAGAGTGCCCACATGGTCAAATGCATATCCTCTTCCAGGGCGCAGATTTCTCTTTGCATCCTCACTTCATGGAACTGATGATTAATTTAGTTTAAAATATAAAATTTGTTTTTCACATTGAATCACAAAATTTTCTTCTAAAAATAAATGCAGATCTCAATGAAGCAAACAAACCTGCTCCGTGTTTGTAAAATACAAAGGATTTACTAAAAAGGAAACTGAAGTTTTATTTCAAAATTAGGCAGAAAATTGAAAGCTGGAGATACTGAACTACATTCAGTTGACTGAATATAAAAATTGGAGTTTGTTTTTATAATTAAAATCTGGGTTGTTTTCCTTTTCTTTTATATTTAACATGCATATTTCTAGATGAGCAGTTTTAATGATTCAATTGTTATTGGCATCTCTATTGAATTGGGATAGGTCAATTTCTGAGGTAACTCCATGAACAAAATATATTTTTTCATAATTATTATTACTTCATATTTTGGTCAGATTAGATTGTTTTTTAGTCAGTTCTCTAAGTTAGTATTATCTGACTGTCTTCATATAGATTTCATTTTCACAAGCAATATTGAGTCAACTTATACCTTGACTAAAAATTATTGTTAAGATGTCAACAATACATCTAGATATTTAGCACCTCTTGAGTTCTCACCTTACAATTGCCATCAAGAAAGATTTTTTCCATCTATGCTTTATTTAAAGGAGATATCTCTATCTCTCTAGTGAAATTTTTGATACTTTTACTTTAGGCTTAAGCCAGAGATAAGTAGCTAAATGCCTAAGGCAGCCAGAAAGGTGAGAGAAATAAACTGTTCATGAATTTAGTCTATAAGAAAGTAGGAAATTATGAGGGGCTGAAATTATGAGGGGCTACAGTAGAGCCAGAATGTGTTCTAAAGGCATTTAAATATGCACCATTTTTCTGTGCATGACCAAGTCAAACATACCTGAAGGTACAGCCTGCAGACCTGCAGTTTATTGACTGCTTGCCTGCTGCTGCTGCTGCTGCTGCTAAGTCGCTTCAGTCATGTCTGACTCTGTGCGACCCCACAGACAGCAGCCCATTGGGCTCCATCGTCCCTGGGATTCTCCAGGCAAGAACACTGGAGTGGTTTGCCATTTCCTTCTCCAATGCATGAGAGTGAAAAGTGAAAGTGAAGTCGCTCAGTCGAGTCCGACTCTTAGCGACCCCATGGACTGCAGCCTACCAGGCTCCTCCATCCATGGGAGTTTCCTGGCAAGAGTACTGGAGTGGAATGCCATTGCCTTCTCCGGACTGCTAGATTACTATAATGTTCTTGACATACATTAGCTTGACACAAATCTTCAGATTCTAAATATTGTTATAAAAGAGGTGGGAAAAAAGTGAAAGTGTTAGTCGCTCTGTCCTGTCTGACTTTTTGTGACCCTATGGACTGTAGTCTACCAAGCTCCTCTGTTCATGGAATGCTCCAGGAAAGATTATTAGAGTAGGCAGCCATTCCCTTTTCCAGGGGATCTTTCTGACCCAGGGACTGAAGCCAGGGCTCCTGCATTGTAAGCAGAATCTTACTATCTGAGCCACCAGAAAAATGCAAAAATGGTGAGTACCACTAAATAATTAATAAAAATACATTTTGCAAATGATCAAAACCAAAATCAGATTGATTATATTCTTTGCAGCCAAAGATGGTGAAGCTCTATACAGTCAACAAAAACAAGACCAGGAGCTGACTGTGGCTCAGATCATGAACGCCTTATTGCCAAATTCAGACTTAAATTGAAGAAAGTAGGGAAAACCACTAGACCATTCAGGTATGACCTAAATCAAATCCCTTATGATTATACAGTGGAAGTTAGAAATAGATTTAAGGGAATAGGTCTGATAGATAGAGTGCCTGATGAACTATGGACAGAGGTTCGTGACATTGTACAGGAGACAGGGATCAAGATCATCCCCATGGAAAAGAAATGCAAAAAACAAAATGGCTGTCTGAGGAGGCCTTACAAATAGCTCTGAAAAGAAGAAGCAAAAAGCAAAGAACAAAAGGAAAGATATACCCATTTGAATGCAGAGTTCCAAAGAATAGCAAAGAGAGATAAGAAAGCCATCTTCAGTGATCAACGCAAAGAAATAGAGGAAAACAATAGAATGTGAAAGACTAGAGATCTCTTCAAGAAAATTATACATACCAAGGGAATATTTCATGCAAAGATGGGCTCAATAAAGGACAGAAATGGTAGGGACCTAACAGAATAAGAACATAGTAAGAAGAGGTGACAAGAATACACAGAAGAACTATACAAAACAGACCTTCACAACCCAGATAACCACAATAGTATGATCACTCACCTAGAGCCAGACACCTGGAATGTGAAGTCAAGTGGGCATTAGGAAGCATCACTACGAACAAAGCTAGTGGAGGTGATGGAATTCCAGTTGTGCTATTTCAAATCCTGGAAGATGATGCTGTGAAAGTGCTGCACTCAATATGCCAGCAAATTTGGAAAACTCAGCAGTGGCCAAAAGGACTGGAAAAGGTCAGTTTTCATTCCAATCCCAGAGAAAGGCAATGCCAAAGAATGCTCAAACTACTGCACAATTGCACTCATCTCACACACTAGTAAAGTAATGCTCAAAATTCTCCAAGCCAGGCTTCAGCAATATGTGAACCGTGAACTTCCAGGTGTTCAAGTTGGTTTTAGAAAAGACAGAGGAACCGGAGATCAAATTGCCAACATCTGCTGGATCATGGAAAAAGCAAGAGAGTTCCATAAAAACATCTATTTCTGCTTTCTTGACTGTGCCAAAGCCTTTGACTGTGTGGATCACAATAAACTGTGGAAAATTCTGAGAGAGATGGGAATACCAGACCACCTGACCTACTTCTTGAGAAGCTTATATGCAGGTCAGGAAGCAACAGTTAGAGCTAGACATGGAACAGACTGGTTCCAAATAGGAAAAGGAGTCCATCAAGGCTGTATATTGTCATCCTGCTTATTTAAATTATATGCAGAGTACATCAAGAGAAACGCTGGACTGGGGGAAGCACAAGCTGGAATCAAGATTGCCAGGAGAAATATCAATAACCTCAGATATGCAGATGATACCACCCTTACGGCAGAAAGTGAAGAGGAACTAAAAAGCCTCTTGATGAAAGTGAAGAGGAGAGTGAAAGAGGAGAGTGGAAAAGTTGGCCTAAAGCTCAACATTCCGAAAACTAAGATCATGACATCTGATCCCATGACTTCATGGCAAACAGATGGGGAAACAGTGGAAAGAGTATCAGACTTTATTTTGGGGGGCTCCAAAATCACTGTAAATGGTGATTGCAGCCATGAAATTAAAAGACGCTTACTCCTTGGAGGAAAAGTTATGACCAACCTAGACAGAATATTAAAAAGCAGAGACATTACTTTGTCAACAGAGGTCTGTCTAGTCAAGGCTATGGTTTTTCCAGTGTTCATGTATGGATGTGAGAGTTGGACTATAAAGAAAGCTGAGGGCCAAAGAATTGATGCTTTTGAACTGTGGTGTTGGAGAAGACTCTTGAGCGTTCCTTGGACTGCAAGGAGATCCAACCAATCCATCCTAAAGGAGATCAGCCCTGAGTTTTCATTTGTAGAACTGATGTTGAAGCTGAAATTCCAATACTTTGGCCACCTGATGCAAAGAGCTGACTCAATGGAAAAGACCCTGATGGTGGGTCTTTTTCAAAGACTGAGAGAAGGAGGAGAAGGGGATGACAGAGGATGAGATGATTGGATGGCATCACCGACTCAATAGACATGGGTTTGGGTGGACTCTGGGATTGGTGATGGACAGGGAGGCTTGGTGTGCTGTGATTCATGGGGTCGCAAAGAGTCGGACACGACTGAGCAACTGAACTGAACTGAACTTGTTGTTCTACGATTATGCTAGCTATTATGATTAATCAAAAGAAGTATAAGGTGTGGCTTCCTTTTTTAAGGAATGAGGAGAGAAAGGAGCAATTATTTGGCACCTGCTATGTGCAAAACATTATGTAAATAAAACAGAAATAGTATATCTTTAACTATCACAACTTCATAATTAACTATTATTTGTTTTATTCATTCATTCAACAAACATTTATTAAGATAATCTACATATTGGATACTTCCCTAAAGAGGAAAATTTTAGAGATGAAGGAAATGAAAGGCAGAAATATTAGGAAATTTGCTCAAAGCCTAGGATTCAACCTCATACCTTTCTCAGCCCATGGTCTTTTCCCCAAAGGAAAGTGCAGAGGAAGAGGATGAGCATAGAGTGAATTTGTCATGACTTGAATTCGACCCTCGCACTTTGGAGCTACAGTCTTTTTTTCTGTATTGCGCTTCTTACTGTCTCTCTTAGAGTATTGTGGCAACAGGAAGGGCTTTATAACCAGCCCTGGCTTTTTGATGGATAGAGAAAAACTTCCAAGTTGAATTCGACCTGAAATTGTATTCCCACTGTGCAAACTCATTGATTCTGTGATACTTCCTGTGTAGCCATATCAAAGAACTTCCTGCCTTCAGAGACTAAGGTTTTGCTATTTAACTGGAGAAGGCAATGGCAACCCACTCCAGTACTCTTGCCTGAAAAATCCCATGGATGAAGGAACCTGGTAGGCTGCAGTCCATGGGGTCACAAAGAATCGGACACTTACTGAGCGACTTCACTTTCACTTTTCACTTTCATGCATTGGAGAAGGAAATGGCAGCCCATTCCAGTGTTGTTGCCTGGAGAATCCCAGGGACAATGGAGCCTGGTGGGCTGCCATCTGTGGGGTTGCAGAGTCGGACACGACTGAAGCGGCACAGCAGCAGCAGCAGCAGCATATGTGGCGATGGCTCCCCACTCCAGTATTCTTGCCTGAACAATCCCATGGATGGAGGAGCCTGGTAGGCTGCAGTCCATGGGGTCACGAAGAGTCAGACACAACTGAGCGACTTCACTTTCACTTTTCACTTTCATGCATTGGAGAAGGAAATGGCAACCCACTCCAGTGTTCTTGCCTGGAGAATCCCAGGGACGGCGGAGCCCGATGGGAGTCAGACAGGACTGAAGCGACTTAGCAGCAGCAGCAGCAGCAGCAGCATATGTGGGGAGAAGGCAATGACCCCCCACTCCAGTACTCTTGCCTGGAGAATCTCAGGGGCGGGGGAGCCTGGTGGGCTGCCTGTCTATGGGGTCACACAGAGTCGGACATGACTAAAATCACTTAGCAGCAGCAGCATATGTGGATTAAGCTGATAAAGTTGTTACCTTGCCCTTCCCCCTATATTTACATATATATAGACATACATAGTGGAGAAGGCAATGGCACCCCACTCTAGTACTTTTGCCTGGAAAATCCCATGGGCGTAGGAGTCTGGTAGGCTGCAGTCCACGGGGTTGCGAAGAGTCAGACACGACTGAGCAACTTGACTTTCACTTTTCACTTTCATGCATTGGAGAAGGAAATGGCAACCCACTCCAGTGTTCTTGCCTGGAGAATCCCAGGGAGAGGGGAGCCTGGTGGGCTGCCGTCTATGGGGTCGCACAGAGTCGGACACGACTGAAGCGACTTAACAGCAGCAGCAGACATATATATATATATATATATATATATATATATATATATGTTATTACCAGCAATGAGTAAACCATTGTTCAAAATGAATAATAGTTTTGGCTTTGAGGTTGTTATTTCATGACTAACATAATAGATTCAGCTGTTTTTATCTGAGCTGTTGGCATATTTTGGAGTACACTAACTATTAACCATCAATCGAACAGTTCCTTTCTACCTTGTACTGGCAGGATGTTAACTAAAGACCAAAAGTTCTTTAAGGACAGAGGCTAGAACTCCTTTCATTTATTTACTTATTTTAATCCCTCACAGCACAGGAAAAGCTGCTGATGAATGAGCTAGTGGGGGCGTAGATAAAGAGGCTAGTCCTTCTCCAGATGGTCTCTAAATTCGAACAAGTCATTTTTTAAGGGAAGCCCATATCTCAGGGATTCATTTTCCCTCCTGTTTGACAAATTTCAAATGTTTCAGGACATGATGCAGTGCCCTGGCATTCAATCAAGGTTTGATGGATGGGGAGAGGTGAGTATATGTTTGGAATAGGAACAGTTGTAATTGAATGTTGTGTTACTGCTCGTCAAGTTCTGTGGCTTAGGCATAAAAGAAACTAAATAAAATTCTTAACCACCAAAGTGTCAGTTTAGGAAATTATCTAAAAACTTTTTCTAGGAGAAAGGAGGATACATTGCTATTTCTCCCACCAGGGGAATTTGTTAACACACTTCAATTTCTATCAATCATTACTTTCTTGATCATACTTATATTTCTTAATGTAGCATCCAGTTTATATCCTCAAGGGTACATTTCATCTGGTTTATATCGAGCTAATTGGCAGTTTTACTCTGTGTTGACCTTATTTCTCATCTGTAGCTATTATTTGCAACTACCTCTTTGAACACTAAGTTCTTTGGATAGTGACCCTGATTTTGTCTATTAGCCTTTCACATAGAGAAGAATTGACATTATTGCATTGGGGAAAGCATAACTGCCCTCTGTCTGTTGTTTTTCCTGTGGGCATCATACGATGCACTTGACTCATTTTTTGTTCTGGCTTTGCCTCTCCAGAGAGAACCCATAAGAGCTGATTTTCCCTGAGCTAATAGAGCACTAACATTGCTGGAACCTTCACATCTTCAATTCCATTTAGCTTTAGCTTCACAGTAGGCTTTAAGTCTTCTCTTCCTATGTGTATACTGCAGCCGTACTGATGTACATAGCTTCTTCCAAAACTCAGCAAGCAATTTCCCAAGATAATAACTAACATTATCAAGTGCTTATCCTTTCATCTTCACAACAACCCAGAGAAGTAGGTATTGTTATTATTCCTCTTTTACAGATGAGAAACCATGTTCTTAACCACTGCAATGCTTTCAGAGTCACTCTCTCAAACCAATGCACCTTTACATAGTTTTCTTCTGTGTTTCAATCAGTCTTGCCTTCATTTCTCTACCTCCATAGCCTTCCAAGCTTCCACTTTACCTTTAAGATCTGTTTTGAATGCTTTGTGAGCTTTTTAAATCCACTCCAAAGCTTTGATCATTACCGTTTTGTGCTGGAACTATACTACCAACCACAAACCTTTAGTATTGCTCACCTCACACTTCCTGTTTTTTTGTTTTTTTACATATCATCTTCTCTTATCAAATTATAGTGACTTTAAGAGCAGGAGCTTGGATTGTTTACCTTTAATCCTTGTCTTATTTGCTCAATAACTGGCCCATCTCAGGGTTACTTTCTATCTGCTGAATTTCTTCTTGATGTGAATTGTAATTGTCTATTTCTTTGTATGTCTAGTGATTTTTTTTATTGGATCCCAGTCATCATTGCTTTTACATTGCGGAGACTCTATTCTGTCATCTTCTTCTGAAAAGTACTGATTCTTATATCGACAGTTCAATTGCTGGCTGGTCCCTGTGTACTGGAGGGTTTCCCAAGTGGCACTAGTGATGAAGAATCCACCTGCCAATGCAGGAGACATAAGAGATGCACGTTCAGTCCCTGGGTCAGGAAGATCCCCTGGAGAAGGGAATGGCTGCCCACTCCAGTATTCTTGCCTGGAGAATTCCATGGACAGAGGAGCCTAGCAGGCTATGGTCCATAATGTTACAGACTCGGACATTAACAGCATGCATGCTCTGTGTACTGGAATGACTTGGTTTTATGTTTTGTTATTAAGATCCATGCAAAGTTTAATGCATATTTCAAGTGTTTCAATACCCAAACCCTGTCATCTGTGCAAATCTGTCTAAATGAGCTTCGAGTAGTTCCACCCTGAATGCATACAGCCCAATCCTCAGTCACAGATTCGTAGGGGACACCACACATAGATTTCTGGAGCCTCCATTCTGCCTAGTTCCCTGACTTTGAAACCTTATCATGCCAAATCCAGTCATTTCAGTTGTCTGAAATTAGCATCTCAATCTCCTGAGCTCACTGGCTGCTGCCATGCTATTCTCAGATACCAGCTCCCTGCATCATTATCAGAAATCATCCCCAGGCACTGTTGAGCAGTCACAAGTCCTATGTATCATTTACCTTGCCCCCAGAATTACAGTGTTATGCCTGTTGATGTCCAGTGTCTGAAAAGTTGCCTGATATGTTCTGTCCAGTTTTACAGTTGATTATGGCAGAATCAAGATTTCCAGGAGAAATATCAATAACCTCAGATATGCAGATGACACCACCCTTATGGCAGAAAGTGAAGAGGAACTAAAAAGCTAAAAAACCTCTTGATGAAAGTGAAAGTGGAGAGTGAAAAACTTGATTTTAAGCTCAACACTCAGAAAATGAAGATCATGGCATCTGGTCCCATCACTTCATGGGAAATAGATGGGGAAACAGTGGAAATAGTGTCAGACTTTCTTCTTTGGGGCTCCAAAATCACTGCAGATGGTGATTGCAGCCATGAAATTAAAAGATTCTTACTCCTTGGAAGGAAAGTTATGACCAACCTAGATAGCATATTCAAAAGCAGAGACATTACTTTGCTGACTAAGGTCTGTCTAGTCAAGGCTATGGTTTTTCCAGTGGTCATGTATGGATGTGAGAGTTGGACTGTGAAGAAAGCTGAGCACAGAAGAATTGATGCTTTTGAACTGTGGTGTTGGAGAAGATGCTTGAGAGTTTCTTGGACTGCAAGGAGATCCAACCAGTCCATTCTGAAAGAGATCAGCCTTGGGATTTCTTTGGAAGGAATGATGCTAAAGCTGAAGCTCCAGTACTTTGACCACCTCATGTGAAGAGTTGACTCATTGGAAAAGACTCTGATGCTGGGAGGGATTGGGGGCAGGAGGAGAAGGGGACGACAGAGGATGAGATGGCTGGATGGCATCACGGACTTGATGGACGTGAGTCTGAGTGAACTCCGGGAGTTGGTGATGGACAGGGAGGCCTGGCGTGCTGATATTCATGGGGTTGCAAAGAGTTGGACACGACTGAGCGACTGAATTGAGCTGAACTGATGGCAGAAGAAGCTGTCTGGTATCAGTTATAATGGTACAGTCAGATGCAGAAATCTACTCTTTTACTGATCTTCATTTCTATATTCCCAGCACTTCCTATAGTTGATCCTTGAAATACATGAGGTTAGTACTATGTATTTTGAAAACAATCCTCATATAAGTGGACTCATCTAGGTCAAACTCCTGTTTTTCAATGGCCAGCTGCTGGAGACTAGGAAATAATCACTAACCAGCAATAAATCTTTACTTAACAAAAGACCGACAAAATGATACTTTCAATGAGTTATACTAATCTAGATAAATAATATTTTTATTATTTTGTGATATCACCAAAAAGATTTTATTCTGATGTAAAATTAATTTACTAAAATTAATAGGGGAAGGAGAGAATTTTCTCTGGGAGTTTTCATTTGCTTCCCTTTATTTATAATGAATACAATTGTCTAGTCCTATGGTGATAGATAAATACTTAGGCAAATTAAAGTGAAAATCTAGGTTAACAGGAGTGCTTCAGAGAATGTAATTTTCTGTTAATATAATTTTTATGCCCAATGAGGGTTAACAGAAAATCCTTGTTTTGTTTCTTATTACTGAGAATGTCTATGAAATAAAGCAAATCACTTTCCTTTAGATGACAGAAACATATAACATACATATGTTACTTTATAACATACAGTAAATTTGAGACAGATCTTCCTTCAATGCCTCTGGATATCAATCCACAGTGTCCAGTCCAGACCTGGAACACACTCACAGAAGGAAAAAAATATCCAGGGAACTCCTCTAAATTAAGACTTCACCAAATTCTGGTTATACGCAACATGGGCGTATTTGGGAAATGAGTATGACCCTACTACCAGGTTCAAGGATTATTCCAAAGACAAATGATATTCTCTCCAACATTTTTTATAAAGAAGATGCCAGATTTTGTAGAACAAATTGAAGGAATACTCAATTCCTTTCCCTGTTTCTGGCCAACATCAGAGGGAAAGCAAGACTCCAGCTCTCTGAGATCCCTGAAATGTCTTCTGATGCAAAGCTGCAGCTGAAGGAATCCTGGACCAGTCCTGAGGAGAAGGTTCCCCTGCTGCTGTACTTTGTCTCTTCTCACTTACAGCCCCTCACGAACAAGGGAGCCAACAAGTCACTTTGCTGGCTGAGGAGCAAACCTTGCTCCCTTTCCTTTTTATTTACTTATTTTTAAACTTACCTTATTTGAGACTTATTTGACTCCTTGATGTTGTCAATTATAGCTTTCATCACTTCTGAAAAATCTTCAATCATTATTCTCTTCAAATATATCTCTGCTGCATTTATTTCTCTTATTCTATTTTCCATGTTTCTTTATCTTTCTTTTATATTATCCGTCTGTTTATATTTCCTGCATGCAGTCTGCATATTTCTACTGATCTACCTTCCAACTTACTAATTCTCTCTGTAGCTCATTTAAACTGTCATCAAATGTATCCCCTGGGTGTTCATTACAGTGCTACTCAAAGTGTATCTTTCAGAGAAATGGCACTGCTGTCACCTGGGAGCTTGTTAGAAATGACATTTCTTGGGCCTGACTTCAGACCAACTAAGTCAGAAACTATGAAAGTAGGGTCCAGGAAACTGCATTGACAAAGCCTAACCATGAAATTTTCACACATGTTAAGTTATAATAAGCAGTTATTCACAATATTATACTTTTTAAATTTTATAAATTCTATTTAATTGTTTTTAAAATGTGGTTGGTAATTCTTTTTTTTCTCTTTCCTGGAACATTTTTTGAAGTTTTTCTTCTATGTCTTTAAACATAATAACCATATTAGTTTTCTATTCTAATATTCTAATTATTTGGGGACTTGTTTCTGCTTTATGCTGTTTCCTCTGGTCTCATGCACAGTATCACATTTCCTTCTAAACTTAATGTTTTGGGGTTTTGTTTGTTTGTTTGTTTGTAAAATGCTCATTTTCTTTCAAAATTGCTTCTGGATGTACTTTGAGGCCTGGGATGAAGGTGCATGCCCCCAGAGACAACTTGCACTTTTGTGCCATGTTTATAAGGGTACTCTAGATTATAGAGTGCTTAAATTTACAGAACCACTCATGTAGGCTGCCAATACATTTGAGAAGTAGCTAGTGGTTAAAACCTCTTAGAGTAATTTTTTTTCTCCTGATCTGATTAGTTGGATGACAAATTTCCATTCAGTGCCCAGAGGCTACAGGAGAAGGTAGAACTACAATGGATTACACCGAAGATTTTTAAAGATATGAGAAACTTGTAGGCAGGTCAAGATGCAACAGTTAGAACAGGACATGGAACAACGGACTGGTTCCAAATTGGGAAAGAAGTACATCAAGACTGTATATTGTCACCCTGCATATTTAACTTATATGCAAAGTTCAGTTCAGTCGCTCAGTCATGTCCGACTCTTTGTGACCCCATGGACTGCAGCATGCCAGGCCTCCCTGTCCATCCCCAACTCCCGGAGTTTACTCAAACTCACATCCATCGAGTTGGTGATGCCATCCAACCATCTCATCCTCTGTCGTCCCCTTCTCCTCCTGCCTTTAATCTTTCCTAGCATCAGGGTCTTTGCTAATTAGTCAATTCTTCACATCAGGTGGCCAAAATATTAGAGTTTTAGCTTCAACATCAGTCCTTCCAATGAATATTCAGGACTGATTTCCTTTAAGGACTGATTGGATCTCCTTGCAGTCCAAGGGACACTCAAGAGTCTTCTCCAAAACTACAGTTCAAAAGCATCTTTATAGTCCAACTTTTGCATCCATACATGACTACTGGAAAAACCATAACTTTGACTAGATGGACCTTTGTTGGCAAAGCAATGTCTCTGTTTTTTAATATGCTGTCTAGGTTGGTCATAACTTTTCTTCCAAGGAGTAAGCATCTTTTAATTTCATGGCTGCAATAACCATCTGAAGTGACTTTGGAGCCCAAAGAAAAATAAAGTTTGTCACTATTTCCCCATCTATTTCCCATGAAGTGATGGGACCAGATGCCACGATCTTAGTTTTCTGAATGTTGAGTTTTAAGTCTACTTTTTCACTCTCTTCTTTCACTTTCATCAAGAGGCTCTTTAGTTTGTCTTCACTTTCTGCCATAAGGGTGGTGTCATCTGCATATCTGAGGTTATTGATATTTCTCCTGGAAATTTTGATTCCAGCTTGTACTTCAGCAGCTTGTGCTTCATCCAGTCCAGCATTTCTCATATGCAGAGTACATCATGCCAAATGCTGGGCTGGATGAAACACAAGCTGGAATCAAGATTGCCAGGAGAAATATCAATAACCAAAATACATAATTGGCACCACCTATATGGCAGAAAGTGAAAAGGAATTAAAGAACACCTTGATAAAAGTGAAAGAGGAGAATGAAAAAGTTGGTTAAAACTCAACCTTCAAAAATGAAGATCATGGCATCTGGTCCCATCACTTCATGGCAAACAGATGGGGAAACAATGGAAACAATGACAGACTTTATTTTCTTGGGCTCCAAAATCACTGCAGATGGTAACTGCAGCCATGAAACTAAAAGACACTTGCTTCTTGGAAGAAAAGCTATAACAAACCTAGACAGAATATTAAAAAGCAAAAACATTACTTTGTTGACAAAGGTCTATATAGTCAAAGCTATGGTTTTTCCAGTAGTCATGTATGGATGTGATAGTTGAACCATAAAGAAAGCTGAGGGCCAAAGAATTGATGCTTTTAAACTGTGGTGTTGGAGAAGACTCTTGAGAGTCCCTTGGACTGCAAGGAGATCCAACCAGTCCATCCTAAAGGAGATCAGTCCTGGGTGTTCATTGGAAGGAGTGATGCTGAAGCTGTAACTCCAATACTTTGACCACCTCATGTGAAGAGTTGACTCATTGGAAAAGACTCTTATGCTGGGAGGGACTAGGGGCAGGAGGAAAAGGAGATGACAAAGGATGAGATGGTTAGATGGCATCACCGACTCAACTGACATGAGTTGGAGCAAGCTCTGGGAGATGGTGAAGGACAGGGAAGCCTGGCTGCTGCAGTCCGTGGGGTAGCAAACAGTTGGACACAATTGAGCAACTGAACAACAACCCTGACGATCTCATTCTAGAGTCCCTTTATAGAGATACTCTCTTTAATTAGACCACCCACCTTTTTTGAGCCTGAGGCTTATTCTGCTATTGCTCAAGCTTAGGAGACCACTTAGTCCAAAGCTCAAAGTCACCATCTTCAGTAAATCACCTCGAAACAGCATCAGTACTTAGTTTTATTTAGATTTTAATCTGATCATTTATACCATTTTATCAGTACTTTCATGTCTTTAAGGTCACACATGTATGATACACACACAGAGAAAGCTGTGCTGGAGCTGACTTACACTGGTTCTCAATACTGAGCTCTTAACATCTCTTCCCAAGTATGCATTGTGGTGTAATGTTGGCACTTTAAAATCAGCCGTGGTGGGAGTGCTCATACCACAAAATTTGACAAATACAATAAATTGGTGTGCTTTTTTCTAGAAAGCCAACTGTTGAATATTTAGCAGCACATAGCAGTATACTTATACAGTCCCATATTTTTCTTACATTTCTCAGGAGGATTGGTCTATCTAGCAAATAGAATTGTTTTTGCTCCTTCCTCTCCGGTACTGCAGACCTTGCTTTCACTTGAAACCAACTGTGTTTACCTAAGATATATGCTAGTTTTCTTTTGCTTTTGATAGTTTCTCAAAAATAAATATTTCAAATAATTTAAATCTAGATCTAGACTCTCCTTTTTTGGTTTCCAATAACTTCATTTTAGTTTTCAAAAATACCCTCTCAGGTTGTTATTATTATTATTTCTCTATTTTGTGGATGAAGAAACTGAGACTAATCAAGATTATATAACATGAGGTTATATAATTTATTTATTACATAAACATAAGGTTTATTACATAAACATAAGGTTTACACACCTAGAAAGAACCAGAGTGTGTTTGTCGCTCAGTCATGTCTGACTCTTTGCAACCCCATAGACTATAGCCCACCAGACTCCTCTGTCCGTGGCATTCTCCAGGCAAGAATACTGGAGTGGTTTGCCATTCCCTTCTCCAGGGTATCTTCCCAATCCAGGGAACAAACTCGGGTCTCCCACATTGTAGACAGATTCTTAACTGTCTGAGCCACCAGGGAAGCCCAGAGAGGGATAGAACAAAATTTCAACTCAGGTCTAACTCTAAAGCCATCCTGCCTCAAGTGACTCTTTTCTATTTCCTAAAACTGACTAGTTTTTCACAATCTTCTCTTACTAATCTTTTCTTCTTCCATAGTCTTTTTTAATATCTACATTTTTTCCTTCTGTTTCAAAATAATAATTTTCCAAAGCATTTTCATGAAAAATAAAGCCAGGGCATGTTCTGGAGTTAATTTAGTCTTGGAAATGACAAGCATTATAGCCTCCTTTTTAGAGATCCATATGTACAATGACATATCAAGAACTCTAAACAGGACTCCAATTTTAAAAATCTCTCTAACTTTATTGACAGCTTCCTGGTCAACTATCTCTTTAAACTCCAAATTAACTGCATGGAACTTCCTTTTATTTTTATTTTATTTCCCGCAATGCATTTCTGAAAATTGAGTTACAAAGAAACTTAGGAATAATGTTATGTTTGGATGCCATATTCTTAATGAGGCATTTATCATTAAATAAATTATGAATATCACCAATAATCTTTCTATAAAGTAAAGCTGCCAAGTTTTAAAATACTAAAACAGTACAAATAGACTGTATATTTGATTATTGAATAGACCATTGTACTATAGAAAAATTCACATCTTATGGAATATGCAATCCTGCTATCTCATAAATTTGATCTGAAACTAGTATTTGGTCATAATAAACATGATTAAACCTTCAAAGAGCCATTGACTTCTAGGACGTTAGAAGGACTTTGGATATTGGTGGAAACCCTCAAAGGGAATAAGTGTGTTAATATGGCAACTCATAGATGATGACTATTGCCTTTACTTAATTTATATTTTAACTATTGCTATTGCAACTCTATAATTTTATTTGTACTATAATTGTATAGCATGTCAAATTAAACCTGGTCTTTGTGGGCTTGTTATACAAACTATCATTTTTTCATACCGATGCTGTTTGAAAACTAAACTCTGAATTTCAAGCAGTCAGCTAAGAGATGAACACTAGAACTTGACACTCTACTTTATCTGGCAAGTAGAACAAGAAGATTGGTCCAAACACACACTGAAATCAGAAACTATATATAATTATATATATATATCAGTTCAGTTCAGTTCACTGGCTCAGTTGTGTCCGACTCTTTACAACCCCATAAATCGCAGCACGCCAGGCCTCCCTGTCTATCACCAACTCCCAGAGTCCACTCAGACGCATGTCCATTGAGTCAGTGATGCTATCCAGCCATCTCATCCTTTGTCGTCCCCTTCTCCTCCTGCCCCCAATCCCTCCCAGCATCAAGGTCCTTTCCAATGAGTCAACTCTTCGCATGAGGCGGCCAAAGTACTGGAGCTTCAGCTTTAGCATCATTCCTTCCAAAGAAATCCCAGGGCTGATCTCCTTCAGAATGGACTCGTTGGATCTCCTTGCAGTCCAAGGGACTCTCAAGAGTCTTCTTCAACACCAGAGTTCAAAAGCATCAATTCTTCTGTGCTCAGCTTTCTTCACTGTCCAACTCTCACATCCATACATGACCACTGGGAAAACCATAGCCTTGACTAGACAGAATTTGGTTAGCAAAGTAATGTGTCTGCTTTAGAATATGCTACCTTGGTTGGTCATAACTTTTCTTCCAAGGAGCAAGCATCTTTTAATTTCATGGCTGCAGTCACCATCTGCAGTGATTTTGGAGCCCAAAAAATAAAGTCTGACACTATATCCACTGTTTTCCCATCTATTTCTCATGAAGTGGTGGGACTAGATGCCATGATCTTCATTTTCTGAATGTTGAGCTTTAAGCCAACTTTTTCACTCTCCACTTTCACTTTCATCAAGAGGCTTTTTAGTTCCTCTTCACTTTCTGCCAGAAGGGTCGTGTCATCTGCATATCTGAGGTTATTGATATTTCTCCTGGCAATCTTGATTCCAGCTTGTGCTTCTTCCAGCCCACCATTTCTCATGATGTACTCTGCATAGAAGTTAAATAAGCAGGGTGACAATATACAGCCTTGACAGACTACTTTCCCTATTTGGAACCAGTCTGTTGTTCCATGTTCAGTTCTAACTGTTGCTTCCTGACATGTATATAGGTTTCTCAAGAGGCAGGTGAGGTGGTCTGGTATTCCCATCTCTCTCAGAATTTTCTACAGTTTATTGTGATTCACATAGTCAAAGGCTTTGGCATAACCAATAAAGCAGAAATAGATGTTTTTCTGGAACTCTCTTGCTTTTTCGATGATCCACCAGATGTTGGCAATTTGATATTTGGTTCCTCTGCCTTTTCTAAAACCAGCTTGAACATCAGGAAGTTCACGCTTCACGTATTGCTGAAGCCAAGCTTGGATAATTTTGAGCATTACTTTACTAGCATGTGAGATGAGTGCAATTGTGCAGTAGTTTGAGCATTCTTTGGCATTGCTTTTCTTTGGGACTGGAATGAAAACTGACCTTTTCCAGTCCTGTGGCCACTGCTGAGTTTTCCAAATTTGCTGGCATATTGAGTGCAGCACTTTCACAGTATCATCTTTCAGGATTTGAAATAGCTCCACTGAAATTCCATCACCTCCACTAGCTTTGTTCGTAGTGATGCTTCCTAAGGCCCACTTGATTTCACATTCCAGGATGTCTGGCTCCAGGTGAGTGATCACATCATTGTGATTATCTGGGTTGTGAAGCTCTTTTTTGTACAGTTCTTCTGTGTATTCTTGCCACCTCTTCTTAATATCTTCTGCTTCTGTTAGGTCCAAACCATTTCTGTCCTTTATCGAGCCCATCTTTGCATGAAATGCTCCCTTGGTATCTCTAATTTTCTTGAAGAGATCTCTAGTCTTTCCCATTCTGTTGTTTTCCTCTATTTCTTTGCATTGATTGCTAAAGAAGGCTTTCTTATCTCTTCTTGCTATTCTTTGGAACTCTGCATTCAGATGCTTTTATCTTTCCTTTTCTCCTTTGCTTTCACCTCTCTTCTTTTCACAGCTATTTGTAAGGCCCCCCCAGACAGCCATTTTGCTTTTCTGCATTTCTTTTCCATGGGAATGGTCTTGATCCCTGTCTCCTGTACAGTGTCACAAACCTCATTCTATAGTTCTTCAGGTACTCTGTCTATCAGATCTAGGCCCTTAAATCTCTCACTTCCACTGTATAATCATAAGGGATTTGATTTAGGTCATACCTGAATGGTCTAGTGGTTTTCCCTACTCTCTTCAATTTGAGTCTGAATTTGGTAATAAGGAGTTCATGATCTGAGCCAGCTACAGTCAGCTCCTGGTCTTGTTTTTGTTGACTGTATAGAGCTTCTCCATCTTTGGCTGCAAAGAATATAACCAATCTGATTTCAATGTTGACCCTCTGGTAATGTCCATGTGTAGAGTCTTCTCTTGTGTTGTTGGAAGAGGGTGTTTGCTATGACCAGTGCATTTTCTTGGCAGAAATCTATTAGTTTCCCCTGCTTTACTCCGCATTCCAAGGCTAAATTTGCCTGTTACTCCAGGTGTTTCTTGACTTCCTATGTTTGCATTCCAGTCCCCTATAATGAAAAGGACATCTTTTTTGGGTGTTAGTTCTAAAAGGTCCTGTAGGTCTTCATAGAACCATTCAACTTCAGTTTCTTCTGCGTTACTGGTTGAGGCATAGACTTGGATTACTGTGATATTGAATGGTTTGCCTTGGAAATGAACAGAGATCATTCTGTCATTTTTGAGATTGCATCCAAGTACTGCATTTCAGACTCTTGTTGACCATGATGGCTACTCCATTTCTTCTGAAGGATTCCTGCCCGCAGTAGTAGATATAATGGTCATCTGAGTTAAATTCACCCATTCCAGTCCATTTTAGTTCACTGATTCCTAGAATGTCGACGTTCACTCTTGCCATCTCTTGTTTGATCACTTCCAATTTGCCTTGATTCATGGACCTGACATTCCAGGTTCCTATGCAATATTTCTCTTTACAGCATCAGACCTTACTTCTATCACCAGTCACATCCACAGCTGGGTATTGTTTTTGCTTTGGCTCCATCCCTTCATTCTTTCTGGAGTTATTTCTCCACTGATCTCCAGTAGCGTGTTGGGCACCTACTGACCTGGGGAGTTCCTCTTTCAGTATCCTATCATTTTGCCTTTTCCTACTGTTCATGGGGTTCTCAAGGCAAGAATACTGAAGTGGTTTGCCATTCCCTTCTCCAGTGGACCACATTCTGTCAGACCTCTCCACCATTTCCCACCCATCTTGGGTTGCCCCGTGGGCATGGCTTGGTTTCATTGAGTTAGACAAGGCTGTGGTCCTAGTGTGATTAGATTGACTAGTTTTCTGTGAGTATGGTTTCATTGTGTCTGCCCTCTGATGCCCTCTTGCAACACCTACCATCTTACTTGGGTTTCTCTTACCTGGGGCGTGGGGGTATCTCTTCACGGCTGCTCCAGCAAAGCACAGCCGCTGCTCCTTACCTTGGATGAGGGGTATCTCCTTATCTCTGCCCTTCCTGACCTCAATGTGGTATAGCTCCGCTAGGCCCTCCCACACCTGCGCAGCCACCACTCCAAGGCCAGGGGCGCCGGCCCGGAGGAGCAACCCTAGGAGCAGTGGCTGCGTGGGTGTAGGAAGGCATGGTTTCTGTAGGTAAGTTAAATGTAATTCTTATTTTTTCTCCTCTACAAGTAAGGTTCCCTGCCTCTCATCTGTCTTTCAAGACTTTACCTTTGATTTTCTGTCATTTGAAAATGACAAGCCTAAGTGTAGTATTTCTGGTAATTTTCCTGCATGGTGTGCTATAAGCTTCCTGGATCTGTAGTTTGGTATCTGACATTAATCTAGGGAAATTCCCAGTTATTACTGTTTCAAGTATTTCTTCTTGTTTTGGAATTCCCATTATGCATATGTTACACCTTTTCCTTGGAAGAAAAGTTATGACCAACCTAGATAGTATATTCAAAAGCAGAGACATTACTTTGCTGACTAAGGTCCGTCTAGTCAAGGCTATGGTTTTTCCAGTAGTCATGTATGGATGTGAGAGTTGGACTGTGAAGAAGGCTGAGCGCCAAAGAATTGATGTTTTTGAACTGTGGTGTTGGAGAAGAGTCTTGAGAATCTGTTGGACTGCAAGGAGATCCAACCAGTCCATTCTGAAGGAGATCAGCCCTGGGTGTTCTTTGGAAGGAATGATGCTAAAGCTGAAGCTCCAGTACTTTGGCCACCTCATGTGAAGAGTTAACTCATTGGAAAAGACTCTGATGCTGGGAGGGATTGGGGGCAGGAGGAGAAGGGGACGACCGAGGATGAGACGGCTGGATGGCATCACAGACTCGATGGACATGCGTTTGAGTGATCTCCGGGAGATGGTGATGGACAGGGAGGCCTGGTGTGCTGCGATTCATGGGGTCGCAAGGAGTCGGACGTGACTGAGCGACTGAACTGAACTGAACACCTTTTGTAGTTGTCCCAGAGTTTTTGGACATTCTTTCTGATTATTTTCCATCGTTTTTTTGCTTTTCAGCTTTACTTTCTTACTGAGATAGCCTCAGGTTCAAAGAGTGCTTCCTCAGCCATGTTTGGTCTACTAATATGTCTATCAAAAGCATTCTCCACTTCTGTTACATTATTTTTTATCTCTGCATTCATTTTTATTTTTCTCTTAAACTTTCTATCTCTCTGCTTGCATGTTTCTCATTTCTCCTTCTCTTTCCACTTCTTCAGTGAAACAGGATGGCTAAAGTAGTCTGGAGTTGGGTATTTTCCTTATTCCATGTCAGTTAGGCAGTTATAAAGCCCCGGCAAGTTAGGTTCTAGCTAAGTAATTTTTCTTAAGGACAGATCTTGTTGAAAACAGAGTGCTCTGACACATCTCAGTATGATTCCTTTACCCCTCCCCTTGCCAGAAGCACAAGGAAAGTTTTCTCCAATATTCACTGTGAGAACCAGGTCAAGCTACTAATAAAATTCACAAAAGTGTGGGGACCCCCTTATGTCTGAATGCTCCTGGAATTTTGAATTTTCAGAAGTTGTCTACACTGAGCCTTCAGCAATTCATCAATTCCATTTTAGGTTTTCTCTCTCTGGTGGTACCAGTTTCCATAAGGCTACTGTTTATGAGTTTCTGTAGTGGTAAGTTATGACTCTCTGCACTTGTCTGTCAGTCTCTCCACTTTGGGGGGCAGCAGTTTACCCTGCGACCTCACTTCTCTTGTGGATCTAAGAAGAGTTGATTTTTCAATATGTTCAGCTTTTATTTGTTGTTGGAATGAAATGGCAACCTCCAGTCTTCTTATATGCCAGACTGGAAATTGTCGTTTGGGATCTGGGGATTATTGACAGTCTAGACTTGTGTTGACTTGAATACTCTTCAAATCTCTTTTTAGTTTATAACCATTTTTGCAAAGGAGAAACATTCTGTTGGTACTTTTATTGAAGCTTTCAGCTGTACTCAACAACACTTTTTTCAAACTTTTGTTAAACTTGAATCATCTCTAAAATTTAGTTGTGTGTTTTTTTTTTTTTTTTAATCTCTATCAGTCCGCTTGCTTGGTGAGTTTTCTACACTGGAAAAGATAAACTGATAATTTCTCTTTTTTATTCTAGTTATATTTCTGGTCCCTTGTCTTTTCATCTTTTTCATTTGTTCTCAGAGGATACTGTCTTTGTTCTTATAATTAAGGTCAAACAGACTTCTTGTCTCTCTGACCTTTTCTCTTTGGGTTTTCTTCATAGACTCCTTTCTCTTTCTTATCTTATCTGATAGCAAACAATGTCTCATATCCCTTGATAACTTGGATTTTTTTTCATATAATTTAAATTATCAATTGGTTACCTCTATTATATGAAAAAAATTAATGAAGAATCTAGCTAGGGAAGATCTCTTATTGGCCCGGTTAATCTTTACATATTAGATCCAAACTTTGGATCCCAGTTTTTCTCCGCTTACAGATTTATAATTTGGTGGACACAATTTAACCCAGAGTGTAACTCATTTAGAAGTTACACACTTAAAACATCTGGTGAAAATAGAGTCACAAAGTTTAATGATTTATCATTAGTTGCCATCTGGTATCTTCTCTTGATGGAACTGAAGCTTTCCTTGTAGTAGGATGTTTTGCTATCAATTGGCCATCCTTAAATTTCAGAATTAAATATATACAAATAAAGCATCTTTTATTGTTCTAATAGTTTTTTGTTCTTTGCTTATTTGATTTCTCCTGTTCCATGTTCTTACGTTAGGATTTTTCAATATTATGAGTTGGCACCTTTTAGAAATTTGGGTACTTACTGATATTTGTTAATTTTTAAAAATTTGTTTATCATTGATATGCTGATAATGTCAAGTATAAATTGATCTCCCCACTTTTCCAGAGATAAAAGCCATCATATCTTCTATATTCAAATATTATGAAATGTTATAATTCTGTGAGACTAACCACATTTTACTCCTGATCTTTAAATTCTTACTAATTTTTCTTCTATTTTAAGTGTAATTTTAGATACAGATCATAAGTATTTACCTACACTAGGAAAACAATGTGATTAATGTTCAGTCTTCAAGTATTTTAAATATTTAGCAAATTGATACCAGTGGTTATATTCATTATTTAATACTTAAAATGATGTCTCCTGGACATTTCTAGTTGAAGTCAATGTGTTGTTTAGATACACTGTCTAAATTATATTCATGGTAATAATAGCTCCTACTGAGTGCCCATTATGTGACAGTAACCCTACATATTTTTAAACCTTTTAAAAAACTATTTTATAGATAAGAAAGCTAAAGTTTATAGAAGTTAATTAATTTGCTCAAATTGTGCTTATATGTATGGAAAATTCATGACATGAACCCAGATTTTTACAACTCCAAATCTTATGTCCTTTATTCTATAGCATTACCTCTCCGTTGTACAAGTGAGCCATCTCTTCAGTGATTGTGATGTCTGATTATTATCTTAACTCTCTACCTCATTTTTCCTGTCTAAATTATTAATGTGTGGCAGAACCAATGAACCTGGCACAGTAAATCCAGTTATTTACTCTCTAAGTGACTGATATAGATCACTGGATGGTCATTAACACCATGGCTGTTAATATACACTACAAAAGGTGGCTGAAATATTTCAGAATGAATCAGCTCTGGAATGAAGACACCACGTATGGTGTTTCCCAGCATTCCTTGATGAAACTTAGAGCACAAGGTTTGGGGTCACAAGGTTGAATTGAGACTCTGCTCCACTACTTACTGGATGTGTAATATTGCACAATTCACTCAACCTCTCTGAGTTTTTTTCACATCTATTAAACAGAATGGGGATACTGATCTCATAGTGTTGTCTAGTAGATTAAATGAGATATATATGTACAAAGGAGCTTCCCAGGTGGCACTAGTGGTGAAGAACCAGCCTGCCAATGCAGGAGACATGAGAGACATCAGTTTGATCCTTGGATCACAAAGATCCCCAGGAGGAGGTCATGGCAACCCGTTCCAGTATTCTTGCCTGGAGAATCACATGGACAGAAGAGCCTGGTGGGCTACAGTCCATAGCGTCACACAGAGTGAGACATGACTGAAGCAATTTAGTATCCACGCAATGTGTATAAAAGTGTATTACCTTCTAAAGAGCACTCCATAAATTTAAGGTATGATAATTATTATATTAGAGCAGCCAGCCATCTGTTGTGTGTCTGAGTCTGTTGAGATCCCATACACTGTAGCCCACCAAGCTCCTCTGTCCATGGGGTTCTCCAGGCAAGAATGCTGGGGTGGGTTGCCATTTCCTTCTCCAGGGGACCTTCCCAGCCCAGGTATCAAAAATCCACGTCTCCTGCATTGGCAGGTGGATTCTTTGCCAATGAGCCACCAAGGAAGTGCTTTTAGAGTGGCTGTCACTGGTAAATTCTAATGATACTGAGATTACTTGGAAAAGAGAGAAAATGTGTTGCATGCTACTGTTCTATTATTTAAATCTTTTCACACTTAGACTCCTACGTTGCTTTACAGTCTGGATCTTGCTTAACTTTCTGTTTGCAACTTAACATCCTGCAGATGATTTATCACTTGCTTTACCATCTGTGCTTCTATAAAATCTAGGTTACATTATAGGATTTTTGTGTATTTAGTGTCCTATGAAGGTTTGAATAAATATTTGGGGGATCTTCTAATGTGTGTTTAAGTCTTCTTTCTTCCTTCTATAATATTCCTCAATATTTTGGTATGACAAAAAGGGAGTGTATGAATTAATTAGTAATAATTAATAAGCTTTTGACTGTGACATATGCTAAATACAATCAAATCCCATAGGGCAACACATACAGCATGTTACAAGTCTGTCACAATATGTATGATTTATGTATGTAAATACTAGATCGTAATCAATCTTCATTTGAAGAAATCACATATTTATAAAACAAAATAAGTCAGCATTTAACATTACTTCTGTCATCAGCAATATTATCTGAAGCTATCTTATTTTACTATATCATTAGAATAATCAATTATGGTGCTTACAGAGAAAAACACTTCATATAGAAATTTCAGAGTAAGATGATATAAAATAAGAAGTTGCTTTTTTAATGACATATTTTTTCTTTATTCCAAGTAAAATGCACAATAAGCAATAACTAAAGGGGCAATCTGATGGTCCATTGACAAATTTTAGTGGGTAATTTCCTGTGGAAAGTATACATAGTTGACATATTCCTACAAAAACACTCTGTGTGTTTTAATTAGGGAGATTTGATAATAGTAAACTATTTCAGATTTAATGTTAAAACAAAGATGTAGCACACAAAGCAAAATTGAACAAAGGTCCAAATGGAATATTATTAAAATGTCAAAGTGAGTAAGCAGATGGAGTTTGTATGGCTCAGTGGATTAGTCACCAGGCCCCATTACCTTGGGGACTCTAGTGCAATCCAGTCTCAGTAGAATGATCAGAAAGTAAAAATAAAGGGTATACGCAGAAGCAAATAAATCATTTCATTTGTGTTCCCAACTGAAACCGGCTTTTTTAAATATTTCTTTTTCTTTCTTTAATCACAAGACTACAGGAAGATTACAATACAGCTACATTTATTTTTATCAGAGTTTCTTTTCCTCTAAGATTGTGGAAATGAAAATAGAAGGAGCGATTGGAAACTATGCAGATTTGTCATGCTCTTCACGTAACAGAACACGTACCCTGCAGAGACTGGGTGAAAGCACTGCTCTCTCTAATGGAGCTTCCTGCACAATACACCAAGGAACATTCGGGGAGGTGCCACTCTTAAGTGGTGACTCTGTAACAATCCCATAAAGAAGAAATTAAGATTTTTTTTAACTGTCTTTCATCCTGGTCATCTCGCTAAAGCAATTACTACTACCTACTCTTTGCAGACACAAATTGAAATGTAGCCATTTACAGCTCTTCCGAATTTCTGACAAATCACTTTGACTTTTATTATGGCTCTACAGTTTAACACACATCAAGACTCACAATCTGTACTGGTAAGTTAAGATTTAGAACACGAACACACATCCTGCAGGAAAAATTAGAATTGGTAGAAAGGCTTTTTCCTAGATCAAATCAAAGTATTGCTTGGATATTTTATGATAAAAAGAAAGTAATTGCATGTTACACACTAGAGTTTGTGAAGTGTACTTTCTGGATAACTTTTTGGTAAGTGCTCAGAACAGTTTGTGTGGCACTCCACTGCATAAAATAAACACTTGCTGAATGCAGATTTCCACCCCCCACCCCCCTCCCGGCCATAAGTAGCTCTTGAGACAGCAGCTGCGGTGTAATTGTGCACCCATTATTACTCTAGGCATGAAAGTCAAAGCAAGCCCAAAGAGTAAGAGGACACAACCGAATCTACTGAGAAAATTATGTTGATTTGGGGGGATACCATAGTGAAACACAGGCTTCTATTGAAATGTGGTCTGCTCTTTGAAAATTCAATGCACCCGTTTGTACTCAATGGGCTTCCTAGGGGGCACTAGTGGTAAAGCACCCACCTGCCAATATATGAGACGCAAGGGCTGCAGGTTTGATCCCCTGGGTTGGCAAGATACCCTGGAGTAGGAAATGGCACCTCACTCCAGTACTCTTGCCTGAGAAATCCCATGGGCAGAGGAGCCTGGCAGGCTACCGTTCATGGGGCTGCAAAAAGTCCAATACGACTGAGCACATACATACCTCATATGTACCTACCATACCTATTGGCACTAAATATGTGTCTGTGTGCATACAGGGTTCTGCAAAGACTCAGAACCAAGAGAATTTTATATACATATATAATTCTAAATATATGTGGCAATATTTGTCAAGATACTGCAATAAAAGACTAAACTGAAATTAGAATAGGAATCTTATATAGCTACTTAGTGCCAATTACATTACCACATTGTTTCCTCCCTGCAAGACTGATAAATCTACAAGCACCCAGAGCCCAAGAGACCTGAACATGACTGGTAAAAATTGGAAATCAATAGGTGTCTATAATCACAAACAAATGGCATCTTTTCCATTAGAGTTAAGGAAGACAGGCATCACGGAGCTCAAACAGCACTGTTGCACACAGGGCTAAATGATGTCCTTTCTCCTTGGCCTGCCTGGATGTTCCTAGTTGGACACACCTGTTTGTTCATTTGTATGTTTAACATTGTGCTTAGTGGCTCAGTTTTGTCAGACTCTTTGCGACCCCATGGACTATAGCACGCCAGGCTCCTCTGTCCATGGGGATTCTCCAGGCAAAAATACTGGAGTGGGTTGCCATGCCCTCCTTCAGGACATCTTACCAACCCAGGAATTGAACCCAGGTCTCCCACATTGCAGGCAGATTCTTTTACCAGCTGAGCCACCAGGGAACCCCAAGAATAGTTGCTTAGAAAAGCAAATTATTCTTTAATTTTATGCAACAAAGGAACTTTGCATTTACCTTATGTTAATTAAATAATGATTTTTTTCAGAATTTACTAGAAATTGGAGGTTGGCTCCAATCTGAAGTTGGCTCCTCTGATTATCTGTACTCCTGGTATCAAGTGAGCAAATGTTTCCAGGCTTTCTGTCAACTCACCATAAATTCATCTCAATTATGGCTTGAGATAAAATCCATTTCCAAAGCTAAGAGGTAATTCAGTCTCCAGGGTCATTTGGTTCTGCCCCTCATTTAAGCAAAATCTACCAATTCAACGTGAAAATGAACATTACTATCCACTAGGGGCCAAGCTAAACCAAACATTTAATTTAGTTGCAAATGCCTGTTTTTTCTGAGTTGAAATTACAAAAGTCTTTTTGTTGTTGCTGTTCTTGATTTTTAGTCCATTTCATGATACATTCAATTCAAAGCTGTCCTTGAGCTCTCTAGCTAAGACAGAAACATACAGTTCAGAGATACAAATGTGCAGTCTTTATGAAAGACACAAATGCCTCCACCCACAGAAAGACAGGTAGTATACTCTGTGACAGCCTCCCCGAGACAAACACGGAAAGAGATGTCACTGTTCAGACAACAGCTCCTTCAAAAGACTTTCAAATGTAAACCGAAGTTATCCTCACAATATTCATGGCTATCCTGTCCACTTTTTGAGCAAAGGAAGATGTAGTGAATTTGATGGGTACCTAGGTCAGTTCTCAAAAAAATAATGCCAACCAGCATATCAATTTTATTTCTAATGGTTTTGAACATATAATATGCCAAGGTACTACCTTTTTAGTGAAAGTGTGTAAAGGTTTTAGGTGTTGCTTGAGTGGGATGACAAATACATGCCTGGATTTAAGGGCATTTTTGAGGTTGAGGTAGTTCTATCTTGAAGGTTCTATAAATCACCATTGATAGTTTCCAGAGATATTGGGACTCAACTAGTTGAAAGAGATGTAGGTAATAGTTACCAATGTCCTGCAGTACACAAAATTCAGATTTAAGAGAAAATTATTTTCTTACAAATTGACTTTTTTGACCCCTTCTACACTGCTTATGTGCAAGTAATTTAGTTTGTAAAAAGGAAATGCTAAAAAAATTTAAAATAAAAAAAAATTTTTTTTAATTAAAAAAAAAAAAAAAAAGGAAATGCTTACTCCAAACAAACAACAAAGAAAAATACCCAGTACAATGTTTTACAAATATGACACATGCGTGCATGCTCGGTTGTGTCCGACTCTTTGTGACCCAATGGACTGTAGCCCACCAGACTCCTCTGTCCATGGGATTTTCCAGGCAAGAGTACTGGACTGGGTTGTCATTTTATCCTCCAGGGGATCTTCTCAAAAACCCAGGGATGGAACTGGTGTCTCCTGCGACTCCTGCATTGGCAGGCAGATTCTTTTACCACTGAGGCACCAAGTAAACAACAAAGAAAAATAACCAGAACCGTGTTTTACAAAGATAATACACTAGACATACAGGATTTGAAAGGCATATAGGATTTTCCATAGAGTTTAACTATGCCTTATCTTTTAGCATCTTGGGCTCCTGCAAAATGATTTTTTTTTAGGAGAAACCTGTGTCTTCCTGCCAGGGATGCAGATAGATTTTTTTCAGGTGTGTACATTCCTTAAGCACAGACTAGTCTAGGGCAGAAGCAGAATGAACATCAGCTTATGGACTCTGCTTTGGGAAAAACGCAAGTACTTCCCCTTGGAGGCTTTAAGAATGGACTTGAGTTCCTCCTCCTCAGGGCTTATTGTATTCTCTCTCCTGGATTCTTATCTCGATTAGTTCTGATAGAGCTGTCTTTCTCAACACAGCTCTCACCCTGCCTATTACTCACACTTGCCAGTGGTTCCTCCGTTGCATGGATTTTGGAAGAAAGGGCAGAGGGAGTCTGAACATTTTAGGCATCCTAGAATGTCCCTAAAAGGCTTCGTCACATCTTCCTAATGTTATTCCTCCTACAGCTCCACAGCATCATTTTCATATTCATCTTCCACTTATATCAATCTGAGCGGCTGAGCCACTCATCAACACTTACCTCAGCAAACGTCCACCCTATGACTTAGGCACTTCACAGGGCTGGCATGTAGCAGATGCCCAATAAACTATGTGACTGAAGGATAGATTATGCGGATGAGAGGAAAACTGTCTTCATGGTACCATTTGAGACTGCTGCCCAGTGAGCAACTCCCTGGAAATTAGAATCCTACAAAATTATTTTCCTTCTGGCTCCTGAGAACACTTCCTGAGCAAGTTGACAAAATACATTTATTTCACAACTGTAAAATTTATAACAAAAAAAAAAGATTCCTTCTTTCCAGGGAAAAAATGGGTGCATTTTATTGTAAGAAGCAACATCTTATGTATTTTCATATACTATGTTTAAACTTCCATTTTTACCAGATAGATCCTCAAATATCCTTGACTTGTGGCTTCCCTGGTGGTTCAGACGGTAAAGACTCTGCCTGCAATATGGGAAACCCAGGTTCGATCCCTCGGTTGAGAAGATCCTCTGGAGAAGGAAATGGCAACCCACTCTGATATTCTTGTCTGGAAAATCCCGTGGACGGAGGAGCCTGACAGTCTAGAGTCCGTGAGGTCTCAAAGAGTTGAACAAGACTGAGTGACTTCACAGATGTTCAGTATGTTTGTGAAAGAGGTTTCTGTAAAGAATCTGTTTTTGCCCTAGGAAAAAGGCGAAATATCAACATTTGGACTGTGTAAAATACAACATTTAAGAGCATTTTTTGGGTCTAGTTCTATTTCTGCTTTTTTTTTAATTTATTGTTTTATTGAAGGACAATTGCTTTACAGAATTTTGATGTTTTCTGTCAAACCTCAGCATGAATCAGCCATAGGTATACATATATACCCTCCCTTTTGAACCTCCCTCCCATCTCCCTCCCCAGCCCACCCCTCTAGGTTGATCAGAGCCCCTGTTGGAGTTTCCTGAGCCATACAGCAAATTCCCTTTGGCTATCTATTTTACATATGAGAATGTAAGTTGCCATGTTACTCTTTCCATACATCTCACTCTCTCCTCCCCTCTCCCCATGTCCATAAGTCTATTCTCTATATCTCTTTCTCTGTTGCTGCCCTTTAAATAAATTCTAAAGTACCAGTTTTCTAGATTCCATATATGTGCATTAGAATATGATATTTACCTTTCTCTTTCTGACTCACTTCACTCTGTATAATAGGTTCTAGGTTCATCCACCTCATCAGAACTGATTCAAATGTCAGTTCTGATGTCAGTTCTTTTTATGGCTGAGTAATATTCCATTGTGTATATGTACTACAACTTCTTTATCCATTCATCTGTCGATGGACATCTAGGTTGCTTCCATGTTCTAGCTATTGTAAGTAGTGCTGTAATGAACAATGGGATACATATGTCTTTTTCAGTTTTGGTTTCCTCAGGGTATATGCCTAGGAGTGGAATTGCTGGGCCGTATGGTGGTTCTATTCCTATTTTTTTAGGAATCTCCATACCTTCTTCCATAGTGACTGTATCAATTTACATTTCCACCAACAGTGCAAGAGCATTCCCTTTTCTCCACACTCTCTCCAGCATTTATTGTTTGTAGACATTTTGGTGATGGCCATTCTGATGGGTGTGAGGTGATATCTCATTGTAGTTATGATTTGCATTTCTCTAATGATGAGTGATGTTAAGCATTTTCCCAAGTGTGTGTTAGCCATCTGTATGTCTTGTTCGGAGAAATGTCTGTTTAGGTCTTTTCCTACTTTTTGATTGGGTTGTTTGTTTTTCTGGCTTTGAGTTGTATGAGCTCCTTGTATATTTTGGAAATTAATCCTTTGTCAGTTGTTTAATTTGCTATTATTTTCTCCTATTTTGAAGATTTTCTTTTCACCTTGCTTATAGTTTCCTCTGCTGTGCAAAAGCTTTTAAGTTTAATCAGGTCCCACTTGTTTACTTTTGTTTTTGTTTCTGTTACTCTAGGAGGTGGGTCATAAACAATTTTGCTTTATGTCATTGAATGTTCTGCCTGTTTTCCTCTAAGAGTTTTATAGTTTCTGGTCTTACATTTAGGTCCTTAATCCATTTTGAGTTTCTTTTTGTGTATGGTGTTAGGAAGTGTTCTAATTTCATTCTTTTACATGTAGTTGTCCAGTTTTCCCAACACCATTTATTGAAGAAGCTGTCTTTGCCCCATTGTATATTCTCGCCTCCTTTGTCAAAAATAAGGTACCCAGAGGTGCATGGGCTTATTTCTGGGCTTTCTATCTTGTTCCACTTATCTATATTTCTGTTTTTTATGCCAGTACTATACTGTCTTGATAACTGGAGCTTTGTAATATAATCTGAAGTCAGGAAGGTTGATTCCTCCAGCTCCATTTTTCTTTGTCAAGACTGCTTTGGCTCTTCAGGGTCTTTTGTGTTTCCATATGAATTGTGAAATTTTTTGTTCTAGTTAAAAAACCATTGGTAATTTTACAGAAGTTGAATTGAATCTGTAGATTGCATTTGGTAGTATAGTCGTTTTCACAGTATTGATTCTTCCTACCCAGGAACATGGAATATCTCTCCATCTATTAATGTTGTCTTTGATTTCTTTCATCAGTGTCTTATAATATTCTGTGTACAGTTCTTTTGCCTCCTTAGGTAAGTTTATTCCTAGATATTTAATTCTTTTTGTTGCAGTAGTGAATGGGATTGATTCCTTAATTTCTCTTTCTGATTTTTCATTGTTAGTATATGGAAATGCAAGTGATTTCTGTGTGTTGATTTTGCTAAATTCACTGATTAGCTCTAGTAATTTTCTGATACTCTCTTTAAGGTTTTCTATGTCATCTTTAGGGTATAATGTTATCTGAAAACAGTAGAGCTTTACTTCTTTTTTTTTCTAATCTGGATTCCTTTTATTTCTTTTTCTTCTCTGATTGCTGCACCTAGGACTTCCAGACCTATGTTGAATAATAGTGGCTAAAGTGGACACCCTTGTTCCTGATCTTAAGAGGAATACTTTAAGTTTTTCACCATTGAGAATAATGTTTGCTGTAGGCTTATCATATATGGTCTTTTCTATGCTGAGGTAGGTTCCTTCTGTGCCTTTTTTTTTTTTTGAAGAATTTTAATTGTAAATGGGTGCTGAATTTTGTCAAAGGCTTTTTCTGCTTCTATTGAGGTTATCATATGGCTTTTATCTTTCAGTTTGTTAATGTGGTGTATCACATTGATTAATTTGTGTTTATTGAAGAATCCTTGCATTCTTGAAATAAACCCAACTTGATCATGGTGTATGAAATTTTTGATGTATTGCTGAATTCTGTTTGCTAAAATTTTCTTGAGGACTTTTGCATCTATGTTCATCAGTGATATTGGTTGAGCTTTCTTTTTTGTATTGTCTTTGTCTGGTTTCGGTATCAGAGTGATGGTGGCCTCTTAGAATGAGTTTGGAAGTGTTCCTTCCTCTGCAATTTTTTGAAAGACTTTTAAAAGATCAGGCATTAGCTCTTCTCTAAATTTGATAGAATTCTCCTGTGAAGCCATCTGGTCTTGGGCTTTTGTTTTTAGGGTTTTTTTGTTTGGTTTTTTTTTTTTTGGTCACAATTTCAATTTCAGTGCTAGTAATTGGGTTGTTCATAATTTCTATTTCTTCCTGGTTCAGTCTTGGAAGATTGAACTTTCCAAAGAATCTGTCCATTTCTTCTAAGTTATCCATTTTATTGCCATATGGTTGTTAATAATAGTCTCATAATCCTTTGTATTTCTGCATTGTCTGCTGTAACCTCTCCTTTTTCATTTCTAATTTTGTTGATTTGATTCTTTTCTCTTTTTTTCTTGATGAGTCTGGCTAAGGGTTTGTCAACTTTGCTTATCTTCTCAAAGAACCAGCTTTTAGTTTTGTTAATCTTCACTATTATTTCTTTCATTTCTTTTTCATTTATTTCTACTCAGATCTTTATGATTTCTTTCCTTCTACTAATTTGGGGGGTTTTTGTTCTTCTTTTTCCAGTTGTTTTAGGTATAAAGTTAAGTTGTCTATTTGATGTCTTTCTTGTTTTTAAGTTAGGATTGTATTGCTGTACACTTCCCTCTTAGAACTGCTTTTTCTGCATCCTGTAGGTTTTGAGTTGTCATGTTTTCATTGTCATTTGTTTCTAGAAAATTTTTAATTTCCTTTTTTGGTTTCAGTAACCTGTTGATTATTTAGAAATGTGTTGTTTAATCTCCATGTGTTTGTGTTTCTTACAGTTTTCTTTTTCTTGTAATTAATATCTAGTCTTATAGGATTATGGTTGGAGAAGATGCTTGATATGATTTCAATTTTCTTAAATTTACTGAGGTTTGATTTGTGACCCAAGATGTGATCTATCCTGGAGAATGTTCCATGTGCACTTGAGAAGAAGGTTTATTCTGCATTTGGATGGAATGTCCTGAAGATATCAATGAGATCCATCTCATCTAATGCATCATTTAAAACATGTGTTTACTTATTAATTTTCTGTTTTGATAATCTGTCCATTGGTGTGAGTGGGGTGTTAAAGTGAAAGTGAAGTCGCTCAGTCGTGTCCGACTCTTTGCGACCCCATGGACTGTACTTACCAGGCTCCTCAGTCCATGGAATTTTCCAGGCAAGAATACTGGAGTGGGTTGCCATTTCCTTCTCCAGAGGATCTTCCTGACCCAGAGATCGAACCTGGGTCTCCCACATTGCCGTCAGATGCTTTACCGTCTGAGCCACCGGGGTGTTAAAGTCTCCTACAATTGTTGTGTTATTATCAATTTCTTGTTTTATATCTATTAGTGTTTGTCTTATGTATTGAGGTGCTCCTATGTTGGATATATATATATATTTACAATTGTTAGGTCTTCATATTGGATTGATCCCTTGATCATTATGTAATGTCCTTCCTTATCTCTTGTAATCTTTATTTTAAGGTCTGTGTTGTCTGATATGAGGATTGCTACTCCAGCTTTCTTTTGCTTCCCATTTACATGGAATATATTTGTCCATCCTCTCACTTTCAATCTATATGTGTCTTTAGGTCTGAAGTGGGCTTCTTGTAGACAGCATATATATGGGTCTTGTTTTTGTATCCACTCAGCCAGCCTGTGTCTTTTGATTGGAGCATTTAATCCATTTATATTTAAAATAATTATTGATATATATGTTCCTATTGCCATTTTCTTAATTGTTTGGAGTTGATTTTGTAGATATTTTTTCTTCTACGTATTTCTTTACTATATAAGTCCATCTAACATTTGTTGTAAAGCTGGTTTGGTGGTACTGAATTCTCTTAACTTTGGCTTGTCTGTAAAGCTTTTTATTTCTCCATCAATTTTGAATGAGATCTTTGCCAGGTACAGTAATCTTGGTTGTAGATTTTTCCCTTTCAGTACTTTAAGTATACCCTCCCATTCCCTTCTGGCCAGCAGAGTTTCTGCTGAAAGATCAGCTGTTAAGGATATGGGGTTTCCCTTGTATGTTACTTGTTGCTTCTCCCTTGAAGCTTTTAATATTCATTCTTTGTGTCTAGTCTTTGTTAGTTTCATTATGTGTCTGGTGGGTTTCTCCTTGGGTTTATCCTGTATGGGACTCTTTGTGCTTCTTGGACTTCATTGACTATTTCCTTTTCCATGTTGGGGAAATTTTATAATCTCTTCAAAATTTTTCTCATACCGTTTCTTTTTCTTTTCTTCTTCTTCTGGGACCCCTATAATTCAAATGTTGGTGCATTTGATATTGTCCCAGTGGTATCTGAGGCTATCCTCAGTTCCTTTAATTCTTTTTACTTTATTCTGCTCTTCAGAAGTTATTTCCACCATTTTATCTTCCAGCTCATTGATTCATTTTTCTGCTTCAAATATTCTGTTATTGATTCTTTCTAGAGTAGTTTTAATTTCAGTAATTGTATTCTTTGTCTATGTTTATTCTTTAATTCTTCTAGGGCTTTGTTAATTGATTCTTGCATTTTCTCCATTTTGTTTTCAAGGTTTTTGATCATCTTTACTATCATTATTCTGAATTCTTTTTCAAGTAGTCTGCCTATTTCCTCTTCATTTATTTGGACTGCTGTGTTTTCTAGTTTGTTCCTTCATTTGTGTATTATTTCTCTGCCTTTTCAATATATTGTTTTTACTTATTGTGTTTGAGGTCTCCTTTTCCCAGGCTTCAAGGTTAAATTCTTTTTTCCTTTTGGTTTCCGCTCTCCTAAGGTTGGTCCAGTGGTTTGTGTAAGCTTCATAAAGGGTGAGATTTGTGCTGAGCTTTTGCTTGTTTGTTTGTCCTCTGATGGGCAACGGTGAGTGAGGTGGCTATCCTGTCTGCTGATGATTGGGTTTGTATTTTTGTCTTGTTTGTTATTTAGATGAGGCGTCCTGCACAGGGTGCTACTGGTGGTTGGGTGATGCTGGGTCTTGTATTCCAATGGTTTCCTTTGTGTGGGTTCTCACTATTTGAAACCCCTTAAGGTTAGTTCTCTGGTAGTCTAGGGTCTTAGAGTCAGTGCTCCCACTCCAAAGGCTCAGGGCTTGATCCCTGGTCAGGAACAAAGATTCCGCAAGCAGTTTTCCTACCAAGTTTTGCATGGGTTTTTTAATATATTCTTTTCCGCTGGTCAGGTACTCCTGTCAGCTCTCAGCTGGTGTTCTGCATGCACTTCTGTGTTTGAAGGTGTATTCTTGATGTATCCATGGAGAGAGATGTACTCCATGTCCACCTACTCCTCTGCCAACTTATTCTCTCTCCATTTCTGCTCTTTATTGGATACAAACATTTACACACACTAAAAAAAGTTTTGAGAGAATCTAATTTTCTTTGACAAGGTATTAGTTAATATTTCATCTTTTAGAGTTTCCTTAGTTAGAACTAGGATTCCCTATGCCAGTTGTTCAATTATACATATTACTATACATATACAGTGTACCAAACTAATTCCCAAAATTCTTCATTAAAATAAACTTGTCATTTGGTGACTGATTTTCTTCATAAAGTTCTGTGTTTGGCATCTTCACATTTTCCAAAATATATGTGTATATCAAAAAAAGTCATTATTCTAAATGTCTTTTTAGTGTAGAGTCCTTTTAATGTTGTACATACATTGCATCTTTGTTTCATGGTAATAAGCAGTTTGTAAAATAGACTTCAAAAAAATTTAGAGTCAGGCATGACTGAACAACTGAACTGAACTGAACTGAGTATGCCCTAACGGAAAGGCAAGAATGTAGGGAAAGAGGCTGTCTCATCTTTTAGTTCACTAATCTTTGGGAGAGCCCAATCAAGGCCAAATCCACCACGGATGACTAAGAGCTGTGGGCATCTCCACAGGTTCAAGAAAGCAAATCCAAAGAAACCTGTTGTATTAAATATTTAAAAATTTTAACATTGCAAGAGGTGTTTATTTTATAGGCACTGCTACAAACTGAGGACTTACCTTAAAATATATCAAATGGAAAACAACTATTTAATTTCATTTTACTTGATGTTTGTAACCAGTTGTGACTTCTTGAACTTGCTTATAAAACTCTGTAAAGCAAAGGTTTACTATAATGAGACATGAACTGTCTCTACCCAACTGTACATACAAATTCTTCCCATAGGAAGCAGTGCTTGCAAGTAGGCTTTAAACCTTCATAAAGCTGCACAATATTTGGCTTTCTGTTAAAATTTTTACAGTCTCTTAGGAAGCTTAACCATAAAAATGCTTATGTGTATAGCCAAACTTTAAACACTGCTGGTTTGGTTATGAGCATTAAATTTTTGACCAGAAAGTTTGGTGGTTTGTGGATGACATCTTTACCTAAATGATATTTTATGATCACATATATAAAACACATTCAGTTTGCTAACATTATAAAATAGGGTTCCATTAAAAATATATATTGGGGGCTTCCCCGGGGGCTCAGTGGTAAAGATCCTGCCTGCCAATGCAGGAGACACAGTTTCAGTCCCTAATCTGGGATGATCCCACATGTCGTGGAGCAACTAAGCCTGAGTGCCACAACTACCGAGCTTGTGCTCTATAGCTCAGAAGCCACAACTACTCAGCCCAAGCACTGCAACTACTGAAGCCCACAGGCTCTGGAGCCAGATCTCTGCAATAAGAGAAGCCCCCACAGTGACAAGCCTATGCATTTCAACTAGAGAATAGCCAACACAGCAATAAAGAACCAGGAAAACCAAAAATAAATAAATAAATATTGTGCCTGCATGCTTAGTTGCTTCAGTCATGTCCAACTTTTCGACCTCATGGACTATAGCCCACAGGCTCCTTTGTTCACGGGATTCTCCAGGCAAGAACAATGAAGTGGGTTGCCATGCCCTCCTCCAGCTAGGAAACTTTACATATATATATATATATATACATAAAATTTTATATTATCAGTTTAGTTCAGTCGATCAGTTGTGTCTGACTCATTATGACCCCATGAATCCCAGCACACCAGGTCTCCCTGTCCATCACCAACTCCTAGAGTTTACCCAAGCTGATGTCGATCGAATCGACGATGCGATCCAGCCATCTCATCCTCTGTCGTCCCCTTCTCCTCCTGACCCCAATCCCTCCCAGCATCAGGGTCTTTTCCAATGAGTCAACTCTTTGCATGAGGTGGCCAAAGTATTGGAGTCACAGCTTCAGCATCAGTCCTTCCAATGAATACCCAGGACTGATCTCCTTTAGGATGGACTGGTTGGATCTCCTTGCAGTCCAAGGGACTCTCAAGAGTCTTCTCCAACACCACAGTTCAAAAGCATCAATTCTTCAGTTCTCAGCTTTCTTCACAGTCCAACTCTCACATCCATACATGACCACTGGGAAAACCATAGCCTTGACTAGATGGACCTTTGTTGGCAAAGTAATGTCTCTGCTTTTTAATATGCTGTCTAGGTTGGTCATAACTTTCCTTCCAAGGAGTAAATGTCTTTTAATTTGATGGCTGCAGTCACCATCTGCAGTGATTTTGGAGCCCCGCAAAATAAAGTCTGACACTGTTTTCACTGTTTCCCCATCATTTGCCATGAAGTGATGGGACCAGATGCCATGATCTTCGTTTTCTGAATGTTGAGCTCTAAGCCAACTTTTTCACTCTCCTCTTCACTTTCATCAAGAGGCTTTTTAGTTCCACTTCACTTTCTGCCATTAGGGTGGTGTCATCTGCATATCTGAGGTTATTGATATTTCTCCTGGCAATCTTGATTCCAGCTTGTGCTTCTTCCACCCCAGCGTTTCTCATGATGTACTCTGCCTAGAAGTTAAATAAGCAGGGTGACGATATACAGCCTTGACGTACTCCTTTTCCTATTTGGAACCAGTCTATTGCTCCATATCCAGTTCTAACTGTTGCTTCCTGACCTGAATATAGGTGTCTCAAGAGGCAGGTCAGGTGGTCTGGTATTCCCATCTTTTTCAGAATTTTCCACAGTTTATTGTCATCCACACAGTCAAAGGCTTTGGCATAGTCAATAAAGCAGAAATAGATGTTTTTCTGGAACTCTCTTGCTTTTTCCATGATCCAGCGGATGTTGGCAATTTGATCTCTGGTTCCTCTGCCTTTTCTAAAACCACCCTGAACATCAGGGAGTTCACAGTTCACGTATTGCTGAAGCCTGGTTTGGAGAATTTTGAGCATTACTTTACTAGCATGTGAGATGAGTGCAATTGTGCAGTAGTTTGAGCATTCTTTGTCATTGCCTTTCTTTGGGATTGGAATGAAAACTGACCTTTTCCAGTCCTGTGGCCACTGCTGAGTTTTCCAAATTTACTGGCATATTCAGTGCAGCGCTTTCACAGCATCATCTTTCAGGATTTGAAAACAGTTCAACTGAAATTCCATCACCTCCACTAGCTTTGTTCATAGTGATGCTTTCTAAGGCCCACTTGACTTCACATTCCAAGATGTCTGGTTCTAGATTAGTGATCTCATCATCATGACTATCTGGGTCATGAAGATCTTTTTTGTACAGTTCTTCCATGAAGGTCAGGAATGGTGGCAATAAGGAGATACCCCTCATCCAAGGTAAGGAGCAGTGGCTGTGCTTTGCTGGAGTAGCCATGAAGAGATACCCCCACACCCCAGGTAAGAGAAACCCAAGTAAGATGGTAGGTGTTGCAAGAGGGCATCAGAGGGCAGACACAATGAAACCATACTCACAGAAAACTAGTCAATCTAATCACACTAGGACCACAGCCTTGTCTAACTCAATGAAACCAAGCCATGCCTGCGGGGCAACCCAAGATGGGAGGGTCATGGTGGAGAGGTGTGACAGAATGTGGTCCACTGGAGAAGAGAATGGCAAACCACTTCAGTATTCTTGCCTTGAGAACCCCATGAACAGTAGGAAAAGGCAATATGATAGGATACCAAAAGAGGAACTCCCCAGATCATTAAGGCCCAATATGCTACTGGAGATCAGAGGAGAAATAACTCCAGAAAGAATGAAGGGATGGAGCCAAAGCAAAAACAATACCCAGCTGTGGATGTGACTGGTGATAGAAGCAAGATCGGATGCTGTAAAGAGCAATATTTCATAGGAACCTGGAATGTCAGGTCCATGAATCAAGGCAAATTGGAAGTGGTCAGACAAGAGATGGCAAGGGTGAACGTCAACATTCTAGGAATCAGTGAACTAAAATGGACTGGAATGGGTGAATTTGACTCAGATGACCATTATATCTATATCTATATTACTTCAGGCAGGAATCCCTCAGAAGAAATGGAGTAGCCATCATGGTCAACAAAAGAGTCCGAAATGCAGCACTTGGATGCAGTCTCAAAAATGACAGAATGATCTCTGTCTGTCTCCAAGGCAAACCATTCAATATCACAGTAATCCAAGCCTATGCCTCAAGCAGTAATGCTGAAGAAACTGAAGTTAAAGGGTTATATGAAGACCTATAAGACCTAGAACTAACACCCAAAAAAGATGTCCTCTTCATTATAAGGGACTGGAATGCAAACATAGGAAGTCAAGAAACACCTGGAGTAACAGGCAAATTTGGCCTTGGAATGCAGAATGAAGCAGGACAAAGACTAATAGAGTTTTGCCAAGAAAATGCACTGGTCATAGCAAACACCCTCTTCCAACAACACAAGAGAAGACTCTACACATGGACATCACCAGATGGTCAACACCAAAATCAGACTGATTATATTCTTTGCAGCCAAAGATGGAGAAGCTCTATACAGTCAGCAAAAACAAGACCAGGAGCTGACTGTGGCTCAGATCATGAACTCCTTATTACCAAATTCAGACTTAAATTGAAGAAAGTAGGGAAAACCGCTAGATCATTCAGGTATGACCTAAATCAAATCCCTTATGATTTTACAGTGGAAGTGAGAAATAGATTTAAGGGCCTAGATCTGATAGATAGAGTGCCTGATGAACTATGGATGGAGGTTTGTGACATTGTGCAGGAGACAGGGATCAAGACCATCCCCATGGAAAAGAAATGCAAAAAAGCAAAATGGCTGTCTGGGGAGGCCTTACAAATAGCTGTGAAGAGAAGAGAGACGAAAAGCAAAGGAGAAAAGGAAAGATATAGGCATCTAAATGCAGAGTTCCAAAGAATAGCAAGAAGAGATAAAGCCTTCTTCAGCGATCAATGCAAAGAAATAGAGGAAAACAACAGAATCGGAAAGACTAGAGATCTCTTCAAGAAAATTAGAGGTACCAAGGGAACATTTCATGCAAAGATGGGCTCTATAAAGGACAGAAATGGTCTGGACCTAACAGAAGCAGAAGATATTAAGAAGAGGTGGCAAGAATACACGGAAGAACTGTACAAAAACATGCATATATATATATATATAGACAGTTGTATCTGTATTTTAGGTAGGACAAAAGGCATGTTTAAAAGAGTACGTCAAGGCTGTATATTGTCACCCTGCTTATTTAACTTATATGCAGAGTACATCATGAGAAATGATGGGCTAGAAGAAGCACAAGCTGGAATCAAGATTGCCAGGAGAAATATCAATAACCTCAGATATGCAGATGACACCACCATTATGGCAGAAAGTGAAGAACTAACGAGCTTCTTGATGAAAGTGAAAGAGGAGAGTAAAAAAGTTGGCTTAAAGCTCAATATTCAGAAAACTAAGATCTGGTCCCATCACTTCATGGCAAATAGATGGGGAAACAGCAGCAGACTTTATTTTTCTGCGCTCCATAATCACTGCAGATGGTGACTGCAGCCATGAAATTAAAAGATGCTTACTCCTTGGAAGAATAGTTATGACCAACCTAGATAGCAGATTAAAAAGCAGAGACTTCAATTTGCCAATAAAGGTCCATCTAGTCAAAGCTTTGTTTTTTTCCAGTAGTCATGTATGGATGTGAGAATTGAACTATATAGAGAGCTGAGCCCTGGAGAATTGATGCTTTTGAACTGTGGTGTTGGAGAAGACTCTTGAGAGTCCCTTGGACTGCAAGGAGATCCAATCAGTCCATCTTAAAGGAAATCAGTCTTGAATATTCATTGTAAGGAATGATGCTGAAGCTGAAACTCCAATACTGATGCAAAGAGCTGACTCATTAGAAAAGACCCTGATGCAGGGAAAGATGATGGTGGGAGGAGAAGGGAACAATAGAAGATGAGATGGTTGGACAGCATCACTGACTCAATGGACGTGAGTTTGAGCAAGCTCCAGGAGTTAGTAATGGACAGGGAGGCCTGGCATGCTGCAGTCCATGGGGTTTCAAAGAGTCAGATATGACTGAGTGACTGAACTGAACATAACATTTTATATGCATTTAGCTTAAGCAAATTATTCTGTAAAATATCTTAATAAAACATTTTTAATTAAACACCTTATAAAAAGTCACCAAGAAAAGGTAGTTAACTTTTGCCACTGTTTGAAAAACATTGTTAGCCAGTATTGCCTTTCAAATTATAAGGGTGGTTTTCTTCAGTTGACATACAGCTATGATACCAGAAGTGTGATGTTCAGAAATTTGACTATAAACATGATGGCTATGTTTATTTTATCTACAAAAACTTGCTGCACTGAACAATGCAGGATTTTCTACTTCAGTGGTATTGAGTGTTCTTTTTTCTGTACATAAAGCAAAAATGAAAATGATGTAGGAGTCACTGATAAAAATAAATTGGACACTCCAGAGTCTTGGCAATTTGTGTGAGTTCTTAGATTGTCATTGAATTATCATCCTTTTGTGGCTCAGTTCCATGATATTCATCTCCTTGTCACCAGCCTCTTGCTGCTCTTTCAGGCATTCTGACCTGCTCTGTGTCACAAACTTGTACCTCTGTCTCAGCTCCCAGCCTTTACCTGGTGCCCCTTCCTCTCTTTGCTCTGGTACCACCACGTCTCTATCTCATTGTTGGTTTGAAAAGGCAGGAGGCCCTGCTGGGCCCTGAGTGAAGAGCCTGGGTCAGGGTCTGAGGAACGAGCTGCCCTAGGAAGGTGGGAGCTCCCCAGAGCCTGCACAGCTATTCTTCCCACTGCAGCCCTGCCTCCCCGACCCCCAGTCAAGTGCCTGCTACAGACCATGTCCAATCCCTTCTCTGAGGTTTTACCACTCCCTACAACTCCTGCTTTCTCTAAGGGGTTAATGTTGAGCAGCCCCAATAGACCACGGACAGGCCTCAAGGAATCTGGGATAAAGGGTGGCAAGCAAGGCAGACAGTGAACTACCTGGACAGTGACCTTCATGCTGGGCTAGTGCAGAGGACAGGAAACTCAGCATGTGCTTAAATGCCGTGGATGAGCAGGCCAGAGCTGTAGCTGGGGCTCTTTTCCTGGGAATTAGGTAAGGCTGTTTGCTACATGTCTCCACTGAGGAAAAAGATGGGCGTGGGAGTTCCAAGAGACTCGTGTGTGTGTGTGTGTGTGTGTGTGTGTGTGAGTGTGTGTGTGTGTACCTTTCTGAGTCTGAGGTTTTGGAACACTGGTTGTGAAGTACTGTTCCCCAGCAGTCACCTCCCCCACCCTCTGCCCCTCAGCCAGCCAGCTGTTTCCCTCCCTCAGCCTGCCCTGGGGTCTCTGAGTCTCAGAGGACCCAGCCAGTGAGAGAACAGGGCTCCCACCCACTTCTCTCTCCTGGATGCCCCCTTCCTGCACCTTACTCTTGCCCTGCCTCGGAGCTGGACTCCTCAGCCCTCAGAGCCCGCTATAAGTTTCCTCAGAAAGTGTTCTCAGGAAGTCCCTGCCTCCACTCCTTTGCCCTTCACCCATTTATAAGACTACAGGACTAGTGAGCTCCAGTCTTCACAGACACTGACCTCAGAGGTCCTATATTGGTGCCCTCAACATTGTGCTCTCAACCTAGTCACATCCTTATAGCTTTTCAATGTACCCCTCGACCACTCGCTACTGAGGTTGCCTTCATGCCCTCTTTCCTATCCTGGTACCTTTTTGCCAACCAAATGGTGGCAAGAGCTTGACTCATTCACTTCCATGATTGTGCCCTCCCCATCCTCCCCCTGCACTAGCTACTATGGGGGCTCAGTTCTACAGAGAAAGCTCTGAATCCCAGGGATTGTGGGGGCCTAACCTAGGCTCCTGTCTGTGTATAAACTATATAGACCATTAAAAAAATTCACTTAGATTAAATTTTCCACTAGGCCAGCAACGTAGAGGCTTGAATTTGAAATTAAATGGATTTTTTTTTAAACTTACTATTCAGCCATAAAAAGAGTGAAATTTTGCCGTTTGCAGCAACATGGATGGACTTGGAAAGCATTATGCTAAGAAAAGTAAGTCAGAATAGAAAGGCAAACACTGTGTGAGATTACTTACATGTAGAACCTAAAAAAATACAACTAACTAGTGAACACAATAAAAAAGAAACAGACTCACAGATATAGAGAACTAACTAGTTACTAGTGGAGAGAGAGAAGTGAGGAGAAATGCAGGGGTGGAGGATTAAGAAGTATAAACTATTATGTATAAAATAAGCTACAATATATATTGTACAACAGATAGAACATAGCAAATATTTAATAATAACTCCAAATGGATTATAACTTCTGTGAATCACTTCATTGTACACCTGTCATTTATATAATATTATACATTAGCTATACTTCAATAATAAAAAGAGAGGAGCATTAAAATACAAAAATAATTAATATAATACTTCTTTCCCATTTGAAGATGGAGTTTCAAGCTGACTATATATGGAAGCCAGGAAGGATTTCTCTCACCTAAGGAGATAAGTACCAGGAGAGAAGGACCATGTTTGCCTTGTGCATTTTCCACAATGTTATAAAGTAGGCAGTCAATTAATGGTGATTAAATAAATGAGTGACTGGATCAACACATTAGCACAAATGTCATTGTTAAATTAGCCAGTTATCCAGCAGAAGGCTCAGAGTAAGAACAAATAAGCTTTTAGGCCAGAAAAGAAAATTTCCTGAGCCTTGGAGGACAGGAAACAAATGGACAACATATCGCAACCCCAGGCTACAAACGAGCTTCATTACACAGAGGGCTGATGGGCAGGCAGGCACTGGTTTGCCCTTGGTGTTGAATAGAGATGGCAGCAGTGGTAGGCACTGGGTAGGATTGCCAAAGACAAATTTGTTCTGACTCTTATCAAAGCAATGCAAGGAAAGTTTGGAAACATAATGCTACAAAAGGAGACCTTTGAATTTTAGCCTTCAAAAAAAGAACTTGGAAACTTTTGCGGATATGCAACAGTCTTAACTCTACCACTGCCAACAGGGCTTTCTCAGCCCCTTCTTTCCATCTTCCATTTTCCTGGTCTTCTTCTGAGAAAATGTGAGCTCAAAAGCTGTCCATCAAACTTAGAGCCTGTCATACAGAGTGAAGGCAAAAAGAGAAAAACAAATATCTCATATTAACAGATATATACGGAATCTAAAATGGTACTGATGAACCTATTATCACGGCAGGAGTAGGGACCCAGATGTAGAGAACAGACTTGCGCACACAGGAGGGAGGGAGAGTGGGACAAACTGACAGAATAGCATTAACATATTTACATTACCACGTGTAAAATAGAGAGCTCGTGGGAAGCTGCTGTATAGCACAGAGAGCTCAGAGGTGAGATGGGGGAGGGAGGTTCAAGAGGGAGGGGATATCTGTATACATATAGCTGATTCACGCTGTTATAGAGAAACGAACACAACATTGTAAAGCAATTGTATTTCAATTTTTTTTTTAAGTGAGGAAAATTAGCTCTCCATCATGCACATGTAATCCAGCTGGGCAGCTTGTGTTGCTGTCATTTAGTCACTAAGTCGTGTCTGATTCTTTTGCAACACCATGGACTGTAGCCCGCCAGGCTCCTTTGTCCATGGGATTTCCCAGGCAAGAATACTAGAGTGGCAAGAATACTAGCTTCTACAGTAGTTGCCATTTCCTTCTCCAGGGGCTCTTCCTGACCCGGGGATCAAACCCACACCTCCTGCCTCGTTTGCATCGGCAAGTAAATTCTTTACCACTGAGCCACCATAAATGGGGAGATAGTAGCCCAGAAAGAAGGTGAAGAGAAAAGGCTTTTCAGTCTTTCCTATCACCCAGGCCTGACTGGACCAGCTACAAAAAACCTGTTTCCTCAGCTACTATCAGCATTCTTTTCCTTTTCTTTAATTTTTATTGGGGTATATTTGCTTTATTGACTGGTGGCTCACCGGTGGCTCAGTGGTAAAGAATGTGCTTGCCATTGCAGGAGACTCAAGAGACTCGAGTTCAATCCCTGGGGTGAGAAGATCTCCTGGAGTAGGAAATGGCAACCTGCTCCAGTATTCTTTCTTGGGAAATGCAGAGGAGCCTGGTGGGCTATAGCCCATGGGACCACAATGAGTTGGACACAACTGAGCCCACACATATAATTGATTTACAAGTTGCGTTCGTTTCAGGAATACAGCAAAGTGAATCTGCTATATGTATACACATACCGACTCTTTTTCAGATTCTTTTCCCAAATAGTCCATTACTGAGTGCTGAGTAGAGTTCCCTGTGCCATACAATGGGTCTTTATTGGTTATTTATTTTATATACAATAGTGTGCTCTGCCAATTGAGACAACAAACTTGACAGAATTTATGCTAGAAGGTCACCTGCAGGCCCTGAAATAATCTCTTAAAGCCCCTAGTACAGCATTGCTTTTCCCCCATTCCATACACCCAGTCACTCCTCTGTTCTTACCCCCACCCCTTTCCTAGGGAGACTCACCTATTGCTTCTCTTTCATGAGAGAGCAACAAATGATCAAATAATTCACAAGACAAGCTACAGCTTGCAACAAGGTATAATTAAAAGGTGTCACATATTTACCAACTGGCTCACCTGTAGCTCAGCATATGGGACTAGAAAAATCCTTCACTCTGCGAGAAGAATCCAGCCGCCTGCTGAGAAAACCATGTCAGCCTGACAGCGCTTGGCTTAATTACTTCAAACTTAAAATAATTAATAAGTTCCTCATTTTTCAACAGGAAAGCACTTAACACTGTTCAGTAAAATAATTCATAGCCTACATAGCTTGCTGCTATGAAAGAGGGAGTTGGTTTGAGGCGTTTTTTTCTTCCTGTAACTTTGCTTGAAATGATGTTTTGTTTTTTTTTTTGTTTTGTTTTTTTGTTTTTTTTGCCAAGCCTCCCATAGATACGTGAATTGTGATCATTACATTTCATCTAATAAACCCGGTCTTTCTCAAACTCACCAGGGAGAGCCTTGCTGTCCTCTCCTCCTCCCCTTACTAATCCTTCTGGGTCATGGGCTTCACTGTAAATTGTCTGAGGAGATTTTTAGCTCCTAAACCTAAATATTTGCTTAAAATAAATATAGAAAGAGAGTGTGAGAAGGTGATTGAACCAAAGAAGAAAATGGTGCTGGGAAAGGAAATGTTTTCCATTTTCAAAAGGGAGCCTTAGTAATGAAAGAGCATGAAGGGAGGGTGAAATGGACCCCAGTTTCACTTTCCTCTGGTGGCTTTTTGAGGTGTCTGCACAGATGCCTGCAGGAGGTAATGTTGAGGCATAAGGCAATGAATCTCATCTTTTAACTTTTTAAAGGGAACTTTTTTAGTGTGAACATGAAATTTCTTTCAAGGAGTCAGATTTCATTTGAAAATGCATAATACATAACAATTGGAGAAGGGAATGGCAACCCACTCCCGTATTCTTGCCTGGGAAATCCCATGGACAGGGGAGCCTGGCGGGCTACAGTCCATGAGGTCACGAAAGAGTCAAACATGACTCAACGACTAAACAACAACAATGCAGAACAGAGGAAGCTGTGGTTTCTCGAAAGTTGTATTTCTGTAATCTGCCCTATGAAGAAAGCAGTTATTTCATCCTGAGTGGGTCATCTATAATAGAGAAGTTATTGCTGGGAGTTCCATAAGGCTATTAGAAATGATGTGTCTGTTGGGTCAGGGGCAGAAATGAGACAGGAATAAAAGCCTAAATGTCAGCAAGACCTGCACTCAGGGCCAGTCGAGAGGAAGCTGTGGCCTCCAGCCCACTGTCGTCCAGCCTTGGTGTGCATGTGACAATCCCTTGGATGCTTGTTGAAGTAGAGTTCCATTCCACCTCCAAGCTTTGAATTCAGTGAGTCAGCAGTGGCATTCATAACCCACCTCAGTAATAATGACTCGAGGTGTTTCTAATGCATGTGACCAACGACCCACACTTTGAGAAATCAGTTCTCAGCTTCTCGGGTGTCCTGGATACCAGAGGGAGACCTGACCACCCCTGATGTTGCTCCTCAGAGGAAGCAAATGAGATAAAGAGGTCTCAGGATCAAGTGTTCTTAAGCAAGAAGCCGAAGTTCCCTTGTCTATTCCAACAAGATAAGCTCTCTGTCAGCAGTGAGGCAGAAGTGGTGACCTCACAAATCCATATTTAAACTTAGTTTGTTTCAAAATCCTGCTAGCTCCTTTGAGAAGCCAAAACCATAAGTAAATTGGAGGAGAGCTCTCCCTTTCATCCCAAATAATATATTTTTAAAGTTGTGGTTAGTTGTTGCCATGGGTCCACAGATATTCCCCAGGAAAGAGGGTTTTGACTCTCCCTTTTTTTTGTTGGCAGTGTTGCCCAGTTGTCCTCACGGGGCCTGACGGGACTGTGAGCGGCACCCTCTGTGTCCACACACATCCCAGCACTAGCTGCACCAGCAGAGGGTTCCAAGTCTGTCCACTCAGATGAGGACTCTTGCCTTTAGCAGAGGAATAAAAGCACGGAGGGCAACATTGGAACCTGCCCAGGCATTTTTCAGACAGCCAGTGAGGGGAGTGGAATTCTGACTGCTTCAGTCTCTTGACACTCTTTTCATTATGATCAAAACATCAAAGAACAAACTCGTATCCAAAGAGGGGAGAAATCTCTACTTCTAACAGATCTATGTATTAATAACAATAATGATATATATTATTATAATATAATAATATATTAATATAAGATTATAACACTACATATTATATTAATATAATAATATAATAATAATGATATATTATTATATACTAATAATGTGTAGCCTCTCCAGAGAAGCAAAAGTTATCCAGTGCTTCATCACCAAGGCTTTGGCAATGAGCAGCTCAAGGTTGAAGCCCAGCTTGGTCCCTCACTGTCTGTCTGATTTGGGCCCTATCATTGACCTCTCTGAAGCTCCATTTCTTTATCAATAAATTAGGGGTAGTAATAGAACCTGCTTGTGGTGTGGATGTGAGAATTAAATGAGATAGTTTGGTAGAGTGCCTGGTACAGGTAAAAGGAATAAAGAAACTGTGAGTCATTCTCACTCCCCTCTAATTCCACAGGGCAGAATCCATGTCTCAACTGTTTATCATCACAATTCTTGGCATATAGTTCATGGTCCATAAATAGTTTTAGAATGAAGAAAAGAAGAAAGAAAAGTAGAGAGGAAAGAAGGGAGGAAGATCAGAAGATTAAAAAAAAAAAAGAAATTAGTTCCAAGGCAAAAAATGAGAAGTGTTCAGAAGCCATATGTTGGCCCACCGTAAGCTATAATAACAAGTAAAATACATAACCTTATTTCTTGCTCACAAAATTCCCTTTCAGGTCCAAGCAGTGAGTGAGCCAGGATCTGTTCAGATGCCATCTGGTGGCACTGGCCTCTCAGCATGCGTCTCCCAGGATGACCACGGCAGAGAAGAGAGATCCGGGGAGCCAAGCCTCAGCCTGTTGAGTGACAAGCATCACTTCTACTCAGGTCCAGGGGCTGCAACCAATCACATGCGCCACTCAGCTGCAAGGGGGTGGAGAAAGAAGGTGCAGGAGCCACAGGAAGGGAGCAGAATGGGGCAGCATGTTGATGTCCTCCACTTCATGCGTCCTGCCGCAAAAGTCCAAGAAAGGCAGTTAGCAAAGGACTTGTAGAAAAATGTATCCTGAAATGAATCAACCACAAAAAACATTCGATGATCTTGGGTTTTGTTTTTTTCTTTGTCTTCTTAATATAATGGGATTTTCACTTAGTATGTGGTACATGCAGGCACATAGGTGAAACCCTTAGTTAAACCTTTAGTTCTCTCTCTCTCTTTCTCTCTCTCACTTTTCACTCTCTCTCTCTTGCTTTTCTTTCTCTCTCTCTCTCTTGTTCATCCTTGCATTCTTGCTCTCATGCAAACACACCCTTCTCTTACTGTAGATTAGACAAGAATTCTCTCCATTCATGTTAACCTTGACCCTAGGAGGAGAAAAATAATTATTAATACAAGTGTTTGTTGATCTCTAACACATACTGAAAGGCAATAGCATATCAGAGATGGATAACCTTGACATGTTAACTGCCCTAAACAGGTCTTTATTCTCACCCTACTAGGTAAGTAACTTCCCTAGTAGCTCAGATGGTAAAGCATCCACTTGCAATGCAGGAGACCCAGGTTTGATCCCTGGGTTGGGAAGATTCCCCTGGAGAAGGAAATGGCAACCCACTCTAGTATTCTTGCCTAGAGAATCCCATGGACAGAAGGGTCTGGTGGGCTACAGTCTGTGAGGTTGCAAATAGTCAGACATGACTGAGTGACTAACATACACACACTAGATAAGTAAAATATGAAAGCTTTGACCTTAAACTACCAATTGATTTGGTCCAGGTGACTACATCTAGGACAAATAAATAATGACAGAGTTAGCTCTTTCAGTGACCTACACTCAATGAGGAAAGCTAAACAGCTAACGTACTAATATTTAACAGTAGGCAAACTTGGCCAGAGCAACCCAGATGGATGGAGTCTGCTCACAGTCCATCCAAGGCTGTTACAAACAGCTATAGTTTGCAGTATTCTTGGATGAGAATTAGTCTCCTTTTTTTGGTCCTAGGTCACTAAACAGACAGTGAGAAATTTTACTTAGAATTAACGTACTGTAGTTTAATTCCAGGCAGTGTTTCAGCTAGCTTCACTGTGAGTAAACAACTTCCGAAATCTCAGTGATTTACAACAATGAACATGGTACACGCTGGCAGCTGCAGGTTGGTTGTTGTGAGCTTTTTTTAATCTTCTTATTCCAGGATTCAGATTACGGTTAGGGTTATGTTTCAAGTTAGGAAAATCTCTTTGTTGAGACTTGCCATTCTTACAACAAAAAGAAGGTGACGATAAAATCATATGATGCTTCTTAAATCATCTTCTCAGGTGTAGTGTGCATGGTGTCCACTACACAGCCAAGGAGATAGAGAAGTATATCCCCCTCTCACAGGACACACTGCAAGGTACATACATCCCCACCTAGGGAGGTCTAATCTTTTTACAGGAAGAGGAGTGAATATTTAAGAACAACAATGCAATCTACAGTGGTAAGTAACCAAAACTGAAGCTTTCTCATCTTAATATCTCTAGGGCCCAGCACAGGTGTCCAATGAATATTTATTAAATCACATTGAATATTCATTGTATTGAATGAATATATCATTTCCATGTAAGTCAGTCATCTGAAAGAAAGAGTATTTTATCATTATATCTAATACCTCTATTATCATTAACTGATATTTTTAATTAGCATGTAACCTGGTACTGATCTGAGCATTCTACAGGTACAAACAATAGATTTTATTGATTACCTTTAGCAGTTTAACCATCTGAAAGATGAAATGATAGAAAATAATTCTAAAATAGATATTAGCATACATACTTATGTGTTAACACGCAAACTCACAATTCCCTTTTTGAAAATACTATTAATCATGCCAATCAAACCCTGAGAAAAGGAGAACTTGTTTTTCTGAGGATTGTCTCTGAAATTTAAAATTGTCTTTTTTCTAATAGAAATATTTTGGGGGAAATATCAGAAATAATAGGGAAAATATGAATGATTCCCTTGTCATAACGAAATCAGTAATTAGATGTTGTCTTGAATCTGTTGATTTTGAAGGGAGTCACTGAAATAATTACAAGGTTGAAGTACAGCATAAAGATTGCTTGTTCAGCCTGAATTCCCTCAAAATATAATAAAAGTTTGGGATACATTTGGAGAAGGGTTGGTTATGCTGCTTTTGGATAAAAGTTCAGGCAAAATGAAATTCTGAGCCTCTGCCAGTCCCTCTTAGGGATCTGGGTATAGAAGCTACGCTACAGCACACTTTGCTATCACGGAAATCACTCATTTTAATTTGCATCCATTTCAGGAGTTGGTCACGGGCAAATTCACACATCCAGAACCTGGCTTTTCCTCAAAGATACCAGTATGCTACACATTACATTACAAGAATCAAAACTAATACCTTTATCCCATAAAACAATGCAATCCCCTCCTAATTGTAACTAGAAATTGTACCGAAGTTATCATTTGTGCTCAGTGAGTTTGTGAATTAATTCATTACCCTGTTAAAATCCCAACGTCTCTTATCACCTGCCGCTTGCATTAGTAGCGCTGCCCCGTCAGCTGCCAACTGCCTGAGCTGGAGGCAGCTAAGAGGCAGCTAAGAAGTGAATCCCTGAGCTGAGAAATTCCACCTAGGGGAGGAGATGCAGCTTTGACTTGCAAACATGGCCCAGGAACCCAGCAGAGCTATCTGGAGAACCACCTGAATCATCGATCCATAAAACCATCATGAAAGTCAATGTCTCCTCCAGCACAGATCACAGTCAGGCTTAGAGAAAATGCTGTCCATAATGATAACCCTGTTCTCTGAGTGTGGACAAGACTCAGGGATCAGCTGCACTTACTTGGAGGAAACCCTGTGCAAACAGTAACCTGAAAACAATATTCTGAAAAGCCAAGCAAACCCTTTGTTTCGGAATCCTATCTTAAAATATGTGACTTCATGCGTTTAAAGTTTGATGTTACCTTTGAGGAAATAAGCCAGCATTGCTGATTAAAAGAATATTTATTTTCTGCAATGCCACCATAAACCGCATACATTTGCCTGACTGCCAAGGAATAATTAATTTCCTAGTGTGCACTGCCTGTCTTGAGACTTCCACGGAGCCACCCTAGTTTTTCTCATTAAAATGAATCCTGAAGGCACTTTGTTATTGTTTAGTCTCAGAAAAATATTGACAGGGGTTTTCTTTCTCCCTCCATCAACATCATTGTTTTATAAGTGTTAAGTGTAAAAGATTTTTTTGTGTACCTTTGAAGTATTCCTTATCAATAATTCATTCAAAATCACAAAGGAGTAAAAGAACTAGGTGGTCAAAACCATAGCAATGTTAGGAAAATCACATCTGCTTTAAATCATCATGTTACTGAGATAAAGCTTTACTGAAAGCACAGTTACATCCACAAGTCCACGGGTTTCTCTTTGTGTTTAATTCAGCTGTGCTTTTTAACTAAGCTTTGCTGGGAGAGAGGGAGTAGGTTACCAGCGTTCTAGATGACAGCACCAGGCATGTGCAGTCTCCTACCCATTTCTGTTTGTTAAGAAAAAGCAGAGTACTTGTTCAACAGTCCACCTTTATTCTTGTCATAATTATCTCTTATTATTGGGTTTACCTTCTTTTTATACTATGCACACCAGGATGGGATGATTCCCACTCTATGATATTCAAAGCAAAGACAAGTCTATTGCCAGTGCTACACAAATGTTAAACAATAAGAGTCATATCATTCCTGCCATGAAGAAAGACTATTTCAGAAAAGAATAAGATCGACATGTATTACCCAGTTGCCAAACAGATACTTTACAGAATTCAGATACAAAAAGTCAGACTCTCCATTTTACTTTTAGTGTCCCAAGAAAAGGCCATATTGTTCAATTAACCCAAACGTAGGTTAAAGAAAACAGCCATTAGCTCTTTTGTTAAAACATTCTTCTACTCTCTTCATTGATTTGAAAGTTAATAATGCCAGTGGTTTTCTATGTCAAGGTATTAAGTTTTAAAATTACTTAACCTTATTCCTGAAATCTGAAATGTCTAAAATGAGACATAGAGTACACAGAACAAGCTAGGATATATTTTCTTGAGATTGCTAGATATTTAAGAAATAAGGTTATTTCAAAACTACAAAAAAGAAATAAAAATGTTGGTCAAGGATTCCTCGACTGACTTACCAATAAACTTACTTTGGAAAGTTCTCTCTTGGTGGTCTCAGAAACCCATTCAACTTCCTCTGGGGATCTCATGAACATCCTTTGGTGTGTGAAGTTGCTCAGTCGTGTCTGACTCTTTGCAACCCCATGGACTTTAGCCTACCAAGCTCCTCTGTCCATGGGATTTTCCAAGCAATAGTACTGGAGTGGATTGCCATTTCCTTCTCCAAGGGATCTTCCCGACCCAGGGATCGAACCCAGGTCTCCCGCATTGTAGACAGACGCTTTACCATCTGAGCCATCCTTTACATATCTACTTTTTAGTCAAAAGCATCAAAATCTTACTTAATATGAAATAAATCTTTAAAATCAGTCTATCCTGTCATCCACAATGAAACATAACTTTCTATAAAATTAGCTATTGGATAAAAGTATCAAATCATAGCTGATAATTAACTTTCTTACCTATCACAATATCTTTCAGTTTATTCCTTTTGACTTTGTACTAGCATTTAAAACTTTCCAGGTCATTTTATTTAACTCAGTGGGAAAACAAACGTGGAGAAGTTTTAGAAAGTGGTGGCTAAAGATAACTAAAGACAGTTGACTTTTCATACATAAAGGCATGAATGAAAATTCATCTCCTTAACTACTTATTTAGTTCTGGGTGCTCAGCAAGAGAAAGCAGTTTTGAGGGGTGTACCTAACACTAGCATTAAGAAAAGCAAGGTTTCATTTGATTTCATTGTATATGGAAACATTAGAAACTCAGTCAAACAATTTACAAACTGAGAAACATGAAGAGATTAAAAATGTATAGTAGATTAATTCAAGAATAAGAGATGTAAATGTTAATAGGTCATCAAGATTTACCAAGTAAACTAAGCCAAATACACCTCATTTTTTTTTTTATGAGATCTTTGTCTGGTATAGAAAAATATATATATTGATCAAATTCTCTAAATTCTCATGATAATATCAATAATAACAGCTATCATTTGTTGAATAACTACTATATGTCAGGTACTGTTCTAGCGGAGATATTTTTATGTATGTTTTAATATCTTCTGATATTAATGTTATTAACCTCACTTTTCAGTGGAGAAAACAAAGTTTCAAAAATGTTGTATAACTTGTCCATAGCCAAAACAATGGGCCAGGATTTGAACCTGTGTCTGTCTGACTCAAACCCTGTGTGCTTAAACATTATTAGGTAATAGAATGTCAGAAATTTTAGTAGTTTATTGAACAACCACATCCATATTCTATGGATAGATGTTACTAGACAGTATTCTCCCAGAGAGAGGGCTCTTGTTCACAAATTTTCAAATTTTCACATTTGTCCTACTTTGTTCAATTTTTTTTAACCACCAGCTTATTAAGACCTACCTTTCAAATTTACCTATGACACAAATGGAAGAATAGTTAATATATTGATTACCAAATCTATATTAAAAAGCACTCAACATAGAAATAATGAACTCAAAAGAGATACAATTAATAGAGAAGTAGAAAGGAAAAGACCTATCTTATCTTAGTCACAGTAAGAAAAAAAATCCTACAGACCACATATAGCATGATAATACTGTCCACAAATTAAATATAAAGCCCTTTATCCAGATAGAGGAAAACAGTTCCACAATTGTCCCTTGCAATCATCAAGTTATATCTACAATATGAAACATTTTTCAAGAAAGACATGGCACAGCTTTTGCAGGCATGGAGAGTGAACCTCTTGAAGTATTCAATCAAATGAGAGATGATATCATGGTGTGTTATGGAACCTTTCTATAATTACATGGACCAAGGCTTCCTCCTACTGAAAGACCCCACCCCATCCCACTCTGATATAGTAGTAGTATTCGGAGCCTTCAGCTGACATGGCATTTTGAAAATGTTTCTCCAGTGATTCTAACACAATTCTATACACCTTGCATCTTATACTCCTCCATCCATGCAAAACGTTGTTCAATCACTCAGTCATGTACAACTCTTTGCAATCCAATGGACTGTAGCTCGTCAGGCCTCCCTGTCCTTCACCACCTCCCAGAGCTTGCTCAAACTCATGTCCATTGAGTCGGTGATGCCGTCCAACCATCTCATCCTCTGTGGTTCCTTTCTCCTCCTGCCTTTAATCTTTCCCATCATCAAGGTCTTTTCTAATGAGTCAGTTCTTCACATCAGGTGGCCAAAGTATTGGAGCCTCAGCATCAGCATCATTCCTTCCAATAAATATTTAGGATTGATTTCCTTTAAGATTGACTGATTTTATCTCCTTGCAGTCCAAGGAACTCTCAAGAGCCTTCTCCAACACAACAGTTCAAAGCATCAATTATTCAGCACTCAGCCTTCTTTATAGTCTAACTCTCACATCCATACATGACTACTGGAAAAATCATAGGACCTTTGCTGGCAAAGTAATGTCTCTGCTTTTTAATATGCTGTCTAGGTTTGTCATAGCTTTTCTTCCAAGGAGCAAGCATCTTTTATTTTCATGGCTACAGTCACCATCTGTAGTGATTTTGGAGCCCAAGAAAATAAAGTCTGTCACTGTTTCCATTGTTTCCCCATCTATTTGCCATGAAGTGATGGGACCAGATGCCATGATCTTCGTTTTTTGAATATTGAGTTTTAAGCCAGTTTTTTCACTCTCCTCTTTCACTTTCATCAAGAGGTTCTTTAGTTCCTCTTCACTTTCTGCCATAAGGGTGGTGTCATATCTGAGGTTATTGATTTTTTCCCGACAATCTTGATTCTGACTTGTGCTTCATCCAGCTGGCATTTTGTATGATGTACTCTGTATATAAGTTAAATAAGCAGGGTGAAAATATACAGCTTTGACATACTCCTTTCCCAGTTTGGAACCATATAAAATATCTTAATTAAAAATCATTTATCTGTGTATATTAGGGCTGCAAAATAAAAATGGACATTGGGGGATGGAGGGAGGGTCAGGAAGGAGGGAACATATGTATACTTATCACTGATTCAATTTTTCTATGGCAGAAGCCAATACAACATTTTAAAGCAATTATCTTCCAATTAAAAACAAACTTTAAAAAATTAATAAAATGGACCTTAAATCATGTAGCTGGAGAAAGAAGCCAATACATCTTTTGTAAATAGTGGCCAGGACTAAAAAACTCATTAGCTTACATGTCCTAGTATCAAACTAAAAAGTGAGAAACCAGGGTTTAAAGTAAATATTGTAATAAAATGGTTAAAAGCTAAGATTCTAAAGCCAAACAGACCTTGTTTGAACTTCTGCACATCATTTACTAGGTGTTTTAGCTTGGGGAACCTTTTTTAGCCTTTCTGAAACTCAAGTTTCTCATCTGTAAAAAGGGGTAGTTATCATTCCTCAGCTTGAATCCTAGCTCCATTACTGCTGGCTATACAATCTCAGGAAAGATGCTGCTCTCTTAGGTATTCATTTCTTTATCTGAAAAATGACACAGGAGTATCTATTTCATAAGGCACTAAAGAGAAATAAATGAGTTAATATGTGCAAAATGTTTAAACAATGTGTGGCTTATATCTGATCTTCAATAAGTCTATTATTTTTACCCTCTTTTTACAATAAAGATTATGTAACCTGCCCTATTTCGTAAGACTCTCCTAAGTATTATGTCATGTGATGAATGAAGAACACTTCTACAAATTAACACTCCAATTCAGCAGTCACTGACATTTTTATTTTTATCATCCAGGAGTCTATGAAGCATTTGTATGAATTTTAATTTTAATTATATTTCTAATTATGTGTGGGGCTTTCCAGGTAGTGCGAGTGATAAAGAACCCACTTGCCAATGCAGGAGATGTAAAAGATGTGAGTTTATCCCTGGGTTGGGAAGATCCCCTGGAGGAGGGCAGGGCAACCCACTCCAATATTCTTGCCTGGAGAATTCCGTGGACAGAGGAGCCTGGCAGGCTACAGTCCATAGGATCACAAACAGTTGGACATGACTGAAGTGACTTAGCACAGCACAGCACAGGTCAGACCTGTTTGGGCATTTACAATGGATCTCAAAATATGTTGCCCAGAATTTTGCATACACATTACAAATATACACTTAGACATTCACATTTGCAGGAGACTTTCGGAAGAATCCCAAAGTTGTGACTCTCAAAACAACTTTTTAAATGAATTTCATTTTCAGACTTCCAATGGAAAAAGTAAAAAGTTGTTTTTAATTTTGGTTTTGTTTTTCCTCAGTCATACCCAATCTTGTTTTCAACTGACTTTATTTGCTAACTTGAGAAGAAAGAAATCACCAGTTAACTCTGAATGAGATCCCCAACCACCCACACAGAGACGAATCACTAGCTGAAGTATCTTCTAAAACATGGCTTCAAGTTGCACTTTTAAAGTCAACCTATTTTTTAAACTTCTAAAATAAATTTCTCTGTATCTTCTGCTTATTAAACAGCATTTTGAACTCATGTTGGAATTCCCTTTAGCCTTTCAATAACAAATCAACTGCATTCATTTGCTGTTTGGCTCGTTCTCGTGCTATTTCACATACAAAGTTCAAAAGCTGAAATTATACTGAGACAACTGCACATAATACTTTGAGGCTAATAGTATCAAATTATAGTATGTGCTGAATAGGTTTTCTAAACTTAGCAAAAGAAAGTCTTGTAGCAAAACGTCTTAAAAAGATTCTGGTTTTCATATTATATTATAGTACCCAACCAATGAAAAATCATGCTACCTCAAAATTTATTGGATTTACTGAACTGTATCTTCAAAGAAAAGGTTGTTTTATGAAGGAAAGGAACTAACTTGCTTTTTTTTTTTTTTGATCAGAAGATTATCTAGTTTGACAAAATAAATGAGAAACAGCAAAAGAAGCTAAGTGAAAACCCGGGAGACAATACTTGCTTTGAACTGAAAGTGGAGGAGTATTACACTGTGTGTAAATGTCTAGCAGGACCATCAGACAACCGTGTCCTTCGGCTCCATGAAGCATGGTAAATCCACAGCCTATCTGAAAGCCATCAAAGCCTCCAAAAAGGAAATTCGTTTTCAAATGCCCCAGAGTGTTGATGATGCCCTTAATTTCACAGTCACCAAAAACATGGATCAAATAAGATTTCTTTTTAGTTTCTCTGTTGTACAAACATAGTTACATTTCTCACAATCTTCTCCTAGTAGATGATTTTGGTTAAATTTGCTGTTCATGGGGAAAGGAAGTAAGTATAGAAAGAATACCCACCCCACCCACCACACCCCGCCCAAAAAAACAAAAAAATTTCAAATGGGCAATTCTAAACAAACAGCCATAATGAACCAAAGGCTCATAAAGACTTTTGTCAACCGTAAGAAGTTAGATATTTAGGATGTTTAGTCTGTGTTTTAAACAGTATTCACATTAAGTACTCTGGGATAATCTATCTATAAGAAAATGAAGTTTTACACCATCTTAGATTGAAGATAGATTGCACCATTTAGATTTACCAACCCTATCTTACCACAGGAACAAGACCAGCTGTTCCTGAAAAGAAGGGAAAAAAGATAAAACGCCACCCTAATGACCAGTCTAAGAGCTTACTTTCTACACTGTCAAAGTTATAGATCATGGTGCTTTATGACAAAACAAAACAAAGTCTTTAAATTGTCTTTTCTTTTTATAAAGGCAAAAATGTCCCTTAAAGAAAGAACCCTATGACTTCACTCCCCACAGAAAGTGATGGCATCCTGAATGCAGGAAATACCCGCTCCAAAGCTTTAAAAAAATCTGAAATTTTCCCCAAATAACTTTTGTAAAAAGAAAGAACACTAGGGTTGCCATATCACCATCCCTCCCAGTAAAGAAGAGAATAATCTTTCCGCTAAAGGTAAAAATTATCTGTGAATGGGCCCAATTTAAACTCAGACTCCAAACAACATTTTTGTTCCAAGAAATAATATGTAAAAGAATGGAAAGAGTGCCAACTTAAGACATCAATGTTTAGTTCTCATTAACAAAAATATAATCAGATAAGGGAGAGCTTCTAAAATTAGAACCCAAAGTAACTATTGAGTTGACCTCACCTTCAAAGGCAGTACTAAACATTTAATTAGGCTATTTCTGCAAGGAAAGAGCTGGTAAATCAATATAATCTAATAAGCTTTCGGCGAGGGCAAGGAAGAGCGATCACAATTGCTTGCCATGTGTTTATTCTTCAGGCCTTTTGCTGGGTAACTTATACTAAAGAACGAAACAATCAAATGGAAGAAATTGAGAGAATTTTTTTAATGGAAAAAATCTAGCTTCAGGATACTATTTTATATATTAAAGGTATATAAACCTTCTTTGGAAATTCTCTCTAACTATATAGCTTGAGGTTCATAAGTTTGAAAAATGGTCGGTTTTTTTTTTTTTCCCCCTCTAACCTATTAGAGAGGACAGAATGACCAGAACATTCGTGGGTTTAAAGCACAGGACATAGATCTGTGAAAGCTAGCAGCTTTTCTGATTTGATTCACTAAAGTACAAAAAGGAATTGGCTTACATTGCAAGAAGAGGACTTTAGATAATTCACTTAGCTTTTTTGAGTCTCATTTTTATTGTTTGTAAAACAAAAGGATTAGGTTAAATGTTTCCTAACTTATTTTATAAGAATGTATCTATTATTAAAGAAAAAAATATTTTGAGACTTTGTAAAAATGGTAAGAGAATGGTAACTAGATTTATCATGGTGATCATTTTGAAATGTATAGAAATATGAGTCACTATGTTGTATAACAGGAACTAGCATAGTGTTATAGATCAATTGTACTTCAAAAACAAACAAGGTCATAGAAAATGAGATCAGATTTGTAGTAACCAGAGTTAGAGAATGGGATAAAGGCAATCAATCAAAAGATACAAACTTCCAGTTATAAGATAAATAATTACTAGAGATGTAATGCATAATATGATAAATATAACTAACACTGTTGTATGCTACATATAAAAGTTGTTACTATAGTAAATCCTAAGTGTTCGCATCACGGGAGAAGGCAATGGCACCCCACTCCAGTACTCCTGCCTGGAAAATCCCATGGACAAAGGAGCCTAGTAGGCTGCGGTCCATGGGGTCACTGAGGGTCAGGCACAACTGAGTGACTTCACTTTCACTTTTCACTTTTATGCATTGGAGAAGGAAATGGCAACCCACTCCAGTGTTCTTGCCTGGAGAATCCCAGGGACGGGGGAGCCTGGTGAGCTGCCATCTATGAGGTCACGCAGAGTCAGACACGACTGAAGTGACTTAGCAGCAGCAGCAGCAAGAGTTCTCATCACAAGGAAAAAATATTTTTTCCTATTTCTTTAGTATGACATCTATATGAGATGATGGATAATCACTTTGATTTGACTAAGTGATATCTCAGTATAAAACTGGAAGCAAAATGGTAAGGATGACTTTATCTAGGGCTGTTAAAATAGGTGTCACAACTATCACAAGGGAGAGAGATGAGCTCAATTCCATTCCAAATACAGCAGAGGCAACTGGGGATTCATAGCCAACAAGCAGAATGATGGGGACGGCAGAAGGAAAATTACTAAGAGAAGACCTCAAGGATAGAGGAGATTCTTGTTGAAGAGACTTAGTAGGCTTCTTGCTGAAGGCAGACCAGGGTGACCAGATCCTAGGAGTAAGGAAGTTGCTCAGGTATGGAGAGCAGGGCCTTCTGCCTAAAGTGACTTAGCAGGATCCTTACTACAACTTGGCTATGCAAGTCTAGCAATGATGGAACCAAGGATGAGGCCTAATGGAGAAGAAGGGTCCCAGGAGCCTGACTAAACTTTGTTCAAGGAGAAACTTTGTCAATATGTGGGCTAAAACAGACAAAATAGTTAGAAATAGATTAGGATGGCCCCAAAAGAGATGTTGTCTATAAAGAGAGCATTTTTTCAGGTACCTCAACAGGGGACAAAAATGTGGCCTAGTTCAAGAGTCAAATCAAAGCAGGCAGAAATGAATCCATTCAAGTCACTGCACAGCACAAACAGCAGAGCCAGGCAAAAGAAAAGTATTCCTGAATCCTGGTTTCTGGTACTGGTTTACGGGTTCTAGAAGAGGTTTGAGAGAGATTGAAGAAACTTTTGCTATCTTTTCTACGTTCTGTGAAAACAAATAACCAAAAGCCCTCAAAATTATCTCTGGACAGAGGCTCCAGAGAGGAGACTAAACTTCACCTCTGTGCCCTGGCCTTTATACATTCCTCTTTTCCCAGTCATATTCTCCAGTACTAATATTCCATCCCTACCAAGTCTGCCCCTATGAGCCACTGTCACTGAGAAATAATTCAGTCCTGTATTTCTACTATTACTTCATTGGAGTTACTGTTGTGTGTGTGCTTGGTTGTGTCCGACTCTTTGCAGATCTCTGTAGCCTGCCAGGCTCCTCTGTCCATGGGACTTTCAAGGCAAGAATACTGGAGTGAGGTACCATGCTCTACTCCAGGGAATCTTCCCAACCCAGGGATCAAACCCACATCTCTTGTGTCTCCTGCATTGGCAGGCAGATTCCTTACTACTAGCACCACCTGTGAGTTATTGTTACATGAGGTTAAAGAGAGAACAAAACATCAGTTATAAAGATTACATCTTGAGCCAGACTCACCTTGAATGACTCAATCCCCAACTTCATGTCACATTCCATTTGAAACATAAATTCCAGCTTTAGCAATCTTGAAATTGTGCTTGTCATGGACCTTCAGAGACTGTTCAGCTCAGAGATTCTCAAAGTATTTTGAACGTAAGAATGACTGTGCTTTTGTTAAACACGTATTCATGGACCACTTGCCCTCAAAACTTCTGATTGATTAGGTCAGTCTTGGTCAGGACTCAGGAATAGGCATGTTTAATAAGGCTTTCAGGAATACACATTAAAAAAAAAAACACAATATATTTAAACTAAAACATTTATCCATTTCTCCCATCCCTGCAATCCTCCACCTCTGGCAACCACCAATTGGTTCTCTGTTCCTAGGAGCTTGGTTATTTATATATAAAGTCAAGTGCTGTGAAGTTGCTTAGTCATGTCCAACTCTTTGTGACCCTATGGACTGTAGCCTACCAGGCTCCTCCATCCATGGGATTCTCCAAGCAAGAATACTGGAGTGGGCTGCCATTTCCTTCTCCTATTTATATATATTTACATCCCACATGTAATACCCTTGGAGCCCATCCATGTTCTTGAAAATGGTAAGATTTCATTCTTTTTTATGGCTAAATTAGATATAGATAGATAAATACATAGAGATATATATCACATTTTCTTTATTCATTCATCCATCAATGGATCCTTAGGTTGTTTCTATATCTTGGTCATGGTAAGTAATACTGAAGTGAATGTGGGTATGCATATGTCTTTTCAAATTAGTGTTTTTGTTTTCTTCAGATAAATACCCAGGGGTAGAACTGCTGAATTATATGGTAGTTCTACTTTTGATTTTTGAGGAATTTCCATATTGTTTTCCATAGAGACTGTACTAGTGCATGTTCCCACTAACAGTGTACCAGGGTTTCTTTTCCTCCACATGTTGTTCATCACCACTTGTCATCTCTTGTCTTTTTGATGATAGCCATTCTAACAGGTGTGAGATAACATTTTATTATAGCTTTAATTTGCATTCTGTTGATTAATAATGTACAGCATCTTTTTATGTACATGTTAGCCATCTGGTGTCTTCTTCAGGAAAATGTCTACTCATATCTTCTGCCCATTTTTTAAATTAGATTCTTTCTTTTTTTGCTATTGGGCTGTATGTGTTCTTTATATATTTTGGATATTAGCCTCTTATCAAATGCATGATTTGCAAATATTTTCTCCTAGTCTACTTTGGATTTTGTTAATGGTTTCTTTTGCTGTACGGAAGCTTATAGTTTGATGCAACCCCATTTGCTTATTTTTGCTTTCAGTGTCAGATTCAAAAAAAATCATCACCAAGATCCACATCAAGGAGGTTACTGTCTGGGTTTTCTTCTAGTAGTTTTATGCTTTCCAGTCTTACTTTCAAGTCTTTAATCCATTTTGAGTTAATTTTGTGGTATGGTGTAACAGAGTCATCCAGTTTCCTTCTTTGCATGTGGCTGTCCAATTATCCCAGCACCACTTATTGAAAAGACTTTCTTTTCCACATTGTGTATTCTTATTTCCTTTGTGAAGCGGATTTTATATCCATTAGTTTATTTCTAGACTTTCTATTCTGTTCCTTTGATTGGTATGTCTGTTTTATGCCAGTGCCATGCTGTTTTAATTATTATAGCTTTGTAATATAGTTTGAGATTGGGGCACATGATATCTGCAGCTTTGTTCTTCTTTCTCAAGATTTCTTTGGCCATTTGGGATTGTTTGTGTTTCCATACAAATTTTAGAACAATTTGTTCTATTCCTGTGAAAAATGTCATTGGAACTTTGGTAAGGGTTGCATTGAATGTGTATATTGTTTGCTATGGTATGAACATTTTGACAATATTAAGGCCTTTAATTCATGACATGTAATATCTTTTCATTGATTTGTGTTTTCCTCAATTTCTTTCATTATGTTTTATAGTTACCAATATATAGTCATTTCATCTCTTTGGTTAAATTTATTCCTAAGTAACTTATCAAGAATATCTTGTTTTTAAGATGGCTTCCTGGAGATTTTGATACATCCCTTTAAAATCACAAGTGTCAAAACTCCACTGAATTCCAATAATCTGTTATCTAGATCAAATTGAAATGCTTAGATCTATTATAGACAGCACAACATTAAGGAGTGAATAATCATACAAGAACAAATCAAGCTTATGTATTTCTATACCATGAAAATGTGAAAACATGGTTTACTTATAAATCTCTTTTTATAGAATTTAAGTTTTGAGAGTTTTTGTTAAACTACAACTTCTCATTATCATTGAAGGGAAGGAATGTTGTTGTAAAGTCAAAAATTGCATCCTTTGTTAAGTACCACTATAGTAAGGTCCCTGATTCACCACAGACAAATGTATTTTTCAACTCCCTAAATTAAGACAATCTATAAAGAAATGCTCATTTATTAGCAACTTGTGTTTGACAGTTTATTTCATGTCAGCCTCCAGCTTTCCTTTGCAAGCTTATTTGCATAATGTGTTATTATGTCTAAATGGAAAACTAAATGCCTCCATGTGGTCTTTAAATGACAAGTGCTTGTCAGCTTCATGCAATATTCAGAAGTAATAGATCCAAATCACAACAGCACTCACTGAGATGTTAAAAAAAACTTGTTGTGTATCCTTCCTTGACAAATTTACACTTTGGTACAGAATTGTCAATTAGACATTCCATGTGTTAAACAGTTTAGTTCAACTGTGAAGGAATTTACTGTAGCTTTATTCTATAGTGTTCTAAGTAATTACAATTCACATTACAATTTTGTTTTTATTTCAAACAAAGCAGCTCAGGGAATAATCTCCAAATGACCTTGGCATGATATCACCAAGAATTTCTGTTTTAATTGTTTTAGAATACATAAAAATTTGATGATCATGTTTTTAAGAACTCTGAAAAATCCATTGTGGGAACCTAAACTTTGGGGATTCCTTGACTTGATGTTTTGTACCAGCAAAATGATGCTAACTTTTGGTATTCAACAAGAACCACACTATTTTCAGAACATTTTTACTGCATCAAATCCTGCCCCCACCCCCAGCTCAGATATTTAGAACAGTTCTTTTCTCAATGTACTGATTTTACATTAGCATATGATTTAATATTAGCACCAGGCACTGAATTCATGAACATAACCCATTAAAAGGGAGTCATTGTGTCTCAAAGGCCTTTTCAGTTGAGAGACAACAAAGAGAATGTAACTACAAAATCTCCATTCATATCACTTCTCCCACTCCACACTATCCTTCTTCCCTCCCACTTCTATGCTGCTCCAAACAAAGCTCAAGCCTAAAGCTGCAGACAACCCCCAGAGGACCCGGCCCAGAAAAATCACCCCTAAGAGAGAAACATAAGAAGGTAATGGTGACTTGAGGTCCCTGGTTTAGGGATCCTGGGACACTTGAAGCAAAACAAGGCAGCACTAAAGTTCCCATAGGGAGACATGACTAACACTGAAGAGGCCTCTAAGTAAAGGGAAGAGCAGGAGGCCTGGTTTAATCTATATGCACCATACAGACTCACTCCATAAACTGAACTGGGCAGGAATGGAGCAAGATAACTGACAATGTGACTGATTTCCCAAGTGGATCCCCCAGGACTAAGTTGATCTGAATGATGAGAGTCAGCACACTAAGTTATAGTTGGTGGGAAATGTGCTGTTAGGGATGTTTGACCCTTATCCTGACCCTAGAAAATGATGATGTGTTCAAATGGTTTTGTCGGGTGGTCTGGAGACTGGTGATGGATGGCGGATGAATGGATGGAAGCTGACCTCAGAATAACAAGGACCCAGTGAACCCAGATAATGGTCTATTAAAGTCAGTTCCTAAGAGATCTCAAAATGTATCCACAGAGAAAGAATTCAAAACAGTGTGAAGAGAGTAAGTAGTTAAAGAGGCTGATTTATAAAACAGGAATATAATTGATCCAGAACTGTGGGAATCATGGAATGCTAAATATAAAGGATATCTGGAAGACAAGTTCGTCTGGTCCTTATACTTTACAGACAACAAAAAAGAAGCCCAGGAAATTGAGTTACACAAAGATTTACCCAGCTGCTTCGTGGCACATTTGGACCTGGATCTGGATCTGGACCATCCAGCTCTTAATCATAGTTGCTTTCATCTTGTTGTTTTAGAGAAAATATTAGTCCACCCAGGTCTTCTCCAACTGTTTAGTCATAAAGTAAAATAGAATTCATGGACAGATAATACATTTAATCCTCTCTTTCATTTACTGTCCAAGATGTTCCTGGCAGTCCAAATTTTTGTTACTTATACTAATATTAACATTATTGCCTATTTTAGTTACAAGACCAAGAAGAAAAATTTATAGATCAAACAATGAGTAAAATTGCTCTTTTTTGGAATCTTATTAAACTATTTTGATTACAATTCAGATTTGCTCAAATCTCCTCTTAGTAGAACAAGAACATAACACTCATATATTAAAAATCCAGTCAGTAAACTGATATGTATTTTTCAATACCTACTCTATCATTCAGTTCAGTTGAGTTCAGTCACTCAGTCATGTCCGACTCTTTGCGACCCCATGAATCGCAGCACGCCAGGCCTCCCTGTCCATAAACAACTCCCGGAGTTTACAAAAACTCATGTCTATCAAGTCGGTGATACCATCCAGCCATCTCATCTTCTGTCGTCCCCTTCTCCTCCTGCCTCTAATCCCTCCCAGCATCAGGGTCTTTTTGAATGAGTCAACTCTTTGCATGAGGTGGCCAGCGTATTGTAGTTTCAGCTTCAGCATCAGTCCTTCCAATGAACACTCAGGACTGATCTCCTTTAGGATGGACTGGTTGGATCTCCTTGCAGTCCAGGGGACTCTCAAGAGTCTTCTCCAATACCACAGTTCAAAAGCATCAATTCTTCGGCGCTCAGCTTTCTTCACAGTCCAACTCTCACATCCGCACATGACCGCTGGAAAAACCATAGCCTTGACTAGACAGACCTTTGTTGGCAAAGTAATGCCTTAATGTCTCTGCTTTTTAATATGCTATCTAGGTTGGTCATAACTTTCCTTCCAAGGAGTAAGCATCTTTTTAATTTCATGACTGCAATCACCATCTGCACTGATTTTAGAGCCCCAAAAAATAAAGTCTGACACTGTTTCCACTGTTTCCCCATCTATTTCCCATGAAGTGATGGGACCAGATGCCATGATCTTTGTTTTCTGAATATTGAGCTTTAGGCCAACTTTTTCACTCTCCTCTTTCACTTTCATCAAGAGGCTTTTTAGCTCCTCTTCACTTTCTGCCATAAGGGTGGTGTCATCTGCATATCTGAGGTTATTAACTCTATCATTAATTCAACAAAAAATACATTAATCACCTATTAAGTTCCAAGATGTTTTACAAACTTGAGATATAGCAGTGAACAAAATAGAAGTGCCTACATTCATAGTGCTTATCTCTAGAGTAAGAAAGAGATGGTACTGCACAAACTGGCCAAAAATAAAAGAAGAGACAGTGATACATAAAATAATTTATAATATAATCTTGGAAGTGATAAGTAAGCACTATGTAGAAAAATGAAGTCAACTCAGTGTATGGAGGCACAAGTCTACTCCATGGTCACTGCTCAGTAAATTATTTGGCCATAATGGCAGGGCTAACTCATTGAAGAGCTTTAAAAACTAAAACTACATGACACAATATGTGACCCATATGATACCGGCTGTGTCAGATAATAATACATGTTTTGTGCAAAAATAAAAACAAAGGAAACCCTGTACCTAAATAACTTTAAGAAATCTTGGATTAAATAAACTAAATAGAGTAAATAATTAATTTAAATAAAGTAGCTGTATTTTTGTAGCAGCTCTTCAGGGAGTAGGGAACGCTAATACGCACTGGGCACTAAAATACAAGAATATTAGAATATTACATTAGTTAATATTACATCGGGATGCTAATCTTACATTTTACTAGTTAACTATGAGTATTTCCCACTTTTGACAATAGAACTTGCTGAATGAATTCTCTGTGGAAAGTGTTTAGAAAAAATACAATGCTGTAAATTTTGATAGAATGGTGGTTAGAATTTGTATCTGCCAATACTGTGCTCTTAGTATATGCTCATCCTTAGTGACCCAAATATCTATTTTGTTTACTGCAATGGTTGGTTCAATGCTGAATTTTAAAAAATGATTGAAGCATCCAGCTTTGAAAGTTGGTGGATGAGAAAACATCTGTTGCACATTTCCACAAAAGAAAAAAAAATGTAATTTTTAATTAACAGCAAAGAGATCAAACCAGCCAATCCTAAAGGAAGTCAACCCTGAATATTCACTGGAAGGACTGTTGCTGAAACTGAAGCTCCAGTACTTTGGCCACTGATGCAAAGAGCCGACTCATTGGAAAAGACCCTGATTCTGGGGAAGATTGAAGGCAAAAGAAAGGGAGCAGCAGAGGATCACGAGTTAGATAGCATCACTGATTCAATGGACATGAATCTGAGCAAATTCTGGGAGACAGTGAAGGACAAAGGAGCCTGGTGTGCTGCAGTCCATAGGGTCCCAAAGAATTACACACAACTTAGCAGCTGAACAACAACAGCATAGCTAGCTACTAAAATGAAAGATAGGCATCCCAAGGAGGAAAGCTTCTATGGCACATGTGAAATACTTGTATTTGTCTAAATCCCATCTAGACAGAGTGCTAAAGATACCAACTAAGTTTCTCCTGATCACACATAGTTCAGTGCTTGGCAAGTGGCATACAACCAGTGAATATGTGTTTTAAAAAATGAATCAAAAAATGAAATTCTATACAGTACCAGATAGCATTTCATATTATCAAAACTTATCCTGTAGTCGACATGTTGCAATACCGTTTTTTATTATTGAGGTAAAAGTAACATAACATAAAATTAATCATTAACTTTAAAAAAGCGAACAGTTCGGTGGCATGTAGTACAGTCACAATATTGTGCAACCAGTAGCTCATCTAACTTCAAAATAATTTTTTACCCCAAAAGGAAGCCCGTACCCATCAAGCAGTTATTTCCCATTTTCCCCTCCCCTTGCAGCCTCTGAATTTCTATCGATTTCTCTCTTGTGGATATTTCATAAATGGAAACATATAACTTATGACCTTCTGTGTCAGGCCTCTTTCACTTAGCATATTTTTGAGGCTTGTTCACATTGTAGCACGTTATCAAAATTCATGGCTGTTGTTATTCAGTCACTAAGTCATGTCCTACTCTTTGCAGTCAGTATTCATAGATGAATAATATTCCATTTTCTGTATGTACCACAGTTTAATTATCCATTCATCCACTGATGGACGATTATGCTATTCCTTTCGTTTGGATATTTTGAATAAAGTTGTTATGAACGTACACGTGTTTGAGTATTTGTTTTCAGTTATTTCAGGTAGATAACTAGTTGTGAATTTTCTGGGTCATATAATTTTGCTGTTGTTCAGTCACTCAGACATGTCTGACTCTTTGCAACTCCATGGACTGCAGCACACGAGACTTCCCCGTCCTTCACCATCTCCTGGAGCTTGCTCAAACTCATGTCCATTGAGTCAGTGATGCCATCCAATGATCTCTCTCTGCTGTATAATTCCATGTTTAATTTTTTGAGTTAAACTGTCAGTAATACTCTTGAAAAAAAATTTTAATTTAATGTAAATAAAGGATCCTAAAGCCTACTTAAATTTCTGCTACTGTATTCTGCTATTGCCCAAGTGTAAAGAAGAAAAATAGATTGAGGTTGAGATAAAATTTTTAAGTAGAAGATTGTCTTAGAAATCACTTTGCATGGACATATTTTCCTTCTATCTTTCCATAACTCACTCATTCCAACTTTAGTGTCCAGTGTGCTCCCCCTCTTCTCTGGCTATCAAATTTTGCTCTCATTATATGTTATTATGGATTTTAGCTACTGTGTTACTTCTTTGTATTGTCTCTACCCTTAAGAGTTTATAAGATCCTTGACAGCAAGGACTTTTCCTGCTCTTTGCTGTTGCCCTAGAACTTTAGACAGTGACTGGCAGATAGTAAATGCTCAATAAATATTTAAGCCCTGATTTCTCTAACTATCAAACACAAACAGTGTGTGCTTGCTTAAAGAACTTTAGGCATCAACAAACTGGTGTGTGTGCTTATTTGTGGTTAGATGAGCTGGTAAAGAATCCACCTGCAGTGCAGGAGACCTGGGTTCGTCCCTAGATCAGATACCTTGGAGGAGGGAATGGAACCTACTCCAATATTGTTGCCAGGAATATTCCATGGACAGAGGAGGCTGGCTGGCTACAGTCCATGGGGTCAGAAAGAGTTGGATATGACTGGGCGACTGAGCACACACACAAGAGACATTTAAAAGTGACAAAAACACTGAAATCCTGCAACCTAGCCAGTCACTGACTCTATGCACAAAGCAGTCACCAAGTGGACACCACAGTCCTCCCAGGCCACACAGATGGCCAGTTCGCTCTAACAACAGCAAGTTACAATGTTTGGAATCTTCCCAGTTTCATTTAGAAAAAGAAATTATGGGGGCAGCTATTCTCTAAAGTGATGGTTATTTATATGTGTAGCTCCCCAGGTATTAAAGAGAAAATAAACCCTACAGTGTCTGAAGCTAACAAAAATAAAAAGTTTTTTAATGCATCAATACATAAGCTACCAACTAGATTTAATTTAATTACCTAGATAGCAATCAGATTGTGTCTCCAGGTAAGAAAAAAATTAAAAGCAATAGAAAATTGTATAAATACTGCTATTTATTTTTTAATCTATTGTAAGACTGAGAAGAGATCAAATACAATCCTTCACTTTACTTGGAAAACCTTATTGGGGTATAGGTATTTATGTAGAGATTGGTTGTAATCTTCAAAGCAAATGTGGTAGATTTCAGTGGTTGATAAGGTCCAGTGATAATAAAATGAAGCAGGAATCAGGGGGACCCTCAAGACAACTTGGTGGGGGGCAATTATGACCCATTACTGTGTGAATCACACACTGTGATTAAACTCCTAGGAGGCACTCAACATCCACATTTGTTGTGAAAAAGGGCCCTGATTAGCATTTGTACTATGCATTTTGGTAATCAGAAATCATTATAGAGAATGCAACATTAAATGAAGGAATATGGCAATCTCCCATGCATTAAATAGGCTAATTTTTTTTAAAGAAATGACTTTATATCTAAAGGAAATAACATCATTTCTTTTCCTGCAAAGCAATAACACTTGGTCAGATGCTCTCTACTACCATCTATAAGTATTACCACAGTGAACATTTGATTAGCAAATAGCCACTCTGCATGATATGGAGGCTGCTTTCATTTAAATGTTGATATGTAAGAGCTATTTTTGCTATGTGTCTTTACTCTTGGAGAGAGCTAAATGATGAGTTAAACTAGTCAGAGATATAACAGCAAGTTTTAAATTCTTAAAACATTCCAACAAATTAGGTCAAGATTCAAGAAGGCTTCTGACAAAAGCATCAGAAATATTTTTCTGTTCTATAAAATATTAACAGGGATGAAAGCTGTTAATATAATGTTTTTGGCATATTTTGACATGATCTCTTGTTACTTCAAGTGACTTGCATCTACTCATGTATTAAAATCTTAAACAATTGGATCAAGACCATTTTGTGTATGAATTTCAAAGACTTTTTCACAGTTTTATATCTGTAAGTAAACACACTTTGAGAAATCCTTTCTGTATCAGATCTTGCAAGATGATATTATCCCTACCTACAAGTATTTAATTCCATTTGTTTTAATTATACAGATTTCTTTGTAAAATGTTGAGGAAAAGAGGCATTGTCAAGAATTGAATAAGATAGTCAAGCTGCGCATTTACTCAAAAGAAATTTTAAACACTTTATTGTTGGCAGGTAAAATTGAAATCAATTGTTAAATGACCATTTACTCATTATTTTATGCCATATGATTAAAGGAACTTTTAACTTTGACAACTGTGTCACCAAATTAACTTACCTAAAATTTCACTGCTGTATTTTTAAATACCTTCTCTCCAGCAAGCTATCTGGATTGATTAACCAAAGAGCTAAGACTGGAGAATATCAAAGTAATTATCACTTATTTCAAAGTGCATTAGACAATAGCTAAATAAGGAACTTCATTGACATCTATTATAGAAAGATAAAAACACAATGATTATTCAACATTTTCCTTTGCATTCTATTAACCAATATTACTCTAAAATTATTCTGTGGGTAATGCTAATGTTCAGAAAACTAAGATCATGGCATCTGGTCCCATCACTTCATGGCAAATAGATGCGGAAACAGTGGAAACAGTGACAAACTTTATTCTTGATGGCTTCAAAATCACTGCAGATGGTGATTGCAGCCATGAAATTAAAAGACGCTTACTCCTTAGAAGGAAAGTTATGACCAACCTAGACATCATATTAAAAAGCACAGACATTACTTTGTCAACAAAGTCTGTCTAGTCAGGCTATGGTTTTTCCAGTGGTCATGTGTGGATGTGAGAGTTGGACTATAAAGAATGCTGAGCACTGAAGAATTGATGCTTTTGAACTGTGGTGTTGGAGAAGACTCTTCAGAGTCCCTTGGACTGCGAGAAGATCCAACCAATCCATTCTAAAGGAGATCAGTCTGGAGTGTTCATTGGATGTTGAAGCTGAAACTCCAATACTTTGGCCACCTGATGCAATAGGCTGACTCATTTGAGAAGACCCTGATGCTGGGAAGGATTGAGGGCAGGAGGAGAATGGGACGAAAGAGGATGAAATGGTTGGATGGCATCACCAACACAATGGACATGGGTTTGGGTAGACTCCGGCAGTTGGTGATGGATAGGGAGGCCTAGCGTGCTGCAGTTCATGGGGTCGCAAAGAGTCGGACACAACAGAGCAACTGAACTGAACTGAACTGAACTGAATGCTAATGTTCATGAAAACAAACTTAGTAGCAAATTGCCTAAACTGTAATAATTTATAATTTTTAGAGAGATGTTTTTACACTGACCCTTAAGCCTGAGAGTACTGCAACTCATTTTCCTGTGTTCTGTGCATATCCTATCTCTCTGTCCCACTGTGGGACACCAGAAGTGTATTTTTGCAAAACTGTCTAGCATTAAGAACTACTGTCATTCATGTAAAACAGAAAGCTTGTGACTTGGTCCTACTTTGAGATATGACAGTTTTGGAAAAGAATGGAAGGAGAGGAAAGGAGAACTAATAGCCCCACTATGTACCATGCATACATCCTTTGTACAGTTTAAAAGTAACTTGAGCTGCTCATACATATCAAAATCTAAAATGAGCCCAATATGAAAAACTAATCAAATCACCAAGTACAGTGGAAGTCATCCCCCTTGATTCTCTAATTCAGCTCATTTAAAAATTCCATCTGTCTCATAGTCAATGTGAATCCAATGAGGAACATCATTTGGGTTCATAGAATGACAATACTAAGTTGAAAAGTATGTTGTGAAAAGTATGTTGTGAGATGAAAGAGCCACATGTTTATTCAGTGGAAAAAAACACTGACCTTTTTTTCTAACTTGAAAAGGTCTTGACATAATATTATATAATAGAGGTTTCACTGATGATGGAATTTAGGTTGAAATGCTTTGCTGAGATTAAAAGGAGAAACATATAAGAACATCATACTGTTTCTTTGTGGGAAGAAGGAATTGTACTTTGTGTTCCCAAGGTCAGAATAAACAGGAAAACCTGGAGACAAACTTTAGCGAAACCATTGGATTGAGTTCAACTATAAGAGATCTTCCAATGTTTTTACATTTGAGATCATTTGGGATGCACATATTACCAGATAATAGAGATCTGAACTGCCTATGAAGACATTAAAATTAGCATTTAGTAGTTGAATACTGTAGTGAGAGATGTTGTCCTATACACAATACATTTACTGAAAAAATAAGTAAAATCTTACCTTCAAGAAGCTTGCAGTCTAGGAAACCAAATTCAACAGGATGATGCAAAAATATATCATATCACTTGATAAAGCCCATCATTCTGCTCACTCCACAGAAGCCTCATGCTGACCCTAGCCTCTGCTGAGCCACAGGCCTGTTCAGCACTCCTATGCTTTTTCATCGGGGCCTGTCAGAGCCTTTGGGTCCCCTGTGTGCCTTGTGCCAGCCACGTAGAGGCAAGTGATGGGAATATGGAGCTTACTTCAAGCTTATCTACCTGGCTACTTTCCACTAATGTTGTCACATCATTGCTCAGATTCATGCTGGAAGCAGGTGGGGCAGGGAGTACAGGAAGACAGAAGAGTATGGTGTGTGTGTGTGTGTGTGTGTGTGTGTGTGTGTGTGTGTGTGTGTTCACATGCTTCTCTAAGCTAGATACTTGTAGTCTCCCCTTTGTGTGCCTGGGAAACATGCCATGTTTCATTCTCCCCGTGGAAAACAAATTGCTGTTAATACCTAAGACAGACTGCTCCAGCACCTAGGTTCCAGTCTCAGCTCTGTCATTTACCAGCTGTACAACCTTGAGCAAGTCATTTAACATCTCTGTGCCCCAACTGCTTCATCTGTAAAATGGATTCAATAATACTCCCTCCCCCCTCAGAGTTATTATAAGGATTAAATAAGTTTAAAAAGGTACAGTGCTCAAAGCAGTACCTGACACATGGTGAGAAACAAGAGTTTGTCCATTTTTCCACCTCCGCTATCTTCTTCTATCCATTTCTCACCAGGACCAGAAAGCGTATGCTTTTTAATTCTTCCACATCATATCTTTCTTCTCCAGAAGGCAGAAACTTTTTTTCTCTCTCCCAGGTGAAAGAAGATTCATCTTTACATTATGAAGGAATGAATCTCCATCATTTGAGAACTATGTGCTTGGTCCCTTAATGTTTCTGTTGATATAGCCTGACTCTTAAAATCAAGGCTTCTGACAAAGACCAGTTTGGGTACTAGAGTGGAGTACTAACCATTTCTGTTTGCAATCGTGTTCTGACACCACTATTTTCAAAGTAGGTAGAAATCTTGGACTGATTAGGTTAGTCAATAAAAATGCTGCCAAAATACAAATATTATTATATTCCAAATATCATTCCCATTACACATACAATACGCTATTTAAGACCCTTTATGGCAATGAGTGTTTCTCAATCTTAGAAGCACATAAGAATCACCAGTAAAACTTTAAAGAATCATTTCCAGTACCTATCCAATTCTACTAAATTAGAATCCCCAAAGACCATCTGTAACCTAAAAATAAAATTCTGATCTGCAATTAAGATTAAAAGCCACTGTTGTTGAATAACAGGAGAATGCATAAAAATATATATGATTTGTAAAAAGTTGACCTGAATTCTAATTATCATCTCACTTATTAGCTAAGTGATCTTGGTGAAACTTCTGTAAACCTCACTTTTTTCATCTACAAAGCAAAGGAAAAATAGTAAACAATTTACAAGGTCACTCTGGATATAGAATGAGGTAATACAAATATTAATACAATGCCTGGCATCTGGCAAATGCTTGATAAATATTAACTGTAATTCGTATCCGTAAGTTATGGATGAAAAATAAATTTTGAGGGAAGTTACAAAACTTCCCCATTATCCACAGCTAATACTCAACAGACTCAGTACGTGACTCACTGTATATCTGATTATAAAAATCATGAATGAATGAATATATAGTAACATAGGAATTGACTCAATGGTATCTAATTTCAGAACTCATATGCTTTTTAGTCCCCCACACTGTTTATCAAAAACAGGTGGAACAATATCAAGGAAGGTAGATAGAAGCAGAATGAAAGAAGAAATAATTGACTCAAGTGAATCTTGCAGTACTGGTGGAAGTGATGGGAGGTGGGAGGCCTATGACTGAGGTCCAGTATAAACAACTAACTATGTGCACAGTTTCTGAGTAGAATTTGGCAAAGAGTGACAGGGAACCCAAAGGCTCTATCAATGTCCCTTGATGTTGTTGACATTGAATCATTTAATCTTCACTAGAAAATATTACTTCGATCTCAAATAACAATAGCCAACTATTTTCTCAAAAGAATTAATTTTCAAACCATCATGTGACATTTACATTTTGTATCTCCCATCTTAAATCTTCCTACTTGTCAGATGTTTTGTTATTCTTTTATGAAACGGTCAGCAGATGTGGCCACAAGAGGAGGTAGAGGAGAGGCTCGGGAAGATGATTTGCTCTGTGCACATGTTCTACAGACAGGAGCCACGCCACACAGGGTCACATGGAAATACACAGGCTGGTCAAGAGGCAGAAGACATGAGAAAGGGCAAAGTTTCGACCACAGCCTTTACTGAGTTTCTGTGGGAAAGGTAAGACAAGGCAGGGTAAACAGTTTAAGACTGGTTAGCTTGAATCATTCCAGTGTACTGTAAACTCAGGAGGTGACTCCTAGTTGTCTGGATCCTGGTCCTGGGATGCTTAAGGCAGAGGAGTATTGCCCCCTGCAGTGGACAAAACAGATTGTGGAGGGACAGCTCTGGATGGAGTAGTTTGTATACCAAAGGCATGTTCCTCACTGAGCACTTTGCCATCTCTAAGAATTTTCTAGCCCCAGGAGAGGCAGACTCCCCAGACAGAAAGATTTGTTTTTTTCACAATGTTAAAACATTAACATACAGAATTTATATATTTATAAAAATTATATGTCTATACAATAGTTAAATTTGTAGTTGCATGTTCAGACATCAAACTATTTTTTCATATATGATCTGAAAAAGATATCTTAAAACAAAGTCATCTATAAATGAGACTGATTTACCTGACTATCCATACAATAGGTCTGAAATTATGTACTAAATCAGCCAATTTCTGAAATTCCCTGGTGATCCAGTGGTTAAGGGTCTGCCTGTCAATGCCGGGGACCTGGGTTTGATCCCTGATCTGGGAAGTTCCCACATGCTGCAGGGCAACTAACTCAATGTGCCACAACTGTTGAGCCCAAGCTCTAGAACCTGTGCTCCAAAACAAGAGAAGCTACCACAATGAGAAGCCTGGGCACTGCAACTAGAGAAAACCCACTTACAGCATTGCAGCCAAAAATAATTAAATAACTTAAAAGTAAAATAAAGCAGCTAATTTCCAAAAGCAAAAAGCTGGATAATTCAAGTATTTTTTTTCCTTTTGACAAAAAAGTTATGAAAACTTTTCTAATTGGGACTCCTTTTATGTGTGCCTTGTTTTATAAATATTGCTATATCATTTATTCTTGGTATTATTTCTCTATTAATATTATGGTGAGTTGTCAGGACTTGCTTTGGAAGGGCTCAGGGAAATGAGAGCATCATTTCTCCCTGTGAAGAGGGGGTGATCAAGACCCCAAACCTCAGGAAAAGGGCAGATGATCAAATCTCACTGACTGCTCAAACTTTTCCTTATTGAGACAGCTTCTGTCAAAGCTGCTGCTCTTTCAGGGTGACAGAATGTGACCTCCACCAAACGCAGGAGAATCCAAGACAAATTGAAATTTCAGGTAATTTCTTTCAAGTTAGAAATGTAACAAAAGACTTGTACTGATAAAGAGGCTCTCACGCAGGATCAGAGCCATTAATCTCTAAACCCCAACTGAGCAAAACGCATTATTCTTCTAAAATGCAATATCCTATTAGTGATGGAGCAAATATTCACATTTGTGAAGATTATAGAGACTGATATCATTTGAACCTCGATTATTAAAATGTACACATTTATTGAGTAACTTCTAGATCTAATTCCCTGGATTAGATACGCAAAGAGATAGGAAGATGCTTCCCAAGTGGCACAGTGGTGAAGAATCCACCTATCAATGTAGGAGACACAGCAGACGCAAGTACCATCCCTGGGTCGAGATGATCCCTTGGAGTAGGAAATGGCAACCTGACCCAGTATTATTGCCTGGAAAATTCCATGAACAGAGGAGCCTGCTTGGTGCTTTTCTACTAGTTAGTGCTTATTCTTCACAAAGCACATCATCTATCCTAAAAGATAGTGCTGTGATGCTGTGAAAGTGCTGCACTTAATATGCCAGCAAATTGGGAAAACTCAGCAGTGGCCACAGGACTGGAATAGGTCAGTTTTCATTCCAATCCCAAAGAAAGGCAATGCTAAAGAATGCTCAAACTACCGCACAATTGCACTCATCTCACACACTAGTAAAGCAATGCTCAAAATTCTGCAAGCCAGGCTTCAGCAGTATGTGAATCGTGAATTTCCGGATGTTCAAGCTGGATTTAGAAAAGGCAGAGGAACTACAGATCAAATTGCCTACATCCATTGGATAATGGAAAAAGCAAGCGAGTTCCAGAAAAACATCTATTTCTGCTTTATTGACTATGCCAAAGCCTTTGACTGTGTGCACCACAACAAACTCTGAGAAATTCTGAAAGAGATGGGAGTACCAGACCACCTGACCTGCCTCTTGAGAAATCTGTATGCAGGTCAGGAATCAGTAGTTAGAACTGGACATGGAACAACAGACTGGTTCCAAATACGGGAAAGGAGTACGTCAAGGCTGTATATTGTTACCCTGCTTATGTAACTTATATGCAGAGTACATCATGAGAAATGCTGGGCTGGATGAAGCACAAGCTGGAATCAAGATTGCCAGGAGAAATATCAATAATCTCAAATAGGCAGATGACACAACCCTTATGGCAGAAAGTGAAGAAGAACTAAAGAGCCTCTTGATGAAAGTGAAAGAGGAGAGTGAAAGAGTTGGCTTAAAACTCAACATTCCAAACACTAAGATCATGGCATCTGGTCCCATCACTTCATGGCAAATAGATGGGAAAACAGTGGAAACAGTGACAGACTATTTTGGGGGCTCCAAAATCACTGCAGATGGTGACTGCAGCCCAAAATTAAAAGACGCTTTTTCCTTGGAAGAAAAATTATGACCAATCTAGACAGCATATTAAAAAGCAGAGACATTACTTTGCCAACAAAGATCTGTCTAGCCAAAGCTATGGTTTTTCCAGTAGTCATGTATGGATGTGAGAGTTGGGCTATAAAGAAAACTGAGCACCAAAGAATTGGTGCTCCCTTGGACTGCAAGGAGATCCAAGCAGTCCATCCTAAAGGAAATAAATTCTGATTATTCTTTGGAAGGACTGATGCTGAAGCTGAAACTCTGACTCATTTGAAAAGACCCTGATGCTGGGAAAGATTGAAGGCGGGAGGAGAAGGGAACAGCGGAGAATGAGACGGTTGGATGGCATCATTGACTCAATGGACGTGAGTTTAAGTAAATTCTGGGAGTTGGTGATGGATAGGGAGGCCTGGCATGCTGCAGTCAAAGGAGCTGCAAAGAGTCAGGCATGACTGAGTGACTGAACTGAACTGAACTGAACTTCCCAAAGCTCTCATGTCCTGTCTTAGTGTTTGTCTTCCCTTCTACTCTTCCCCAGATAGAATGTGAGCTCTTCCTGTCACATTCACCCTTTAACTAATGCTTCCTCCACTGCAACCCCATAGACAGCTTACAGCACACATTCTGCCATAGAGCTCGTAATAACTGTTTAATCACTGAATGTAGAGATCACTGAATGAATTGGAGGCACACAAAACTACACAAGTACAGATTATTCTACTTAGTGGAGTGGCTCTCAATCTTACATGTCTGTTTATATCTCAGTGACATTTTCCTTCTGCCTCAGTGTTCCCAATTTCTAAGCACTGCAAATTGTCCCTGGCTGGATTGCCTTAGCTGGACAAATGAAGAAAGCCATGCTAACTGCCCTCCGAAATTGTATTCAAGACCAGAGTTGAAGCGATACCAGTTTTACAGAACCAGAAAGCTCGTGTTGTACTAGATGGGACAAGTTTTGATACTTCAATTTTTAAATGATTCACATTGGCTAGAATAGTCCCCCCAAAGGAGGACTCCACCAAGGTACTTGTGCTGATGGCTTAGATTTCAAGCTAAGGGAATTAAACTGTTCACATTTCAACCTTGGTTGGGTTAACATCCTGTCTACCTAAATGTTTTGGCTCGTCATTGAACAGCTTGCATAGCCTGTATGGTTGCCATGGAACTGGTGTTAGACTGAATGCCATTTAAATCTTCTAAATCCCTCTGTTAAAGGATTTCATCCCACTCTGTTTCCTCCAACAAAATAAAATTTGAATGATGGCAGTCAGTAGGTAACTCAGAAAAAGCTATTGATTTTTCAATTTCTCAATTTGTAAAACAGAAATGTGATTTATTCTTACATAACATTTTGCTAAGAATCTTGCCAGTAATCAGGCTTTGATGGCTACAAAATACACTAAATTCCTTAGAAGTAAAGCTATCTGGCGTTTCTCTCTAATTTGATTTTTTTAAGTTTAATTAATTTAAGATATCTATAATGAAACATGCCAATAATTCCTGCTAGTTCTGCTAAGCGAGTACATTTTTTAGCCTCTTCAATTTAAAAAGAAAATAAATTAGAAGACGAAATCTTGATGCTTTTCCCCCCTCTGGATTAGAAAGGACAGTTTTCTGTTGTTATTGCAGTTCTTTCTTTGGCCTTAATCACTGATTCATCTTTAATTTATCAGATGGCATTTTCCCAAGTGATCTAAGCAACTGCTTTTATGGATGTGAGAGATTTGTAATTTTTCCTTTCTATTTTCAAAACTATGCAATTATTCACACAGAAACTAATAAACAATGTTGTATTGGTGCACATCTCAGCTTTACTGGTTGGAAAAGTCTGCCCTAAAAACAGTATAAACACATGGTTTGTGGGAGGACATGTTTGGCCTCCATTATGTTAACAGTAGAATGCCAAGACATTTCCCTCGAGATCGAGTAAGGAATCTATCATCCATGCATGCATCTGAACCTTTTTAAATACATTCTTATTTCAACCTATTACTGAATCTTAAAGTAATATATTTCCATAATTTCAATATCCATTATGTAAAGCTCTAGTACCACTTACTTGTTTTACATTTTTCTGCTTTTAAATCCCAAAGGATGCCTCCCGTCTAGTTCTACAGGAGTCAGTGAACAATCCATGTAAGTTATCCTTTTCAGATCTTTCATATTATAAATTTTGATGAAAGCCCTCTCTTACCTTTGAACTAAAATGTTCTACTTATTTAATATATCTCATATTCACTGTCACTGGTGAATGACCTGCTATCTGCCAACACATTAACCCTTTTCAGTAATTATTTTTTTTATTTCTCTGCTGCATATGACATTGCTAATCATATTCTGTTTCTTTAAATTCTTTCCTACCTTGACTCCTCTGACACATGCCATTACCTAAATGTTTGTACTGCTCTTCATTCCTCATGCTGTAAATATTCTTTTTCTCTTTTTGGCTTCAGCTCTTGCTCTGTGGAATCTAAATTTAGACTTTCACCGCCAATCTTCTCAACCACTTTTATTCCCTTTAATATGTTTCTAACTCTAACTTCAGGGCACAATCTAGAATGTCTTTTTTGCCAATAACTCAAAAAATCCAGAATCAGAAATGAAATACTTCAGATTTTAAATAATGTAAGTACATTATTTTATTATATCCTCTCGTGTCTCTATTGACACATGAAACACTACATTCCAAATGGCCTCAATAATCCAAAGTTTATAGGCAAGTTTATCTTTCCATATTTGGTTGAGTGCTCACTGCAGAATATTACCTTCTTTTTCTGGGTCATTTACAAATGTGTTAAAATAAATTTCAGCCCCAATGTTTAGGAAACTTCACAGCTTGTGTGTTTCCAAGATACAGTTGCTTTCTAAAAAGCAGAAATGTAAAACTCAGCTAGCTTCATTTGTTATTTAATTGACTTCTTGATCATGTAACCACTAAAATACAGACCTCGCCTAAGATGGTCCATGCTCTTCTCTGGTGGAGGTGGTTTAGTTGCTAAGTCTGGTCTGACTCTTGCTATCCCCTGGACTGTATGTAGCCAGCCACACTCCTCTGTCCATTGTATCTTTCAGGCAAGAATACTGGAGTGGTTTGCCATTTCTTTCTCACCAGGGAATCTTCCCAACCCAGGGATCAAACCTGGGTGTCCTGCACTACAAGCAGATTCTTTACTGACTGAGCTACCAGGGCCCAATTTCCTGCAATGTTCCTATTCTACTTTATCATTACGCTGTAGACACTTTATATGGAAAGATTTTTTAAAATACAACCTCTTGTTTATTTCTCATATGTATTCTTAAAGTCTACTATCAAAGAAATTACAACAACAACATGCAAAAGCAATATAAAACTTCTAAAGAATTTTAATGGTTACTATAATATCATTATGCATAACAATGAATTAAATTTGATTTATTTATATTAAGCTTTAATTATATTAAAATGGAAATATGAAATGCAGGTTGCTATATTAACTAATCAAGCCAGCCTTAGTGAGACAAAATGAGAGGCCACGGGGTTTGGGCAGAGGTTTGAACGTCATGAATTTCAAAGAATATCAAAGAATATGAAACCTCGCTCCAAAAATATCTAAATAAATTTCAGTCCATTCTATAAAATAAAGACTATTTCAAAATGCATTTGATGTGATTGTCATCATCATATCTGGAGAAATGGTTTCATATTTGTGTCTGCTTTGTTCCCTATTCCAAATCATAGCTACAACTTAAATTGCACAGGAGTTTACCAAGAAATAAATCATTTTTACTTTTTTCATTGTGACCATTAAAGAATAATTGTGCATTCTACATAAAAACTCTAGTAGTTGTGTGTGTACATATGTGGTGTGTATTAACAACCTGATTCTAAATTTTAACTTGAAATACAGTCAATAGCAATAATAATTAAGGAAGAAGAATAAAGTTAATTGACCTACATTACTAGATATGAAGATTTATTATAAGGTTATGTAATTGCCATATTATTTATATATATAAAGGTTCCACTACAATTAGCTGAGGAAAGGGTAATCGTTTCAATATGATGCTGGGTTAATTTGTATTTATATGGGTAAAAATTAACTTTGACCTCTATCTCATACTGTACATAAAAGTCAGTTTCAGATGGGTCATGTACTTAAATGTGAAGAATAAGATTTAAAACCGCATAGAAAAAAAACTAAAAGAATATCCTTGCGGCCTCAAAGCATACAATGAAATTTGAGGAATCACAAATGTAAAAAAAAAAAATCACAAAATATAGAAAGCATTAACCATAAAAAAGAGATGGACAAACAGGATTCTGTTAAGAATGTGTTTATGGTGGTATCATTAAGAAATTAGAAAGGCAAGACACAGAGTGAGGAAAGTTATTTGTAATACATACATCTGACAAAGAACTCATATCCAGAATAAAGAATTTCTACACGATTTTGCTATTCACTTTCTACATGACTTGTCACTAAGTCATGTCTGACTCTTTTGTGACCCTATGAACTGTAGCCCTCCAGGCTCCTCTGTCCATGAGATTTCCTAAGCAAGAATACTGGAGTGGGTTGGCATTTCCATCTTCAGAGATTAAAAAAAAAAACATGCAAAAAAGACTTTTAAAAATCCAATTTTAAAACATGGGCAACACGTTTGAACAGGTATTCTACCAAACAGCATATACAAATGGCCAATAAGTGTATGAATATGTCATTAGTCATGAAAGAAATAAAAGATACCATTTCACCTGCCAAAATAGCTAAAATTTAAAAGACTGGCAATTCTAAGTATTGAAGTGAATCTAGAGTGATCAGAACTCTGAGACTGTTGATGGAAATGTCAATCAATACTACCACTTTGTAAACTCTTTAGCTATATTTGTTAGAGTTAAGCATACCTACCGGTAACCCAGCAACTCAATTCCCAGTCATATACCCAGTATAAAATGAGTGTCTATGTTCAGCAAAAGACATATCAAAAATATTCATATCAGTTTTATTCTTAATGGCCAAACTAGGAAAAATCCAAATGTCCCTCAACGATTGACTGGATGAATAAATTGCAGTATATTCATATAACGAAACACTATGTGTTCATAAAAAGCTCAACATTCAGAAAATGAAGATCATGGCATCTGGTCCCATCACTTCATGGGAAATAGATGGGGAAACAGTGGAAACAGTGTCAGACTTTATTTTGGGGGGCTCCAAAATCACTGCAGATGGTGATTGCAGCCATGAAATTAAAAGACGCTTACTTCTTGGAAGGAAAGTTATGACCAACCTAGATAGCATATTCAAAAGCAGAGATGTTATTTTGCCAACAAAGGTCTGTCTAGTCAAGGCTATGGTTTTTCCAGTGGTCATGTACGGATGTGAGAGTTGGACTGTGAAGAAAGCTGAGCACAGAAGAATTGATGCTTTTGAACTGTGGTGTTGGAGAAGACTCTTGAGAGTCCCTTGGACTGCAAGGAGATCCAATCAGTCCATTCTGAAGGAGATCAGTCTTGGGTGTTCTTTGGAAGGACTGATGCTGAAGCTGAAACTCCAGTACTTTGGCCACCTCATGCAAAGAGTTGACTCACTGGAAAAGACTCTGATGCTGGAAGGGATTGGGGGCAGGAGAAGAAGGGGATGACAGAGGATGAGATGGCTGGATGATCACTGACTAGATGGACGTGAGTCTGAGTGAACTCCGGGAGTTGGTGATGGACAGGGAGGCCTGGCGTGCTGCGATTCACGGGGTTGCAAAGAGTCAGACACGACTGAGCGACTGAACTGAACCGAATGTGCAAAAATCATGGATTAATTTTGTAAACATAATGTTGTACTAAAGCCAGACAAAAAGAATTCCTATGAAGTTCAAGAGCAGAACTATTCTACTCTACAGAGATTGGACTTGAATACTGATAGCTTTTTGGTAGGAGGATAATGACTGGAAGAGAATACAAAGGAATCTTCTGGGGTGGTGGGAAAGGTCTTCCCTTTGATCTGGGTGATAGTTACCTGAGTGTACATATATTTTAAAAATTCGTTGAACTATACGCTTAAGATTTGAGTACTTCACTGCATTTGCATTAAACTCAAAAATAAAGGAGGAAGGTTAAGAGAGGGAGCAGAGGAGGAGGGAGGAGAAATAAAGGAGGAAGAGAAGCAGGAGCAGAAATAATAATGTGGACATGAATTCAACCTGCTACGAGATAACTATATTTTTGAGACTATAGATATTTGCTTCATAGAATCATCATTAATGGCTTTATTAGTTTGGTTTTAATTTAAAAAAAAAAGAAAATTTAGCATAGGAAACCAATCCTTTTACTTCTTTGATTAGAAAACAAGGTAAAGTTACAGACTATACCCTAATTTTTTGTAATGATTTAATTTACCATTATCTGTTTTTATATTGAAAGTTATTTTAGTTTTTCTTATTGTTTAATTCTCACCTCATGTATCTAGCTGTTTAATTCTTTTTATTGTTACCAATTTTTAAAAAACCCTCATAGCTCAAAGGTGTATTGCACATAGATAAAGCACATTATTAGAGAAAACAACAAATTTTAAATGCCTAGTGTTTTTATTTATTAAATTATACTGTTTTCTAGAAGTGAACATTTCTCAGCATTTTTATTCAGGCTTATTTGTAATATCAAAGTAATAATAAATAAGTTACAGATAAACTAATGCCTTTATGTGATATTAGTTATAAAATTAAAACAGTATGCTGCTAATGATTATGCATTGGATAATTTATAATCCAAATGGCATTGCTTAATATGATAACCTAATTTGACACATGATTTTAATTTTTTTATTTTTTTATTGAAGCATAATTGTTTTACAGAATTTTGCTGTTTTCTGTCAAACCTCGACATGAATCAGCCATAGGAATACATGTAATTCCCTCCCTTTTGAACCTCCCTCCATGTCCCTCCCCATTCTACCCCTTTAGGTTGATACAGAGCCCCTGTTTGAGTTTCCTGAGCCATACAGCTAATTCCTGTTGGCTATCTATTTAAAAGAAGAGACATTATTCAGAGACATATTCAAAAACAGAGACATTACTTTGCCAACAAAGGTCTGTCTAGTCAAGGCTATGGTTTTTCCAGTGGTCATGTATGGATGTGAGAGTTGGACTGTGAAGAAAGCTGAGCACAGAAGAATTGCTTTTGATGCTTTTGAGCTGTGGTGTTAGAAAAGACTCTTGAGAGTCCCTTGGACTGAAAGGAGATCCAACCAGTCCATTCTAAAGGAGATCGGTCTTGGGTTTTCTTTGGAAGGAATGATGCTAAAGCTGAAACTCCAGTACTTTGGCCACCTCACGTGAAGAGCTGACTCATTGGGAAATACTCTGATGCTGGAAGATTGAGGGCAGGAGAAGAGGACGACAGAGGATGAGATGGCTGGATGGCAACACCGACTCGGTGGACATGAGTTTGGGTGAACTCCGGTAGTTGGTGATGGACAGGGAGGCCTGGTGTGCTGCAATTCATGGGGTTGCAAAGAGTCCAACACGACTGAGTGACTGAACTGAACTGAACTGAATGTAAGTTTCCATGTTACTCTTTCCATACATCTCACCCTCTTCTCCTCTCTCCCCATGTCCATAAATCTATTCTCTACATCTGTTTTTCCATTGCTGTCCTGTAAATAAATTATTCAGTACTGTTTTTCTAGATTCCATATATGTGTGTTAGAATATGATATTTATCTTTTTCTTTCTGACTCACTTCACTCTGTATAATAAGTTCTAGGTTCATCCACCTCATCAGAACTGACTCAAATGCATTCCTTTTTAATGCATCATTTAGACTCATTTGTTGGCAGTTACATTAAATCTTTCAACTTGGATATTTGAAAATAAACAGAAAAGATTTCTTTACAAGGAATGAGTATCATATACTAGTTTTGAATAAGTAGTGTGAACCTAAAGTGGTGAGAATAGTCAATTATTAATAATACTGGTCCCTATCTTAAAAAAAAAATTGTTTCTCAATTTCTTACATAGAGCAACATGGTCACTGAACACAATAGGATATACACTGACTGCCTTTGTTTTAGATTATCTCTTTTGAGCACATTTGTATGGAGAACAGCCTTAAAAGAGAGTCTCCCTACATGGCAGCTGCTGCTGCTGCTAAGTCGCTTCAGTCATGTCGGACTCTGTGCAACCACATAGACAGCAGCTCACTCTGTGCAACCCCATAGATGGATTCTCCAAGCAGAATACTGGAGTGGGTTGCCATTTCCTTCTCCAATGCATGCATGCCTGCTAAGTCGCTTCAGTCATGTCCCACCTTGTGAGACCCTATGGACAGCAGCCTACCAGGCTTCCCTGTCCACGGGATTCTCCAGGCAAGAATACTTGAGGGGGTTGCCATTTCCTTCTTCCCCTACAGGGCAGAGGGCAGGCTTATTTACTGTCCAGTATAAAGACAGTATAAGTAAAGATAATGCCTCCCTCCAAGGTGATAATGTCTCCCTCCAGAGTTCCTTGGACAGCAAGGAGACCAAACTAGTCAATCCTAAAGGAAATTAACCCTGAATATTCATTGGAACGACTAACATTGAAGCTGAAGCTCCAATACTTTGGCCACCTGATACGAAGTGCTGACTCACGGGAAAAGATTCTAACGCTGGGGAAAATTGAGGGCAAAAGAAGAGGGCAGTTAGAGGATGAACTGGTTGGATCATCAATTCAATGGACATAAGTCTGAGCAAACTCTAGAAGATAGTGAAGGACATGGAAGCCTGGCATGCTCTAGTCCATGGGGTCACAAAGAGTCAGACACTATTGAGCAACTGAACAATGACAACCAGTATGAAATTCTGTCATGTTTGCTTTTATCTTATTATAAAAGATTCAGGTCCCTTGAATTCAGAGTTGTTCATCTGGGGCCATAAGCCCATTGATTACACAGCATCTACCTGGGTCTTTACAGCACATGGCAAACCAAAGCAAACATAAATCTCATGTTAATTTCCATACTGAGAATAACAAAGTCCTTTATCTCTGACCCAGGCATCTTGAAGGCTTCCTTGGTAGCTCAGATGGTAAAGCATTTGCCTGCAATACAGGAGACCTGGCTTTGATCCCTGGGTCAGGAAAATCCCCTGGAGAAGGAAATGGGTACCCATTCTAATATTCTTGCCTGGAGAATTCCATGAACAGAGGAGCCTGGTGGGCTACAGTCCATAGGGTCCCAAAGAGTCAGACATGACTGAGTGACTAACACACACACAGGAGTCTTGAGTGTTTTATTTCTCTGTCTAGAAACTGAGGTAGACTGTAGGGTTCTTGACTATCAACAGTTTGTTGCTCAAGCAGGTATTACACAATCAAGGGTAAGCTCTTGCTTCATTAAATTTTTCACTATTCCATGGATGTCACCAATCTTTTAACTACTGGAAGCTTCTGTATATGTATTTCTTTCCCCTAGAGCTCTCTGCTCCATGCAGTTGGCCAGAAATACATATTGAGAGATTGTCATGAGCCACTTGGTGTGCTAAATGTTGACAAGACCATTCTTACTCTCATGGAGAATTTAATCAGGAGCATCCTCTGGTTTAGTAAGCTCTGCTTTGCCCTTTAAGACTGCACTCAAGGGACTTCCTGGGTGGTCCAGTGCTTGGGAGTCCACCTTCCAATGCAAGGGACACCAGTTCAATCCCTGGTCTGGGAAGATCCTATATGCCCCAGCACAGCTAAGCCCATGCACCACAACTACTGAGCCCACAAGCCCTAGAGCCCACCCTCTGTAACTGGAAGCCCATGCACCATGGCCTCTGCTCAGCTCACCTAGAGAAAACCTGCACAGTGGCAAAGACCCAGACCACCCAGTAAATAAAGAATAAATATTTTTTTCAAAAAGACTGTGGGAGAGGGAGAGGGTGGGGTGATTTGAGAGAACAGCATTGAAACATGTACACTATCATGTAAGAAATGAATTGCCAGTCTAGGTTTGATACAGGATACAGGATACTTGGGGCTGGTGCACTGGGATGAACCAGAGAGATGATATGGGAAGGGTGGTGGGAGGGGGGTTCAGGATTGGGAAGTCATGTATACCCGTGGCAGATTCATGTCAGTGTATGGAAAAACCAATACAGTATTTCAAAGATTAAAAAAAAAAAAAAAAGAATAAAGTGTTGAAATATCAAAAAAATAAAAATTAAAAAAGACAATTCAAATCTTATGTCATCTGAGGAACATTTTCAGTCATTTCTACTCAGTTCTCTCCTCTATACTTCCATGTGGTATTTGACTCTCATCATGGCTTAACTCCCGATCTCAAGGAAGTGACTATGTCTTATTTATTTTTATCCTCATTACCTGTTTCTATCTCTGACACACACTTGGCACTTCATAAATGTTTAAGGTAGAAAGAAAGGGATGAACAAAAAAAAAGAGCATATATACTCTACACACTGTTTATAGACTGTTCTCATGCTAAAGAGAAGATTAGGTTGAGGCTTTGACTCATATTTTATTTCATTGGTTTATATTCTGTGTCCTAAATGACTTAGGCATGATTCAAAGCCCAGAGGAAAGGTGCCATGTTGGTACAAGTCCTTACTTTTTACCCAGAGAGTTAGAGATAACCTTCGATTAGGAGATATAAGCCTTGTATACTGGAAAGGGCATGTGTGTTAACAAAAGTTGATTAATGGTTGGGCCCTGAGACTCCAAAATAAGGGACACGTATTTTGTCTGAAAACAAAAGTGGAAAGAGATGGAGAAAATTGTTTTTTACTGGATTTCTCTCTGGAAAAATACTATAAAAGGTTGGGGAGAAAGTCTATAATACATTAAGGGGATGAGGGAATAACAAAGTAGCCGATAAGAATTACTAGCTTTCTCAAAAAATGGAACATATACTGTGCAGAGCTCTGGTTTCCACAAAGGCTTATCAGGTTTGAAGCAAGCCAAAAGCAGAAAAGTTACTGCTATTTAGAGTATTTCTTCTCCATCTCCTTCCCCCCAATCTCTCAGCATCTCTGCTAAATAAATGTAGCATAAACAGCTTAAAATTTTCAGTTTGGAAGTGTAGTTGAAGAGAATTGAAGTGGGTGTTTTACTCTGGTCTTACTATTTGAAGAGACATAGAAGTGGCTTCAAATCTTAATTTGGGGAAAGAAGTTTAACCTCTCCAGATAGAACAAGCTATATGATTTATGGAGTCCAATACAAGAATGAAATGTGGAGTTGCTTGTTTAAAAATTTTAAGATTTTCAAAATGGCAAGACCAAGCATTAAGTCAAGCATGGGAGCCTTTTAAAGTGGGGAATCAGTCAACTGCAAAGTTCACATGCCCTGTCTCTGGGCTTCAGATGCCTTGTGTGAAAAGTATTGATAAAAATGACTCCCTTACAGGGTTCTTCCAAGGATTATTTGAGCTACTAGATGAAAAGTGTCTAGTCTATTGTAAACATTCAGCAATTACTGCTTTCCCTTCTTTCCCCTCTCCTTCTTTCTCCTTTTCGCTCTTTCCCCCACATCCTTCATTGTAGTAAGGATAATATATTTAATTTTGTTGCTGTTTAGTCAGGGAGCTGCCCTGGTGGCTCAGACAATAAAGAATCTGCCTGCAGTGCAGGACCTCAGTTCAGCTCAGTCACGTCCAACTCTCTGTGATTCCACGGACTGCAGCACACCAGGCCTTCCTGTCCATCACCAACTCTCAGAGCTTACTCAAACTCATGTCCATTGAGTCGGTGATGCCATCCAACCATCTCATCCTCTATCAACCCCTTCTCCTCCCACCTTCAATCTTGCCCAGCATCAGGGTCTTTTTAAATGAGTCAGTTCTTCACATCAGGTGGCCAAAGTATTGGACTTTCAGCTTCAGCATCAATCCTTCCAATGAATATTCAGGACTGTTTTCCTTTAGGATGGACTGGTTGGATCTCCTTTCAGTCCAAGGGACTCTCAAGAGTCTTCTCCAACACCACAGTTTAAAACCATCAATTCTTCAGTGCTCAGCTGTCTCACATCCATACATGACTACTGGAAAAACCATTGCTTTTATTAGAAAGACCTTTGCTGGCAAAGTAATGTCTTTGCTTTTTAATATGACCAATAGGTTGGTCATAATTTTTCTTCAAAGAAGCAAGTGTCTTTTAATTTCATGGCTGCAGACACCATCTGCAGTGATTTTGGAGCCCCCTAAAATAAAATCTGTCATTGTTTCCACTGTTTCCCCATCTATTTGCCATGAAGTGATGGGACTGGATGCCATGATCTTCGTGTTCAGAATGTTGAGTTTTAAGCCAACTTTTTGATTCTCCTCTTCCACTTTCATCAAGAGGCTCCTTAGTTCTTCGCTTTCTGCCATAATGGTGGTGTCATCTGCATATCTAAGGTTATTGATATTTCTCTTCGCAATTTTGATTCCAGCTTGTGCTTCATCCAGCCCAGCATTTCTCATGATGTACTCTGCATATGGGGTTGGGAGATTCCTTGGAGAAGAGAATGGCTACATTCCAGTATTCTTGCTTGGAGAATTCTATGGACAGAGGAGCCTGGCAGGCTACAGTCCACAGGGTCACAAGGAGTCAGACAAGACTGAGCGATTAACACTTTCACTTAGTCACTAAGTTGTGTCTGACTCTTTGCGACCCTGTGGACTGTAGCCCTGGCTTCCCAGGTGACACTAGTGGTAAAGAACCCACCTGTCAATGCAGGAGACATAAGAGATGTGGGTTTGATTTCTGGGTCAGGAAGATCCCTTGGAGAAGGATACAGCAATCCATTCCAGCATTCTTGCTTGAAGAATCCCATGGACAGAGGAGCCTGTTGGCTATGGTCCATAGAGTGGCAAAGAATCAGGCACAACTGAAGTGACTTAGCATGCACGCAGGGACTGTAGCCCACCAGGTTCCCTGTCCATGGGATTTGCCAAGCAAAAATACTGGAGTAGTTTGCCATTTCCTTCTCTAAGGGAATAGATTAAATACACCTATGCTATTGGTTAAATTAACTGTTAAAGAAACATGTATAATATCCATGTGGATAATTTTAGAGATAATTTTCTATAATAACAAATATAGTACAGGAAGATTGAAATCCATGAATTATCTCAAATCACTTCCTAAGTCATAATATAAAATTTTTCCCCATCAATTACTTTTAATGAGAATTAATAGGAATCAATTTTTCTAGTGCCATATTTTGTAATCACACAATATCCTGCTGGAAATAGAATAAAGATCTTTTCTTAGTTCAATTCCATATACATTATAGCACTCTGCTTTAATTGTCTTAGAATTCACTGCACATTGACAAAAGAAAGGTATTTCCTGTGGTGTATTTTTAACAAAGTATAAATCAAAAGAATTTGTTTTATTTAGTTTATTTTTGTATAGTCAGTCTGGATAGTAGCAGAGATACCCAGCATTTGAAGTGTCCTGAATATGAAACTTAAGGATTTTATATGAAATTCCCTCTTGAAAATATTGAAAAATGCCAAAGTATCTGTTATGTAAATTAAATATCAGCCTTGGGCAGCTATGAGTTATGGGTCATTCACATTATACAGTAAAATGTTTTCGTTTCTCTTAACTAGCACAAATTCCCTCTAGACCTAAAGGAAGAGTCACTCACAATCACATATTTAAGTAGAAAAAAAATGAAAATAACAATGCTTCTGAAACTCAGCCATAATACCAAAGAATGCATATTTTACAATCACTGAAAATTTTATTTTCAAGTTAATTTTCTAATATTTTTAATTGTCAAAAGTATTGACGCTTTCTTTTAAAAAGCTGCCTAAAAAAGATGTGATATAAAACTGAATTAAATTTTAACAAAATTTTAAAATATCCAACCTTTACTTCAGTTTATAACATAGTTCTTAGGGTAAGAATGGACTAGGAGTTTGGAGTTAGTAGATACAGAGACTTAGCAGCAGCAGCAGATACAAACTATTACAGATAGAATGGATGGATACCACGGCTCAGCCACATAGCACAAGGAACTATATTCAGTGTTCTGGGATAAATCACGATGGGAAAGAATGTAGAAAAAAAAAGGTATACATATATACACTTCCAATGTTAAATATTGTAATAAGTGCTTTAAATACTTATTGTTGCTACTTAACTGTTTCCCACCTGATTTGTTTTATTACTTAAAATAGTAAAAAAAAAAAAAAAAAATCGCATTTTAGAATATTTTCAATTTTCTTCTCAATCAGATGGAGTGTTTTGGCATATATGTGACCAAGGTCTAAATGTAAAGGAAAACTACAGTCATTTTCTTACTAACTCTGCTTTTTATCTTTTGCTTAGCACTTTTCCATATAAATTTATATTTATCAGGAAGCATATTGTCAAAAAAGTTCACCTCTAAACAGGGATCTAACTCCAATAACTAATTAGAAGGTATAGATTATTTACAATGATATTCACTCTTATATAATCCAATATACATAGATAATTATTTCTAAGTTTGGTAACAGATAAACATGGATATTCAGGAAATAAAAGTACATTCTGAAGTTAATGTATCTGAAGCAGAAAAGAAAAAAATACACTGAGAAAATTATAAACTTAGTCCCCTCCTGAGTCTCACTTTTTCCTCTAGAATGAGTGAATTGCTGAAAGATGTTCCAGTCTTGACATCCCCTAATGAGATGATTCTACTTGGGTTTTGCCAGTGAATTTTGACAACTTTCAGTAAAAGTTGTTGAAACAATTGGACATAAATAGGAAAAACAAAATAAAAGAACTTTGACCTAAACCTCACCTTTCATAAACTATCCAGTCAAAATGTATCATAGATCTAAATGCAAAATGAAAAACTATAAAACTTTTAGAAGAAAACATACAAGAAAATATTTATGACTTGCAGTTAGACCAAGAGTTCTGAGCTATGACACCAAAAACAAAGGAAAAAATCAATAACCTAGACTTCATAAAAATTTAAAACTTTTGCTCTATGAAAGACTCTAATCACAAGAAAGACAAACCACCAACTGGGCAAAAAATTGTTTGCAAATCACATCTCTAACAAAGGACGTGTAAGCCAAATATATGAAGAATTCAATAAACTCTACAGTAGAAAAACAAACAATCCAACTAGGAAATGAATAAAAGACTTCAACAGACAACTCACCAGAGAGGATATGCAAATGGAAATTAAATGCATAAAATGACTGGCTATTAGGGAAATGCAAATTGAAGACGTGATGAGCTACCAATTCACACCTATCAGAATGACTCAGAAGAAATATACTAACAATATCACATGCTAATAAGGATGTGGCTCTACTAGAGCTCTCATACACTTGTAAGGGAAATATACAATGGCAGAACTAGCCTGGAAAACACCTGAGCAATTTCTTATAAAGTTAAATATTCACTTACCCATGTGCCTGTATGCTAAGTCGTTTCAGCTGCTGCTGCTGCTAAGTCGCTTCAGTTGTGTCCAAATCTTTGTGACCCCATGGACTGTAGGCCACCAGGCTCCCTGTCCATGGGATTCTCTGGGCAAGAATACAAGAATGGGTTGCTATGCCCTCCTCCAGGGTATCTTCCCAATCCAAGGCCTGAAGCCAAGTCTCCTAATTCTCTTGCACTGGCAGGCGGGTTCTTACCACTATCTCCACCTGGGAAGCCCTCACTTACCCATCAGTTCAGTTCAGTTCAGTCACTCAGTCATGTCCAACTCTTTGCGACCCCGGGACTGCAGCACACCGGTCTTCCCTGTCCATCACTACCTCCCGGAGAGTATTCAAACTCATGTCCATCGAGTTGGTGATGCTCTCCAACTATCTCATCCTCTGCCATCCCCTTCTCCTCCTGCCTTCAACCTTTCCCAGCATCAGGGTCTTTTCTAATGAGTCAGTTCTTCTCATCACTTGGCCAAGGTATTGGAGTTTCAGCTTCAGCATCAGTCCTTCCAATGAATATTCAGGACTGATTTCCTTTAGGATGGACTGGTTGGATCTCCTTGCAGTCCAAGGGACTCTCAAGAGTCTTCTCTAACACCACAGTTCAAAAGCATTAATTATTTGATGCTCAGCTTTCTTGATAATCCAACTCTCACATCCATTACATGACTACTGGAAAAACCATAGCTTTGACTAGATGGACTTTTGTCAGCAAAGTAATGTCTCTGCTTTTTAATATGCTGTCTAGGTTGGTCATAACTTTTCTTCCAAAAAGCAAGCATCTTTTGATTTCATGGCTACAGTCACCATCTATAGTGATTTTGGAGCCCAAGAAAATAAAGTCTGTCACTTTTTCCATTATTTCCCCATCTACTTGCCATGAAGTGATGGGACTGGATGCCATGATCTTCGTTTTTGAATGCTGAGTTTTAAGCCAACTCTTTCACTCTCCTCTTTCATTTTCATCAAGAGGCTCCTTAGTTCTTCTTCACTTTCTGCCATAAGGGTGGTATCATCTGCATATCTGAGGTTATTGACATTTCTCCTGGCAATCTTGATTCCAGCTTGTGCTTCATCCAGCCCAACATTTCGCATGATGTACTCTGCATATAAGTTAAATAAGCAAGGTGACAATATACAGCCTTGACATACTCCTTTCCCAATTTGGAACCAGTGTGTTGTCCCATGTCTGGTTTAACTGTTGCTTCTTGACCTGCATACAGATTTCTCAGGAGGCAGGTAAGGTCTGGTATTCCCATCTCTTTAAGATTTTTCCACATTTTGTTGTGATCCACACAGTCAAAGGCTTTGGCACAATCAATAAAGCAGAAGTAAATGTTTTTCTGGAACTCTCTGCTTTTTCAATGACCCAACAGATGTTGGCAATTTGATCTCTGATTCTTCTGCCTTTCTAAATCCAGTCTGAACATCCGGACATTCATGGTTCACAAACTGTTGATACCTGGCTTAGAGAATTTTGAGCATTACTTTGCTAGTGAGTACACCTACCCATACAACTCACCAATTGCACTTTTGAATATTTATCATAGAAAAATGAAAACTTATGTTCACACAAGAACTTGTATGTAAATATTCAAAAGTCCTTCTAGGAATAATGAAACTGCCCATGCTAAGGAGTAATAAAGTAACAAATTATTGATAATTCAACAACATAGGGGCTTCCCAGGTGGCTCAGTGGTAAAGAATCATAAGATATAGGAGATACAGGTTTGATCCCCGGGTCAGCAAAATTCGCTGGAGGAGGAAGTGGCAACCCACTCCAGTATTCTTGCCTGCAAAATTCCATGGACTGAGGAACCTGGTGGGCTACAGTCCATGGTGTTGCAGAGTTAAGACACGACAGAGCATGCACACATGCACACTTCAACATAGATGGAATTCAAAGGCATTATGCTAAGTGAAGAAAGCCAGATGCAAAACCTTAAATACTGTAGAATTCCATTTATATAACAATGACAAAATGAGAGTGATTAAGGACAGATGAATGTTGGACACTTTCTAGGATTGTGAAAAGGGTGTGACAGTAAAGGGTTAGGGTGAGGGACTTTTTTATGGTAATGGACTTTTTTATGGCAAGGAAAAATATCCTTATTGTAAAAGTTGTCACAATACAAATCTGTGCATGTGGTATAATTTCAAGCATAAAAACTCTTTTCTTTAAAAAGAGTGTATATAAAAGCTAGTGCAATTTGAATAAGTTCTGTAATTTATTTAATGCTGTTATACCAATGACAATTACCTGGTTTGATGATTTAGTATGGTTACTTGAGATGTTATTAGAGAAAGCCAAGTGAAGGATGCACAGGACATTTTTGTACTTTTTGCAACGTCTTGTGAGTCTTAAATTATTTCAAAATTTAAAAGTTTTTAAAAAGCAATGTATGATATGATCAGAATATAAATTTACTTCCACCTGCAACTTCAAGTCTATAAGTATATCCATACTGGTTTAAAAAAAAAAAAGTCATATACATATCTAAAACATTCAAATCCATGCTACAATAGATATGGAAAGAACTAAGATTTTGGAGTGATTTCTCTAGTGAGCAAGTTTTTAAAAATAATGTTAAAAAAACAGTGAGAAAAAAAAGAAAAATTCATTGGCCTGGTGAGAACTGTGGAAGTGAAAGAAGTGAGGAGATTTGAAGCTAATACCTGAGTTTACCATTGGAATAAATTTAGGGAAAACAGACCAAGATAATTACAGTTATCAGGAAAGGTGCAGTGATGAGCTAGATTAGGCAATGAGTTTAATTTAGTGAGATTAAAGCCAAAAGACTACAATTTTTACTTCAAATTACTGTTTCTATTATTTGCTGTCTTTTTAAGTTTAATGACTGAGCTACTTTTGAATTTAAAGTTCTAGCCTTTTTTTATTCTTTCTTATTTTTAAAAAACATGAAAAGTCTTATTTCATCAGGTGACAAAATGTATGATAAACCATCATTCTTCTCTAAAAATTTCTCTCAAAATTCAAGGAGTCCCTTTGCAATTGGAAGTATGTATCCTGTGATCCTTACAGTGTTCATTCATGTGAAGTTGTTTACAAATTGTCATAGCATCTTGGAAATATACTTGGCCTTGTCTCATGATTTCAAATGAGTCTCCTATCTGTAGAGAGTAAACTCCTCCAAAGTTACTATAGGGATGAAACCTACAATCTCCCTAGATGACTTTTTTCTGAAGAGGATTTGCTAACATTCCATATTCTCCCTCTAAATTAAAGATTATAAGGCAATGACATCAGAAAATTGGGTATTTGTGACATGGAAGACAAGGATCAGTTCTTGGGTGGATATTCGATGCACAGATTATAGACACTGATTCAGCAACCGTTGCAGCAAATGGGCTGCAACTACATATTTTGAATTATTGAAGCACTGGCTTGAAACTATTCAGTAGATCAGATGTATTGCCTTCTTTCATGAGACTGATGAGAATTCAGCTCTGCTCTCCACACTCCAGTGCAGAGGACTGGAGGGCATTTGGCATGCTGAGAAAGGTCAAACTAAGCCTATATCAGTTTCTGAACCTAAAAATTCCAAACTCCTTTCAACCCATGAAAATGAATGAAGAAAAGCTATGTAGTGTAGCATCCTAAAGACTTGTTAGAGGCAAAAAAGGAAGGAAACTTCTGTGGCCCACGTCAGAAAATGCTTATTTGACACCTTCCAGAGCACATACAGGAGCCCAGTGCTATGCACTATTTCTCTGCTAAAACACTTTCGGATCAAAAATTATATGCAGCTTAAATAACGGAAATCCCAACATAGAAAATCCATTACTGTATTTGGCCCTTCTTTCTGACAGATAATATGGAAACAAAACAGCAAAGTAATTTTGGTATTCTAATTGATTGTGAAACGGATTTTTCATTAAAAAGGCTAGAGTCAGATTTCACTGTAGACAAAAGTCAAAAAATTCAGGAAAGGCACTAATTCTGCAGAATATTAGGTTTCTGAGAAAACATTTGCCACTAGTAATGAAATATACTTAACTCTCAAATTGAGCTTCACTCCAGTCAAACCACCACAGTTTCAAACTGTACAAGGGTTAGTATGTGAGGAATACCCTTGATCAAACACGATGAATGGCTGTTCTTCAAACTGAAAGAGTGGGAATTTGCTAAGATGGAGATTTTTGTTTTCTTTGCTTTTGCGCTTCTCATTAGCATATCAGGTTGATAAGGACTGGAATTCTGCTGTCTTTTTTTTTTTCTCCTTCTGACTTCCTCGAGCATTAGAGATCACAAAGAGCTTGGCATAATTATTAAATAATTTGACTTCTAGAAGAAGGAAATATGATAGGCAATGTGCTTGTAGGGGCTTCTCTGGCAGCTCAGATGGTAAAGAGTCTGCCTGCAATGCAGGAGACCTGCGTTTGATCCTTGGGCCAGGACCACAAACACACACACATAAACACAATTTCTTCCCTTTTTTAAAAATCTCTTTCCTTTGAGTTTATATCTGAAATTCTGTTTAGTACCCTCAGCCAAATTAAATAATAAGGATCAAAATAAAATCTTCCTTTGAGACCCCATAATTGGCAATCTCCTGGAGAAAGGAAGAGTAATATTTATTTTCAATAATTTAGAATGCCCATGGTAACAAAAAGAGCTAATCATTTAATCAGGTTTCTATTGCATCCTTTTTATTGATTAATATTTGGCACATATGTAAGAATATATGTAACAAATTATTTATGAGACTCAGTGAATTGAACAGTTACTAACCTAGTCCCAATTTAAGAACATTGCCAATAATGTGACATCTCCCTGTGTGTCCCTTCTGTGTACCATGTCTTTGCCTCTCTATTACCCAAAGGGTACCACTATTCTAAAAATTGTGTTTATTCTTCCCTTGCCACCCCTAGTAGTTTTATCACAAATGTATTCAAATCTAAACAATATACTGTTTGATTTCTTAGTTGGGAGACTATAAAAATTATAAAGTACACATTCTTCTATAATTTCCTTTATTTAAGTAACATTTTGTTTCAAGGATCAATTGATGTTGTTGCATATAATTGTAGATCATTAACTTTCATTACTGCATAAAATCACATTGCCTAAATTTACAATTTAATGATCCTTGATCCTGTTGACAGACATTTGGCACATTCTGTCTCCCAGTTATCCAGACCCTTATCATCATCCACTTCAGTTTGGGTAATCCTGACCTCCAATAGGCTAAAAAGTTTCTTCGGTTAGAACAGGATTAGCACCATGTTAAATTACATCCCTTTGTAAGAAATAACCCAAGAAACACCTTAGATCCTTCTGACCTTCTGATCCTTCTGATCCTTCTGACTTAGTCTTTGAGTAAGTATACTGGTTCTAATATTTATTCCTTCCCTTTTTTGTACATAGGCTTTGTAACACTATACTGTGCTTCACATGTACCTTGAATGAACATGGTCCGAGTTTTGACCTTGAATGGAGAAATATTTTCCATCCTTGACAGCCACAAAAAACAAAATTTTGCCATGGGCAGCAATGTGGATAGACTCAGAGGGAACTATGCTATGTGAAATAAGTCAGACAAAGAAAGACAAATACAGTGTGATATCACTTATATGTGGAATCTTAAAAATAAAACAAGTTAGTAAATACTATAAGAAAGAAGCAGACTCACAAACATAAAGAACAAACTTGCAGCTATCAGTGGGGAGAGGGGAGCAATACAGGAGTGGGAGAGTGGGAGGTACCATATAGGGTGCAAGATAGGCTCAAGGATGTATTATACTACATGCAGAATATAGCCAATATTTTGTAATGACTGTAAGTGGAGCATAACCTTTAAAATTGTGCAACTAATAAAAATTAATAAATAGAATCAAAAAAATGTTTTAAAGAGAACCAACAAAAACAAATACATAAATTTTTTTTAAAAAAAGAAATTATTACCAAGAGCTGCTTGAGGAGGCACCTTGTCTCCAATGCACAGAAGATAAGACTTGGGAAAATTAAGTGAGTGCAAAAGCATGGGACCAGCTATGGGTAGAGTGAGACTGATCAGGAGAAGGTCTCCTGGAAATGATTATTCTATAGGTCTTTCTGGCAAGGACTTTTCAGGAATTCTTGGGCAAGTGTGACAGGTGTCCCTGACTGAGGGATGCTGGCCTGGTATCAAGACCTGTGGGGCCTCTGGACTCAGAGTTACCTGGACTCTGAGTGCTCATACCCTGAGGACCGTGAGACAAACAGTCACTCTGGAAGGAAGGCCAGAGGATCAGGCCAAAGTTGACAAACACTGCAGCAAAAAAATATGGTTAGGAAGGATTCACTGATTAAATTCTAAGATAAGTAAATAAAAAGAAATGAAAGAGGAGATAAAACCAGACTAAATATGATGACAGTAGTACTTAGCAACCATATTGAGTGCATGTTTCTCAAAATTAAAGTCAACTGGCGCTCAGTCTCATCCTCCTGGAAGGATAATGAAGATGCTGCAGAAGGGAAAAAATCCAGATGCTCAACCTCCACAAGAACACATACATAATAACTTTCAAATATGAAAAAAATTGACTTTATTATGCTATATAAGAATATTACTTCAGTTCAGTTCAGTCACTCAGTTGTGTCCAGCTCAGTGCAACCCCATGGACTGCAGCACACCAGGCCTCTGTGTCCATCACCAACTCCTGGAGTTTACCCAAACTCATGTCGATTGAGTCAGTGATGCCAACCAACCAACTAATCCTCTGTCATACCCTTCTCCTCTCGCCTTCAATCTTTCCCAGCATCAGGGTCTTTTCAAATGAGCTCTTTACATCAGGTGGCCAAGGTATTGGAGTTTCAGTTTCAACATCACTACTTCCAGTGAATATTCAGGACTAATCTCTTTTAGGATGGACTGGTTGGATTTTCCTACAGTCCAAGAGACTCTCAAGAGTCATCTCCAACACCACAGTTCAAAAGCATCAATTCTTCAGCACTTAGCTTTCCTTGTAGTCCAACTCTCACATCCATACATGACTACTGGAAAAACCATAGCCTTGACTAGACGGAACTTCGCTGGCAAAGTAATGTCTCTGCTTTTTAACATGCTGCCTAGGTTGGTCATAACTTTCTTTCCACGGAGTAAGTGTCTTTTAATTTCGTGGCTATAGTCACCATTTGCAGTGATGTTGAAGCCAAAAAAAAAAAATAAAGTCTGTCACTGTTTCCACTGTTTCCCCATCTATTTGCCATGAAGTGATGGGACCAGATGCCATGATCTTAGTTTTCTGAATGTTGAGCCCTAAGCCAACTTTTCACTCTCCTCTTTCATTTTCATCAAAAGGCTCATTAATTCTTCTTCACTTTCTGCCATAAAGGTGGTGTCATCTGTGTATTTGAGGTTATTGATATTTCTCCTGGCAATCTTTATTCCAGCTTGTGCTTCTTCCAGCCCAGCATTACTCATGATGTACTCTGCATATAAGTTAAATAAGCAGGGTGACAATATACAACCTTGATGTATTCTTTTCCTTATTTGGAACCAGTCTGTTCTTCCATGTCCAATTCTAACTGTTGCTTCCTGACTTGTATATGCATACAGATTTCTCAAGAGGCAGGTCAGGTGGTCTGGTATTCCCATCTCTTGCAGAATTTTCCACAATTCATTGTGATCCACACAGTCAAAGGCTTTGGAGTAGTCAATTAAAGAAGAAATAGATGTTTTTCTGGAACTCTCTTGCTTTTTTGATGATATGGCAGATGTTGGCAATTTGATCTCTGGTTCCTCTGCCTTTTCTAAACCCAGCTTGTACATCTGGAAGTTCACGGTTCATGTATTGCTGAAGCCTGGCTTGGAGAATTTTGAGCATTACTTTACTGACGTGTGAGATGAGTGGAACTGTGCAGTAGTTTGAGCATTCTTTGGCATTACCTTTCTTTGGGATTGGAATGAAAACTGACCTTTTCCAGTCCTGTGGCCACTGCTGAGTTTTCCAAACTTGCTGGCATATTGAGTACAGCACTTTCACAGCATCATCTTTTAAGATTTGAAGTAACTCCACTGGAATTCCATCACCTCCACTAGCTTTATTCCTAGTGATGCTTCCTATGGCCCACTTGACTTCACATTCCAGGATGTCTGGGTCTAGGTGAGTGATCACGCCATTATGATTATCTGTGTCATGAAGATCTTTTCTGTATAGTTCTTCTGTGCATTCTTTTTTTTTAATTAATTTTTTAAATTGTAGGCTAATTACTTTATAATATTGTAGTGGTTTTTGCCATACATTTACATGAATCAGCCATAAGTGTACACATATTCCCCATCCTGAATCCCCCTCCCACCTTCCTCCCCATCCCATCCCTCAGGGCCATCTCAGTGCACTGGCCCTGAACACCCTGTCTCACGCACTGAACCTGGGCTGGTGATCTGTTTCACATAAGATAATATACATGTTTCAGTGCTATTCTCTCAAGTCATCCCAACCTCACCTTCTTCACAGAGTCCAAAAGACTGTTCTTTACATCTGTGTCTCTTTTGCTGTCTCATATATAGGGTCATCATTACCATCTTTCTGTATTCTATATATATGTATTAGTATACTGTATTGGTGTTTTTCTTTCTGACTTACTTCACTCTGTATAATAGGCTCCAGTTTCATCCACCTCATTAGAACTGCTTCAAATGCATTCTTTTTAATGGCTGAGTAATATTTCATTGTGTTGTGTATATGTATCACAGCTTTCTAATCAATTTGTCTGCCAATGGACATCTAGGTTGCTTCCATGTCCTGGCTGTTGTAAACAGTGCTGTAATGAACTTTGGGGTACATGTATCTCTTACAATTCTGGCTTCCTTGGTATGTATGCCCAGCAATGGGATTGCTGGGTCATATGGAATACAGTAAGGTCCCTCAGTATGCTGTCTGGAGAAGGCAATAGCACCGCACTCCAGTGCTCTTGCCTGGAAAATCCCATGAACAGAGGAGCCTGGAAGGCTGCAGTCCATGGAGTCACTGAGGGTCAGACACGACTGAGCGACTTCACTTTCACTTTTCACTTTCATGCACTGGAGAAGGAAATGGCAACCCACTCCAGTGTTCTTGCCTGGAGAAACCCGGGGACTGGGGAGCCTGCTAGGCTGCTGTCTCTGGGGTCACACAGAGTCGGATACGACTGAAGTGACTTAGCAGCAGCAGCATGGCAGTTCTATTTCCAGTTTTTTAAGGAATCTCCACACTGTTCTCCGTAGTGGCTGTACTAGTTTGCATTCTCACCAACAGTGTAAGAGCATTCCCTTTTCTCCACATTTATTGTTTGTAGACTTTTTGATAGTAGCCATTCTGACACGCATGAGATGGTACCTCATTGTGGTTTTGATTTGCATTTCTCAGATGAGTGATGTTGAGTATCTTTTCATGTGTTTGTTAGCCATCTATATGTCTTCTTTAGAGAAATGTCTGTTTGGTTTTTTGGCTCATTTTTTTATTGGGCCATTTATTTTTCTAGAATTGAGCTGCAGGAGCTGCTTGTTTATTTTTGAGATTAATTCTTTATCAGTTTCTTCATTTTCTATTATTTCTTCCCATTCTGAAGCCTGTCTTTTCACCTTGCTTAAGGTTTCCTTCATTGTGCAAAAGCTTTTAAGTTTAATTAGGTCCCATTTGTTTATTTTTGCTTTTATTTCTGTTACTCTGGGAGGTGGGTCATAGGGGATACTGATGTGATTTATGTCAGAGAGTGTTTTGCCTATGTTTTCCTCTAGGAGTTTTATAGTTTATGATTTTACATTTAATCCATTTTGAGTTTATTTTTGTGTATGGTGTTTAGTTCAGTTCAGTTCAGTTCAGTTCAGTCACTTAGTCGTGTCCAACTCTTTGAGATCCCATGAATTGCAGCACGCCAGGCCTCCCTGTCCATCACCAACTCCCGGAGTACACTCAAACTCACGTCCATCAAGTCAGTGATGCCATCCAGTCATCTCATCCTCTGTCGTCCCCTTCTTCTCATGCCCCCAATCCCTCCCAGCATCAGAGTCTTTTCCAATGAGTCAACTCATCGCATCAGGTGGCCAAAGTACTGGAGCTTCAGCTTCAGCATCATTCCTTCCAAAGAACACCCAGGACTGATCTCCTTCAGAATGGACTGTGTGGATCTCCTTGCAGTCCAAGGGACTCTCAAGAGTCTTCTCCAATACCACAGTTCAAAAGCATCAATTCTTCGGCGCTCGGCTTTCTTCACAGTCCAACTCTCACATCCATACATGACTACTGGAAAAAACATAGCCTTGACTAGAAGGACCTTTGTTGGCAAAGTATTGTCTCTGCTGTTTAATATTCTATCTAGGTTGGTCATAACTTTCCTTCCAAGGAGTAAGCATCTTTTAATTTCATGACTGGAATCACCATCTGCAGTGATTTTGAAGCCCCAAAAAATAAAGTCTGACACTGTTCCCACTGTTTCCCCATCTATTTGCCATGAGGTGATGGGACCAGATGCCATGATCTTAGTTTTTAGAATGTTGAGCTTTAAGCCAACTTTTTCACTCTTCTCTTTCATTTTCATCGGGAGGCTATTTAGTTCCTCTTCACTTTCTGCCATAAGGGTGGTGTCATCTGCATGGTATGGTGTTAGAAAGTGTTTTAGTTTCATTCTTTTACAAGTGGTTGACCAGTTTTCCCAGCATCACTTGTTAAAGAGATTGTCTTTTCTCCATTGTATATTATTGCCTCCTTTGTCAAAGATAAGGTGTCCATAGGTGTGTGGATTTATCTCTAGGCTCTCTATACTGTCTTGACGACTGTAGCTTTGTAGCATAGTCTAAAGTCAGGGAGGTTGATTCCTCCAGTTCCATTCTTTCTCAAGATTGCTTTGGCAATTTGAAGTTTTTTGTATTTCCATACAAATTGTGAAATTATTTCTTCTAGTTCTCTGAAAAATACTGTTGGTATCTTGATAGGGATTGCATCAAATCTATAGATTGCTTTGGGTAGTATACTCATTTTCAATATATTGATTCTTCCAATCCATGAACATGGTATATTTCTCCATCTATTTGTGTCATCTTTGATTTCTTTCATCAGTGTTTTATAGTTTTCTATATATAGGTCTTTTGTTTCTTCAGGTAGATTTATTCTTAAGGATTTCACTATTTTTGTTGTAATGGTGAATGGGATTGTTTCCTTAATTTCTCTTTCTGTTTTCTCATTGTTAGTGTATAGGAATGCAAGGGATTTCTGTGTGTTAATTTTATAGCCTGCAACTTTACTATATTCATTGATTAGCTCTAGTAATTTTCTGGTGGAGTCTTTAGGGTTTTCTATGTAGAGGATCATGTCATCTGCAAACAGCGAGAGTTTTACTTCTTCTTTTCCAATCTGGATTACTTTTATTTCTTTTTCTTCTCTGATTGCTGTGGCTAAGACTTCCAAAACTATGTTCAATAGCAGTGGTGAGAGTTGACACCCTTGTCTTGTTCCTGACTTTAGGGGAAATGCTTTCAATTTTTCACCATTGAGGATAATGTTTGCTCTGGGTTTATCATACATGGCTTTAATTATGTTGAGGTATGCTCCTTCTATTCCTGCTTTCTGGAGAGTTTTTATCATAAGTGGATGTTGAATTTTGTCAAAGGCTTTCCCTGCATCTATTGAGAAAATCATGTGGTTTTTATCTTTCAATTTGTTAATGTGGTGTATCACATTGATTGATTTGCAAATATTGAATAATCCTTGCATCCCCGGATAAAGCCCACTTGGTCATGATGTATGATCTTTTTAATATGTTGTAGGATTCTGTTTGCTAGAATTTTGTTAAGGATTTTTGCATCTGTGTTCATCAGTTATATCGGCCTGTAGTTTTCTTTTTGTATGGCATCTTTGTCTGGTTTTGGTATTAAGGTAATGGTGCCTCATAGAATGAGTTTGGAATTTACCTACGCCTTCAATTTTCTGGAAGAGTTTGAGTAGGATAGCTGTTAGCGCTTCTCTAAATTTTGGGTAGAATTCATCTGTGAAGCCATCTTGTCCTGGGATTTTGTTTGCTGGAGTATTTCTGATCACAGTTTTGATTTCTGTGCTTGTAATGGGTCTGTTAAGATTTTCTATTTCTTCCTGGTTCAGTTTTGGAAAGTTGTACTTTTCTAAGAATTTGTCCATTTCTTCCAAGTTGTCCATATTATTGGCATATAGTTGCTGATAGTAGTCTCTTATGATCCTTTGTATTTCTGTGTTGTCTGTTGTGATTTCCCCATTTTCATTTTTAATTTTGTTGATTTGATTCTTCCCCTTTTTTTCTTCGCTAATGTTTTGTCTATTTTATTTATCTTCTCAAAGATTTGAGCTTTGTTGATTTTTGCTATGGTCTCCTTTGTCGTTTGTTTTTGTTTTTTTTTTTTTTCATTTATTTATACCCCAATTTTTATGATTTCTTTCCTTCTACTAACCCTGGGGTTCTTCATTTCTTCCTTTTCTAGTTGCTTTAGGTGTAGAATTAGGTTATTTATTTTATTTTTCTCTTGTTTCTTGAGGTAAGCTTATATTGCTATGAACCTTCCCCTTAGCACTGCTTTCACTGAATCCCATAGGTTTTGGGTTGTTTTCATTTTCATTTGTTTCTATGCATATTTTGATTTCTTTTTTGATTTCTTCTGTGATTCATTGGTTATTCAGAAGCATGTTGTTTAGCCTCCATAGGTTTGTATTTTTAATAGTTTTTTTTTCCTCTAGTTGACATCTAATCTTACTGCATTGTGATCCAAGAAAAGATGTTTAGAATGATTTCAATTTTTTTGAATTGATCAAGGCCAGATAAGGCCAAGATGTGATCTATACTAGAGAAGGTCCGTGTGCACTTGAGAAAAATGTGAAATTCATTGTTTTGGGGTGAAATGTCCTATAGATATCAATTAGGTCTAACTGGTCTATTGTATCATTTAAAGTTTGTTTCTTTGTTAATCTTCTGTTTAGTTGATCTATCCATAGGTGTGAGTGGGGTATGAAAGTCTCCCACTATAATTGTGTTACTGTTAATTTCCCCTTTCATACTTGTTAGGATTTGCCTTACATATTGTGGTGCTCCTATGTTGGGTGCATATATATTTATAATTGTTATATCTTCTTCTTGGATTGATCCTTTAATCATTATGCAGTGTCCTTTTTTGTCTCTTCATGGCCTTTATTTCAAAGTCTATTTTATCTGATATGAGTATTGTTACTCTTGCTTTCTTTTGGTCTCCATTTGCATGAAATATGTTTTTCCAGCCCTTCACTTTCAGTCTGTATGTATCCCTTGTTTCAAGGTTGGTCTCTTGTAGACAGCATATATAGGGATCTTATTTTTGTATCCATTCAGCCAGTCTTTGTCTTTTGGTTCGGGCATTCAACCGATTTACATTTAAGGTAATTGAAAAGTATGATCCCATTACCATTTACTTTGTTGTTTGGAGTTTGAGTTTATAAACCTTTTTTGTGTTTCCTGTCTAGAGAAGATCCTTTAGCATTTGTTGAAGAGCTGGTTTGGGGGTGCTGAATTCTCTCAGCTTTTGCTTGTCTGTAAAGGTTTTGATTTCTCCTTCATATCTGAATGAGATCCTTGCTGGGTACAATAATCTGGGTTGTAGGCTTTTGTCTTTCATCTCTTTAAGTATGTCCTGCCATTCCCTTCTGGCCTGAAGAGTTTCTATTGAAAGATCAGCTGTTTTCCTTATGGGAATCCCCTTGTGTGTTATTTCTTGTTTTTCCCTTGCTGCTTTTAATATTTGTTCTTTGTGTTTCATCTTTGTTAATTTGATTAATATGTGTCTTGGGGTGTTTCACCTTGGGTTTAGTCTGTTTGGGGCTCTCTGGGTTTCTTGGACTTGAGTGGCTATTTCCTTCCCCATTTTAGGGAAGTTTTCAACTATTGTCTCCTCAAGTTATTTGCTCAGGGCCTTTCTTTTTGTCTTCTTCTTCTGGGACTCCTATTATTCAAATGTTTGGGCCTTTGACATTGTCCCAGAGGTCTCTGAGGTTGTCCTCATTTCTTTTAATTCTTTTTTCCTCTCTGCTTCATTTATTTCCACCATTCTATCTTCCACCTCACTTATCTTATCTTCTGCCTCAATTATTCGACTGTTGGTTCCCTCCAGAGTGTTTTTTATCTCATTTATTGCATTATTCATTATTGATGTACTCTTTTTTATTTTTTCTAGGTCCTTGTTAAAAGTCTCTTGCATCTTCTCAATTCTTATCTTCAGACTATTTATCTGGAACTCCATTTTGTTTTCAAGATTTTGGATCATTTTTGCTATCATTATTCTCAATTCTTTTTCAGGTAGACTCCCTATCTCATCCTCTTTTGTTTGGTTTGGTGGGCATTTATCATGTTCCTTTACCTGCTGAAGGATTCTCTGCCTTTTCATCTTGTTTAGATTGCTGTGTTTGGGGTGGCCTTTCTGTATGCTGGAAGTTTGTGGTTTCTCTTTATTGTGGAACCTCCTTGTGGGAGGAGTTGGACAAGTGGCTTGTCAAGGTTTCCTGGCTAGGGAAGCTTGTGTTGGTGTTCCAGCGTGTGGAGCTGGATCTCTTCTCTCTGGAGAGCAATGAAGTGTTCAGTAGTGAGTTCTGAGGTGTCTATAGGTTTGGTGTGACTTTTCTGGCCACCTGTATTTTACCGCTTAGGGTTATGTTCCTGCATTGTTGGAGAACTAGCTTGGTATGTCTTGCTCTGGAACTTGTAGGCCCTTGGACGGAACTCAGTTTCAGTGTAGGTGTGGAGGCTTTTGGGTGAACTCTTGCCAGTTAATGCTCCCTGAAGTTTTCTGATGGTCAGGAGTTCTCTGATGTTCTCAAGTTTTGGATTTAAGCCTCCTGTCTCTGGTTTTCAGTCTTATTCTTACAGTAGCCTCAAGACTTCTCCATCCATACTGCACCAATGATAAAGCATCTAGGTTAATGGAGAAAAGATTCTCCACAGTCTGGAACACCCAGAGAGGTTCATAGAGTTGCACAGAGAAGAGAAGAGGGAGGAAGGAGATAGAGATGACCAGGAGGAGAAGAGGTGGAATCAAAAGGATAGAGACAGATCTAGACAGTAATCAGTTCCCTAAGTGTTCTTCAGAGCCCGGAATACCCAAAAAGATTCACAGAGTTGGGTAGAGAAAAGAAGGGGAGGGAGGAGATAAAGTGACCTGGGGGAGAAAAAGGAGAGTCAAAAAGAGGAGAGGGCAATCAAGCCGGTAACCACACTCCTGAGTAAAAATGGGTACTGAAGATTGGATTCTTAAAGGTATAAAATTAATAACAAATACCAAAAAGCAAAGATTAAAAATCTAGAGTAGAGGTTAGATTCTCAAAAATATAATATTAAAAAGCCAAAACAAAATCACAAAAATTATTTAAAATATATGAAATTTGCTTTAAAAATAGGGTCTTTTTTTTAAATAGTAGGTTATAAAAATGAAAATTAAAGAAGTAATAAAGAACTTAAAATTTTTTTAATTAAAAAAATTTTTTAATGATAATGGTAAAATATATCTAGGAGTTTCTTTGGAGCTGTCAAGGGCAGTGTGGAGTCAGTTCAGTTTCAGATAGTTCCTTGCTCCAGCTTATACTTCTCAAGGTCTATAGGCCCCTTCCAATGTAGTTGGTGCTAGCTACAGGGTTTTAATCTGTTGCACCTGTCACTTCCAAAGCAATTCCCTCTTCTTTGTTTGTCTTGACTTCCTTTGTTTGCAAGTCTCTTCAGTGTCTAATTTCCACCCTGACACAAGGGGGCAAACATGGTCACTTATTTAGGCACACTTGTTCAGTTGTGCTGTCAGAAGGAAGGAACACTGCAAACAAATATCACTGGCATGTGTGGGGAATGCTCATAGTGTCTGGGTCACACTGGGTTCTCCCCCACTCACGGCATGTGTGCTTTCCTGGTCTACACTGCTCAGGCTCCAGGTTGCTCTGCAGGGGAACTGTCTAAAGCAGGCCCTGGGTTTCATGCACTTCCCAGGTCTAAGCCGCTCAGGTTCAGGTTCTCAGGTACTCCACAAAAGCACAGACTCAGTTGGGCCTGAGTTTTGTGCCCTTAGGTCCAAGCAGCTCAGGCAATCAGGTGGTTAGTGAACACACTCTCCCTAGGTGGGTGGTGCATCTTATCACCTCCCCAGTCCCAGCCGATTGCTTTCCTGGGTGCACAGTGGGAGCACCATCTCAGGTGTTCCGTGTGTCTCCTCTGGGGAGCTGATCTCTGGCTGTGGCCCTCCTGACAGATGTCAACTGTCCAGGATCCCAGGAAAACTTGGTTAGCAACTGGGAGCCTGCTCACAGCTTGGTAGAGGATGCTATCTCTGGAGGGCTGAGATTGCCCCTCGCCTTCTGGCTCTGGCTGTCACCTACCTGCCTCTCTGCCACTGGCAGGGGATGCGTTGCTCTCCTCTGGTATTCACTCAGTCCTTTGTCCTGTGAGCAGGCCCAGAAGTGCCTTAGGTAAGAGCTTTTCACGGGTAAGTTCTCTCTCTCTCTCTCTCTCTCTCTCTCTCTCTCTCTCTCTCTCTCTTTTTTTCTTTCTCTCTCTCTGGCTATCCCACAGTTTGGGTTGCTATATCATGTTAGCTCCCTCAGATTGTCCTCAGGGAATTCAGGCCCGGTCCTTACCCTAAGCAATGCAGCCCACACCCCCTGTTCAGCTCCCACTTGCTGGTAAGTGTCTGGGCTACTTATCTGCTGGAAGTTGCTCTTAGGTGCATAATCTGTGGGTGTATGTGTGTGTGTGTGTGTGTGTGTGTGTGTTTTCCATGCCTGTTATGTTGCCCTCTGAGATTCCAAAACTCCCCATAGACCTGCCAGTGAGAGGGTTTTCTGGTGTTTGGAAACTTCTCCTCCTTCACGACTCCCTCCCCAGGATGGGTCTCCATCCCTAACTCTTCTGTCTCTCTTTTTATCTTTTATATTTTGTCCTACCTCCTTTTGAAGACAATGGGCTGCGTTTCTGGGTGCCTGGTGTCCTCCACCAGTATTCAGAAGTTGTTTTGTGGAATTTGCTCAGCGTTCAGATGATCTTTCAATGAATTTGTGGGGGAGAAAGTGGTCTCCCCATCCTATTCCTCTCCCATCTTAAGACCACCCCCCTGTGTATTCTTCTTAATATCTTCTGCTTCAGTTAGGTCCAGACCATTTCTGTCCTTTATTGAGCCCATCTTTGCATGAAATGTTCCCTTGGTATCTCTAATTTTCTTGAAGAGATCTCTAGTCTTTCCCATTCTATTGTTTTCATCTATTTCTTTGCATTGATTGCTGAGGAAGGCTTTCTTATCTCTCCTTGCTATTCTTTGCAATTCTGCTTTCAAATGGATATATCTTTCCTTTTCTACTTTACATTTCACTTCTGTTCTTTTCACAGCTATTTGTAAAGCCTCTTCAGACAGCCATTTTGCTTTTTTTGCATTTCTTTTTCTTGGGGATGATCTTGATCCCTGTCTCCTGTACAATGTCATGAACCCTTTCCATAGTTCAGGCACAGCCTTAAAAAATGTTTTTTCTATATGAAGTATTCAAAACAATTAATAGACATTAAAATGTGCTCAGAACAAATTTACTAACAACATACTATTTATGGAAATTACAGTGAATCAGGGATCCTTTACCCATTCATTCTTTCCCTTTTTTTCTCTCCATCCTTTTTTCCCCTATTTTCTCTTTCCTTCACTCTTCTTTCCCCTAAACATGCATACATAAACATACACACAAAGTAATCCAAATATTACATTTCTCTATAGTATTTTAATAAAACACATTTTAATAAATTTAATAAAGCACATTTTAATAAATATCTATTTGTCTCTAAAATAAAGTATTAGAATATTAAAGCATAAGATTTAATCTGTAAGGGAACAAATGTTTTCAAATTATCCTCTTTCATTCTTACTTTTTTTTTTTTTTTAAATGAGACAAGATGGCAAAATACATTCTATTGTCTGGGCTTCCCTGATAGTTCAGCTGGTAAAGAATCCACCTGCAATGCAGCAGACCCCTGTTTGATTCCTGGGTTGGGAAGATCCCCTGGAGAAGAGACAGGTTACCCACTCCAGTATTTTGGGGCTTCCCTTGTGGCTCAGCTGATAAGGAATTCACCGCAATGTGGGAGATGTAGGTTCGGTCACTGGACTGGGAGGACCCCCTGGAGAAGAAAGCAGCTACCCACTCCAGTATTCTGGCCTGGAGAATTCCATGGACTATATAGGATCTCAAGGAGTCAGACAAGACTGAGTGACTTTCACTAAAAGTTCAGTTCTGTTTTCCAGTCCATTCCTTAGTCATTGTGAATCTAAACCTTTCTTTCCAAACAAGTAATTCCTTTGCTTACAGCAGAATTTCAGACTTGAATGGTTGTTGCATTTGTTTTCCAGCCATTTACACATATGCCAAACTGCCTGAGGCATTACTTGAGTTAATTCTTGGAGCATCTCCCTTGCTCCCCTCAGTCACCATTACCTGAATTCAGTTCACTAGCTACAATCTTCTTGGATATCTCCTCAGAGGCATTCTATTGTGAAAATCAAGCACTTTTAAATCATTGAATCACCCAAGAGATTGCTCAACCACAATTATCCTCTCCACAAAGGGTAAAACTTCCATGAACATCCTCTTCTGGCTTATTTTCTTCCAAAGTATAAATACCACTGGTGAGGGTAACATTAAATTTCAATAATTTTAAAATAAAGAAGTTTATCAGATTGCTTTCCCCTCTGAGAGAAAATATTCATGGCATGTTGTGACTACCAGGAGGTTGCACATTTTTCCCAGGAATTCTAGATCCATCTTGTATATTTAGCAGTAAACCATAATATTTATGCAAAGTGTTTTGTAAGGTTAATGGTCATATAAAATGAGGTTAGTGAATGTTTTCTTTCCATGCAAAAAAAAAAAAATTTGTATGTGAAAACACATTCACTGGATTATTAAGGTTACAATTGTGACATATTGAGACTGTGTGAGTTTCTGCTGCATATAATATACTTTATTAATGTCTTTGTGAATCATTTCAGAGAAGTATCATAAAGTAAAACATTTAAAACAGATTAGAGTGTCTAGCTGTCTATTTGGAACCAACTGGCAACCCACCATGAATTAGGGCTTAATTTTATGCCTAATTATGAAGCCGATACACTATGAATTATCTCTCATTAAAAACCATTCCAGGTCAATGAACTTCTAAATAGTTGCTGAAGCTATCTGCTCCTTCACACAGTTCATGGGAACCCGTAGTTTTAAATATCTACAAATGTTCAAGGGCTTCCCTGGTGGCTCAGTGATAAAGAAACCACCTGCAATGCAGGAGACAAAGGAGTTGGGCAGATCCCTGGGGGAAAAAAAAAAAGGAAATGGCAACCCACTCCAGTATTCTTGCCTGGGGAATCCCATGGACAGCGAAACCTGGAAGGCTACACTCCATGGGGTCACTAAATTTGGTCTCAACTTAACGACTAAATCACCGCTACACCACCAAAAATATTCTTGGAAGTTGTGAATTCCAATTCTGTTTTACCACCAAACTGCTTCCTTTTGTATTACTTTCCTCCCCCATGTTTTCTTACCACTATAAAAATGACTTTTACCCTAATACTTTTCTCATGAGGACATTGTGAGATTTAACTAATATATGTATGTATGTAGAACATTCTGGGAAACTCAGAGGTAATATATTGTGTAAGTATAGAGTATCATACTAAAGTTTCCAAACTGGCTTAATTGTACAATAATATATATTTTCAATATGAATGTTTTGGCACTACATTCTCTGTGCCAATATTATAATCTAAAATAATTATAGTAGCTTTACTTTTCAGAAAAAGACATCTCGTTCTTAGAATACCAAATGCCTCTAGCCTTTTAGCTGTGGTTAAAATGACACCCTTATTTTCTATTAGGAACCAAAAGTCATATGTAACAAATTCAAACAGAGTGAGGAGAATGACTGCCGTAGTTGGTCAGAGTTGCAGATGTTTATCATGACACCATTAGTGAACATAAGGATGGGCTTACCATGATTTTATGCAGAGAGCCAAATTTGAATTTAAAGCAAAACTTCATGAAACAGTTTCTGGCAAGAGGAAACAATTTTAAAGGGTGGGGAAAACTCTGAATGTCACAATGACAACCCTAAATTTTCTTTTGTTTGTTCCACTGAATTGAAAGCAATAACATCCCATCCCATCATCCATCTATTATGTATTAAGTCCCACAACTTGTCAGCAGCTAAAATAATTGTTAGACCACTTAAATATTTTCAATATATGCCAGCAAGTGATGGCAGTGTCAAATTCCCACAAAGTATAGAATTTATGATCTTAGAATCCATTTTCTTTTCTGACTCCCTCATGCATATATATTTAACACCCTACTTCTAATAGTAGAATTATTTGAACTCATAGAGCCTGTCATCTGTTATTTTCAAAGTACTTCACTAATAACAAATAATGTGAACTTTATCTCTGCTCTGGCTATTATTACTTCTGTTTCAACAGCAAGTCACTGACGTTGGCCCCAAGTATCTGATTAGAGGAATGAGAACTGTAACTAGAGACCAGGTCCAAACTGCAAGGTGGGTGACTGTTGGTTCTGCAGCTTTTTGTGCTGTCAAAAAAATAAACATCCAGCTATAGTTACACACAAGGAACAATTTCAAAGTCTGACTTCCTTAGCAAAACAACAGTGCAGTGAAGCCCAACACAACAATGGCAGGTCCAGGACAAAAATACTGCCCTAATTCACATCTGTTCATCATTCCTTTAACCTTCACTTGACTCACTGCTCCTAGCTTTAGTGTTTCAGTTCCTCTCACCCAGGAAGCCAACTGAAGACCAGAATGACAACTCCCTTTTTCTGAGATGAGCAAGTGCAATCATAGTAATCTTAGAATCCTGGCAATATGAATACTATGTTTTATTTATTTGTTTTTCCACTTTTGGGATAGTAACAGAATGGAAAAATAAAATTTCATGTATAATAAATATATATGGGACAGCATAAGATGACCAGATGATCTCCATACAACAACTTAATAAAGATTTGCCATTTCAAACATTACACAATACATGTCCTCTTGAGTTTTTGTTGTTGATCCTGAGCACCTCAAAATTGTAAGTTGATTATTACTCTCTGTTCAATACTATTTGTGGATGATGCCTGAGTAACACTAGCAGCATTACATTTTTTTAATTAATTTTTCAGCTGCTTAGCTATTTCTTGCAAACTTCCCTTATCACTTATGCAGATAATGACATGTGATACATATATGAAGGTGGAAATTCTTTAGTTTCATGAAGATTTCAAGCATCATAAGGATATTCAGAGTCTCCAAAATTCATATTAGTCCTTGAATGCAGTATTTACTTCTTAATCAAAATGTGAAAGATCTCAAAAGAAATTGATATTGTTCAATTATCTAGAGAAGTTTCTGAACTCACATTTTTACATCCTTTCTTTCTCAAATTCCACATGGTAAACATTTAAAGTAAAAAGATTCAAACCAGCACTGAAAGTGGTTAAGAATACTGATTGCAGACTGGACATTTTATTAAACTTCAGGAAGTACGGTCATATTCAAAGTGCTGACATAGTACCTTTGTGAAAACTAGGGCAGAACACCTTTCGAGGAGATAGAGCACTGAAAGTACATTCATATCTCTCTTAATGTTGAAAAGCCATAAGATTCCATTCTTGATTTCTCCTCTGTCTTATTCATGTCTTTAAGTAACCCTTAGAGCCAAATTTGTATTTTCAGCCTTATCTGCTTCCCTTGTTCTTGATTCATGTATCTATTGTCTACTTATCGTAACAACCTTGATAGGTAACCTATCTAAGTTAATAGGACCCCTCAAAAAATCAAAAACAAACAAACAAACAAAAAATAACAAGAATTCTTAATTCCCCTACCTCACTAAAACCTAGTCTTTCTCTCTTTCCCTTTTCAATGAATGACACTACCCTTCACATATATATTTAGCCTCCAATAGTAGATGTTATCTTTAATTCTTCCCCCATCTCCTACTGCAACCCTAAAGGGTGTTCTGTTGGCTGTGTATGTATCATAAATCTTCATTCAAACCATTGTCACACTCTCTACTGTGACTAGCTAGTACAAGCCAATATCACTCTCATCATGAATTCTGCAGTAGCCTCCTAACACTTGTCTTGGCCTCTATTCTTGCTCCCTGTACATACAATATATTCTTCATGTGGTGGATTGATCTTTTCAGATCATAAATTAGATCACAGCATTGCATAGTTGAGACCCCCCTGCCCCCACAACAGTTCCCCATCACAGAATAAAATTCAAACTTATCATCATGGTGAACAAGGTTCTGGTTACTCTCTAGTAACATACCTGGTTACTCTCTAGTTCTCAGACCTCATTTAAAGTACTCTGATCTCTTATTATCTGCCCTCCTAACATTAATGTTTTGGGTCTTTGTTGAAAACACCAAGCTGGGGGCTTCCCTGGTGATCCAGTGGTTAAGACCCAGAACTCCTAACGCACGGGGACTGGGTGTCAAATAAATAAAAATAAATATATTTTAAAAAGCACCAGGCTTGTTTCTGACTTAGGGCCATTAAACTGCTCTGGCCATCCATGCTCCCATGCTACACAAGTTTCAGTTCAGTTCAGTCAATCAGTGGTGTCCGACTCTTTGCGACCCCATGAATTGCAGCACGCCAGGCCTCCCTGTCCATCACCAGCTCCCAGAGTTCACTCAGACTCATGTCCATCGAGTCCGTGATGCCATCCAGCCATCTCATCCTCTGTCATCCCCTTCTTCTCCTGCCCCCACTCCCTCCCAGCATCAGACTCTTTTCCAGTGAGTCAAATCTTTGCATGAGGTAGCCAAAGTACTGGAGTTTCAGCTTTAGCATCAGTCCTTCCAAAGAAATCCCAGGGCTGATCTTCAGAATGGACTCGTTGGATCTCCTTTCAGTCCAAGGGACTCTCAAGAGTCTTCTCCAACACCACAGTTCAAAAGCATCAATTCTTTGGTGCTCAGCCTTCTTCACAGTCCAACTCTCACATCCATACATGACCACTGGAAAAACCATAGCCTTGACTAGACGGACCTTAGTCGGCAAAGTAATGTCTCTGCTTTTCAATATGCTATCTAGGTTGGTCATAACCCTCCTTCCAAGGAGTAAACGTCTTTTAATTTCATGGCTGCAGTCACCATCTGCAGTGATTTTGGAGCCCAAAAAATAAAGTCCGACACTGTTTCCACTGTTTCCCCATCTATTTCCCATGAAGTGATGGGACCAGATGCCATGGCCTTAGTCTTCTGAATGTTGAGCTTTAAGCCAACTTTTTCACTCTCCTCTTTCACCTTCATTAAGAGGCTTTTTAGTTCCTCTTCACTTTCTGCCATAAGGGTGGTGTTATCTGCATATCTGAGGTTATTGATATTTCTCTTCGCAATCATGATTCCATCTTGTGCTTCTTCCACCCCACCATTTCTCCTGATGTACTCTGCATATAAGTTAAATAAGCAGGGTAACAATATACAGCCTTGACATACTCCTTTCCCTATTTGGAACCAGTCTGTTGTTCCATGCCCAGTTCTAACTGTTGCTTCCTGACCTGCATATAGGTTTCTCAAGAGGCAGGTTGGGTGGTCTGGTATTCCCATCTCTTTCAGAATTTTCCACAGTTTATTGTCATCCACACAGTCAAAGGCTTTGGCATAGTCAATAAAGCAGAAATAGATGTTTTTCTGGAACTCTCTTGCTTTTTCCATGATCCAGCGGATGTTGGCAATTTGATCTCTGAAACCAGCTTGAACATCAGGAAGTTCACGGTTCACGTACTGCTGAAGCCTGGCTTGGAGAATTTTGAGCATTAATTTACTAGCGTGTGAGATGAGTGCAATTGTGCAGTAGTTTGAGCGTTCTTTGGCATTGCCTTTTTTTGTGACTGGAATGAAAACTGACCTTTTCCAGTCCTGTGGCCACTGCTGAGTTTTCCCAATTTGCTGGCATATTAAGTGCAGCACTTCAACAGCATCATCTTTCAGGATCTGAAATAGCTCAACTAGAATGCCATCACCTCCACTAGCTTTGTTCATAGTGATGCTTTCTAAGGCCCACTTGACTTCACATTCCAGGATGTCTGGCTCTAGGTGAGTGATCACACCATCGTGATTATCTTGGTCATGAAGATCTTTTTTGCACAGTTCTTCTGTGTATTCTTGCCACCTCTTCTTAATATCTTCTGCTTCTGTTAGGTCCATACCACTTCTGTCCTTTATCGAGCCCATCTTTGCATGAAATGTTCCCTTGGTATCTCTAATTTTCTTGAAGAGATCTCTAGTCTTTCCCATTCTATTGTTTTTCTCTATTTCTTTGCATTGATAGCTGAGGAAGGCTTTCTTATCTCTTCTTGCTATTCTTTGGAACTCTGCATTCAGATGCTTATATCTTTCCTTTTCTCCTTTGCTTTTTGCTTCTCTTCTTTTCACAGCTATTTGTAAGGCCTCCCCAGACAGCCATTTTGCCTTTTTGCATTTCTTTTCCGTGGTCTTGATCCCTGTCTCCTGTACAGTGTCATGAACCTCCATCCATAGTTCATCAGGCACTCTATCTATCAGGTCTAGGCCCTTAAATCTATTTCTCACTTCCACTGTATAATCATAAGGGATTTAATTTAGTTCATACCTGAATGGTCTAGTGGTTTTCCCTACTTTCTTCAATTTGAGTCTGAATTTGACAATAAGGAGTTCATGACCTGAGCCACAGTCAGCTCCTGGTCTTGTTTTTATTGACTGTACAGAGCTTCTCCATCTTTGGCTGCAAAGAATATGTAATCAATATATAATCAATATAATCAATCTGATTTCGGTGTTGACCATCTGGTGATGTCCATGTGTAGAGTCTTCTCTTGTGTTGTTGAAAGAGGGTGTTTGCTACGCATGTTTACTGAGTACTTATCATATGTTAGTCTGTTTAATGCAAAGTACAAAACACAGTGACTAAAGCACCTGCTCTCAAGTAGTCTACATTTTAGTGCCTAAAGGAATTTTCTATCATCTCTCATCAGGACTCCTGGAAGAGCCTCTTAACTGTCTGCTTCTAGTAGTAATCCCTTTAAATCTCATGCTTCATCCAACACTCAGAGGGTGCCAATTTCCAAAAAGACAGGCTTTTTCTGAAAATTCTATATAGAACAGTGCTCATCTCTCCATCCCAAGTCCCTATCACTTTCTATTCTTTATTTTATTCATGCCCTTTCAGCAATCTAAAATGAACTTATTTGCTTACTTTTAAGCTTCATAATAGTGGGAATTTTGTTTTTTTTTTAAATCCTTGTGACCCCAACTTCTTAAACTGCACCTGAAACATTGTATAGATTTAATAAATACTTGCAGAGTGAATACATGAAGAAGGATGTCACAATATACAACTTGCACAGGAAAGAGCTTAAAGTGAATGGTGGTCATTTCTTTGGGGAGTATATATGAAATGGTTCCAAGCTTGGAATTATCCAGTACGTGGAGAGGAAGGAGCCTTGGAAGGAAGCATAGCTACTTTCTAAGGGACTGCCTATAATAAGAAACCTGGGACACTGGATGAATGCATGCTAAATCGCTTCAGTCATGTCCGACTCCTTGTGACCCTATGGAGTGTAGCCTGCCAGGCTCCTCTGTCCATGGGATTTTCCAAGCAAGAAACTGGAGTGGGTTGCCATGCCCTTCTCCAGGGGATCTTCCTGACCCATGGATGGAGTCCACATCTCTTAAGTCTCCTACAATGGCAGATGGGTTCTTTACCACTAGTGCCACCTGGGAAGTCCAGGACAGTGGATCCTCACTCTTTAATTACTCCATATTGAATAATTTGCATATGCCTGTCCCAAAATTGCAGTTATCCTCTGAAGAAATGCAAACTCTTCTTGAAAGTATCAGTTCAGTTCAGTTTGGTTCAATCACTCAGCCATGTCCAACTCTTTGCAACCCCATGAACCACAGCACACCAGGCCTCGCTGTCCATCATCAACTCCCAGAGCCTACCCAAACTCATGTCCATTGAGTCGGTGATGCCATCCAACCATCTCATCCTCTGTCATCTTCTTCTACTCCTGCCCTCAATCTTTCCCAGCATCAGAGTCTTTTCAAGTGAGTCAGCTCTTCACATCAGGTGGCCAAAGTATTGGAGTTTCAGCTTCAACATCAGTCCTTCCAATGAACATCCAGGACTGATCTCTTTTAGGATGGACTGGTTGGATCTCCTTGCAGTCCAAGGAACTCTCAAGAGTCTTCTCCAACACCACAGTTCAAAAGCATCAATTCTTCAGCACTCAGCTTTCTTCGTAGTCCAACTCTCACATCCATACATGGCTACTGGAAAAACCATAGCCTTGACTAGACAGACCTTTGTTGGCAAAGTAATGTCTTTGCTTTTTAATACGCTGTCTAGTTTGGTCATAACTTTCCATCCAAGGAGTAAGCGTCTTTTAATTTCATGGCTGCGATCGCCATCTGCAGTGATTTTAGAGCCCCCAAAAATAAAATCAAAAACTCTAAACATACCTGGTGATAGTGTAGAGAGAAGGTGAAGACAGGAGTCAATGTGGACCTATAAGACAAAGGGGGAAAAGAGACAGGGAAGTCAACTCAGCTTGAGGAAAATACCCTAAGTGAAGCATGCCTGTTCATTCCTGCAAACACAGCTCCAGCCTACCTCCTCCTCTGTTCTCCTAAACACAGGTTTGTTCATCTGCATGGCATAATTATTGAGACAGAGCTAGAAATCAGCAATCCATTCAGGGAAGAAAATGTTTACATGTAGATCCTCACAGTTGTAATCAGAGTTAACATTCGCAATAGCACTTGTCATGTGTAGGCACTGTTATACATGCTTTAGATATATTAACTTATTTAATTCTTATTCTCCAAAAGGTAGGTACAATTCTTCCCATCATACAGATGATGTACAGAAATGGTGTGGTGACCAGCCCAAGTCCTCATAGCTCTTAAGTGGCTCAGTGGGAACTCTATGCCAGGAAGTCTTATTCCATAGTCAAAACAGTTAACCTCTACTGTCTACATAAAATAAACACATGGCATTGACCATTGACCATGGCATTAACCAACTTTATTCTCCATCATTAGTAGAAATGGAAATTAAGGGAAAATAAGGACACTTGAGATAAAAATACCACACCAAAAAGAATCAAGGGAACAAACAGGACAATTAACACTATAGGAAACAAAATTAATTCAAGATGCTAGTAAAATTCTAATAATATCCTTAAAATTTTTTTGAGAGGCTCTTGTGTCCATTAGGAAGCAACAGTTAGAACTGGACATGGACCAACAGACTGGTTCCAAATAGGAAAAGGAGTATGTCAAGGCTGTATATTGTCACCCTGCTTATTTAATTTATATATAGAGTGCATCATGAGAAACACTGGACTGGAAGAAGCACAAGCTGGAATTAAGATTGCTGGGAGAAATATCAATAACCTCAGATATGCAGATGACACCACCCTTATGGCAGAAAGTAAAGAGGAACTAAAAAGCCTCTTGATGAAAGTGAAAGAGGAGAGTGAAAAAGTTGGCTTATAGCTCAACATTCAGAAAATGAAGATCATGGCATCCGGTCCCATCACTTCATGGGAAGTAGATGGGGAAACAGTGGAAGCAGTGTCGGATTTTATTTTTTGGTGCTCCAAAATCACTGCAGATAGTGACTGCAGCCATGAAATTAAAAGATGCTTACTCCTTGGAAGGAAAGTTATGACCAACCTAGACAGCAAAGTAATGACCAACCTAGGTCATTACTACTTTGCCAACAAGGTCCATCTAGTCAAGGCTATGGTTTTTCCAGTAGTCTTGTATGGATGTTAGAGATGGACTGTGAAGAAAGCTGAGCACAGAAGAATTGATGCTTTTGAACTGTGGTGTTGGAGAAGACTCTTGAGAGTCCCTTGGACTGCAAGGAGATCCACCCAGTCCATTCTAAAGGAGATCAGTTCTGGGTGTTCTTTGGAAGGACTGATGCTAAAGCTGAAACTCCAATACTTTGGCCACCTCATGCGAAGATTTGACTCATTGGAAAAGACCCTGATTCTGGGAGGGATTGGGGGCAGGAGGAGAAGGGGACAACAGAGGATAAGATGGCTGGATGGCATCACCAACTCGATGAAAGTGAGTTTGAGTGAATTCTGGGAGTTGGTAATGGACAGGGAGGCCTGGTATGCTGCAATTCATGGGGTCACAAGGAGTTGGACATGACTGAGTGACTGAACTGTACTGAACTGTGTCCATTAAATATTATCAGAATGTCCTGAGAAAAGAGCAACTGATAAAAAATTATTCCTGGAAATCTGCAAAATTATTGCTCAAAAAAATTTGAATAGTATATCTAAAGACTAAAATGAATATCATATAAGACCAAACAATGGTATAGAAGATAAAGGTAAAGAAATTTCAAGGAATATAATGCAAAAAAGATAAGTAGACTTAAAATATGATAAAGGTAACTAATAAGCATGAAAAATTGATTGAGGACATGCAACATCTAACAATTAAGAAAGAAAGAAAGTGAGCAAGAGTGAAAGTGAGAGTAAGAAATAAAAATCAAGAAGGAGAGGGAGCAAGGAAAGGAAGAAGAGAGGGAGGAGAAAGAATGAAAAAAATAATGAAGGCAAATAGAAGTGAGAACATAACATTAATAGAAGACAATGAAAGAAATGGCATAATTAAGCAATAATAGAATAGAGGCACGAACCTATATTGAAATGCTATGAGTATTAGTGGGGGAAATATTTTTAGACATATGTGGAAGAAAACTCATGATATATAAAAACTACAAAGATTAAAGGAAAATTCTAAAATCTTAAAGACAGAAACAGTAAGTGCTCTACAAAAAAGTGGGAACCAGAATTGTTTCAGTAACTCTGGATATTAGAAAATAACAGGAGAGGGCTTGACAAAATCTAAAACTGGAAACTAGAATTCAACATCTAAAAAGGGACTGGATACATGTAAGGACTCATAAAAATGTGTTCCACAAAACAAAAAAGAAATCTTTGAAGGGTTAAAAATGTGCATTGAGGAGTTATGGACTTAATACAAAATATAAAAGTAAGAAAATTACAGGATGGCATCTATACACTAAGACTAGAAACTACTAGTCTAAATTAATGCAGAAGTGAAGAAGGCTCTGTGAAGCATCACTTCAGAAAGACAGTAGATTGTTTTTTTAAAAATATGAATATGAAATGTAAATTTCTTCTGTCAATAAAGAAAAGAAAAAGCAATCAGAAATTTAGAAAAAACACAAAAAGTTACACAAGAAAAGTTATTCTAGGAGACAAAAAATGTGGTATACTTTTCAGTAATTAATTTATGTTTTGTCAGAACACTCATTTAACTTAATCTTAAAACATTTAATTTTGAGCAACAGTTTTTAATGACCTGCCATTAAAACTTTTTTCCTCTGCAGTAAATTATACAATTTGAATATCAGTGGGTATATTCTTTAATATTACAAATGCTGTTTTTAGTTTATAAATTTTAGATTTGTTATTATCAAAGGTCACAAAATCTTTGATTATAGTCATAGAGTGATTTAAGTTAAATAGCCTCTTGTTGTTGTTCAGTCACTCATTCGTGTCTGACTCTTTGTGACCCTGGGACTGCAGCATGCCAGGCTTCCTTGTCCATCACCAAGTCCAATAGCTTGCTCAAACTCATGTCCATTGAGTCAGTGACGCCATCCAACTATCTCATCCTTTGTCATAGCCTTCCCCTCCTGCCTTCAATCTTTCCCAGTCTTTCAGGGTCTTTTATAATGAGTCAGCTCTTTGCATCAGGTGGCTAAATTATTGGAGTTTCAGCTTCAAATCAGCCCTTCCAATGAATATTCAGGACTGATTTCCTTTAGGATTGACTGGTTGGATCTCCCTGCAGTCCAAGGAACTCTCAAGAATCCTCCAACACCACAGTTCAAAAGTATCAACTCTTCGGCACTCAGCTTTCTTTATAGTCCAACTCTTACATCCGTGTACGACTACTGGAAAAACCATAGCTTTGACTAGATGGAACATTGTCAGCAAAGTAATGTCTCTGCTTTTTAATATGCTGTCTAGGTTGGTCATAGCTTTTATTCCAAGGAACAAGCATCTTTTAACTTCATGGCTGCCAATTGCCATGTGATTTTGGCAATGTTAAACTCACCAATTGCAGTGATTTTGGAGCCTCCCAAAAGAAAATCTCTCACTGTTTCCACTGTTTCCCCTTCTATTTGCCATGAAGTTATGGAACCCAATGTCATGATCTTAGTTTTCGGAATGTTGAGTTTTAAGCCAACTTTTTCACTCTCCGCTTTCACTTTCATCAGGAGGCTCTTTAGTTCTTCACTTTCTGCCATAAGGGTGGTGTCATCTGCATATCTGAAGTTATTGAAATTTCTCCCTGCAATCTTGATTCCAGCTTGTGCTTCATCCAATTCAGCATTTCACATGATGTACTCTGTATATAAGTTAAATAAGCAGGGTGACAAAATACAGCTCCTTAGAATGTGAAATTATAAAAATGACTGCAACTGGAAGATGCCGTGAGGAGATATGGAAGAATATGTAGGGGAGATCAATTCTCATACAATATAAAGGGAATTCAGTAGGTTACGCCTAAATTTTATGAATTAAGATATAGAATTGTAATTGTTTAAAATCACAATGCTAACCACAAGAGTAACTAGATCCATAAACTGAGTGGTTCAGTTCAGTTCAGTTCAGTCTCTCAGTCGTGTCTGACTCTTTGCGACCCCATGAATCGCAGCACGCCAGGCCTCCCTGTCCATCACCAACTCCCAGAGTTCACTCAAACTCACTTCCATCGAGTCAGTGATGCCATCCAGCCATCTCATCCTCTGCCGTCCCCTTCTCCTGCCCTCAATCCTTCCCAGCATCAGAGTCTTTTCCAATGACTCAACTCTTCAAATAAGGTGGACAAAGTATTAGAGTTTCAGCTTTAGCATCAGTCCTTCCAAAGAACACCCAGAACTGATCTCCTTTAGAATGGACTGGGTGGATCTCCTTGCAGTCCAAGGGACTCTCAAGAGTCTTCTCCAAAACACAGTTCAAAAGCATCAATTCTTCAGTGCTCAGCTTTCTTCACAGTCCAACTCTCACGTCCATACATAACTACTGGGAAAACCATAGCCTTGACTAGATGGACCTTTGTTGGCAAAGTAATGTCTCTGCTTTTCAATATGCTATCTAGGTTGGTCATAACTTTGCTTCCAAGGAGTAAGCGTCTTTTAATTTCATGGCTGCAGTCACCATCTACAGTGATTTTGGAGCCCCCAAAAATAAAGTCCGACACTGTTTCCACTGTTTCCCCATTTATTTCCCATGAAATGATGGGACCAGATGCCATAATCTTCGTTTTCTGAATGTTGAGCTTTAAGCCAACTTTTTCACTCTCCTCTTTCACTTTTATCAAGAGGCCTTTTAGCTCCTCTTCACTTTCTGCCATAAGCGTGGTGTCATCTGCATATCTGAGGTTATTGATATTTCTCCCGGCAATCTTGATTCCAGCTTGTGTTTCTTCCAACCCAGTGTTTCTCATGATGTACTGAGTAGTAGAGGAAGGGAAAGGGAGAAGTAGAAAACAGTGTAACTGTGGTCACTTTCTACTTGCAATATTGATACCGCCAATACTGCCTACATCATAAAATACTCCTTCATATATATCACTTAGGGATATACTAGTAACCTCTGGAAGAACCAATTTTTATCATTTTTATAATAAGTAAATAGTCAAATGAAAATTGTAAAATTCTTTGTATCAAGGTGACACTGGCTGAAACCAAGTTAATTAGTCCTCATATCATCTGGCTGAAAAATGATAAAATTCTATTATAAAGTGGTTATATGTAATCTTAAAAGAATGAATTATAGCAGCTGTAAGTTATTTTTGATGTGAATTATGACCATTCCTTAATTCAGCTAAAGAGCAAGAAATTTAAGATAAGCAAAGATGAATAAATAAAATGCAAAATGTGCTTAAACAAACATATTAGGTAGCAAAACTTAATATGTTTGTTTAAGCACATTTTGCATTTTATTTATTTTATTTATTAGGTTTCATTTATTTTATTTATTTAGGTTTTGCTACCTAACAATATCTCATTGGCATCCAGTAATAAGCTTTTATTACTATTATTACTGTTGTTGTTGTTACTATTGTTACTATTATTGTTGTTGTTGTTGTTGCTATTATTGTTACTATTTTGCTTACAGGACTGCAGGCTGGCTAGGACAACTTCAGCTTTTGGGTCCACTTTATAATTTTGGGAGTGGCTCAGATCCATACTATTAAGTAGCCCAGACTGATTTGGGGCAGCATTCGTCTGCAAAATGCTATTCTCATGGTAAAGCCTGGAAGTTTCTGTAGGGATGAGTAAAAACATACTGCCTCTTAGGGCCTCCATTCAAAATTCACACATTCATTTCTACCTTCAGTCCCCTGGGCAAAGTATACCATACGCCCAACCTCAAAATCAAAGGAGGCAGAGCATATAATTCCTGTGGAAGTAGAGAGGGGAATAAACACTTGCTCAACAATAATCTAAGCCATCATAGACTATGTATGAAGTTATTTCTATTGAATACTGTTGAATATACTCAGAAATACTTTTAGAAAATTATTATTCCAATCATGACTTTACCTATATTTATTTCTCCAAAAGTAAAAAGACCAGTAAAAGCCTTGCAAGTCACCAGTAACACCAAGCTAATAGTGTAATATACAACCAAACCTTTATTTATTATCCCACTAAAACCGACACTAAAGCAAGTCACATGGTAAATTATTCTCAAAAAGGACAAGTATCATTCTTTCATTGTCTCAGCACACACAATTATGTATACATGATATTAATTCTAGAAACATAACATTTGCCATTTGTGTGAATGAGTATATATACAGCACTTAGCGGGAATTGCTCACTTTGTACTGTTGAATAGCGATATCACTTAGAATATTAAAAATAAATTAGCACATTGGACACAACAGAGTCTGGTGAAGGTTGACTAAGAGGAGCAGCATTTCTCAAAACAAACAAACAAAATTCTTAGTATATATTTAAAAGCTCTTTAAACATATAAAATGTTGCTTTTAACCAAATATATATGTATTTATATACATATTATACAGTAACCGAACTTTCTTTCTTCCGTCTCTGCAAAAGAAGAAATATTATCAACTTTTAGATAAACATTGATTTGAATTTCACAAGTCAAGTATGGCTAGTCATTACTCTTTGTGACCCTATGGACTATAGTCTACCAGATTCCTCTGTCCATGGGATTTTCCAGTTAAGAATACTGGAGTGGGTTGCCATTTCCTTTTCCAGGGGATCTTCCCAACACAGGGATCGAATCCGGATCTCCTGCATTTCAGACAGAAGCTTTACCCCCTGAGCTACCAGGGAAGCCCTTACAATATTTAGACATTACTAAAAAGATTGCCAGAAGAAATATCAATAACCTCAGATATGCAGATGACACCACCCTTATGGCAGAAAGTGAAGAGGAACTAAAAAGCCTCTTGATAAAAGTGAAAGAGGAGAGTGAAAAAGTTGGCTTAAAGCTCAACATTCAGAAAACAAAGATCATGGCATCTGGTCCCATCACTTCATGGAAATAGATGAGGAAACAGTGTAAACAGTGTCAGACGTTATTTTGGGGGGCTCCAAAATCACTGCAGATAGTGACTGCAGCCATGAAATTAAAAGACGCTTACTCCTTGGAAGGAAAGTTATGACCAATCTAGATAGCATATTGAAAAGCAGAGACATTACTTTGCCAACAAAGGTCCATCAGTCAAGGCTATGGTTTTTCCAGTGGTCATGTATGGATGTGAGAATTGGACTGTGATGAAAGCTGAACGCTGAAGAATTGATGCTTTTGAACTGTGTTTTGGAGAAGACTCTTGAGAGTCCCTTGGACTGCAAGGAGATCCACCCAGTCCATTCTGAAGGAGATCAGCCCTGGGTGTTCTTTGGAAGGAATGATGCTGAAGCTGAAACTCCTGTACTTTGGCCACCTCATGCGAAGAGTTGACTCACTGGAAAAGACTCTGATGCTGGGAGGGATTGCGGGCAGGAGGAGAAGGGGACGACAGAGGATGAGATGGCTGGATGGCATCACTGACTCAATGGACGTGAGTCTGAGTGAACTCCGGGAGTTGGTGATGGACAGAGAGGCCTGGCATACTGCGATTCATGGGGTCGCAGAGTCGGACACAACTGAGCGACTGAACTGAACTGAACTAAACTGAACTGAAAATGGATGTGATAGTTGGACTGTGAAGAAAGCTGAGTGCTGAAGAATTGATGCTTTTGAACTGTGGTGTTGGAGCAGACTCTTGAGAGTCCCTTGGACTGCAAGAAGATCCAACCAGTCCATTCTAAAGGAGATCAGTCCTGGGTGTTCATTGGAAGGAATGATGCTAAAGCTGAAGCCTCGATACTTTGTCCACCTCATGTGAAGAGTTGACTCATTGGAAAATACCCAAATGCTGGGAGGGATTGGGAGCAGGAGGAGAATGGGGCGACAGAGGATGAGATGGCTAGATGGCATCACCGACTCTATGGACATGAGTTTGAGTGTACTCCAGAAGTTGGTGATGGACAGGGAGGCCTGGCATGCTGCGATTCATGGCGTCTCAAAGAGTCAGACACAACTGAGAGATTGAACTGAACTGAACTGAAAAAGAGCATTAATTTTAAACTTAGAGACATATAGCAATATCACTTGGATCTGGTTGTTTGGCCAACATGCTCAACAATATGAGTTCACTTTAGACTCAATTTATACAAGTTAGCTGATAATAGTCCAAGCAGGGACAAAGGCTGATTGAGAAGCAGGTCGTCTTTCTCTTCATGTAACTCTGTTTTTCTTTTTCATCTTCTTTCTTTATTTCCAGTTCAGGAAATACAGTCCTTAGGCAAACCTAGTTTAAAAGCTATTGCCAAGATGCTTTCTGGACCTCCCAGTGTATTCCCTTCCCTAAATTTCTGAACTGTTGAGATCTAAACATATTTTAATGATTAAAACAAATATACATATCTGTACTGAATAGAATAAAAGCCCTACAAAACTTTGCATCATCCTCAGACTGTAGAGAACCTATTAAACAAAGAAAAAAATCAACAAAATTTCAACCAAATTGAATAATTTAACAAAGCCTTTTGCTGGAAAAAACATGTATAGATACCAATATCTGTCTATCTATAGACAGACTGCAAGACATATATACACATATATAAGTATCTTTGTATACATATGTATACATACATGTACATGTGTATATATGTATGTATATATATACATGTGTGTGTGTACAGATATATATCCCAGTAAACTTATGCAAATATTATATACACTATTTTCATGATTTTCCTGAATAAAAAACCTCTAAATAAACCTACCTTAAATGTTTTCCTGACTTATACTTTAGTAACAAATCAATAATTTAGAACAGTAGTGTCAGTGGGGCATACAGATTGTCCAAGAAATATATCTCAGGGTAACTTCATAAATTTTGTTTAATTTTTTTGTAAGACATATGCATATATTCTTATCTTTTGCTAAGTGATTTGTCCAGTGTTTTTGAGTTGAACTTTTGTCCTTAATGGTCTTTCAGGTCGCTACCAATCAAATATCTCACTCTTATAATTGCAGACTTTTAAATAAGTAAATAAATCAAACTTTTCACTAATTCATATTAATTCATGTCTTCCTAAACCAGGCAAATTTGTGATACTTCCTGGTACATATATAGAGAAAGTGGAATGCTTAGTTAACAAAGATGACCCACTTCATAGGTACTCACTAAATACTTGTTGAATGATTCAATGTATGAATTCTATAAAATCAGAACTGAAAGACTAACTTGGTTCATTTTTCTTTATTTCACAAAACTTCAACCCCCAAACATGGGGAAAGTCACTTAGTGAAAGAGAATGTAGGTACCTAAATTAATTCCTTCTGAATGCTTCAAAGATTTAAATACAGATTTACAAGATGAATTTGTCCTGGATATATTTCATAAATAATCTTTTTTTTTTCCACTATCAACGACTGCTTTAAATTATTGATTAGTCACTAGAATATAAGTCAAGAGTACATTTAAAGAACATTTAGTGAGAGTCATTTATGCAGGAGCACCATGAAATGGACATGAGTTTGAGTAAATTCTGGGAGTTGGTTGATGGACAGGGAACCCTGGCATGCTGCAGTCCATGGGGTTGCAAAGAGTTGGACACGACTGAGCAACTGAACTGAACTGAACCATGAAATAGGGTTCTCTTTAAGTTTTGGGGTATGAGGTTCCCTGAAGACTCAGTGGGTAAAGAATTTAGCTGCAATTCAAGAGACACAGGAAATGTGAGTTATAGGGAAGATCCCCTGGAGGAGGAAAATGGCAACCCACTTCAGCACTCTTACCTGAAAAATCCAATGGACAGAGGGGCCTAGTGGGCTACAGTCCAAAGAGTCCCAAAGAGTCAGACACAACTGAGCAACTACATACACATGTAAATATTCCATTAAGGGGTTTGGTGATGTGGTCATGATAATGCGCTGCTTATACCTCTTGTGGGGAGCAAAATTCACTGAAGGCCTCAGCAGCCAATGCTCCTTTAGATCCACCCCATTTGGGGACTGATTACATCAGGGTTGTGGGCTTCCAGACACAAACTGAACATGGTGAAGGGGAAAAGATTAGTCTTACAAGACGTGGTGCTCTTAATGAGTGGCTTTGGCTCAAGGACTCTCTGTTAGACTGATCAGAAGTTTCTCAGAACTGACTTCAGTTTAAGACTCCTCGCATTGGTCTATCCTTCCTCCTCCCTTCTTCACAAGTGTCAAACCCACCTGGCAGTCTGAATGTTCTTCCCATTTTTTTTGGCACTGATCCTTTTATCTTTTATACCCAATAAATCTCATGCACTTCTAATCTTCCATTGGTTTCTCAAACTACCCAAACAAACAATTGAACAACTGAGTTGAAATTATTTTTTTCTTTTTAAAATCTCCTCCAGGTTGGAGAATCATGTAGGCTTTTGCCGGGGTCCAGCTCTGGTGGATACAGGGTGATTCGAAGGTGGGGATGGAGTCAGCATCCTGGAAAAAACTTATTTAATTACAGATATAGAGGGAGATTAGAAACAGATAGTGTAGTAGGAGAATTAGTGGAGAAAAGAGGCTGAATAACTGGTTTACATGGAATACCAATCACCACCTACATAGGCCACAGGCATCTTTTCATTCTCCCGAAGGAGAGGAGGCACTGAGGCCTCCCCGGTCCGATCTCAGAAGCCCAGGCAGAATTAGCAGGCTTGGTGAGTACCCACATTTCAGATGGGAATTCAGCCAGGAAAACGAGGAGCGAGAAAGAAATGACATGAGGGAATCAGTCTTTCCAGAAACTGATCTGATTTCTTTATTTTTCAGGTTTGTTTATATACCTTTTTGTTATACATAGGGATGAATACAGAGTCACGCGGGGGTCAGCAGACCTGACCCTTGTCACAATCACGTGCTTCATATAAAATTATACAAAGGTCTTATGAGTTTCATCATCTTCTGGCCATGAGGTCTGCTGACATTTTATGGCCCTTTCTGATACCGGTCAGTTAACCAGAAAACTTATTTTTCCAAGGGTGACTTTTTCTTAAATCAGGCGCCACCCTCCAAATAAAGTTGCATTCCTATAGGGTGAGGGTGTAGTGAGTTACAATCAAGGAAGGAATTTACTTAACCTAAGGTTTAACATGATTAATCTTAAAGGTTAATACTTATTTCTCCTATATGCTAGTTATATTCATTATGAGGACAGGAATATGGAGATTTAGCAGCAAGTATTGGCTCAACAAATGTAAACCCTTCACCAATGTTCCCCTTAAGATCTATTTTGTCTTAAGATAGTGATAAAGTTACATAGCATAGTGATTTATAGTGATTTATAACAAAGTACAGTGGTCTATAATAAAAGAGAAGATTCATTAATTCAAAAAGTCTAGTATTGCTAACATCAAAAAACTACTATATTTCCTTTTCTATATTCCAAATACATTGATTAATATATTCCCAGGTGCCTAAGGATATGGAGGCCTGATGGCAATCATTGACTCATCAATGAAAAAAGCCCTATGCTAATACTCCAAACTCTCTGTGTTGTTTATGGCTGAGAGGCTGTCACACAAGCTAGTCTGTCAGCAGAGAGGTTTGACCTGAGACATCCTTATCACACCCAGGGCAGGGAATTAGCAGTAATTATTGGCAGGACAAATGAAAAAACCCTTCACCAATATAATTCCTAATCATCCTACTAATACTATATTAATGATCTTCTAACTTCTCAAAAGAGTCTGTTTTTAGAAAGTTTTAAAACATCCCGTGCCTCTCACAGTTGGGAGGCTGTAAACAATCACATGCGGCCGGATGAGCCTGATCAGGCAGGCCAGAGAACCTCCAGAGTTTGTAAGCTAAAACACTCTTATCACGCCCAGGAATTTTTATTAACTGGAGCTGCAAGTTAACACCTTCTCTGAGAGAAATGGTTATGGGGGAGAGCTCCCCGTAAAGTACTCTGGTTTTGGGGTAGATGCTCGGGAACAGGGGGTTTCCTGAGGCTTGATCACGCCTTTGCGTATGCCAAGCTTCCTTCCTCATGACCTTTGCCATGGGCGGAGTTCCTCACGCTGGCTCCCAACAGGCTTTTATAGAACTCTTACTCTGTCCAGTACAGATATATGAATTAGTAGTAACCATTAAAATATGAATAGATTCCAACAGTTTGAAACTTCGATTTACGGTAGAAATGGCAGAAGGGCAAGGCAAACCCAAAATAGCTTTCAGCTAAGTCTGCATGGGTATATTACACCCCTGGGTTGGAAATGGAGATAGGAGATGAAACAGAGACTCATGGCCTACTTCTCACTAGTCCAGAGTATTTCTGCTTAGAGTTTCACTGGCTAATTCATTCAAAATGCCTCCAAAGTGAAGTCAGGTAGCTAAAAACAATGGTTGTTGAACACAATCAAATCCAAGAGTTATTGCTGCTTTATTTCTGACCCCAAGAATTAGTATTTTTTTAGCACAGTTTAAATGTCATTAAAAAAAAATTTTTTTGATAGGTAGCCAAGCTTCATTTGTGAAATTCTAAGCAAAGTTTATCTTAAAAGATCTGATCAAACTATTCTGTTTTAGTACAGGTAAAAAAAAAGTCAGGATTTTTTTTTTTTTTTTTTTTTGCCAAAAAATTCTGTCTAAGGAGCCCTCAAATACATACTTATATGTTATCTAATTTTTAAAACAGCAGTTTATTCTAATTTAACTTCCCTAGGTTGGCAGCAATGCTTTGGATGTACTTTACGTATTCAATGTAGCAATTCTTTTTCTTTTTCATTAATTTTACATCATTTGTTTTATTGAATTTTAATATTATTTTCTTATTATAAATATGAAAATAATTTTGAAACAATGCCTGGAAGAAGTGATGAATTGCATAAGCTGTAGAAATATTAAAATATAACATTAAAACTACAATATATAAACACTTGCATTGGTTGACAAAACAGAGGAAACATTACTTGAAGTCATTACAATTGTATACCTACACAACTATCAAAAAAAAATTATCTTAGTATGAACAATTTAACAGACACTACTGGGACACCTTGAGGACATCTAGAAAAAGAATAAAATGGTGTTGAAAATATTGAATGTAAATGAGAATAAATGGAGACACTAGATAGTGTTGCTTAAAATGGGTGTGGGACTCACTGGGCTATAGAGGAAATCATTACAAAGACCCACTAAGGTAGCAAGTTCCTTGGTCCCAGACATATTACAGTTTCTACTTCATAGGTACAAAGTTAGTTTTCCTTGCCCCAGCAAATATGCCTTTGGGGGCTTCCCTGGTGGCTCAAAGGTAAAGAATCCACCTGCCAAAGCAGGAGACATGGGTTCAATCCCTGATCTGGGAAAATCCCACATGCTCCGGAGCACCTAAGTCTGAGCACTAAAACTGTTGAGTCTGTCCTCTAGAGCCCGGTAGCCACAACGAGCTTCGAGCTCATGCAGCCTCGAGACTGCTCTGCAATGAGAGAAGCCATCTCAATGAGAAGCCTGAGCACTGCAACTAGAAAGTAGCCCCCTCTTGCTGAGGCTAGAGAAAAGCCCACACAGCAAGAAAGGCCCAGCACAGCCAAGAATAAACAAATGATTTTCAAAGTGTTCTTTGGAGGATATGTAATCATAATTATATCGTTATTTGCCCACTCAGCGTCTCTGCTTGACCATGTACGAGTGGAGATGAGTCATAATGCAACCGCTTCAAGTGAGGGGAAATTATGACACAGGCCAGCCATACCTGCCTCCAAAAATCTCTGACAAACACAAATCCTGGGTTTAAATCAGAAGATTCATCATTTACTCATATATTTCCCTGATTGTAAATCAGCTGTCTTCCCCAAAACCACTCCTAAGAGAATGTAAAGTCCTTCGGGGCAGGTGTCTTTGTAGATGTGTTCTACTTTTGCATCCCAAGCACCAAGAATAGTGGCTAGCATAAAGTACATACTCAAACAATAACTGTGTATTGAATGAATAAGTCTCCCTCCCCTAGGAGACTGTAAGACACTTGGGAACAAGAACCATATTGAATTGGGTTTTGTACATCAAGCATGCAGTTCACTGTCTGAGACCTCTTTGCATCAGTGAATATTTGTTGAATAAATTATTTGGAAGTAGAACCAGTAGAAAAAAAAATTTTCTTTCCAATCCAGAGATAGTGCATTGGAATCTACCTTTGGGCCAAGCATAGATGTCTTTTGTTTATCAGGTGTCCTGCAACATTTTCTAGTCAGCTGTAGGGTTCAAAGACAAGTATGACAATGCAATTTTTTTTCTATGAAATTCACATAGAAGCTGATTCAATTCTCAGGAGGGAGCATGAACTAAGGTGGCATTTACTGGACCTCAAGCATTTAAATATCACTTTTAAAGTTGCTTCTTCCCCTACATCACAGCTGCACTGATATATTTTTCAATTATTTATTATAAAACAATTTTTGATTAAAAGAAGAGTTGTAAAGATAGTACATAGAGTTCCCGTATACCCTTCACCCAGTTTTCCCTAATGCTGACATCTTATACAACCATGAAACATTTGTCAACACATGGAAATTAACATTGATACGGCACTACTAATTGTATTGTACTTGTATTTTACCAGCTTTTCTACTAGCATCATTTTTTGTTCCTGAATTCAACCAAGAATACCATTTACATTTATAATGATTCCTTAGTCCCTTTCTAAACTGTTATAATTTCTTGGTCTTTCCTTGTTTCTTCATGATCTTGACTAACAGACACTTGTGAAGATTTGTGGTCAATAATTCTATAAACTGTCTCTTAATCTGAGTATGTCTACTGTGTCATGATTAGACTAAGTTTATAGATTAGGAGGAAGAATCTCACAGAGGTGAAGTACCCTAGTCCATGAATTTTTGTATTCCAAATGATGCTGCTATTTTACAAAACAAAGTGAACATTTGTGTCACATGCAACACCTGTCAAAACTGGTGCCAGTACTGGGTTGTGCTAAGCCTAGAAATCCTGGTACATAGTTCTTTTGTTAACTGAAGCAATGGAATACACACACTAGAGACACAAAGATAAGCTGGATGCCTAGTCTGGAGTGGAGGTCAAGGCTTAAATCAGTTGTAAGGGTGAAAACACCTGCCCCTGTTTTGGTCCTTCCAGTGACTAATCTCAGAAGCTTCTGGAGAAAAGAAAATGAGAACGAGACTATTTGGTGGGCAAATATCCAAGTTTCTTATATTGATGTCATGAGTAATGACAGCATAATAAATGGTATATTGTAAATGCAATAAGTATTTGCTGATGAATAAAGAAATAAATGGCCAGACAACAAAACCATGTCATCTGTATGACTAACAGAATACTGAGCTCTCTGGGCAGTGGATCCGACCCAAGATGTCTGGCAGTTTTTCTCTTCAGATGTCATAGTAACCTGCAAAATTAGCTTTACAATAGGTAGTTGAAGAGAAACTGCTGGTAAGATCACATCAAAGGTTACATTAAGTATAAAAGTTAGAAATTAAGTCTAACCACACATAATAAGCTTCTTCTTGCTGCCTTTTTGAGCCAAAAGGAAGATCCTAGGAAAAATCTTTTTGTTTCCCTTATTTTAATTAAATCAATATATCTAACAATCTTAAGGCACTTACATTTTTAATAACATTAAAATGAAGTATATTACAGACATTGCTGACAAGAACTTACTTTCTCTTGCCAAGCTTAATGCAGAATATATTATAGGTCATATTTTATTTTCATTATTTTTAAGGGCTTCACCTGAAGGAATCTAAAAATGCACACATCACTGAAAAGGCAGTTTTGCTATTTCAGAAATAATTCCTCCTTAAAGAATGTCCCTGGCTTAAAGAAAATTTGGAAAAGGTTTTCTCTTTGAAAAAACTTATATGATTGAAGAGATTTCACCTTCAAAGAGTTTTACTCCAGAGGGAGCCCCCTTTGAGAATTTTAAGCATTACATGGGAAATATATTTGAAGATTTTCATGTTAAAAAACAGTTGCATGACTTGGGTATCCTCTTTGAAGTTTTTTTTTTTAACAATATTTAAAGGATTTCCCCCTTTGAATGTTTTCATGTTATTGAGTACTGCTTTTCTGAAAAATGTTATTCTCTGTTCAAGTGGTTTGCTTTTCATTTTTCCCTATTATTAACATACCTTTAATTATTTTATTCTAAGAGAGATTGAAGACATTAATATACCAGGACTCCTCCTAACTGCTATAAAACTAGGATTGGATTTCCCAGCCTCACCCTGCATCAGATCAGATTCAGAAGTACTGTAAAAATTACTACCCCATTTAAGGAACCAACATAGAAATATGACCTAGCATAGGAAGCTCTGTAAGAATTGGCAGTGTCTGGATGAATTACTCAAGAGCAGCATTAAGTGATTATAGATAATAGAGAACACCTTAATGAATTTTATCATCGTGTCCCTAAATCAGATACAGCTCAAGAAGAGACAAATCTTTTAGAGCAGATTAGATGAGGCATATAAAGACTAATATCTGATTTCTTTCATTTGACTAACTTCCTATGAGACTCTACGATATTGTATCAAATAGGACACAAAATAAATAAGATATCAGCCTTATTCTTGAGAAGTTTACAATCTTACAAGAAGGCATAAAATGGATACAAATAGCTATAATGTCAGATTTTGTGTTAATTAAGTGCATCAGTAGTAAAAGCCCTTATCAGCATAGAGAGAAAAGAAAGGCTATTTCTGATTAGAGGGATAAAGGTCTTCATATAGGAGGGGACATTTTAGATAAGCATTAAGGCAGTGTTTCCAACTGGAGAATATAACAGTAACCCATAATTGGGTCAAGAAATCAATCTAGTGGGAAGAGATTAGCATTTTCTTTTAGTGATATGGAATGGTAGAGAACAAAACACAATACAATCAAAAAGAAGTTTTCTATGACTCAAAGTAAGGGAAAATATACTTTCAGGAGAATTTTGCTTCTGTTTTTAATGTACATATATATGTGCATTTGGTTGCAAGTAAAATACGTTTCTTTCAGTAGGTCTCAGTAACACAAGCAAACAAAGCAAAAACCATTTGAAACTCACTATGTTAAAAACGGAAAATATTCAAGGAAGAAAATGAGCTAGGAAAATAGACATAGTTTTGGCAGACGTCAAAATATAGAAACACACTGAAGAATAAAATAACTCAGTGTTTTAAAGATAGAGTTCACTAGAGGAGTGAGAAATGAGGTGAGGAAAGGAATGAATTTTGGAGAAATTTGAAATCCAAGCCAAAGACTTGCTTATATTATTCTAATATAGAAGGAACCACTGAAAATCTGGGGGAGGAAGTAACAGTATCAGAGTTTGTAATAGGAAGATTAATCCATCAGGGATAGGTTGCAGGAAGTAGAAATTATACATGGGAGAGAGATTAGTGGTATATTGCAATACTGGCTGAACAACAGTGGAGTCTGTCTTTTTTTAACTAAATATATATATAACATCATAAATACAAACTTTAAAATTCTAAAATAGGGTTAAGAAGCATAACTTATTGTGTTTTTTTATAAAGAAATAAGCTTAAAGAAACCTTTCCTTTTAATTGTATTCTTTAAATAAGAATGAAAAAAATTACACAACATTGTGACAATGCCACAAGTAAACACTGCAAAAACTGGGAATGAATTCATAGGTCTTTTCTGGTTCTTTTCTTTATTATTATTAGCTTTCTTTTTCCTAATCACTTAAAAATTAAAACTTCAAGAATTTTTGAAGATATGTCACTGTTATATTTAATAACATTTATATAAAGGCAGAATTCATATTGCTAATCTGGCTAGGCATAACCGTAACTTAAGAAAACTACTCAAATGCCAGAATTCTATTTCATACCCCACATATTTCAGCCTCTAGCATAATATCTGATAAATAGTAAGTTCATGAACATCACCAGATGGTCAATACCAAAATCAAATTGATTATATTCTTTGTATCCAAAGCTGGAGAAGCTCTTTATAGTCAACAAGAACAAGACCAGGAGCTGACTGTGGCTCATATTATGAACTGCTTATTGCAAAATTCAGACTTAAATTGAAGAAAGTAGGAAAAATGACTAGACTATTCAGGTACGACCTAAATCAAATTCCTTATGATTATACAATGGAAGTGACAAATAGATTCAATGGATTAGATCTGATAGACAGAGTGCCTGAAGAACTATGGACAGAGGTTCATAGCATTGTGCAGAACGCAGTGATCAAAACCATAGCCAAAAGAGGAAATGAAAAAAGGCAAAATGGTTGCATGAGGAGGACTTGCAAATAGCTGAGAAAGGAAGAAAAGAAAAAGGCAAGGGAGAAAAGGAAAAATATATCCATCTGAATGCAGAGTTCCAAAGAATAGCAAGGAGAGATTAAAAAAAAAAAGAAGAAGAAGAAGTCTTCCTAAGTGATCGGTGCAAAGAAATAGAGGAAAACATCCTGGAGTGTGAAGTCAAGTGGATCTTAGGAAGCATCACTAGAAACAAAGCTAGTGGAAGTGATGGAATTCCAGCTGAGCTATTTAAAATCCTAAAAGATAATGCTGCTAAAGTGCTTCACTCAATATGCCAGCAAAATTGGAAAACCCAGGAGTGGTCACAGGACTGGAAAATGTCAGTCATCATTCCAATTCCAAAGAAAGACATTGCCAAAGAATGTTCAAACTACTGCACAATTGCACTCATCTCACACACTAGAAAAGTAATGCTCACAATTCTCCAAGATAGGTTTCAGGAGTACAGAAACCGAGAGCTTTCAGATATACAAGCTGGATTTAGAAAAGGCAGAGGAACCAGAGATCAAATTGCCAACATCCGTTGGATCATAGAAAAAGCAAAAGAATTCCAGAAGAACATCTACTTCTGCTTCATTGACTATGCTAAAGCCTTTGACTGTGTGAAAGTCACTCAGTTGTGTCCAACTCTTTGCTACCCCATGGACTATACCATCCATGGAACTTTCCAGGCCAGAATACTAGAGTGGGTAGCCTTTCCCTTCTCCAGGGTATCTTACCAACCCAGGGATCAAACCCAGGTCTCCAGCATTGCAGGTGGATTCTTTACCAGCTGAGCTGCCAGGGACTGTGTGGATCACAACAAACCATGGAAAAGTCTTAAAGAGATGGAAATATCAGACTACCTTACTTGACTCCTGGGAAATTCATATGCAAGTCAAGAAGAAACAGTTAGAACTGGACATGGAACAACAGACTGGATCCAAACTGGAAAAGGAGTATGTCAAGGCTGTATAATGTCACCTTGCTTATTTAACTTATATAGAGTACATCATGAGAAATGCCAAGCTGGATGAAGCACAAGCTGGAATCAAAGTTGCAGGGAGAAATATCAATAACCTCAGATATGCAGATGACACCACCCTTATGGCAGAAAGTGAAGAGGAACTAAAGAGCCTATTGACGAAAGTGAGAGAGGAGAGTGAAAAAGCTGGTTTAACACTAAACATTCAAAAAATGAAGATCATGGCATCTGGTCCCATTACTTCATGGCAAATAGAAGGGGAAACAACGGAAACAGTGACAGACTTGATTTTCTTGGACTCCAAAATCACTGCAAATGGTGACTGCAGCCATGAAATTAAAAGATGCTTGCTCTTTGGAAAAAAAGCTATAACCAACTTAAACAGCATATTAAAAAGCAGAGACATTGTTTTACCCGCAAAGGTCCACATAGTAAAGCCATGGTGTTTCCAGTAGGCATGTATGATGTGAGAGCTGGACCATAAGGAAAGCTGAGCATTAAAGAATTGATGCTTTTGAACTGTGATATTGAAGAAGATTCTTGTGAGTCTTGTACTGCAAGGAGATCCAACCAGTCCATCCTAAAGGAAATCAGTCCTGAATATTCATTGGAAGGACTGATGTTGAACCTGAAGTTCCAATACTTCGGCCACGTGATGTGAAGAACTGACTCATTTGAAAAGACCCTGATGCTGGGAAAGATTGAAGGCAGGAGGAGCAGGGCATGACAGAGGATGAGTTGACATCACAGGATGGATGACATCACCGACTTCATGGACATGAGTTTGAGGAAGCTCTCGGAGTTGGTGATGGACAGGGAAGCCTGGTGCTCTGCAGTCCATGGGGTCACAAACAGTCGGACACGACTGTTTGACTAAACTGAGCTGAATTTTCCTATGCTTAGCATGTAGAACTACAGGATTCCCATTGAAATTTGAATTTTGTATAAACAATGATATTTTTAGTATAAATATGCTCCATTTCAGAAAACAAATGCTTTTTTACTATAAGTAGGTCCCAAATATTCAAGTTACACATTTACACTAAAAAAAAGAATTTGTTTTTCTGACATTCAGATTTCACTGAGTGTCTCATATTTTTATTGGCCAACTCTAATATTCATTAATATTAAATTTAAAAATGAATGCTTACATATGTTTTTTTTTACTGTGGCAAAATAGACATAATATAAAATGTTTAATTTTAACCACTTTAAGTGCACAATTCAGGTGCATTTAGTACATTCATGTTGTTGTGCTACCACCTCTATGATCAACCTCCAGATTTTTCACCATCCCAGACTGAAACTCTGCATCCATGCACACACTACTCTACATTTTGTCTCTATGAATTTGTCTATTTAAAGTCTCTCATATAACTGGCGTGGGCTTCCCTGGTTGCTCAGAGGTATAGAATCTGCCTACAATATAGGAGATACAGATTCAATCCCTGGGTCAGGAAGATCCCCTAGAGAAAGAAATGGCAACCCACTGCATTATTCTTGCCTGGGGAATTCCCTGGACGGAGGAGCCTAGAGGGCTACAGTACATGGGGTCACAAAGGAGTTCGACATTACTTAGTGGCTTAACAACAACAACAACAACAACAGCATAACTGGAACCCTGAACCCCTGACACATTGCCTGACCATGGATCCCTAACAAAGCCTGCTTCCCAACTGCTACTCTGTACTGGTGCAATCACCTGTTACAATACGTTCAGTAAGCAACCATAGCAAATCTTTGTTAGTGTAAGTTGTATTCTTTTTTATTGTTTTGAAAAATTTACAATCACTAATACATCACTGGCCATTTTGAAACGATGTGTGGTGACTATAAATTTAATTTTTAAAAATCTTTGAGATATGTTTGTATACTAATATTTTGATATAGCTGAGATTTGTTTAATTTTCAGCTCTATTAAAGCAAATTTTGTACCATTCTCCATATATATGAGATGATTGCTAAGGAACTATTCAATGTAAATATCAAGTAATTCAGGTTTGGGCTTCAAAGGGCAAAGAGCTAAATTTTAGAGCGCATTGGAAGATAATAGTGGTTTTCTTATTTTTTTTTTTTTGTCCCCATCTTGAAAATGCAGAGATATTCTGAAGTCTCCTTTTGTTTCTGCACAAGATGGATCAACCATGACGCCTGTGCTTGTCTATCATGACCCTCATCCCATCTTACGGTGATTAACACCCTCCTTTGAACTAAGCATTATGCTGTGTGAAAGCTGTCTTGTGTACCCTCCTCAGTTCCCTGGGTCTAATAAATTTCTATTTATTTTTAATTATGTTTTGAAGAAATTTTTAAAATGAAGAAAAAAATACTTCAAATATACCACATATTCACATTTTCCAGCATTTTCATTCCTTCATTAGGATTCAGTTCCCTCTCTCGTATAATTTTCCTTTTATCTGAGGAAACTATAGTACCCATCCGCTGATAATTTTCTCAGCTTTATCTGTCTGGAATAAGATTTCATTTTCCTTAACTTCTGAAAGATATTTCCTCTGAATATAGAATTCTAGTTTGAAAGGAAAATTTTTCAACACTTTAAGGATGTCATTGCACAGCACCTGGATTGCAACTTTTTCTGGAAAGAGATCTGCAATCATATTTTATTTCCTTGTCTGGTTTTAAGATTTTCTCTTCATCACTGATTTTCAACAGTGTGGTTATGATGTGGCATATGGGAGGGGGGTGTTGTGTGCTTATCAGGCTTGGTGTTTCTTGAATTCTTGAATCTGTGAGTTAGTAGTTTTATCAGATTTGGAAATTTTTCATTCATTTATTTGTCAAGTATTTCCAGTCTTTCCTTCCCTATTCAGAACTTCAATTATCCATGTTTTAGACTATTTACTGTTGTACCCTGGGACACTGAAATTCTGTTTATTTTTTTCAGTCTTTTCTTCCTTCTTATATATCAGTTTGGATAGTTTCTATTGATTTTTATGTCTTCAAATTCATTGATGTTTTTCTTCAGCAGTGTTTAAAAGCTCCGTTAAACCTATCCACAAAATATTTTATTTCAACTATTATCTTTTTCAGCTCTAGAAGTTCCATATGATCTTTTAATTTCTTAGTTATATAGGTTATATAAAATAATCTTTTAACCATCTTTTATTTCTGTCATAATATTTATATTTGTCATTATATTTATAAGCATATGTATAATCACTTTTAAAACTTCTGTTGCAGGAAGGCAGACCCCTTCCAGGGCCTGAAACTGGGCTCTTGTCCAACACTCAGACATGAGTTGTTCGAGGAGACACATATGCTGACAAAGCAAGAGATTTTATTGGGAAAGGGCACCCAGGTGGAGAGCAGTAGGGTAAGGAAACCCAGGAGAACTGCTCTGCAGCGTGGCTTGCCGCAATGTTGGGTTTTATGGTGATGGGATTAGTTTCCAGGTGGTCTTTGGCCAATCATTCTAATTCAGAGTCTTTCCTGGTAGCACATGCATCCCTCAGCCAAGACAGATGCTAGCGAGAGGGATTCTGGGAAGTGGACGGACATGCGGTGTCTCCTTTAGACCTTTCCCGAACTCTTCCGGTTGGTGGTGGCTTATTGGTTTCGTATTCCTTATCAGGATCTCCTGTCATAAAACAATTCATGCAAATGGTTACTATGGTGCCTGGCCAGGGTGGGCGGTTTCAATCAGTGTGCTTCCCCTAATACTTCTGCTAAAACCCATCATCCTTATAATTTCAAGGTATATTTCTATTAATTGACATCTTTCTTGCATGAGTCTCTTTTTCCGCTGGCATACATGTCATGTAAACTTGTATTGAGTTATGGACATAGCAAAGTTTACTTTGTTCTGTGTTATGTTTCACTGTCTTTTAAAAAGAGTTGAATTATTTTGGTAGACATTTAAGTTAGTTTTGGGCTTCCCTGACAACTCAGATGGTGATAAAGAATCTGACTGCAATGCAGGAGACCCTGGTTCGAGCCCTGGATCAGGAAAATCCCCTGGAGAAAGAAATGACAACCCACTTCAGTATTCTTGCCTGGAGAACTCCATGGACAGAGGAGTCCAGTGGGGTACAATCCATGAGGTTGCAATGAGTTGGACAAGACTAAGTGACTAATACTAACTAATACTGACTTTCAGATCAACTTAGCTACTTTCAGATCAATTTAGCTACTTTCAGATCAATTTAACTCATTTTTTGGCCAGGCGGGGGTCGGGGGTGGGTAGGTGCTTGGTCAGAGAAGGTAAAGAGTAATCTTAACACCACTAAGGGTTGTTTAGCTCCACTATTAAAGCATGACATTTCCGGGGTCTCCATTGAATACACGGGACTTTCAATGAAGACTCTCTTCCATGGTTTGTATGTGTGCTTAGTTGCTCAGTTGTGTCTGATTCTGTGTGACTCCATGGACTGTAGCTCTCTGTCCATGGGATTCTCCAGGCAAAAATACTGGAGTGGCATGCCATTTCCTTCTCCAGGGAATCTTCCCAACCCAGGGATCGAACCCAGTTCTCTTGCATTGCAGGCAGATTCTTTACCATCTGAGCCACCAAGGCTGTACCCAGACAAAGATACTGGAGCTCAAATATCTCCTGGCCCTGTGAGAGCAATGGTCATTACTCAGCTTGCAGATCATCAGTCATTCTTTGACCAGCTTCACAAAGGTTTACTCTATGCATGTGTAGCTCAGTATTCACCAGTAGACTCTAGGGTAACTCTTACAGATTTCTGGAGCAATTCCTCTGCTTTCCTTCTGTTTCAGTTTCTCATCAGTTCAAACTTCAAGTGATTTAGCCTCTTCTAAATCTGATATCTGTCACCTCAACTTAGTGAGACTATCATATTGTGCTTTGTTTAATTCTCTCCTCACCGTATTTCAGAAAGTGCCTTCAGGGACAGGTTGGAGAGATCATAGGGCTCACTTCATTTTTTACCTTTTCTCAGTCTTGCACTGTTTGTTGTCCAGTGTATGAAAACATTTGTTTACATTTTTCAAGTTCTTTAGTGTTTCTTATCATTTTAATGGTAGGAGGGTATGTCAGGTCCCAATTACTTTTTATGGCCAAGGATACTAATGAGCCTAGCCCAGATTCTTATCTGTGATTGACTTGTCTTGGCTATTTACAAGCAAAGTTTCCATTTTTCCCTGCTGTATTAGCCAAGAATTCTGATCTCACTATATAGAAATATGTTCAGGTTGATTACTCCTGAAAGCTGGAGATAGAACATAGCAATCTTAGAAGAAACAGTATATAGAGTGGCCTACTCCCTGTGGACATAATTTCTGCTTTAGGGCAAGGACCTTTCCCACACTGCAGCTGGGCCAGATGCCCAGATTGGTGAACTTTATTACTACCAGGGATTCACTCAGGTCTTGGCCACTTATTTCTTAACCCAGGTGGTATTAATTCCATTAATATTCTTTGTTTATGAGCACTTGTGTCTGGTATGGATAAAATATTTCACAGTAAAAATTCAGAGTTTCACATTGCAATACAATAAAGGATTTGGTAGATCAAGGTTGAAAAATAATGTAGTTTCTACCCTCAAGGACCTATAAGGTATGTGGAGCTCAGACTTAAAGAGGGAATTAGAAAATAACAGATAAAAATAAGTGATGCAGAGCCAAGGGATATTACTACAGCAAAAAAAGAAAAAGTTTTAGTGTGACATATTAAATGACTCCAGTAAAGTAAGCAGAAATTAATTAGGCAAAGGAAATGTGTTATTCAGTGTAGCGTACTGTGGGAAAGTTGGCAAGGTCATAAACAGGTGTAAACAAGGACATTGAGACAAGAATGGCATGCTAGGTGCAGGAACTATTGGTGTCCTATTTGTTTGGGGCATAAAGTGGGAGACTGGGAGTGTCCAAAAGTGAGATTCAACACCATGAAGAGTTTGCATACCATGTAAATAAGCTTGGACTTTAGTTACAGTGAAAGGGAGTCATTAAAAATTTTTGAGAAGGATGATTCCATATTCAGATTTGGTTTTACAGAGATCCTGTGGAGTGTAGAGTTAATATGAATAAGAACAGTGGTTAGAAGAGTCAAAAGTTATTATAGTAATTGAGTTAAGAGAAGATGCTAGTCCCTGAACAAAATTAAGTGATAGTGGGAGTCATTGAAAGATTAAAGACCTGGATGATATAATATCCAAGAACTACAAGACGTACCCTTCAGCCTCAAAATTAGAGAAAAAGACTAAGTGTGAATGGTTTATCTAAATTATCTTATAGGTGAGAGATGTCCAGTTAAGAAAATTATATATCATCCTCAGTTTTCTCAGTGGAAGTGGCCTGAAACTGAATGGAGGGGTTTTTTTTTGTTTTGTTTTGTTTTTTTTTAAATTTTTAAATTTTAAAATCTTTAATTCTCACATGCATTCCCAAACATGAATCCCCCTCCCACATCCCTCCCCATAACATCTCTCTGGGTCATCCCCATGTACCAGCTCCAAGCATGCTGTATCCTGCGTCAGACATAGACTGGCGATTCTATTCTTAGATGATAGTATACATATTAGAATGCCATTCTCCCAAATCATCCCACCCTCTCCCTCTCCCTCTGAGTCCAAAAGTCCATTATACACATCTGTATCTTTTTTCCTGTCTTGCATACAGGGTCGTCATTGCCATCTTCCTAAATTCCATATATATGTGTTAGTATACTGTATTGGTGTTTTTCTTTCTGGCTTACTTCACTCTGTATAATCGGCTCCAGTTTCATCCATCTCATCAAAACTGATTCAAATGAATTCTTTTTAATGGCTGAGTAATACTCCATTGTGTATATGTACCACAGCTTTCTTATCCATTCATCTGCTGATGGACATCTAGGTTGTTTCCATGTCCTGGCTATTATAAACAGTGCTGCGATGAACATTGGGGTATATGTGTCTCTTTCAATTCTGGTTTCCTCAGTGTGTATGCCCAGCAGTGGGATTGCTGGGTCATAAGGTAGTTCTATTTGCAATTTTTTAAGGAATCTCCACACTGTTCTCCATAGTGGCTGTACTAGTTTGCATTCCCACCAACAGTGTAGGAGGGTTCCCTTTTCTCCACACCCTCTCCAGCATTTATTGCTTGCAGATTTTTGGATCGCAGACATTCTGACTGGTGTGAAGTGGTACCTCATTGTGGTTTTGATTTGCATTTCTCTAATAATGAGTGATGTTGAGCATCTTTTCATGTGTTTGTTAGCCATCCATACGTCTTCTTTGGAGAAATGTCTATTTAGTTCTTTGGCCCATTTTTTGATTGGGTCGTTTATTTTTCTGGAATTGAGCTGCATAAGTTGCTTGTATATTTTTGAGATTAGTTGTTTGTCAGTTGCTTCATTTGCTATTATTTTCTCCCATTCAGAAGGCTGTCTTTTCACCTTGCCTATAGTTTCCTTTGTTGTGCAGAAGCTTTTAATTTTAATTAGATCCCATTTGTTTATTTTTGCTTTTATTTCCAGAATTCTGGGAGGTGGATCATAGAGGATCTTGCTGTGATTTATGTTGGAGAGTGTTTGGCCTATGTTCTCCTCTAGGAGTTTTATAGTTTCTGATCTTACATTTAGATCTTTAATCCATTTTGAGTTTATTTTTGTGTGCGGTGTGAGAAAGTGATCTAGTTTCATTCTTTTACAAGTGGTTGACCAGTTTTCCCAGCACCACTTGTTAAAGAGATTGTCTTTACTCCATTGTATATTCTTAACTCCTTTGTCAAAGATTAGGTGTCCATATGTGTGTGGATTTATCTCTGGGCTTTCTATTTTGTTCCCTTCATCTATATGTCTGTCTTTGTGCCAGTACCATACTGTCTTGATGACTGTGGCTTTGTAGTAGAGCCTGAAGTCAGGCAAGTTGATTCCTCCAGTTCCATTCTTCTTTCTCAAGATTGCTTTGGCAATTCGAGGTTTTTTGTATTTCCATACAAATCTTGAAATTATTTGTTCTAGTTCTGTGAAAAATATGGCTGGTAGCTTGACAGGGATTGCATTGAATTTGTAAATTGCTTTGGGTAGTATACTCATTTTCACTATATTGAATCTTCCGATCCATGAACATGGTATATTTCTCCATCTATTAGTGTCCTCTTTGATTTCTTTCATCAGTGTTTTATAGTTTTCTATATATAGGTCTTTAGTTTCTTTAGGTAGATATATTCCTAAGTATTTTATTCTTTTCGTTGCAATGGTGAATGGAATTGTTTCCTTAATTTCTTTTTCTACTTTCTCATTATTCGTGTATAGGAATGCAAGGGATTTCTGTGTGTTGATTTTATATCCTGCAACTTTACTATATTCATTGATGAGCTCTAGTAATTTTCTGGTGGAGTCTTTAGGGTTTTCCATGTAGAGGATCATGTCATCTGCAAACAGTGAGAGTTTTACTTCTTCTTTTCTGATTTGGATTCCTTTTACTTCTTTTTCTGCTCCGATTGCTGTGGCCAAAACTTCCAGAACTATGTTGAATAGTAGCGGTGAAAGTGGACACACTTGTCTTGTTCCTGACTTTAGGGGAAATGCTTTCAATTCTTCACCATTGAGGATAATGTTTGCTGTGGGTTTGTCATATATAGCTTTTATTATGTTGAGGTATGTTCCTTCTATTCCTGCTTTCTGGAGAGTTTTTATCATAAATGGTTGTTGAATTTTGTCAAAGGCCTTCTCTGCATCTATTGAGATAATCATATGGTTTTTATTTTTCAATTTGTTAATGTGGTGAATTACATTGATTGATTTGCGGATATTGAAGAATCCTTGCATCCCTGGGATAAAGCCCACTTGGTCATGGTGTATGATCTTTTTAATGTGTTGTTGGATTCTGATTGCTAAAATTTTGTTGAGGATTTTTGCATCTATGTTCATCAGTGATATTGGCCTGTAGTTTTCCTTTTTTGTGACATCTTTGTCAGGTTTTGGTATTAGGGTGATGGTGGCCTCATAGAATGAGTTTGGAAGTTTACCTTCCTCTGCAATTTTCTGGAAGAGTTTGAGGAGGATAGGTGTTAGCTCTTCTCGAAATTTTTGGTAGAATTCAGCTGTGAAGCCGTCTGGACCTGGGCTTTTGTTTGCTGGAAGGTTTCTGATTACAGTTTCAATTTCCGTGCTTGTGATGGGTCTGTTAAGATTTTCTATTTCTTCCTGGTTCAGTTTTGGAAAATTGTACTTTTCTAAGAATTTGTCCATTTCTTCCACGTTGTCCATTTATTGGCATACAACTGCTGATAGTAGTCTCTTATGATCCTTTGTATTTCTGTGTTGTCTGTTGTGATCTCTCCATTTTCATTTCTAATTTTATTGATTTGATTTTTCTCCCTTTGCTTCTTGATGAGTCTGGCTAATGGTTTGTCAATTTTATTTATCCTTTCAAAGAACCAGCTTTTGGCTTTGTTGATTTTTGCTATGGTCTCTTTTGTTTCTTTTGCATTTATTTCTGCCCTAATTTTTAAGATTTCTTTCCTTCTACTAACTCTGGGGTTCTCCAATTCTTCCTTTTCTAGTTGCTTTAGTTGCAGAGTTAGGTTATTTATTTGACTTTTTTCTTGTTTCTTGAGGTATGCCTGTATTGCTATGAACTTTCCTCTTAGCACTGCTTTTATAGTGTCCCACAGGTTTTGGGTTGTTGTGTTTTCATTTTCATTAGTTTCTATGCATATTTTTATTTCTTTTTTGATTTCTTCTGTGATTTGTTGGTTACTCAGAAGTGTGTTGTTCAACCTCCATATGTTGGAATTTTTAATAGTTTTTCTCCTGTAATTGAGATCTAATCTTAATACATTATGGTCAGAAAAGATGCTTGGAATGATTTCGATTTTTTTGAATTTATCAAGTTGAGATTTATGGCCCAGGATGTGATCTATCCTGGAGAAGGTTCCATGAGCACTTGAAAAAAAGGTGAAATTCATTGTTTTGGGGTGAAATGTCCTATAGATATCAATTAGGTCTAACTGACCTAATGTATCATTTAAAGTTTGCGTTTCTTTGTTAATTTTCCGTTTAGTTGATCTGTCCATAGGTGTGAGTGGGGTATTAAAGTCTCCCACTATTATTGTGTTATTGTTGATTTCCCCTTTCATACTTGTTAGCATTTGTCTTACATATTGCGGTGCTCCTATATTGGGGGCATATATATTTATAATTGTTATATCTTCTTCTTGGATTGTTCCTTTGATCATTATGTAGTGGCCTTCTTTGTCTCTTTTCACAGCCTTTGTTTTAAAGTCTATTTTATCGGATATGAGTATTGCCACTCCTGCTTTCTTTTGGTCTCTATTTGTGTGGAATACCTTTTCCAGCCCTTCACTTTCAGTCTGTATGTGTCCCTTGTTTTGAGGTGGGTCTCTTGTAAGCAGCATATAGAGGGGTCTTGTTTTTGTATCCATTCGGCCAGTCTTTGTCTTTTGGTTGGGGCGTTCAACCCATTTACGTTTAAGGTAATTATTGATAAGTATGATCCCGTTACCATTTATTTTATTGTTTTGGGTTCGGGTTTATACACCCTTTTCATGTTTCCTGTCTAGAGAATATCCTTTAGAATTTGTTGGAGAGCTGGTTTGGTGGTGCTGAATTCTCTCAGCTTTTGCTTGTCTGTAAAGCTTTTGATTTCTCCTTCGTATTTGAATGAGATCCTTGCTGGATATAGTAATCTGGGCTGTAGGTTATTGTCTTTCATCACTTTAAGTATGTCTTGCCATTCCCTCCTGGCCTGAAGAGTTTCTATTGAAAGATCAGCTGTTATCCTTATGGGAATCCCCTTGTGTGTTATTTGTTGTTTTTCCCTTGCTGCTTTTAATATTTGTTCTTTGTGTTTGATCTTTGTTAATTTTATTAATATGTGTCTTGGGGTGTTTCGCCTTGGGTTTATCCTATTTGGAACTCTCTGTGTTTCTTGGACTTGGGTGATTATTTCCTTCCCCATTTTAGGGAAGTTTTCAACTATTATCTCCTCAAGGATTTTCTCATGATCTTTCTTTCTGTCTTCTTCTTCTGGGACTCCTATAATTCGAATGTTGGAGTGTTTCATATTGTCCTGGAGGTCTCTGAGATTGTCCTCGTTTCTTTTAATTTGTTTTTCTTGTTTCCTCTCTGATTCATTTATTTCTACCATTCTATCTTCTATTTCACTAATCCTATCTTTTGCCTCCGTTATCCTACTATTTGTTGCCTCCAGAGTGTTTCTGATCTCATTTATTGCGTTATTCATTATATTTTGACTTTTTTATTTCTTCTAGGTCCTTGTTAAACCTTTCTTGAATCTTCTCAATCCTTGTCTCTAGGCTATTTATCTGTGATTCCATTTTGATTTCAAGATTTTGGATCATTTTCACTATCAATATTTGGAATTCCTTCTCAGGTAGATTCCCTACTTCTTCCTCTTTTGTTTGGTTTGGTAGGCAACTCTCCTATTCCTTTACCTGCTGAGTATTCCTCTGTCTCTTCATCTTGGTTCTATTGCTGCGTTTGGGGTGGCCTTTTTATATTCTGGTAATTTGTGGGGTTCTCTTTTTTATGGAGCTTCCTCAGTGTGGGTGGGGTTCTATCAGTGGCTTGTCAAGGTTTCCTGGTTAGGGAGGCTTGTGTTGGAGTTCTGGTGGGTGGAGCTGGGTGTCTTCTCTCTGGAGTGCAGTGGAGTGACCTGTTTTTGAAGACAATGGTCTGCTTTTCTGGTTGCCTGATGTCCGCTGCCAACCTACAGAAGTTGTTTTATGGAGTTTGCTCGGTGTTGAAATGTTCTTTTGAGGAATTTGTGAGGGAGAAAGTGGTCTTCCCGTCCTATTCCTCCACCATCTTTTTCAGGAATCTCTCTGAATAGCTATACGTCCTTTCCTTGTATATAGCTCTTCTCCAAAATTTTCTTCTTGTAAAAAGAAGAATTTATCCTCAGTGGTAAGTGTGCCCAAAAATAGGGTACATTGTTGAGAAAGCCTGGGAATCACTGCTCTTGTGAACTGACGTCCCGGCCGGGAGCCGGGGCTGGGAAAGTGGCTAGATGGCGGTGGCGATCCCGCGCAGGCGGCGGGCACTGGTGCAATGCCCCGCGGCGCGCCCGTGGCACCAGCAGCCTCCGCAGCAGCACCGGCAGCGCACCCCTGAATGGAGGGTTTGATAAGATTTGTGCCAATTTGGATTCATAGTTGAGGGAGAGGAGGCTGAGTACAACTCAAGGGATTAATAGGAGAAGCTGAGGATCCAATTGAGTTTTGAAAATGTGATTTTATGGAGGCAACATCTGTAAGATTGGGAGATGTTTCACAAGTGGCACTTAACTGTTCAGGTGGAGGAAAGAGAAGGTGATAAACTAGAGCCTTGATTGGAATGCTACTAGGAGGAGTTGGGAGTATAGTACTTGGGAGTTTTGTTTTTGTTTTTTGAGCAGTAGTTAAAAGCTTTCTCTAAATAATCAAATCTAAATTTTAAATCTTTTTAAAATTTCTAAATTTTAAATTCTTTTAAAATTTCTTTCTCATACTCCTATAATGAAGGGGAGAGAAATATAGTCATCAGAATTCCTCTAGGGAAGAACAGTATTACAAGGAAGAATTATTTCTTGATGTTTTGAATGAGACTCTCAAAGACAAGTTGAAGCAATAGATGATAGTCACTAAAACTATACCCATAAGAGAGGAAGGACATTTTGTTTTGCTTCAAAGGAGAGGAGAGTACAAAATCAGGAAGAGAGAAGAAAAAGAAAGTTGTTGTAGAAGTCTAACCTTAGCACTATATACCTTCATTTTCACCTCCAAATATTCAGGATCAATCTCCTGGACACTTGGTGGAAGCTGATTTATTATGTAAACTAAACAAGGGATTGAATTTCACATACATATTAGTGCAAGGTGTAAGGATGTAGAAAATATAGACACAGGAGCTGGAGGCAAAGTAGATCATGAGAATCTAAGCTCCCAGGAGTGGACATTGGTGATTCACACCAACTTTATCTTTAGTGGCAGGAAAGCCTCCACAATAGCTTCTCAGGGGCAGAATTCAAACCAGTCCCTCCATATCTCCTGACTGCCTGGCATATGCCTTACCCATGGGGAGCATTCAATTGATAAACTCCATTCTGAGTCATCTGTCTCAAGGATGCATGCTACCGTTTATAAGAGGAACAGGAAAGAAAAGAGTGACTGGATCTGTAACCTTTCACTGCCTTCAAATAAACAACTCAAAGCACAGTTCAGCATTGTCATTTTCATATAACAAGGGCACAGCATTTTCAAACACTGGAGTTCTAGGAAAGCACAGGTAAATTTTCTAAGAGAGACTGGACTAACAAAAACACACTTGCTTGCATTCAGTATCCACTGTAAATTTATCTGGCTGGGCTGCAGGTAAAGCCACCCTTATAGCAACCTGTACCCAAAGCCATAGGTATCTATTTCTAAAGGTTAAATGCTGACTCTCTAATCTCCTCTGTCTGGTTCAGGACATTATCTGCCAAAAACTTATCATGTTGGCCACTAAAGTGCCTAATACCTGTTTAACCAATAATCAAGCTAAATTCATGCTTAGGATTCTAGCAAGATAGGAGCGCCACATTTATTTTTCAATGAAGGCTTCCAATAGTCACTAGAGGAAAATGTATTGGGCAAGGTTTAGGAATTTTTCCCCGTCCTAAAGTTTGGATTAAATTGTGAGCTGCAGAGATTTGCGGGGAGGGAGAGTTTTCTTAGGCCTCTTTAGAGTTCCTGGATGGGTCTGATAATCAAATTGACAAAGATTAACATGAGAAAAGCATACAAATTTTATTGAATTTTTACATGTACGGGGAGCCTTCACAAGAGAACAAAGACCTGAAGAAGTAACTAGAACAGGAAGCTGTTATTTTATTTCTCTTAGAAAAAGAAGTAGTAAGTTTGTGAAGAACTGACCAAAGCAGTTTGGGGTATGGGTGGTGAAGAAATAACTAGGAAGGTAAGGGTGAGTTTAACAAGGTTTGTTTGTGCAGATTTCCCCGCCTCTGGTAATAAGAATGTTGTCTTTCGTTCTGGTACAGGGGGTGAATATTTCACATATTTTTCTTCTTCAGATAAGAAGAGTGTGTGTGTGTGTGTGGGTTGTGGGGGGGGACGGTGATGGGAGGTCAGAGTGACCTTCCTGCTTCTGCCCTTTTTGAAAAATAAGATATTAACTGTACTGAGGTTACCTATTTTAGTGAGTCCAGACCCCATATGATGGAAACTTTAATTTTGTACCTAATTATGTCTTCAAAAAACCACTCTGGCTTATAAAATATCTGGTGGATATTTTCAGTTGGTGGCTCAGAGGGTAAAGAATCCACCTGCAATACAGGAGACCCAGTTTCAATCCCTAAGTCAGGAAGATCCCCTGTAGAAGGGAGTGGATACCCACTCCAGTATTCTTGCCTGGAGAATTCTATGGACAGAGAAGCCTGGCGGGCTACAGTCCTTGGGGTTGCAAGAGTCAGTCATGAGTCAGTGACAAACACTTTCTCATTTCAACAGACATAATGGTGATGGGTCCTAAGCAAAAAAATACCAAACAAGATGAGATAGTCACTGAAGAAAGGGGAAATAAATGTCCAAGTTCACTTGACAAAGATGAAAGGCAGCAACTATTTCACCATTTCCTCTTATTCATTTGCTGTCAAGTCTGAAGAAACTCAAACTCTTCCAGTTAATAATATGCTGACTAATAAAAATCCTTAGGGGACTGATTGAACAAATAGATAAGAATTATTCATAAATTAACTGTAGTTATCATATCAATTGTATGTAAATTAATTACTTCTGAAGTACTTGAGGGTGTTGAAGGTGCTTAGAAATAGTTTATAGTTAATGTATTTTAAATATTCTGCTTATACTTAGACAATTAAGTCGTGTTGTTTGTAAGTAAGGAATGCTTTTGGGAAAGGTGAACTTTATATAAGTCTGACTCAATCTCTGAAGTTCTAAAAGCCACAAACATCTGAATGTTGTGGAGTTTTTCTTTTAAAGGTTTTATTGTAGCTTCTAAATCTTCTTTTTTTTTCTTTTTTTTAAAGAGATTTTGGGAAGGAGATCCAGAAGATATCCCTACACTTGACAAGTATTAAAAAAGGTCCAAAGATATATTTTATAAATTATTAAAACCTTGGCTTAAAATATACCCTAATTGGTCACTTTGCATTCCAAAGCACATAAAACATCAGAGTAGCCAGTTTGCCATCTTCTATTTAACTATATTCATGTGTCCGATGGAATGAAGGGAGGGAATAATCTCTTCCTCTGCCTATTTTAGGTTCTCCAACTTGGGCCTGTAAATTAGACTGACAAAGGACAGATTAACAAGAGAAAAGCAAACAGAAGTTTATTAACATGTGTATCCCATGTATGAAAGGAGAGACTCAGGGATTAGTAACTCAAAGGGATGCCTAGACCTTTGTTCATACTGTATTTAAACAAAGGAATAAAAAATTTTTAAAGAAGTAACAAGACAAAGGAAGAGGAGCCTCTAGGTCTCAAATTGTTAGAAGATAAATATCTGTATATCCAATGGCTAGTAAAAGCTAGTTAGTAAACTTTGTTATGCGGATTCCTCTGGTGCTGTCTCCAAGCTGATAAGGGTCTAAATTTCTAAATTTGTCTCCAATGGGGGACATCTTTGTAAATGTTTGTCCTCCTTTTAAACAAATTAGGAATAGAAGAGAGGACTTTCTTTCATCTGCTTCTTCTCAATTGCCTTCAGCTCAAAATCATTCTTATGCCAGAGTGGCATATTTGGGGTGGCAAATTCTTCTACTCTCAGGGACAAGATTCGTTTGATGCTGTTAAAACCCAGCAAACCCCTGTATTGGTAGACAATATGAAAAAAAGATAGCTTTTGATGAGACATAAATAAGCTACGCTGCATGTTACTAACAAAAGAAAATATTTGTCCCTTGCATTCAGTTCAGTTTAGTTCAGCTGCTCAGTCGTGTCCGACTCTTTGTGACCCCATGAATCACAGCATGCCAGGGCTGCATGTCCATCACCAACTCCCAGAGTTCACTCAAATTCATGTCCATCGAGTCGGTGATGCCTTCCAGCCCTCTCATCCTCTGTCATCCCCGTCTCTTTGTGCCCCCAATCCCTCCCAGCAACAGGGTATTTTCCAAGGAGTCAACTCTTCACATGAGGTGGCCAAAGTACTGGAGTTTCAGCTTCAGCATCAGGCCTTCCAATGAACACCCAGGACAGATCTCCTTTAGAATGGACTGGTTGGACCTCTTTGCAGTCCAAGGGACTCTCAAGAGTCTTCAATACATCAAAAGCATCAATTCTTCAGCGCTCAGCTTTCTTCACAGTCCAACTCTCACATCCATATATGACCACTGGAAAAACCATAGCCTTCACGAGATGGACCTTTGTTGGCACAGTAATGTCTCTGTTTTTTAATATGCTATCTAGATTGGTCATAACTTTCCTTCCAAGGAGTAAGTGTCTTTTAATTTCATGGCTGCAATCACCATCTGCAGTGATTTTGGAGCCCCCCAAAAATAAAATCTGACACTGTTTCCACTGTTTCCCCATCTATTTCCCATGAAGTGATGGGACCAGATGCCATGATCTTCGTTTTCTGAATGCTGAGCTTTAAGCCAACTTTTTCACTCTCCACTTTCACTTTCACTTTCATCAAGAGGCCTTTCAGTTCCTCTTCACTTTCTGCCATAAGGGTGGTGTCATCTGCATATCTGAGGTTATTGATATTTCTCCCGGCAATCTTGATTCCAGCTTGTGCTTCCTCCAGACCAGCATTTCTCATGATGTTTTCTGCATATAAGTTAAATAAGCAGGGTGACAATATACAGCCTTGACGTACTCCTTTTCCTATTTGGAACCAGTCTCTTGTTCCATGTCCAGTTCTAACTGTTGCTTCCTAATCTGCATTTAGGTTACTCAAGAGGCAGATCAGGTGGTCTGGTATCCCCATCTTTTTCAGAATTTTCCACAGTTTATTGTGATCCACACGGTCAAAGGCTATGGCATAGTTAATAAAGCAGAAATAGATGTTTTTCTGGAACTCTCTTGCTTTTTCAATGGTCCAGCGGATGTTGGCAATTTGATCTCTCATTCCTCTGCCTTTTCTAAAACCACTTGACATCTGTTCATGTATTGCTGAAGCCTGGCTTGGAGAATTTTGAGCATTAATTTACTAGCGTGGGAGATGAGTGCAATTGTGCGGTAGATTAAGCCTTTCTTAGGGATTGGAATGAAAACTGACATTTTCCAATCCTGTGGCTACTGCTGAGTTTTCCAAATTTGCTGGCAATATTGAGTGCAGCACTTCAACAGCATCATCTTTCAGGATTTGAAACAGCTTAACTGGAATTCCTTCACCTCCACTGGCTTTGTTCACAGTGGTGCTTTCTAAGGCCCACTTGACTTCACATTCCAAGATGTCTGGCTCTAGGTGAGTGATCACACTATTGTGATTATCTGGGTCATGCAGCTCTTCTGTGTATTCTTGCCACCTCTTCTTAATATCTTCTGCTTCTGTTAGGTCCATCCCATTTCTGTCCTTTATTGTGCCCATCTTTGCATCTCTAATTTTCTTGAAGAGATCTCTAGTATTTCCCATTCTGTTGTTTTCCTCTATTTCTTTGCATTGATCGCCGAAGAAGGCTTTCTTATCTCTCCTTTCTATTCTTTGGAACTCTGCATTCAAATGGGAATATCTTTCCTTTTCTCCTTTGCTTTTCACTTCTCTTCTTTTGACAGCTATTTGTAAGGCCTCCTCAGATAGTCATTATGTTTTTTGCATTTCTTTTCCATGGGGATGATCTTGATCCCTGTCTCCTGTACAATGTCATGAACCTCCATCCATATTTCATCACGCACTCTGTCAGATCTAGTCCCTTAAATCTATTTCTCACTTCCACTGTATAATCTTAAGGGATTTGATTTAGGTCATACCTGAATGGTCTAGCAGTTTTCCCTACTGTCTTCAATTTAAGTCTGAATTTGGCAATAAGGAGTTCATGATCTGAGCCACAGTCAGCTCCTGGTCTTGTTTTTGCTGACTGTATAGAGCTTCTCCATCTTTGGCTGCAAAGAATATAATCAATCTGATTTCAGTGTTGACCATCTGGTGATGTTCATGTGTAGCATCTTCTCTTGTGTTGTTGGAAGAGGGTGTTTTCTATGACTAGTGTGTTCTCTTGGCAAAACTCTATTAGCCTTTGCCCTGCTGCATTCCATACTCCAAGGCCAAACTTGCCTGTTACTCCAGGTGTTTCTTGACTTCCTACTTTTACATTCCAGTCCCCTATAATGAATAGGACATCTTTTTGGGGTGTTAGTTCTAAAAGGTCTTGTAGGTCTTCATAGAACTGTTCAACTTCAGCTTCTTCAGCATTACTCGTTAGGGCATAGACTTGGATTACTGTGATGTTGAATGGTTTGCCTTGGAAATGAACAGAGATCTTTCTGTCATTGTTGAGATTGCATCCAAGTACTGCATTTCAGACTCTTTTGTTGACCATGATGGCTACTCCATTTCTTCTAAGGGATTCCTGCCCACAGTAGTAGATATAACGGTCATCTGATTTAAGTTCACCCATTCCAGTCCATTTTAGTTCACTGATTCCTAGAAGGTCGACATTCACTCTTGCCATCTCCTGTTTGACCACTTCCAATTTGCCTTGATTCATGGACATAACATTCCAGGTTCCTATGCAATATTGCTCATTACAGCATCAGACGTTGCTTCTATCACCAGTCACATCCACAGCTGGGTATTGTTTTTGCTTTGGCTCCATCCCTTCATTCTTTCTGGAGTTATTTCTCCACTGATCTCCAGGAGCATTTTGGGCACCTATCGATCTGGGGAGTTCCTCTTTCAGTATCCTATCATTTTGCCTTTTCCTACTGTTCATGGGGTTCTCAAGGCAAGAATACTGAAGTGGGTTGCCATTCTGTTCTCCAGTGGACCACATTCTGTCAGACCCACCCATCCTGGGTGGCTCCACAGGACATGGCTTAGTTTCATTGAGTTAGACAAGGCTGTGGTCCATATGATCAGATTGGCTAATTTTCTGTGATTATGGTTTCAGTGTGTCAGCCGTCTGATGCCCTCTCGTAACACCTGCCGTCTTACTTGGGTTTCTCTTACCTTGGACATGAGGTATCTCTTCATGGTTGCTCCAGCAAAGCACAGCCACTGCTCCTTACCTTGGACGAGGGGTATCTCCTCATGGCTACCCCTCCTGACCTTAATCAAGGTAAAATCAAAATAATATCATCGGATTACTAGCATTAACATTGTTACTGATATCAGGTTCAGCTTTCACTGCTCAAAAGCCAATAATTTGAGATAGGTGTCAGTAGAAAGGAAATGTGCTCTATTCAGAAAGGCAGGAAATCTGGGAAGATGGTGGATGTGTGCCCAGAGACCAACTCCAAAGATCCTGCTGTGTCATGACAGTTTTAAAGTTTTAAAAGGGGGAAGAATCTCAGTAAGTCATCAGGTCAGGAGGATGGGTTCTAGTCACTTTCCATTGAGAGTGACTACTGGCTGACTCTCTCTTCAGATGTTATTTTCAGAGTGATCTGCCTGGAGGAATCCTCTGGGAACTGTTAGGAGTAGAGAGCAAATTATTCTTTACTTAAGCCTTCATTCTTCTTTATAGATAGGAAAAAAATCAACAAGTTAGACAAGGCTGCTGTGCATTCAGGAGGGCATAAGTCAGGTGTTAGTTTTGACAGCTTAGTGATCTCTTTCCTATAATTAGATTCTTTAAAGGTTAGAGGAGAATAGAAATTGGCAAACAGGAAAGGGGCAAAAAAGCTGCTTTCAATATCAGTGGGGAAATATCCAATTCTCCTTTTATAGAAGCTTCAAATCAAAGACAATCTCCAGGCTATACTAAGTGTCATGAAAAAGTTAGTGACATAAATATCTTGGTGCTTTATGTATTTCAGTATTATAGGGAAACTATGAACTCTCTTCTGGCCTTTCTCCCTCTTCTAAGATATCAAGAGTCTCCAATGGGTAACAGTTTTAGGAAACAGTCTTGTAACTCCAAAAATTTTAAAGTGGAAATATCTACTCTGAGTTCCTACCAAACCTACCAAAACCTCATATATTCTTCTGCTTAAAATCTTCCAACAGCTTCTTGTTGCGTTGCCTTTAGGATAATGTTCAAAATCCTTTATTTTTGTTGTTCAGTTGCTAAGTTATGCCTGGATCTTTGTGACTCCATGAACTGCAGCACGCCAGGATTCCCTGTTCTTCACTATTTTCCGGAGTTAGGTCAAACTTAAGTCCATTGAGTCAATGATGCCATCCAACCATATCATCCCCTGTCGCCCCACTTCTCCTCCAGCCCTCAATCGTTCCCAGCATCAGGGTCTTTCCCAAAGGGTCAGCAATTTGCATCAGGTGACCAAAATTTTGAAGGTTCAGCTTCAGCATCAGTCCTTCCAGTGAAAATTCAGGGTAGATTTCCCCTAGGATTGACTGGTTTGATCTCCTTGCTATACAAGGGACTCTCAAGAGTCAAACTCCATAGGTAGGCATTTACAGACATTTCATTACCAGGTTCTCTCTTCACACTCCATTCCTTACAACAAAATCTTCAACACCATTATTACCTCTCTGTACAGGTTCCATGGGAAAGGAAATGGCAACCCACTCCAGTATTCTTGCCAAGAGAATCCCATGGACAGAGGAGCCTGGTGGGCTATAGTACATGTGATCTCAAGAGTCAGACATGACTTAGTGACTAAATCACCACCACCACAGGTTCTAAGCCCCTCATTCTTTCTCCTGATGCCCTTTTTCGCACGTGCTGTTTCCTCTTATCTGAAATGCTCTTGCCTGTCTCATTTATTGACAACCTGAGGCCTGAAGCTTCAATCACCCAGAGAGCTCTCTCCAACTCACATATTCCCCAATACAGTGGGCCCTCCTTTATGCTTCTGGTTTTACTAGAGCTGTACTGAATTTTTTTTTTTAACTGAATTTCAATAATTGATTTTCCTAGCTCCTCCTTAACAGTTCAGTTCAGTTCATTTCAGTCACTCAGTCATGTCCGACTCTTTGTGATCCCATGGACTGCAGCATGCCAAGCCTCCCTTTCCATCACCAACTCCAGGAGTTTACTCAAACTCATGTCCATTGAGTTGGTGATCCACCCACCATCTCATCCTCTGTTGTACCCTTCTTCTCCAGCCTTCAATTGTTTCCAGCATCAGGGTCTTTTCCAAAGAGGCAGCTCTTTGCATCAGGGGCCCAAAGTACTGGAGTTTCAGCTTCAGCATCAGTCCTTCCAATGAATACTCAGGACTGATTTCCTTTAGGATGGACTGGTTGGATCTCCTTGCATCCAAGTGATTCTCAAGAGTCTTCTCCAACATTACAGTTTAAAATCATTAATTCTTCAGCACTCACCTTTCTTTATAGTCCAACTCTCACATCCATACATGACTATTGGAAAACCATAGCTTTTACTAGAAGGACCTTTGTTGACAAAGTAATGTCTCTCTCTGCTTTTCAATATGCTGTCTAGGTTGGTCATAATGTTTCTTCAAAGGAGCAAGTGTCTTTTAATTTCATGGTTGCAGTAACTATCTGCAGTGATTTTGGAGTCCCCCCAAAATAAAGTCTGACACTGTTTCCATTGTTTCCCCATCTATTTACCATGAAGTGGCGGGACCAGATGCCATAATCCTCGTTCTCTAAATGTTGAGTTTTAAGCCAACTTTTTCACTCTCCTCTTTCATTTTCATCAAGAGGCTCTCTAGTTGTTCTTCATTTTCTGCCCTAACGGTGGTGTCATCTGTGTATCTGAGGTTATTGATATTTCTCCTTGCAAACTTAATTCCACCTTGTGCTTCATCCAGCCCAATGAAATACATTTCGCCTGATGTACTCTGCATATAAGTTAAATAAGCAGGGTGACAATAAACAGCTTTGATGTACTCCTTTCCCAATTTGGAACCAATCTGTTGTTCCTTGTCTGGTTCTAACTGTTGCTTCCTGACCTGCATACAGATTTCTCAGGAGGCAGATCAGGTAGTCTGGTATTACCATCTCTTTAAGAATTATCCAGTTTGTTGTGATCCATACACTCAAAGGCTTTGGCATAGTCAATAAAGCAGATGTAGATGTTTTTCTGGAACTTTCTTGCTTTTTTGATGATCCAATGGATATTGGCAATTGAATCTCTGGTTCCTCTGCCTGTTCTGAATCCAGCTTGAACATCTGGAAATTCTTGGTTCACATACTGTTGAAGCCTGACTTGGAGAATTTTGAGCATTACTTTGCTAGCATGTGAGATGAGTGCAATTGTGTGGTAGTTTGAGCATTCTTTGGCATTGCCTTTCTTGGGATTGGAATGAAAACTGACATTTTCCAGTCCTGTGGCCACTGCTGAGCCTTCCAAATTTGCTGGCATATTGAGTACAGCACTTTCACAGCATCATCTTTTAGGATTTGAAATAACTCAACTGGAATTCTATCACCTCCATTAGCTTTGTTCATAGTGTTGCTTCCTAAGGTCCATTTGACTTTGCATTCCAGGATGTATGGCTCTAGATGAGTGATCACACCATCATGATTATCTGAGTCATGAAGATCTTTTTTGTATAGTTCTTCTGTATATGCTTGCTACCTCTTCTAAATATCTTCTGCTTCTGTTAGGTCCATACCATTTCTGTCCTTTATTGTGCCCATCTTCACATGAAATGTTCCCTTGGTATCTCTGATTTTCTTGAAGAGATCTCTAGTCTTTCCCATTCTGTTGTTTTCCTCTATTTCTTTGCATTAATCACTGAGGAAGGCTTTCTTATCTCTCCTTGCTATTCTTTGGAACTCTGCATTCAAATGAGTATATCTTTCCTTTCCTCGTTTGTTTCATTTCTCTTTTCACAGCTATTTGTAAGGCTTCCTCAGACAAACATTTTGCCTTTTTTGCATTTATTTTTCTTGGGGATGATCTTGATCCCTGCCTCCTGTACAATGTCACAAACTCTGTCCATAGTTCCTCAGGCTCTCTATCAGATCTAATCACTTCAATCTATTTGTCACTTCCACTCTATAATCATAAGGGATTTCATTTTCCCTACTTTCTTCAATTTAAGTCTGAATTTGGTAATAAAGTGTTCATGATCTGAGCCACAGTCAGCTCCCAGTCTTGTTTTTGCTGACTGTGTAGAACTTCTCCATCTTTGGCTACGAAGAATATAATCAATCTGATTTCAGTGTTGACTATCTTGTGATGTCCATGTGTAGAGTCTTCTCTTGTGTTGTTGGAAGAGGGTGTTTGCTATGACCAATGTGTTCTCTTGGTAAACTCTATTAGCCCTTTCCCTACTTCATTCTGTACTCCAAGGCCAAACTTGCCTGTTACTCCAGGTGTTTCTTGACTTCCTACTTTTGCATTCTAGTCCCCTATAATGCAAAGGACATCTTTTTTTGGTGTTAGTTCTAGAAGGTCTTGTAGGTCTTCATAGAATCATTCAACTTCAGCTTCTTCAGCATTGCTGGTCAAGGCATAGTCTTGGATTATCATGATATTGAATGGTTTGCCTTGGAAACGAACAGAGATCATTCTGTCGTTGTTGAGAATGTATTGAAGTACTGCATTTTGGACCCTTTTGTTGATTATGATGGCTACTCCATTTCTTCTAAGGGATTCCTGCCCACAGTAGTAGATATAATGGTCATCTGAGTTAAATTCACCCATCGCTGTCCATTTTAGTCCACTGATTCCTAAAATTTTGATGTTCACTCTTGCCATCTCCTGTGTGACCACTTCCAATTTGCCTTGATTCATGAACATACCATTCCAAGTTCCTATGCAATATTGCTTTTTAATAGCATTGCACTTTACTTCTATTACCCATCACTTCCACAGCTGGTTGTTGTTTTTTCTTCTGGCTCCATCCCTTCATTCTTTCTGGAGTTATTTCTCCACTGATAGCATATTGGGCATCTACTGAGCTGGGGAGTTCATCTTTCAGTGTCCTATCTTTTTGTCTTTTCATACTGTTCATAGGGTTCTCAAGGCAAGGATTACTGAAGTGGTTTGCCATTCCCTTCTCTGGTGGACCATGTTTGTGCCTCTTGGAGGGCACAGACAGAAACTTGTGCACCAGGACCCAGGAGAAAGGGGCAGCATCCCCACAAGAGACTGACCCAGACTTGCCCACGAGTGTCCAGGAGTCTCCAGTGGAGGCGTGTTTGGACGGTGGCCTGCTGCAGGGTTGGAGGCACCGAGTGTGGCAGTGCATGGGACCTTTTGAAGGAGGTCATCATTATCTTTATAACCTCCACCATAGTTTGGCCCCAGGTAAATAACAGGGAGGGTACACAGCCCTACCCATCAACAGAAAATTGGATTAAAGTTTTACTGAGCAAAGCCCTGCCCATCAGAACAAAACCCAGTTTCCCCCTCAGTCAGTCTCTCTATCAAGAAGCTTCCATAAGCCTTTTATCCTTTTCTGTCAGAGGCCAGATAGACTGAAAACCACAATCACAAAAAACTAACTAATCTTATCACATGGACCACAGCCTTGTCTAACTCAATGAACCTATGAGCCATGCTGGGTGGGGCCACCCAAGACGGATGGGTTATGGTGGACAGTTCAGACAAAACATGGTCCACTGGAGAAGGGAATGGCTCCTCCTTCTACCAGAAGTCAAATTACATGAGGCTGAGGACTGTTGGACTGTTTTGTTTCTTTGCTTGTTTTCATCCTTGTGGCTGCAGTACCTCACACAGAGATTTAAAATATGGTACATTTCCAATAAATTACATGTTAAATAACTTAATTTTAAGAAATTTTGAACAGCCGCAGTCAATATATTTTCATACTCACACAGAGAGCGTTAAAAGTGCAGTCTCATACTGTTTTATCTTCTTTTACGTTTCTGCTTAAATATTGCTTTATCAGAATTGGCTTTGCTAATCTTCCTATTAAAACACATCACTCAATTGTCATTTATTGCCTTTTTTCTACCCTGCCTTGCTATTTTTCTATCTAGCAGTTATCATCTCCTAACATATATATGGATATATGTGTGTGTATACATACATGAATATATATATACACACACACATATAGTGTGATTATATTCCTAGTCCCTAAAATAGAGTCTGAAACAAAGAAAGTGTAAATTCTTTCATTTAACAAATATTTATTGTTAAAAAGATTAATATTTTATAGATCCATGCTTATAGATATAGGCTATAGATAAAGGCTTGGGGTACATTGACAAGCAAAGAGCTTTCCCTTGTGAGTGCCCATGGTGAGAGACTGTTGAAGGAAAGAAAGAAAACAAAAATTAAATTTAATACAAAAGGAAATTGTTTACTATATTGAAAGATGTTATGAAGAAGTGAGAGTAGGGTGAAGAGGATCAGATTTGCTACAGGGACAATTTACACTATTAAATAGGACAGTCAAATAAATATTTATGAATAAATAAACATTTATTGATTATACAAATATGTATTGTGCAAATACATACTTGTCTAATGAATGAATGAATATCTCTTATTGCAAGTGGTCAACTATTTTATACATATTTAAACTTGCATTAGTTAAATAACTTTGGCTCACCAATAACAACATGAATGGTAACTTATAAAACAGAAACTTATTTTTGTTTGAACTGGATATTTTGCCTCACATAAAAAGGAATTGAAAAATTTATGTTTTCAAGTAAAATAACCTGATCATAGACTCTTTGAGTTGGAAGGAAACCTCTAATCATGCCATTTCACAATATTTCTTTTAGCAAAAAATCATTTATTGCCACCCAGTTTAGGCAACTGACACAAGAGCCTACTCTCCTGAACTACTTGTCCTTTGCTCTTTCCATTTCTAATTCAGATAGTCTTTTCTGAATCAAATTACTAGCCTTATATAAATGCAACACACTTTATATCAATAGGTAAAGTCATTTGTTTCTCTATATTTCAGTCTTCCAAACGATGAAGCAGGATAAGGAGGAAAATATATGCCATCTACTGTCCAGGCAGATCACTAGAAATAATTTCTAAGTAAACTTTCTTCTAACTTTCCACTTTAGCTCATTTGTCTTATATATCTAATCACTTATTCATATATTCAAACAGTTTTATTGAGTGTCAATTCTGGTCCAGGCACTGTGCTAAGCACGTACAATAGAGAGATGATTACCACTTGATTTAGCGAAGTCTATTCATTAATTCATTTCATAATGATTTATTGACTGTTTGCTTTATGCCAGGCATTGTTCTAAGTGTTTGAAGAATAACAAAGGACAAAAAATGCAAATTTATTACTCTTCTGTAGTTTGCATTTTGGGCAATGAGACAAATAATAATCAATTAAACATTTAAACATACAGTATACTCTTAGGCTATTAATTCTTAAGGAGAAAAAAAGAAGTAAGGCAGAGAATAATGGAAGAGAGTTGTTATTTTAAGCAGAACTGTTTGGGAAGGCCTCTCTGAGGTGCGGTCACTTCTGAACAAGACTAGAAGGAAGGCAGAAAAACATGCAAAGGGAGAAAAGCATTCAAGACGAAAGAGCCCAGCCTGAGGCTGGCATGCTTGGAAGTAGATTCTGGATTCAGTAAGGTGGCCTGTATCAGTGGTATGCTGGAACTGGCTTGTACACAGGCTTGAGAACCAACTAGGCTCACATCTTCCCAAATTCATGTTTGTGGCTTGAAATCAACCATGGAGGAAGTATTTGAAAGTGAGAGTGAAAGAAAGTGAAGTCGCTCAGTCGTGTCCGACTCTTTGCGACCCCATGGACTATAACCCATCAGGCTCCTCTGTCCATGGGATTTTCCCGGCATGATCACTGGAGTGGGTTGGCATTTCCCTCTCCAGGAGATCTTCTCGACTCAGGGATTGAACCCGGGTCTCCTGCATTGTAGGCAGACGCTTTACCATCTGAACCACATGCAAATCAGCACACATGACCAATCAGAGCTTTTCTCCCAGTTGTGAAACATTTTCCCGTGTTCTGCCTATGTTCCCATGCACTGAGGGAGAGGACAGTAGTGGTGGTGAGATTATTTCAGGGGGCAGATCTGACTTCCATGAGACCGGTTCACATGGTGGAGATCTGGCCAAAAGCTTATGCTTGTTTTCGTTTGTATCCCTACAATTTCCCCACACTACATTTACTTTTTTCAATTGGCAGAGTATGCATCCCAATTAATGTGCAGACAGAATATTACCTTTACCCTTTATATATAAATAGTAGATTTCATTTATTAATCCAGAACCTAAAAATGCAGATAAACAGGGGTTAAAAGTGAAATAAAATATTTATTAAATGCAAGTAATACAAAGAATTTGACTAGCTTACTAGAGCGAGAGTGAAAATGAGAAAGAGAGAGACTCAAGAACAGGAAAACCATTGGGCCTTAGGAAGGACTGAAATAGGAACTGAAAAGCCTGATAGTCAAGCAGCATAAACAGTCATTCAGTTTTATTTCTTTGCATCAGCTACATTCTTTTAATCCTTCTACAGACCAGTTATCTCTACTCATTAGCTCATATGGTAGAATTCATATGCTAGAATATGATTGTTCATTACTTCTGGATTCAGATGTTACCTTTCTAATCACGTAAGAAGACCAGTTGAAAGATTTTTCTCCTATCTCTAAATTTCTAGGTGGAAGAATCTGACTGATTCAGTTTCCTAAGCTGCCCATCCCTAGTCTAATTACCTATGTCCAAAGGAGCTGGGCTCTCACAATACAAATCTGACTGCTGGAAGCCCATCCAAGTAAAAAGAGTCAAGGAATGAAGAAGGAGGTAGACGTTTTATGGGTAAAGCAAATATCCTAAAAGTGCTCACATCAAAATACTTCAGATCTGACTCTAGAGTAGCAATGACTCCTCTAAAAATCAGAGTTCAATCTACTGCCAAATGCAGTGACCTCTGCTATCCTCTCTCCGACCCATGGATGTATTCAGTATCTGCTTGGATAGCAGAAAGCTGGCTAAAGCCTGAGGCAGCTCATTCCAGAGTGAGGCAGTTTCATTGTTAGAAGGTCCATTTGTACACAGAGCTGAGATCTCTATAACTTCAATCCATTCTGCTTTGGGGAACAATATATGCCTAAATTCTTCCTGGCAGCCCTTTATTTATTAGAAGATAACTAACACGTTCTTCACTGGTGTTCCCCAGGGTAAAAACATCTCCAACTCCTTCATTCTTGTTCTCTGGTCTGAATCTCTTATCCTTCAGTACTTTAATAATTAGTTTGCTTTCAGTTGCCTAAAAAGGATATTTTTGTTTCAAGTGTATAAAGCCCTGAAGGAATCACCTTCAGGCAAGTCCACAGTCAGTTTTCTGCAAGTGGGTGATCCAGCAGCTAGGTTGCTCATTCATCCTTTAACAAAGGATTGAGGAGCACCTACTATGTGCCAGGCATTTGTAATAGGCACTCGAGGTATGTCAGGCCACAAATAAACCACCATTCTAGAGCTTATATTCTAGTGGAGAAAGACTGATGGTAAACAATAAATATAAAAATATAAACAATTGAACAGTAAGTTAGAATGTGGCAGGTGCTTTTAGTAAAATGAAAAAGTAGAACAAGGAAAGGGGGCTGAGATTGTTGAGAGTGGAGTACAAAGGCTATATTAGGGTAATTTTCTTTGAGATTTGAATGAAGACTTGAAGACTTTATTGCAGGTGTACATAGGATGTGGGCAGGGGATATTTGAAGGAAGAGCAGAGAAACAGATTTAGAGAAGATACTAAGGTGAGACAGTACCTGGAATATTCTAACAGCAAAGGCCAGTACATCAGTAAGGAATGAGTATAAAAAAGGAGAGTCACTACAGATGCAGAGAAGGCAACAGCACCCCACTCCAGTACTCTTGCCTGGGAAATCCCATGGATGGAGGAGCCTTGTAGGCTGCAGTTCATGGGGTCACTAAGAGTCAGACACGACTGAGCGACTTCACTTTCACTTTTCACTTTCATGCATTGGAGAAGGAAATGGCAACCCACTCCAGTGTTCCTGTCTGGAGAATCCCAGGGATAGAGCCTGGTGGGCTGCCGTCTATGGGGTCACACAGAGTTGGACACAACTGAAGTGACTTAGCAGTAGCAGCACTACAGATGAGGACAGAGAGAGGACAGGGGACCAGATCATCATGTCAGATTTATAAACCTTTGTAAGGACTTTGCCTTTTACTCAAAGTGAAATCAAGCTCCATTTCCAGCTTCTGGGCAGAGTAGTGACAAGATTTTGCTTACAAAAAGAACTCCCTGGCTCCTATTAAAAATAGATTTTTGGAAGGCAAGAGTTCCTTTCTGTCTTTCTGTAAGGTTTATGTTTAGGCAGTCTTCAGTTGTGATTCTAGTGTGGTTACCAGCACTGGTCAGAACTACATGCTTCCATGTTTGTGTCTATGGGATTTCATGCTGACTGACCCATCCTTGACCCAACCTCTGTTTTCAATGGAATGCCATGCTCTGATTAGCCTTAGGTCTGGATGACCTGAAATTATCACTCTGGAAGGAGAGGGATGATTACTTTGATTGTCTTACCCCTCACCAAATTGCATGGCTATCCATAAAGAGAATGGGGCTGTCAACAATATGGTTCTCTACAGTTATCCTGGTACAACTTTTTTTTTTTTTTAAACACATTCCAACTAAACAAAGTCCATGGGAAAAATTTGAGTCGAATACAATGGAACTATTACCTTCTTAATTGAATATTTTTATTTTATTAAGAATCCTAATTGCTTTGGGTCAATGCTTCATATTTTCTGTATAGAATGTATCATCAAGCCACATACCCCTGAATATGCAGAACCTTATACAGTTGATTTTTTAAAACCTAAATAGGAGAATTTACATTTATATTCCTATTGAATTCCTTCCAATATCATTTTGAATACTGATTTTATCTTCCTAATATAAAGTACCTGTCACTTGCAAATTTGGAAAAAATACTTCACCATAAATGTTAAATACGTTAAATAAGGACAAAATCATATTCGTTTCTTCTTCCTTGAAAACATATGTTATTTTCTCTAATAGAAAATGGGTGTAGAGGGTAAGAGATAAGACTTGAAGTAACAATGCTCCAACAGAAATATCCGTTGCAAGATAATTAAGAGATTTAACCAAATCTGAACAATTTTCAGCTCTCATTTCTCAGCTTTTCATTGCCGGTGTTAAGGAGCAAATGTATTCAAATTACTTTGAACACTCTAGATTATTAAAATAGATTTTGAAAAGGCCGAAGGTTTCATTTGTTATTTGGTCCCTTTCTGTGTGAAGTTAACAAAGAAAGTTGGTTTGGAAGAGTTACTCATTCCAGGAATGAGCTTCAAAGCTGTAGTTTTATTTGCAGACCACTTGTCAGTCATCATTTGTGTGGTTATTTGCATAAAGGTAAGTAAATTATAATGTGGATTTTATAATACATTTATACTATTTCATAGTTTATGATATTATAAAGCAAAATGATATTGTTTCTTTTGTATTTAGCATATTTTTCATCTTTTACTTTTCTGTGCATTTTTCTTTATTTTTCACATTCGCTCCCCTAGTTTAGTTCTTTATGCATGATCATTCTAAAAACTGCTGATCCGCTTAAACTATTGTGTTCTCTTCCAAGAATAATCTTTATTATATGCACAATATAGGAAGGACAGCCAGCTATGCTGAGCTTTTTTCAGTGAACATGTAGATAAGCAGTCATTTTTGCAGAATACAAAAGAGGCAATGTTTGTGCTAAGACAGTCCTTTCGTAGCTGCCATCTAATCCTTTCTTTTTTTAATGTAAAATTTATTTTTACCAAAGTAACACATGCACAAAACTTAAAAAGTAAATAGTTTTAGAAGATTTATCATGAAATAAACAAAATCCAAACTATACTCTTTTGTCTCACCCTTTTCTTATCCTCAAGTATTATACCCCAGAAACAACTGCATTCAACTCTTCTTCCTGATTTTCCTGGTATTTATCTCCATGCTTCTGAACAGTATGTTCATCTACCATTTTCTCATCTATCAATGCTAGACATTATCTATTGGCTTCCTACTTTGGAATATGAGAATTTGCATTCCCATCACATATACATATGCATACATCTATGCTTCTCTTCCATCCTCCCATGAAATTGCTTCACACTCTTAATTTTATTAATATTCAATGCTTACATTTTTATGGAGCTGTAACTATTTTTATAACTGATCCACAGTGTACCTGATCATATCTCCTTACAACTTTTTGTTTATCTTGAAGCTAACTTTTAAAAAATTTCCATGTATCTTTTATTAATTTTTCCCTTAAGCTTGCCAACAGTGCTATAAAACTCTGCTCAATATATTCAGACATTTTCAGTCTGTAAATTCCATGTTTTTCCTTGGAGAAATGTTTCCTGGAGGTCTCTGGTCTCTGGAACCCTATGACTGCTATATGGCTGTATAGCTGTTCGCCTAGGCCTTCTTTCATTGATATCTAATTTTCTTCTCTTACTCGTTGGCTCTCTGGTTTCCTGGGTACCAAGTCTTCTTTACTGATACATTGCTTCATTGGGAAATGTATCTTCCAGAAGACTGCCAAATAAAAAATGCATAGGGAATAGACTTTTTGACATTTAGTATATCCAGAGGTGGGTTTCCCTGGTGGCTCAGCTGGTAAAGAATTCACCTGCAATTTTGGAGGCCTAGGTTTTAATCCTTGGGTTGGGAAGATCCGCTGGAGAAGGGAAAGGCTGCACGTCAAGAAGAAAGAGTTAGAACTGGACATGGAACACCAGACTGGTTCCAAATTGGGAAAGGAGTACGTCAAGGCTGTATATTGTCATCCTGCTTTTTAACTTACATGCAGAGTACATCATGAGAAATGCCAGGCTGGATGAAGCATAAGCTGGAATCAAAATTGCCAAAAGAAATATCAATAACCTCAGATATGCAGATGACACCACCCTTATGGCAGAAAATGAAGAAGAACTAAAAAGCCTCTTGATGAAAGTGAAAGAGGAGAGTGAAAGCTGACTTAAAACTCAACATTCAAAAAATGAAGATCATGGCATCCAGTCTCATCATTTCATGGCAAACAGAAGGGGAAACAATGGAAACAGTGTCAGACTTTATTTTCTTGAGCTCCAAAATCACTGCAGATGGTGACTGCAACCATGAAATTAAAAGATGCTTGCTCCTTGAAAGAGAAGCTATGACCAACCTAGACAACATATTAAAAAGCACAGACATTACTTTGCCAACAGAGGTCCATCTAGTCAAAGCTATGGTTTTTCCAGTAGTCATGTATGGATGTGAGAGTTGGACTATAAAGAAAGCTGAGCACTGAAGAATTGATGCTTTTGAACTGTGGTGTTGGAGAAGACTCTTGAGAGTCCCTTGGACTGAAAGGAGATCCAACCAGTCAATCCTAAAGGAAATCAGTCCTGAGTATTCATTGGAAGAACTGATGCTGAAGCTGAAACTCCAATATTTTGGCCACCTGATGTAAAGAAATGACTCATTGGAAAGACCCTGATGCTGGGAAAGATTGAAGGCAGGAAGAAAAGGGGACGACAGAGGATGAGATGGTTGGATGGCATCATTGAATTGATGGACATGAGTTTGAGCAAGCTCTGGGAGTTGGTGATGAACAGGGAAGCCTGGCATGCTGTAGTCTATGGGTTGCAGAGTCAGACTGAGCGCCTGAACTGAACTGAACTGATATCTAGAGGTATCTTTATTCTACTTTCACAATTGATACTTTGGAAAGGAATCCTTTCAGTACTGAGCTTTGTGTGATATTTGCCTGAGGTGGAGGAGGGAGGTGGGCATTGAACAGGTGAAATTAGTACATTAGTACAGTTTTACTTTGGATGTTTCTTATTATAAGTGAGGTTGAGGATTTATAATTTTTGCTTTTACTTTCCTATGATGTTTGTTAATATTTCATTCATATGCTTTCCCATTTTTAAAATTTGGTTGTTGGACTTTGATTTTTTTATTTTTAGGAACTCCTTGTATATTAGAGATAGCAGCCCTTTTTAATGATAAGAATTGGTAATATTTTCCTGCAAGGACTCAAGCACCTGTGGGGTAATTTGGTAGCATCCTTTAAAATAAAAAGTGAATTTTATCCAGAAATTTATAGTATCTATCCAGAAGAATATTCATACATGTGAAAAATGACCTAGAAATAGGAATATTCATCACAAAATTGTTTGTAAATAACAAGATTGGAGGCAACATAAGTATTATCTATGAGTTCTAGTTAAAGAAATCATGATTCTTATTTGATGGAATATTATGCAGCTATATATAAAGAATGGGGGCTTCCCTGGTGGCTCAGTGGTAAAGAAAAACTGCCTGCCAAGGCAGGAGACATGTGTTTGATCCCTGGGTTGCGAAGGTCCCCTGGAGAAGGAAATGGCAACTTACCTCAGTATTCTTGCCTGGGAAATCCCATGGCCAGAAGAACCTGGAGGGCTATAGTCTATAGGGTTGCAAAGAGTCAGACATGACTGAGTGACTGAGCCTGCACATTGACATATATAAAGAATAACATAGTTCTTAATGTGGTTACTGATAAGGACAGATCTCTAAGATATATTTTTAAGTTAAAAAATAAGTTACAGGACAATGTGTACTGTGGTTACTACTTTGTAATAAAACCTATGTAACTCTGTATGTAATCAATTTATACATTAAATATATATGTATATATGGAAGAATATACCAGTAAACTGGTAGGATGGGTTTCCTCAGTAGCTAGAGTTAAAGATATGCGCTTTTTCCAGTTGACAGATTTATTGATGTACAATTTACATATTATGAAAATCATCAGTATTAAGTGTATAATTCAGTGAATTTTTAAATATTTAGTATATTGTATAACTATCACCACAATTTACTTTTAGAATATTTCCATTAGCCTAAAAATACATACTCCCCTGGAATTATCTAATTGATCCTTTGATCATTTCCTCTTTTCATAAGAAGAAAAGTAGCATAAAAAAGTTAAAAGAAGTCTTTAGTAACATAGGCAGGAAAGATGTAAAGCTAGGAATAAAGTCAGAATATTATGAAAAGAGCCTATCTTCTATTTTTATTGCATCAATATTAGACCTCATTTTGACTTAACATACACTGAAATTTAGATTTAATCATTGTTCACATAAGTGTAAATCCTGTAAAAGGTCAAAACATTTACCACTCAGAGGAGAAAGAACAAATCATTATACTGAAAAAAGATATTGAAATGAAAATAATACTGTACAAGCACTTTAATTTTTATTGCCTTATTTTGTTAGGAAGTCATAAACACTAATATAGTCTTGTCATATATTACAAAGGTTGATCATCTGCTAATGTTGAGATTAATAATCTCCACCATGGTTAACTCATAAAGTCACATAAATCTCGATTTGGATGAGGTTTTAGAAATTTATCTATGACATTTCCCCAGATTTATTCCACTAGATATCAGCCAATCTAATTATGTTAGTGATGTGTTTAACCTTTGTGAAAGTCTCTATATAGTTTTATTTATATGAATATTATTGGTGCTAAAAAATCCAAGGGCCAAAAAATTGCAACCTGTTCCTTCTCAAGTGAATAATAATACTTAGTAACAACCACAACAAAATAGGATGATGATAGCACCCTTTATTCCTTTATTGAGCATTTACTCTATCCCATCAGTGAGCTAGAGTTCTGCTTTACATACGTTAGGACTTTTAAGGTCAGTCATCTGGGATGAAGGCCTTATTTTTAATCCCATTTTTATTTATAGTAGAGGAAATCCCATTAACATCAGTTAATGAAACTTTTTCCTGGAGAGGCTAATGAACATGTCTAGTGTCACACATCTACTAAATGAAAAGAGCACTGATTTGAATCCAATATTTAATCAGAATGCTTTTGTGATATAGTTGTTGCATTAGTCTCACTTCTGGTTCTATGTAGTATCATCCTTTTGTTTTATTTATTTATTTCACTTTATGTATTTTACCTACTACTTTTTGTGTCTTGACTTGTAAAGAAACAAATTTTTTCTAGAAAGTGATGGGTCTAAATAAGCAAGCACACTGACTACTGTCTGTCCGTAGCCTTGTATTTTATTAGGAGAAAAAAAAGAAAAACACGTTTTTGTGAATATTATAGTTTGGGCTTGGTTAACAGGATAAATTTTTTTTGTTTGTTTTGCCACTTAAGGACAGAAGTTTCCTTTGGTGGAGTAGTTTGTCTTCGCCAGGATAAAACAAGAGCTAATGAATCAACATTGATTGAGTCACTGTTGGGGAATACAGAGAATTATGATAGAGTTCCTGGCCTTGGGAGCTTACATATTTAATTGCTGAGTGAAAATACACGTTCAAAACCACAAACGTTTGAAAAGTGATTATTAATGGCACTGATAATTGGTCCTTTATGTATCACAAGTTAATGCTAAAGGCAAAGGGAAGACACTGTAGGAAATAATGGTTATTATTATTTTTTTTTAGGGAAATTCTAATCCCTGAAGCAAATCAAGAATTCTTAACATGTGAGTGCTCTAAAGAGTTCTGTTTGGACCAGATGTTCTGCAAGTTTTGTTCAAGTTAAAAACAATGTAATTTTTATGAATCATAAAGTATACTTAGTACAGTGAAATTCCAAATAGTAAATGGATAAGAGGTTTGCATGAAGGAGATACCAGAAAACCCAGAGTAGTCATTGAGAGTAATTGGAGAGACAGAATATTTTTCATTTTCAGGATTAGAAGTGTGCGTATGTGTGTGCTGTGGTTGCGGGTTATGGATGGATGGATAGAGAAAAGTCGCCCACTGAGCAAATTTTTCAAAAACGGATGCCTTTTCAAACGTTGAGCCTCTGATAAAAACACTGTAAAGGAATTGTTCAATATGCTTTTAAAATTGAAAAGGAGACCGGTGAGAGATATGGAAAAGGGAGTCAATTTGAGTCGCCCATCGTAGTGTTTCCTCCATCTTTAACCAACGGTAAAGATGGAGCTAGTACTTCCATCCCCACTTGCTCTTTCAAGCCTCCAAATGGTAGATCTTACTGTTGGTAGCAGATTTCTTACCAACTTTTTAATATATCTCTCAACCTGTGTTCTTTCCCATCCAGGTATTGTGAATATTTCCTACAGGTGCACACTAATCATCAGCTGAGTGACGTGAGAATCATATCTTCCTCCACTTGGAACTTCAAGTGTCGGGAAGCAAAAGCCTATGTTCCAATCTGATGTCTACTTGCTTCAGAAGCACTGTTTTCACTAAGCAGTGGTCTTGGTTAATGGGATAAAGTTTCTTTTGGTTTTTGGTTTTGAGAGGATGGAGGGGTCTGTTAATAAAAGATGGCATAGTAAAAAAAAAAAAAAAGCTATGAAATAGTTTTTTATTGGTCCATCTAAGTCGACGGTAGCCAAGTTGGGACCTGCTTTGGAGGGAAAAGTGAGGAGGTCTTTGGGCAGTCCTGCGGTCCAGGGAACACCCTCCCGAGGTCCAGGGTAGTGGGTGTGGAGGGCTGGGTGCTAGTCCACCCACATCGCCCTGAGAGGGCAACAGGGACTTCGAGGAGGAACGTACAATAGAAACCAAGCAAGCCACTCTGCTCAGCAACAGGCCGAGGCCCAGAGCGCAAAGGGCGGAGGGCCCCAGGCGCGCGGCGGCGCGTAGGAGGCCACTGCGGCGGCGCCCCCTCCCCGTCGTCCCCGCGCCCCGCCGCTCGCCGCCCGCAGCCGGGCGCCGGCGCGCTCGGCTCTTTCCGCCGCCGCCGCCGCCACGCGCTGCCCCGTGCGCTCCGGCACCTTCGGCAATTTCCGTCGGGCTCTAGCCGCCATTTTCTCTCCGCTTGTGTGTCTCGCCAGCTGCGTGGCTCGGTTCTTGTGAGCGAAGCTTTGTTCGGTTCGGCAATGGACGGGTAGGTAACGGGGTTGGCGAGGTGGTGTGTGAGAGGGGAGTGGGGCCCGCCTGTGGCCCCGTCCGGGGTCGGGCAGAAACCCTCTGGCGGCCCCTCCCAGGGCTGGGCTGCCGTTACCCAACCCCCGCCCCATCGCACACACCCCTCCCTGGGCTTCCCCCGGCGGGCTCTGGTCGAGAAAACGGGAAGAAAGCGGACTCGTAGGCTTGGCCGGCACTGGGGCGACGACCCCGAGAAGCAGCGGGTCTTGGAGGGGCGGCAAGGAATGGGGTGGGGGCCCCAGAACGTCTGGCCCGGCCCTTCCCCCCCTCTAGGAGCCATTTCTATCCGTAACCGGGGACCCGGACCCCGGACGAGCGGTTCTGGTGGGAGCGAGTGCAGCGGCCGGAGAGCGAGGCCTACGTTGGGGGGAGGGGGGCGGCTCCCCGCCGAGAGAACAGAGGGCCCCCTCCCCGGACCCCCTCCCTAGAAGTCCCAGGCCTTCTCGGCCCCGCCTGGCCCGCCCTGGCTGGGGGAGATGCCGGTGGCGGGAGCTCCGGGGAAAGCTAAGTGGGAGCCGCGGGGGACGGGGGGCGGGGAGGCGTGCGGCGGCGGGAGGAAGGGGGAGGGCAGATGTCACACTCCTTTGTTTTCACTGGAGTCTGCTAGTGGGGGCGGGAGGCTGAAAAATGCCTTTCTGTGCGGCCTAAGAACGTTGAAGGCTTGGCAGAAGGGCCCAGAAATTAAATCATCTCAAATACGAAGTGTTTGTGGTGGACATCAGTCACATGGGCAAAGGCTAAGAGCTGTGGCAGGAAGAAGAGCAGATAGTCAACACAGGGCCATCTTTTCAGCTACTTTGACCAGTTTCTGGAAAAACAAAAACAACTCTTAAAAAGCCAGAACCATCTGCATCTTTGAGGCTGGCGATAGAATGCTAAGTAAGTGAGGTGAGGCAAAGGCTTCGGGAAATTATACGAGACCAGGGTTTCCCTTGTACTTAACGCTCCACACCTGAAAAGACTCTAATAATTTAACTCATTGTTAAAGGAGGCATCCTTCAGGGAGAAATATAGCCGTATTCAGCCCGTTTGGGAGCATAGGAAAACAGTATCTTTTATTGGAATCAGTGACTGTATTTGGAAGGGTCAGAAGTAAAATACGAGGTTTTTTTAAGCATATGGAGTTTGATGTTTTTTAAAGATAACCAAGTGCAGATCTAATAAAAGTTAACAGACTAACGAAATTTGAGTCATCCTAGAGGTTCTCTAAAGATTATTTTCTAGATGAAACAAATCCAGATTTCACCGTTTTCCCCAGATCAACATGGAAATAGATGGCAAAATTTGTACTGAATTTCATGTTTCCTCATCCTATTAAGATTACTAAAGAGTTGAATTAAGTTTTAAGTTACTAACCTAAGTGTAGCGGGACATTATGTAGGCTTTGGGATTTTGTTCTTTTTGCTATTTGAAAGTAAAAAAACAAAAAACAAAAAACAACACCTGAAACTGTGTTTCCTCACACGTTTGAAAGTCATTTCTAGAAAGCCAAGTTGATAATGTTCCACTGACCATCTTTGTGTGTGTTTTCCATCTGCATTTTGAGTGGAAGATTTATGAATGATGAAATACCCTAAAAAGTTTCAGTTAAACAATGACCATTTGAATAACTAGAGGTTGAAGCTTTTTGTTTGTTTGTTTTACAGAATTGTCACTGAGGTTGCAGTTGGCGTAAAGGTAGGAAAACTGTTTAAAACTAATGAAAACTGGGTTCCTCGGTCTACTGAGTGTATTATCATCATTAATGGAAACTTTCTGTTCACTTTTGAAAACTATAATATAGCTTACAAAAATTCCAGTGGAAAGTACTTGTTGAATTTTTAAAATTGGTTTATATAAATAGTTTTAACCTAAATAGACAACCATAAATTTTTCTAGAAAAGCAGTCTCTGAGAATAACATTTCAAAGTATGAATGGTGTTCAGAGAATTGAAAAAGCTTTCAGACATGGCTTCTTGTAAATATAAAATGATAACCCAATTTTCTGAGAGGAACTTATCGTTGTAAATGGACAGATAAGTGATTTGACCTAAATGATATAATTATAGTAATGTAAAATTTTTTTCACTCTGCTTTTCTGTTATGAAGTCTGAGAGATTTTCACCAGTAATAAGCTTCATTAGAAATCAGTTTACCCTGATTTTTAAAGAGAATAAAGAAACTTGTTCAGGCAGTTAGCTTCAAATTTGAGTCAGAAGTTACAGAGTTGGTTTGTGTGTCTATTAAAGAAAGTTAGTCCTTACAGTAGAGATTGTTTAGAATCTTTCCTCACTCACTTTGGCCAGAAAAATTATTCATACTTTAAACCTTAGATCTAGTGCTTCGGCCTTTCATTTCCTTGGATCTTTGTACATTTTAACATTGGGAAGTATTACAAATTTTTGTTTGTAAACCTTTCTGCCCTGTTAGGGCACGATTCTTAAATCTTTAATTTTCCAAACCTGGCAAAATGTCTTTCAAGCCTAGATCTCAAATACTTGTTGGATGCAAGACATTTACCTCCTTCAAGTGTGAGTGGTCATGAGCGGCAGTTTGCTCTCGAAAGTCCAGTTATTTCTGACCATTCTAAATAATTTTTGGCATTCTTAAAATTTCATCAAAAACGATGTAATATTCTTTAGAACACTTGGAGATATTTTGTGTTTTCTTGCTTATTTTCTGTCCTTTCTATCTAGTAAATTAATTAAACCCTCATCCACGCTGTACTATTTTGCCTTATCTCTTAAGTTCTTATTGTGTAGATTGAGGGAGAAGTAATGAGCTTTTTGTGGGAAGGTGTATTTATTTTTATTCAGCAATGCTATTTTCTAAGTTAAGAGGGTCAGATGTAGTTACCATCCAAGCATATCTTCTGGTAGTGAATTTTTAAAAAGAATATAAATGATGCAAGTCTGAGTTGTCAATTACTGGATAAGGAGAAAAGGAATTCACAAAACCTAGAACAAGCAGAAAGAAATGAAGATGCTTAGAAGAGGGTGTTCAGATGTGGTTTATTGACAGTTTTATATATTAGTAGTTTGAAGAGGGAATGTTAGAAAATAATGTTAAAGTGGTTGCTAACTTTTTTTTGGTCTGTTGTTTAATGTAAAAGTTTTGATAACTGAAGTTGTAGTTTTATAATCTGCTAGGATAACGGTTAAGAATTTTTCCTTTGGCGTCAGATTTATGTGCCAAGTAATTAAGCTTTCATGAAATTTAAAAAAGTAATACATGTGTGTAGTTAAAAAAAATTCAAGTGAAAAATATTTCTCCCTGATTTCCAGTCCTTTTTCTTAGGTGTAGGTAATTATGTTAAAATTTTTTTGGTGCTTTTTTTTTTTCCTGAACTTAATAGTTTCCATATTACCACACATATAAACATCCTTGTCTAGTTACACAAATGGATTCATGCTGTGTGTACTGGCCTATATTGTGCCTTAAAAAAAAAGCTTTATTGAGCTATAATTTGAGATAAACCGCCTATATTTAAGGTATACAGTGTTTTGACATATATACACCTATGAACCACTACTATTATCCTGGGGATGATGAACCCCAGGAGTATCATTTTGCCCCTTTGTAATTCCTCCCTTCTGCCTTTCTTTCCCCAACCAACCACTGATCTGCTTCTGTCACTGTAGATTAGTTTGCAGTTTTTAGAATTTTCAACAAAGAGTCATACAGTATGTATCCTCTTTTTCCCCGGATCATTTCACTCAGCATTATTTCATTGGAATTTCAGCCATGTTGTGTTTCAATAGTTCATTCCTTTTTATTGCTTAGTAGTACTACACTGTACAGACATACAGCAGTTTGTTTATCCCCGCAGCTCTTGATGGACATTTGGATCGTTTCCAGTTTCCGTCTATTACAAATAAAGTTTCTGTGAACATTCCTGTGCAGGTCTTTTTGTAAACAAGTGCTTTCATTTCTCTTGGGGAAATACTTAGAATGGCTAGATGATATGGTTAGGCAAATGTTTGACTTTTTAACAAATTGCAGTTTTCCAAAGTGGTTAAATTTTTACATTGCTACCGGTTTACTGCTGGTGACGTCTTCCATCTGCATCCTCTCTGGTGCTTGTTACTGTTTTTTAATTATAGACAGTCTCATGGATGTGAACTGGTAATCTCTTTGTGGTTTTATTTTTCATTTTTCTAGTGTCTTTGGTGTTGAACAACTTTTCATGGACTTTTTTGCAAGCTGTATGTCATTGGTTAAGTCTATTTAAATGTCCACTTTTCGAATTGATTTATTTCTTTAAGTTTTGAGAAGTCTACATTCTGGTTACAGGTTCTTTATCAGATATATGGTTTACAGTTTTTTCTGCCTTTTTTGTTTTGATTTTCTCAATGGTGTTTTGAAAAATAGCATTTTTAAATTCTGATGAATTTAAGTTTAACAGGTGTTTGTTAGTGTGGCTCATGCTTTTGGTTATATGAGTCATCTTTAGGGTTTCCCTGGTGGCCCAGTGAGTGCTTCCCAGTGGATCAGGGGTAGAGAAACCACCTGCAATGCAGAAGATACGGGTTTGATCCCTGGGTTAGGAAGATTCCCTGGAGAAGGAAATGGCAACCCACTCTAGTATTTTTCCCTGGTAAATACCATGGACAGAGGAGCCTGGTGGGTTGCAGTCCATGGAGTCACAAAAGAGTCTGAAGTGACTTAGCGACTAAGTACAAAAACAGGTCATTTTTGTGAAACCCAGGGTCACAAAGATTTCTCCTTTGTTTTCTGATAGATTTTATAGTTTTTAGTTTTACATTTAAGTTTTTAACTTTTTTTAATATGATGCAATGTATGAATCAAGATTTTTTGGATTTGGATATGGACATTCACTTTTTTTTAGCATGATTTGTTGAAAAGACTTTTTTTCTATTGAATTGGCTGTGCGTCTTGGTCAAAAACAATTATGTATCTACATATGATTCTTTGTCTGTACTGTATTCTTTTCCATTGACCCATTTTTGTCTAAATAGTAGCCAAAAATGTACTGTCTTAATTACTGTAGTTTTATATCAAATCTTGAAATAAAGTAGAACTTCATTCGTTTGCAAAGTTGTTTTGGCTCTTCTGGGTCCTTTACGTTTTCCTATGAGTCAGTCTCTACAGAAAGGCCTGCTGGAATTTAATTGAAATTAACTTGAATCAATAGAGCAATTTTGAAAAAAATTAACATCTTAATGTTGAGTTTTTTCACCCATGAACACAAATTATCTTAACATTTAATTCAGTCTTTTACTTTCTGGAGCAGTTTTTAGTTTTCACTATACAGATTTTTTGGTTTTTGTTTTTTTACTCAGATTTATCCTTATTTTGCGGCTTTTTTGGTGCTATTCTAAGTAATATTTAAAACAAATGTCCATTTGTTATTAATATGTAGAAATAAAGATTATTTTTGCCTATTGCCTTTGTATTTAGCACATTTGCCAGACATTTTTATTACAGTGTACAGCTTTTTGGTAGATGCCATCAGATTTTCTGTGTACACTGTTTGTCATATTTTCTATCTGAATGTCTTTTCTTTTTCTTACCTATGATGTTTAGTTGTTCAGTCACTAAGTATGAACAGGCATCTAGTGGAATGTTTAAGTAAAGAGAGCAAGCATTCTTACTTTGTTGCTGAAATTAATTACCTTAAACGACATTATTTTTTTCCTAAATGTTTTGGTACAGTTCACCAGTGAAGCTATATGGGTTTGCTGTTTTTGTGGGAAGGTTTTAAACTACACATTCAATTTATTGAATAGATACAGGACTATTCAGATTACCCTTTTGAGTGAACTTTGGCAATTTTGTTTTCATAGAATTAGTCTGTTTCATCACAGTTGCTAAACTTTTGCATCACAGTTGCTAAACTTACTTGTAGGGTTGTTGTATTACATTTTTATATTTTTAATAACTAGCATCTATAGTGATGTCATCTCTCTCATTCCTGATATTGATAATTAGTGTCTTCTCTTTTCCCTTATCAGTCTGGCTAGAAATACATTGATTTTATTAATTTAAATAATCAGTTTTTGGCTTCATGTGTTTTCCATTTCTCATTTTATTGATTTCTGCTGTTTTAATGTTCTGCTTTGTATTTAGTTTACTTTTTTCATATTTAATATTAAAGTTGATGTGGTTGACATGGTATCTTTTCTAATACAGAGGATTAATGTTATGTATTTTCATACAAATACTGCTTTCACGGCATCCCTCAAGTTTTGACATGTAAGCATCTTTTCATTCAGTTCAGAGTACATCTACCATGTTTATTTCTTTGACCAATGGGTTATTGAGAGGTATGTTATTTAATTTCCAGGTATTTGGAATTTTTCCATATACTTTGTTTGTTTCTAACTTAATTCATTGTGCCTGGAGAACATATTTTGGAAGACTTGAATCTTTGTAATTTTTTATTTTATAGTTTAGATATCATATATCCTGTTAGTTTAAAGTGCTTTATAGAGAGATATATTCTGCTGTTGGGCAATGTGTTCTGTACATGTCAATTAGGTCATGCTTATTGGTAATGTTGTTCAAATGATGTCTTTCTATTGCTGTCACTCACTGAAAAAATGATATTGAAATCTCCTATATTGTGCATTCATTTGTTTTGCCTTGTGTTTCTATCATTTTCACTTTATATTTTTGAAATTATAATTAGTGCATAAATATTTAAGATTACTATGTCCTCTTGATATATTCACCTCTTTAATATTATACAGTGACCATTTTTCGTGGTAATCTTTGCTTTAAGGTATACTTTTTCTCTTTTTTTGTTTTATTTTTAATTTTTTTTTAAATTTTAAAATCTTTAATTCTTACTTTTTCTAATATTAATACAGTCATCTTGGATTTGAGTAGAGTTAACAAAAGTAAGTATATCTTTTTCCATTGTGTTACTTTCAGACTATTTGTATCCTTCAGTTTAAAGTGTAGTTCTTGTAGGCTACAGGTGGTCAGAGTATTGGAGCTTCAGCATCAGTCCTTCCAGTGAATATTCAGGGTTCATTTTCTGTAGGATTGACTGGTTTGATCTCCTTGCTTTCCAGGGAACTCTGAAGAGTTTTCTCTAGCACCACAGTTCAAAGTATCATTTTTTAAGCACTCAGCCTTCTTCACAGTCCAACTCTCACATCTGTACATGATTACTGGAAAAGCCATAGCTTTGACTATATGAACCTTTGTTGACAAACTGATGTCTCTGCTTTTTAATGTGCTGTCTAGTTTTGTCATAGCTTTTCTTCCAAGGAGCGAGTGTCTTTTAATTTCATGGCTGCAGTCATTGTCTGCAGTTATTTTGGAGCCCAGGAAGATAAAATGTGTCACTTGTTTCCACTTTTTCCCCTTCTATTTGCCATTAAGTGGTGCGACCAGATGATATGATCTTAGTTTTTTTTAATTTTGAGTTTCAAGCCAACTTTTTCACCTTCCATTTTCACCCTCATCATGAGGCGTTTATAGTTCCTCTTCGCTCTCTGCCGTTAAAGTATTAGGATACTTCTCCCCTTTTGGTCTGTGTACTGTTGTTATTATAACATTTTATTTTTACATGTTATAAATTCTATAGTGCATTCTTTAAGTAGCCATTTATCTTTTTAAAAGACTTAAACAACAAGAGAAATAACCTTCTACTTTACATAGTTATGCACATGCATTGAATACTCAGGGAGGATTCTCTGCAGAATTTCCCAAGTTCTCTGTGCAGCTCTCTCTTGAACTCTCCCAAACAAACTTGAGCTGCTTTGATCTTGGATTTTTGACTTTTAACTCTCAGGGAATTTTTGAAGTTCAGCCTGGTTTCCTTATTGGAGCTGGGCCTTGACCTGGACTTTCTCAAGCCAGTAAGCTGAGACTACCATGGCCTATCCCATGGTCCATCATTGTCTAATGTCCAGTGGTCTTGAAAAACAGTGTTGTATATATTATGTGTGACTTTTTTGTTTTCCTAAGTAGGGCAGAGATTGGTGCATTGTTACACCTTCTTGGCCAGAAGTAGATGTTCACTTAAAAAATTTACTTAATATGGTCTCTGCAGTTATAGTTTTGTCTTCTTTGTTACATGGGTGCATCACAGTGTAGTTGCTTTACACATCACAGTTTAGTTCCACATCGACTAATATTTTGATTTAATTATTTTTGCAGTTAACAAGTGAGCATATTAAAAGTAAAAATACTGTGTCAAATTAAATTACAGCTGAAGAGTTTATTAAAACCACAATGCCAAGAGGATTCTTACTCATTTGTTTTCCACAATTGTGTATGAGAGTGCTTGTTTTTCTGCACCCTTACCAATTCTGAGTTTTAAAGAAAATTTAGAATATTAGCCAATTTTAGGGTAAAAAAAGCTTTGTAATTTATATTTTGAAATAGCTGAGATTTTAAAACTTAGGCTTTCTGTTTCTGTGAACTGCCTCCTTGAATATATGATCTATTTTAATGATTATCTTGTTTGTCCAACTCTATATAAAAAGATAATCGATTCATATGCATTATAGGTACTTTTTCCTACAGTTTTGTTACTTTTTTGATACAGTTTTGGGCATTTAGATGTTGTTGCCCACCAGGCTCCCTGGTCCATGGGGTTCTCCAGGCAAGAATACTGGAGTGGGTAGTCATTCCCTTCTCTGGGGGATTCTCCCAACCCAGGAATCAAATCCGTGTCTCCTGCATTGCAGGCAGATTCTTTACCATCTGAGCCACCAGGGAAGCCCATTTGAATTATTAAGTAGTATAATTCAGCTTTTTTTTCTGTTTGATACTTAAACATTTTAAACTTGTTTCTTTAGAATTGAGATTACAAACTTTGAATATTAAATGTGATTGTACATAAAAAGTATTTTCCATGAACTAAGTCCTTTATTAATGTTAACCAATTTATACTACATATAGAATACCCAGTGTTTGTAGCTCTGGGGTATGTTGAAATCTCATTTTTCGTTATCCCTATGAATGTTTTCATTGATTTTAGTTCAGTTAGTTCAGTCCCTCAGTTGTGTTTGACTCTTTACGACCCCCACGGACTGCAGCACACCAGGCCTCCCTGTCCATCACCAACTCTTGGAGTTTACTCAAACTCATGTCCATTGAGTTGGTGATTCCATCTAACCATCTCATTCTCTGCCTAGCCCTTCTCCTCCCACCTTCAATCTTTCCCAGCATCAAGGTCTTTTCAGATGAGTCAGCTCTTCTCATCAGGTGGCTAAAGTATTGGAGTTTCAGCTTTAGCATCAGTCCTTCCAATGAACATCCAGGACTGATCTCCTTTAGGATGGACTGGTTGGATCTCCTTGCAGTCCAAGGGACTCTCAAGACTCTTCTCCACCACCACAGTTCAAAAGTATAAATTCTTCGGCACTTAGCTTTCTTTATAGACCCCTTTTTATTTGGTTAGGTCAGTGAGACTGTGAAACAGAAAGGAAATTGGTAGATTTTAATAAAAAGTTCATTGCATTTCTTTAAAAAAAAATTTTAAATTCTTTGTAATTTGTTTCAGAGGTTTATTTCTATACTCTTAACCATTTTGCCTCTGTGAAATTCTTGCAGAATGATGGGCTCAAGTAGTTAGCTTTTTTAAGGTTAAAGTTCACTAGAATTTTGAAAGCACCAGTTGTAAACTGCTGAATGCAAAGACAGTTTAAGTTGTAATATGGGTATTTTATTCAGCATCATTGGCTTTCCTAGATAATTGCAATAAAATAGTACTAAACATAACCTTTTTAATAGTGGTTGAATATAACTGATTGATGACCAGTATTTTAACCAAAAACTGTTATTCGTGTTTTTAGGTTTTGAGTTTTCTTAAAATGTTACATAATTCTTGCTAGGGTATTTATATTAGAATTTCAAATTAAAGACATTTATAGTGTGTCTACTAAATGACAGCACTATGTTAAAAACTGGTGATTCAGAGACACTAAGAATAGAATATATGTGTCTTGAGAGCAGAGACCTTACTTGTTTTGTTGATTTTCCATCATTGGTGGTACATATTACATAGTACATGCTCAGTATACTTAGTGACTCTTGAAAGGTCTCTGGCTTCAATATGCTCATGATCTCATGAGCTACTTATCAGTAAAAAGGTCAATGCCAATTTTATTGCTTAACCTTCTTCCTTTTCCCTGGAGATCCAAAAGAGCTATATCTTCTAGGACGTCATCTAGTCAAAGACATAAATATACTAATACAAGGTTTACTAAAATGCCCTAAGGCTACAGCAGGGAACGTTAATTGGTAGAATCAGAGTAGATTTCATGAAATTAGTGGATTGTGACCAGTGCATGTAAATGTTTGGGAGCAGAACTGAGCAATATATGTTGAGGGAAAGACATGTCTAAAGTTGTGCCAGTAGGCTGACACAGATTCATAACCATTGAACAATCAGCTGAATCATTTGAATTTTACTGCAGCGTTTGTATGTGGGAGGGAGAGGAAATACAGGATGTCAGATAGGTAGGCAGAAAGATTGTACTTCATGTGGTAGGCAGTATTCCATATACCTGTTCAGTTCAGTTCGTTTGCTCAGTCGTGTCCGGCTCTTTGCGACCCCATGGACTGCAGCACGCCAGGCTTCCCTGTCCATCGCCAACTCCGGGAGTCTACTCAAACTCATGTCCATTGAGTCAGTGTTGCCATCCAACCATCTCATTCCCTGTTGTCCCCTTCTCCTACCTTCAGTCTTTCCCAGCATCAGGGTCTTTTCAAATGAGTCAGCTCTTCTCATCAGGTGGCCAAAGTATTGGAGTTTCAGCTTCAACATCAGTACTTCCAATGAACAGTCTGGACTGATTTCCTTTAGGATGGACTGGTTGGATTTCCTTGCAGTCCAAGGGACTCTCAAGAGTCTTCTCCAACACCGCAGTTCAAAAGCATCAATTCTTCAATGCTCAGCTTTCTTTATAGTCCAACTGTCACATCCATACATGACTACTGGCAAAACCATGTACCTGTAAGCTTCCATATATGAAAGTAGCTCATTATTCTATTTTTAGAATGTCTCGGCTGAGCTGCCAAGTCCTTAGCTTTGGTATTATATGGAGCAATATGATTTAGAATCATGAGCCTCTGTAGTTAACTGTTCAGATATCTTATTTGGTTCATTTGTGTTGCTAAATTGAAAGCTAAATACCTTTCCTAATTTAGGTTTAGCTATTCATGAAGGGCTAAGGTGGCTAGGTAATTTTTTTACTTGAAAAGTAATAAAATATAACAAAAAAATTATGGAAGAAATGTGTTTTTGAGAAATGATTCTTGTTATAGCTATTGTGAATTTTGAACATAGAAAAAAGACATAGTAGTATCATAAACTGTTATTTATTTGTCACTCAGTCCAAACAGTCATCAACAAACAACCCATTGCTAAAATTTAGGCTATCCACACTCTACTTTTCTCCTGTTATTTTGAGAAAAATTCTGGGTATTTGTTTTCATTCGTAAATGCTTTGTTGTGTCTCTTTTAAAGATCGATCTCTCTCTCTCTCTCCCCCCCAACCCCCCCCCCATCCTCTCTAATTTAAAGAAATACAACCACAGTGCACTCCCTCCAAAAGAAAAAAAAAAAAGGCAGCAATTGCTTAATGTTCTCAAGTGCCAAATTTGTGTTAAGATTTCTGTTTGTCTTGTAAAAGTTGTAGTATGTTTACTGGCTTTATTTTTAGTGGTACAGAAGGTTCAGAATCAAATGAGATCAACACATTCAGTAAATAAATTTCTTTCAATGTGCAAATTATCCTTTTATCCTTGTGAGGCTTTTATAATTACGTTTTATTTTTGAAGAAAACTGGTTGTTGGTCATATAGAGTTATCCATAGTCTGCATCTACTGATTGTATTCTGATGTTACAGTTATGTTTTCCATGTGTCGGTTGGCCATCAAGTTCTCTTGATTTTTAGTAATATTTTGTAAGTGGTGAAGTATTTTTCCATTAATAGATACATGATAGCTGATTTTTTTTTTGCATACATCTGTGTGATACTTTTTTCAAGAACATTCATTTAAATAACTTTGTTAAACCTGTTTATGCTCAGCATAGTCTTCTCGATAAATATCTATTCATCAGTATTAAAGGATATATAAAAGTCCAAATAAAATTTTTATAATAAAGATGCAGTATTAAAATATAATATAGGTTGGAATTATTGATGATGAAAAAGAAATGTTTTGTCAATGTAGGTCTTATCAAATTAAAAACACATGATTTAGAATTAACAGACCAGTTAACATTGAACAGGGTAACCTTTGAGTTTCAGTTTTACAACTTTTAAAATGGGTTTAACGGGACCTATTTCAAAAGTTGTCTTGATTGGACAATATGTAAAAGAATTAGCACAGAATGGTACATAACTACTCAGATGATGGTGATGCTTTTTATTATAGTTCTTTAATCTGTAAGTGAGCGAGTGAGTGAAGTCTCTCAGTCGTGTCCAACTCTTTGAGACCCCATGGACTGTAGCCTACCAGGCTCCTCCGTCCATGGGATTTTCCAGGCAAGAATACTGGAATGGATTGCCATTTTCTTCTCCAGAAGATCTTCCCGACCCAGGGATTGAACCCATTGTTTCCTGCATTGTAGGCAGACGCTTTACTGTCTGAGCCAGGGGGGAGGTCCTGTAAATCCTAAGAAGGAGCACTTTACTAGAAGTCAGCTTCAAAGTTTTCATTTATTTTCTTGGAGTTTTATATGTTGATTTAAGGAGCTTTTCCTTTTATTGATTCTTAGCAGTTTTTATGTATTGTGGGCACTAAAGCTTTATTGTACAAGGTACAGATAAACTTCCTGTCCGTAGCTATTTTTAAAAAAATTGATGGTTAGATTTGGAAATACTAACATTAAATTTGTTTTAGCTTTAAGAAATTTGTTTTAAATTGGTCTTTTATATAGTCTTCCAGATTTTATTTTAAACGGTAAAAAATTTTTATTTTCAGTCTACTTGAAATTTAATTTTAGTGTGTTATAATGGTTATATGATTTTTTTTCCCTTATGGCTAACAAATTTGCTACAAACTTGATTGATTCATGTTTTTCGTACTGATCTGCAGTATTAGTTGTCGTGTTTCCATATATGTGAGAAACTTCCCTGGGCTGTCTCTTCTGTTTCATTGTTTGTGACTATCCTGTTGCTATCAATACATGTCTTAATTTAATGTAACATCATGATAAGTCTTGGAATTTTGGTGAGTAAATTTCACAACTTTTCTTAAAAACTGTCCTTGGCAATTTTTTTCATTTAATATATATATTTATATATATGTGTGTGTGTATACAAGATAAGATGGCTGGGTTCCATGAAGACTTTTGATTTTTTATTATAGTTGTACTAAATTTATAAATTAATTGGAGAGCATATTTCTTCTCCAAGATATTTTCTTTATTTGTAAAAGACATACTCAATGCAGAAACTTAAATGCTTTAGGCAAAAAGGAAAATAAGTCACTGGCAATTTTACCAAAGCGAATGCATTGTACTTCCCATCATTTGTCCTACATGTTGCAAGGATTTTAAACAGCCTATATGTAAGGCATGAGGAAAGAGAGAGCCTTTTTTTTGACAAATAGTTTGATTTCTTCCAAAGTTATTTTTCAGATTTATTTCTTTTTAATTGGAGGATAATTGCCTCTTAATATAGTATTGGCTTTTGCATACAACAACATGAATCAGCCATAGGTATACATATGTCCCCCCTCCCTCTTGATCCATGCTCCCACCTCTCATCAAAGTTTACTGATCTATTCAGTTATTCAGTACTTTGCTATTCTCAGAATTTTATAGCATTTTTTAATTCTCCCCTTTTCTATTTTTGTTAAAAGCACATATTCATATTTTATCCTTTATTTTTCTTGTCAGAGGCCTTATTTTTACTGGTTTTTTCGAAGTACCAGCTTCTGTAATTTTTTTGTTTCATATTTCACTAATTTCTGTTTTTATCTCCTACCCAGCTAGATTTTATTATTTTTTGTCACTTTACATGCTGAACATGTTTATTTTCTAATTTAAAAATGCATTTAAGATTAAGAAAAATCAGTTGATACGTTTGGCAGTAAGCTTTGATTTGTAGAGTTCTCTTTTTCCTTTTTTTCTTTTTTTTTGAGATTGTGATATAATTGACATATAACATTGTATTATTTTCAGGTATACAACATGATTTGATGTATGTATAAATTGTGAAACAATTACCAGAATAAGTCTAGTTAACATCCATTGTCACACATAGTTAAGTTTTTTTCCTTGTGCTGAGAACTTTTAAGATTTACTTTAGGCAACTTTCAAATATTGTTAACTATATTAGCATGTGTTACATGGTCAGGGCTAATTTATGGGCTTCCTTGGTAGCTCAGCTGGTAAACAATCCGCCTGCAATGAGGGAGACCTGGGTTTGTTCCCTTGCTTGGCAAGATACCCTGGATGAGGGAATAGCTACCCAATCCAGTATTCTGGCCTGGGAAATTCCATGGACAGAGGGGTCTGGCAGGCTACAGTCCATGGGGTCGCAAAGAGTTGGACACTACTGAGCGACTTCCACTTTCACTTTTTTACTTTATGTCAGAATTCCAAGTTTATACCTTTTGGCCACCATCTTTAATGCCTCCCCCCACCTCCTACTGCCCCAGACTGTGCTTCTGGAATTCAGTGTTTTGGGTTTTTGTTTTTTAAGAGTTTACAGGTAAATGAGATCATACAGTGTTTGTCTCTCTCTCTCTCTGACTTATTTCACTTAGCCCTATTACCTCATTTGCATGTTGTTGCAAATGGTGAATTCTTCTGTTTATGGCTGTTATGAATGTGTAGATTAACCACATTTCCTTCATCCATTGATGGAGACCTAAGTTGTTTCCCTGTCTTGACTGTTGTAGATAGTGCTACAGTGAACATGGGGGTGCTAATGTCTAGATAGTGATTTTATTTCCTTTAGATAAATATCCAGAAATGGGATTACTGGATCATGCAGTTATACTTTGTAAAATTTTTTGAGAAACTTGCGTAGTGTTTTCCTTAGTGGGTACATCAGTTTACATTCCCATCATCATTGTGCAAGTGTTCCATTTCTCCAAATCCCTGCCAATGCTTGTTACTTCTTTTCGATAGCATCTATCCACCTAACAGGTGTGAGGTGATACTTTATTGTAATTTTGATTGGCATTTCACTGATTCATGATTGAGTACCTTTTCGTGTACCTATTGGTCATTTGTATGTCAGTTCATGTCCTCTGCCCATTCTTTAATCGTACTGTTTATTTTTTCTGAGTTCTATGAGTTGCTTATATATTTTTGATATTAACATTTCATGTATGATATGCACATTTTTCCTTCCATCCCCATCTTGTTGATGGTTTTCTTCACCCTACAGAAGCTAAAGTTTGACATAGTCTAATTACTTTTGCTTTTGTTGCCTTTGCTTTTGGTGTCAAATCCAAAAAGTCACTGCTAAGATTGATTTCAAGGAACTTACTACTTATGTTTTCTTCTGGGAGTTTTATCGTTTCAGCCATTATGTTCAAATTTTTAATATATTTTGAGTTAATTTTTATGTGTGGTGAAAGATGGTGGTCCAGTTTCTTTCTTCTGCATGAGATTGTCCAGGTTTCTCAGCATCATTTTAGAGAGACTGTTTTTCTCCACTGTGTATGTTGGCTCCTTCTGTTTAAACTGATTGACCATGGATTATTTCTGAACTCTGTACAATTAATCTATAATAGTCTGCTCTTATGCCCATATTATACTGTTTTGAGTTACTCTTTATATTATAGTTTAAGACCGAGAGGTTTGCTGCCTCCCCTTTTGTTCTTTCTCAAGATTGCTTTGGTTCCTAAGGATTTTTTGTTGTTTCATACAGACTTTAGGATATTTTCTATTTTATGAAAAATGTCATTGGAATTTTGATGATTGCATTGAATCTGTAGATTGCTCTGAGTAGTATGGGAATTTTAACAGTATACTTCCAATCCATGAGCATCCATGAACACAAATGGAAATCTTTCCATTTGCATCTTCTTCAGTTTCTTCCATCAGTGTCTTTTACCTTTTTCACTTTTTTAAGCTTTGTGAAAGCTTCAAAAATGTACAAAAGTGGGGTGAGTGGTATAATAGTACACTTCTTTTGCCTTCCTTTGGAAGAATATTAAAGCAAATCTTAGCGATAATTTTATGTCAATCCTCTTGAACATATTTTTATATTTAATAAAATTTTAAAGAATTTTTTTGTTGTATTGAAAAGCAGAGACATTGCTTAGCCAACAAAGGTCCGTCTAGTCAAGGCTGTGGTTTTTCCAGTGGTCATGTATGGATGTGAGAGTTGGACTGTGAAGAAAGCTGAGCACAGAAGAATTGATGCTTTTGAACTGTGGTGTTGGAGAAGAGTCTTGAGAGTCCCTTGGACTGCAAGGAGATCCAACCAGTCCATTCTGAAGGAGATCAGCCCTGGGATTTCTTTGGAAGGAATGATGCTGAAGCTGAAACTCCAGTACTTTGGCCACCTCATGCGAAGAGTTGACTCATTGGAAAAGACTCTGATGCTGGGAGGGATTGGGGGCAGGAGGAGAAGGGGATGACAGAGGATGAGATGGCTGGATGGCATCACCGACTCGATGGACGTGAGTCTGAGTGAACTCCGGGAGATGGTGATGGACAGGGAGGCCTGGCGTGCTGCGATTCATGGGGTCGCAAAGAGTCAGACACGACTGAGAGACTGAACTAAGTGTAATTGACATACTATATTATGATTTAGGAGCACAACATAATGATTCAACATATATACACATTACACATTGGTCACTGTAAGTCTAGTAACCATTTGTGACCATATAAAATTATTACAATATTATTATTACATTTCCCATGCTGTGCATACATCCCAGTAACTGACTTATAACTGGAAGTTTGTATCACTTAATTACCTTCACTTATTTTGCCCATCCCACCCCGCCACTAAAATAATTTTTGTTAACTTCTTTTTGGTTGTGCTGGGTTTTCATTGCTAACTTAGGCTTTCTCTAGTTGCGGTGCGTGGGCTTCTCATTATGGTGACCTCCCTTGTTGTGGAGCAGGGACTCTATAATGTGGGCTCAGTTGTTCTGGTGCAAAAACTCAGTTGCTCTTCTGCATGTGGGATCTTCCCGGACCAGGGATCAAATCCATGTGCCCTGCATTAGCAGGTGGAGTCTTATCCACTGTACAACTAGGGAAGTCCCTAAAATAATTTCTTAATGCCATGTAATCTCCAACAGTAGTAATCAGAATTTCCTGATCACTTTAAAGAAATCTTGTATATTTTCTTTTTAAATCAGGGATCAAGGAAAGTCAGCTTACTGATTTGGTATTTTTAGGTCTGTATCCCTGCCGGAGGGCATGACAACCCACTCCAGTATTCTTGCTTGGAGAATCCCCATGGACAGAGGAGCCTGGCGGGCTACAGTCCATAGGGTGGAAAAGAGTCAGACACAACTGAAGCGACATAGCGTGCATATAAGCAAGTCTATTAATAGGACAGTTGTGTTTTGTTTGTTTTTTTTTTTCTTTCTCCCTTCCCCTTTCTTGATTTTCTATTAGAGAAACTGGGTCATCTATTCCATACAATTATTTGAAAATTATGCTCTTTTGACTTTACCTCTATGTTGTCATTTTTTCTGTTTCTCATATCCTTTATCTCTTGTGTACTTGTAGTTAGGTAATAAGACTTGATCAGATTCAGGTTTAATTTTCAGCAAGAATACTTCGTAAATGTACTGTGTAGTTTCTAATGTATCACCCTAGAAGGAACATGTCTAGTTATCTTTTTGTGATGTTGACATTTGCCAGTAGGTTCAGGTGTTCTCTGCTTGATGCATCCAGTATAGAGTGCTCCATCATCTTTCTGTACTAGTGAGTTTTAGTAGCTAATAATTGCATAATTCCACTGGGTATTGCAAAAGTGGTGATACTCTTTTCCTGCATATGTTACTTAGTATTTTTCTATTCAGAAGAACTTTGCCTCTCAAATATTTGGTTATACCAAAACACCTTTATTAAAAGAAAAACAGAGATTTTTGCTAAAAATTTTCCTTATGAGCTGCTAACTCTAGCCTAAACTCCAATGTAACATGAATTTTTTATTGTTGATCAAAGTGTTATTGTGAAAGCAAAGATTTTTACATTTAGTCTTACTACAGTGATAATTTCTTTAAAAATGTTTAAATTTTCTCATCTTGGGCCATCAGCGGCTCATAATATCACTAATTTTGCTACTTACCTAAAGTATTATTTTTTTCTCCAAAATTTTAGTTAGCTGGAAATCATGGGTCCTTTAGTGGGACCTGGTCCTTAGAGACAATAATAATACGGATGCAAAGGTGCCAATGTCTTTTAGGTTTGTTATTGTTTCCAAATTTTTTCACTTGACAGAGCTAATAAAATAAGACATATATATTTGTGTTCCTTTCCAATTCGTAAATAATTTTACTATTTTTCCCTTTCCAATTTTTTTTGTTGGTATCTCTTGTAGGTTGAAAATGCTTGCTAATGTTAACATAATTGCATATATATTTCTTTAAAAAGCAACATCAGTGTTAACACTGTAGTATATTTTTTGCAATGTAATATAATTTTAAAATTTGTTTTGCAGTTATTTTTGTTCTCAGTGTATTTCATGAAAAATGTATAGTATTGGGTTTGCCAACAGGTTTGTTTGTTTTTTTCCATAAGATGACTCTAGTATTGCTTAGTTATCTTCGTATTAACTTCAGTTGAAACAATTTTGTTAGATCGTATTGTGACAGCTATCATATCAGCATGCATTTTAAAAAAACTTATTAAAATTGGTGAATTTTTGTGCAGCCATTTTACAATTGAGGATGGAGGGGAAAGCAACATTTTCAGCATATTTATTATTTCGAGAAAGGTAAAGTGCAACTGAAACACAAAAAAGGACTTGTGTAGTATATGGAGAAGGTGCTGTGACTGGTCAAACGCGTCAGAAGTGGTTAATCGAAGTTTTCATGCTGGAGATTTTTTGCTGGATGATTCTTCAAGGTTGGGTAGACCAGTTGAAGTCCATAGTGATCAAATTGAGACATTCATTGAGAACAGTTGATGCTATACTATGTGGGAGATAGCTGACATACTCAAAATAGTCACATCAAGCCTTGAAAATCGTTGGCACCAGCTTGGTTATGTTAATTGTTTTGATGTCTGGGTTCCACATAAGTGAAAAAAACCTTCTCAATGCTGTTCTCTACTTGAACATAGCAAAAACGTTCTGTTTTTAAAACAAACTGTGACAAGCAGTGAAAAGTGGATATTGTACAATCAGGTGGAATGGAAGAGATTGTGAGACAAGAGAGTTGAAGTACCACCAGCCAAACACCAGTCTTCATCCAAAGAAAGTGACGTTGTGTATATGGTGGGATTGGAAAGCAGTTCTCTAATAAGAGCTCCCTCTGGGGAACCAAATGATTAATTTTAATAAATATTGTTACCAATTAGACCAACTGAAAGCAGCACCCAATAAAAAGTGTATGGATTTATTCAACAGAAAATGTATAATCTTCTATCAGGATAATGCAATACCGCATGTTTATTTGATAACCAGGCCAAAAAAAAAAAAACCTATTAGAACTTATCTGGGAAGTTCTGATTCATCAGCTGTATTCACCAGATATTGCACCTTTGCATTTCCATTTATTTTGGTCTTCACAATATTCACTTAATGGAAAAGATTTCAATTCCCTAGAAGACTGTAAAAAGCATCTGAAATAGTTCTTTACTCAAAAAAAGTTTTTAGATGATAGAATTATGAAGTTATACCTGAAAAATGGCAGAAAGTAGTGGAACAAAATAGTGAATGTGTTGTTCAGTAAAGTTCTTGGTAAAAATGAAAAACATGTCTTTTATTTTTATTTAAAAACAAACTTTTTGGTTAGCCCAATTCAATTACAGGATTTTAAAGTTTATTGAGATAATTTTGTGTGTGGTTCTCCCATCACCCTAATAGTTAGATTTGTTTGTTACATTTTGATTTTCATTTTTAGGGAATAGTTTTTCACTTTGAATAAATTTTCCAAAGTTGCAAAACAAGGTACATTCGTAGATGTCTTCTGCTCCTGTTCATTCTACTTTGCTTATTCTATCCCCTTAGAAAGGGTTTCTACTTTCATTAATTTTTGGTTTATTCTTTTATTTAATAGAAGCAAATGTGAGTTTTTTCTGCATGCTCCCTCCTAGCATCTTAGAGAAAAGATAGCACAGAATACACAGGGTTTAATATCTTGACTTTTTAACGTAATGATAAACATGCCCTGGAAGGTAAATATGCCCTGGAAATCACTCAATGGCTAAATATGGAAAATCATCTCATTTCTTTTACTGCTGGTTAGAAATTCAGGTTCCTCAGTTCTCCATAGCCTGCCCAGCATATTGAAATGCTTGGGATTTTGCCAGTCTGAGAAGTGAGATGGCATATAAGTCTAGTATTGATTTTTCTTTCTTTCTTTCTTTTTTTTTTTTACTGTGAGTAAGATTAAGGGTAATTTTCATTTCATGTACTGAAAACTAATCTCTTGCTACTTATTTTATGAGTAACTTGTCTTTTAAAGTTTCTTATTACTCTGTGAAGTTTAGAGTCATTTTTTGGCTCAAATTTTTAGAAACTGTTTCAAAATCTTATCTGAGTAAACTACAACAATTAGATTTTGTTCTGTTTTTCTTTTCTCTTATTTTCATTAAAAAATCATGTTTGATCAAATATTACAATCTGTACAATTTCTTATTTTTGAAACTTACTGAGGTATTCATTACATAGTATGTAATCCACTTTTGTGACTTACACTCATAGATAAAAAGATATTTTCTTCTGAAAAATTTTAAAGTCTTATCTATTCTGTTTGTCTCTAATTCATCAAAAAAAAAAGTTACTACACTATATTAGGTGGGGATCCAATTTTATTTCTTTTTGCTCATATAGAGCTAGCTAATTGAAATATGCAGTGTCTTTTTTTAATTTTTCACATTACAGGGGTATGTATATGTTAGTACTGTGCTGCAGCTAAGTCGCTTCAGTCGTGTCCGACTCTGTGTGACCCCATAGACGGCAGCCCACCAGGCTCCCCCGTCCCTGGCATTCTCCAGGCAAGAACACTGGAGTGGGTTGCCATTTCCTTCTCCAGTGCATAAACGTGAAAAGTGAAAGAGAAGTCGCTCAGTAGTGTCCGACCCTTAGCAACCCCATTGACTGCAGCCTACCAGGCTCCCCCATCCGTGGGATTTTCCAGGCAAGAGTGCTGGAGTGGGGTGCCAACAAAATGCAAATGCAGAATATAGTGGCATAAATAGCCTAGAAGTTTATTTTTCTTAAAAGTCCTGCAACTGTAAGAAAATGGTATCATTATGCTCCATGAGGTTATTCACTGAGCTAAGTTGTTTTCATCTGGTTGCTTCAGTTTTTTCCCTGAGCTTTTATTCTTATGTGCATGGATTAATGAGGTATAATTAGCTATCTTTTTTTGTTTTGTCTCTTTTGTTGTTTTCAAAAAATCAAAAGCTTGATTTTATTGATCCTTTTTGGTGTGTCATTGTTAAATTTATTTTGTATTTTTATTGATTGTGTGAGTTTGTGCTCTCATGGTGTTTAGCAAGTAGATTCCTTTCTCCATGGAATCTTCCAAGTGAGAAATACTGGAGTAGGTTGCCATTTCCTTCTCCAGGAGATCTTCCCAACCCAGGGATTGAACCTGCATCTCTTACATCTCCTATATTGGCAGGTGGATTCTTTACCACTTGCATCACCTGGGAAGTCCATATTCATGTATAGAAATACTCGGTATAGTCAGGATGTCAGTTCTTCCCAAAATGATCTATAGAGTCAATCCCAGTCAAAATTTCTGCAAGTTATTCTATGGGTATCAGCAAATTGATTGTGAAGTTTATACGGAGAAGCAAAAACCCCAGAATAGCCAACACAGTATTGAAGGAGAATAACAAAGTTGGAGGACTGATGCTACTCAACTTCAAGATTTAATATGAAGCTACAGTAATCAAGAGAGCTTCCCTGGTGGCTCAGATGGTAAAGCGTCTGCCTGCAGTGCGGGAGACCCGGGTTCGATCCCTGGGTTGGGAAGATCTCCTGGAGAAGGAAATGGCAACCCACTCCAGTATTCTTGCCTGGAGAATCCCACGGATGGAGAAGCATGGTAGGCTAGTCAATGGGGTCACAAAGAGTCGGACACAACTGAGTGACTTCACTTCACTTCACAGTGATCAAGGCAGCCTTGTTTTCATGAAAGAATAGACAAGTTGATCAGTGAAACAGAATAGAGAGCCCAGCATAGAGCCCCCTATAAATATAGTCAAACCTGTTTTTGACAAAGAGGCAAAGGCAAAACAGTGGAGCAAAGATAGTCTTTCTGACAAGTGCTAGTGAAACAACTGAAATCCATGTGCAAAAGAATGAATTGAGACAGACGTTAAACTTTTCACAAAAATTAACTCAAGGTGGATCATAGACCTAAATGTAAAATGCTAAACTATAAAACTCTCAGAAAATAATGTGGGAGAAAAATCTCGATAACTTAGGTATAAAGGTATCTCTTCAGGTACAACACCAAAGACATAATCTAAGAAAGAAATAATTGATTAGCTGGACTTGATTAAAATCAGTAATTTTTTCTCTGTGAAAGATAACTAGAAGACAAGCCACAGACTTGAAGAAAATACTTGCAAATAATACACGGGGCAAAGGGCTATTATCTAAAATACCCAGAACTTTCAAACTCAGCAGTAAGAAAGCAACCTGATTAGAAAGTGGACCAAACACCTCACTGAAGAAGATATACAGATGGCAGATACACATATGAAAAGATGCTCCGCATCATATGTCATTAAGTAAATGCAAATGGAAGCAACAGTGAGGTACTGCTACACTATCAGAATAGCCCAAATCTGAAACCCTGGCACCCATAAAGGCCGGGGAGGATATGGAGTGTCAGGAAATCTCATAGCTTCCTGTTGGGAATGCAGAATTATATAGCCACTTTGGAAAACAAATAAGTTGTTTTTACAAAGCTGAACATACTTGTGCTATATGATCCAGCAACTCCTTGATTTTTATTCAGAGATGTTGAAAAGTTACATATACAGAGAAACCTGCACATGGATCTTAACAGCAGCTTTATTCATAATTGCCAAAACATGAAGTCAGTCAAGATGTCCTTCAGTAGGTGAATGGATTAGTAAACTGTGGTACATAACAATGTAGTATTTATCAGCAGTAAAACAAAATGAATTTTCAAGCGATGAAAAGGCATGGGGGGTACCTGGTAGCATAACTCAGATTACTAAATGGAAGAAGCCAATTGAGAATGTTTCATACTGTAAGATTCCACCTGTATTCTGAAAAAGGCAAAACTATGGAGACAACAAAATTAAGGGGTTGGAAGGAGTCTGGATGAATAATAGCCAGAACACAGAGGATGTTGGGAGTAGTGAAAATAATGTTTAAAAAAAAAAGTTAAAAGATAGATATATGTCACTACACATTTGTCCAAACACATTGGATGTACAGTATTAAACCTTAATTTATTAAACTGGACTTTGGGTAGATATGATGCATTAATCTTTGGTAATAAATGTACCAGTCTGGTGGAGGATGCTGATAATGGAGGACGCTGTGCGTGTGTAGTGGCAAGGTGTATATGAGAAATCTGTCCCTTCTTCCCAATTTTATTCTAAATCTAACAGGTTCTAAAAAAATTAAAAAGAAAACAAACTAGGAAACATTTTTGTTGTTGATAGTTAACCAGTAATGTTTATTAGCAGTTCTTAAACTTTAGCATTCAATAGAAGCACCTGGAGGGCTTGTTAATGAACTCAGGTTGTTGGATCCTGTCTCCATTGTTTTCTTCAGTAGGTCTAGGATGGATCTGAGAACGAAGTTCACTAAGGAAATTTCCAGGTTTTTAATGTTGCTCTAGGGACCACAATTTAAAGATCTCTAAAGTAGCTAATTCTGTATGTCATGTCCTTATAAAACATTGCCGTGCTGTATCTTCCATACCTTGACTAAAAAATTAAAGATGATGTAAATGTGGCATTAATGTGACTTGATACTGTTTTTATTTTTCTTCTTGTATTTCTCTGAGCTTGATGTTAATAAAAAGTTCCCTTTTAAAACAGTGAGGACAATGACATATGAATATTTATCACTTTTATATTTGTTGTGATACAGCTTATTAAAGAATGAGTTTAACACAGATTAGCATGAAGCTTATGGTTAATTAGAATTGTTTTGGACTTTCTGAAATGCTCTGATAAATTATCTCCTTTGTATATTTTTTTTCCATTTTGGTGGTTGCATTCAGCTTTGTACTGTTTGTCTAAATCAGCTAGTACTGATTTAGTTATTTTAAATATTGCTTACCAATGTATGTAAGTATAGACATACTTCAAATAGGCAAAACAGTTGATTAGCTATTTTAAAATTAGTGTGCTCATATGTACTTTTGTAAGTATGCACATTTTAAAAGCAGCTGAAACGACATTGCTTGGTTTGAACAAACTGTGTAGTTCTAAGAACATATGAACATAATGATTCATATGATTTTTCTTTAAAGGATTTGAAGACATGATTGTCTCTTCTTTTATTGGCAGAAAGAAATTTCTCATTCCATAGATTTTGCGTTTACTTACAGTGTTCTAGCCATTGAAACATATACCTGTTTAATTTCAGTGATTGTGAAGATGAGTTGTCCAGATCATTAGTGTGCAGTTCTCATTTTCTAAAGACCTGAGTTATCTGGATGAGTAAAGGATATGAGGTTGAAGGATTCGGAGTGTCTGTGAGAAAGTTCAACTGCTTTGGTATTTGCTTATTAAAAAAATGATGTAGTTTTCCAAAGCTTTTGATTATGAAACCTAGTCATTTTTCCTATTTATTGCCTTTTGGACTCGGGTGAATGGAAGGAAGGACCTACTGTTGGCTTTGTGAGAAAGGAACTTACGAATAGGAGAGTGGAGTTAACTTATTATTTCAGGAATTAAATTTTTTTTATTCCCAGTAGTGTAACACCTGACATTTTTCAGTGACACTATTTGAAAAGGTACAGAGAAGTGACTTTCAGATTAACATTTTTAAATTTAAAGGGGTCTTATGCCAATTTGTTCTTGTTTTTATAGAGAGGATCTGACGAACTACTCTCAGGCAGTGTTCTCAGTAGTCCAAACTCTAACATGACCAGCATGGTGGTTACAGGTAAGTGTTACTCTCCTAGGTCTCATTATTTGCCATTTTGCAGGGCAGAATGTTACAAGTTTGGTGTGCTTTACCAGAATAGCCTTCATTTTTAAATGCTTTGTGTTGAAACATTTTAGAGGAAATTTTGCTACAGTATATATGTATCAAGTGGAAAAAAAACCTGAAGTGGGTGTCTTGTGGTCAGGTGATTAATTCTGATAGGTTTTTTTTTTAATGACAAATGTAACTTTTTTTTTCTTTGATTTACAAGTTTCCTCACTCTCACTTCTTTTGTACTTTCGTGTTTAACTTTCATGTTTGTATGTCATAAAATATTTTTACGGTAAGTATTTCTTCTCAGTCCCACAAATCCTACAGCCCCAAATACAAGATTCAGTTGCATAGTTGTCTTTTTTATGTGGTTTCAATATGTTTCTTTGCTGTAACAGTATTTTAATTTTTTGAATTGGTTTCCTTTATTTACTTGAAAACATAAGATTTGTTTAATCTTCACAGGGTATTTAAACTTTATATATTTGAAATAACTGGCTGTTTGTATTGTCTGTCTGTAAATATGTGGACCAATATTTAGACCTTAGATTTTTGGCCAGTGGACCAAATTTGAATCTGATGATGAATGAGTTAGTTTGCTTTATAACTGTAAATTGTATGTTACTTACCTTAACCAAGATTTCTTTTTACTAAACTCTTTCCTGAATTACTTGTTTGAGGAATCAATTACATTGGGCAATATAAAGATTGTGAAAGAAGGAAAGCATTTTGGTTTTCTTTAGATAACCACGCCCATGTATATGTACGCCTCAGTGCACACATACAGACCCTGCAAGTTAAATAAAAATTACAATGAAGTATTCTCCAAATATAGTTATAATAATGATAAGATAAGTTCTTCTTCGTATTGTCATTACTGAGTTTTCCATGTCACAATTACAAAGCAAAATTACTAGGCCATGATTTTGAAAGTCAGGGTACCATGTGCAAATAATTGAAAGAACAAGCTCAGATGTCTGTGTCTCTCTGTCAGTTTCATTTTTTTAAAACTGCATTTAATGATTGATAATTGAAATGAAATGGCAACCCACTCCAGTACTGTTGCCTGGAGAATCTGATGGACAGAGGAGCTAGGTGGGCTACAGTCCACGGGGTCGCAAAGAGTCGGACATGACTGAGTGACTTCAGCTCACCTCAATGGAAATGTTTTAAAAACTGATTTGTAGGGCTGTGACAGACTATTGGTAGCAGCCTTTCCTTCTTTGCATCTTCCCTCAAAATGAAAAACTATAAAACAGAGTAAAATATGTAGGACAGCTGTTGTCTGGAATTGATGAGTAAATAGTATAAGATGGTGATTCTTGAGATAAAGGAAACGTGAAATTAATCTCATAGTTTGGCTTTTCTACTTTGAGGTACCCTACTGTTGTAGCACGTGGAGGTAGAACCCAAGCAGAGCATGAAGGTTTCACTGTGCTGAAGAGAGTAAGATTGGTATTCAGAGCTTCTGAGACATTTGGAATTTACAGAGGAGGATCCTGAAAAGGAACTCGTCCAAGGGTTTGGGCATAGGTCAGAGGGCAGAATTTGGTGTAGGGATTCTTAAATCAGAATTTTGAATAATGACTGGACTGCATATGTGCAGGTTAACACACTCATGGTCTGTCAGGAATGACCTACTGTGGGGCTGAGAGTTAGAATGGTGATTCCATAGATTGTACAGTGCTCTGAGACATTGGAGTTCTGGGAAGTTAGAGTGTGTATGTCTTGTGGATTACCTCAGACATTCTGTTTAGGCTGCAGAATGCTCAGGCTTTCAGAGAAAGGATCATACACTAATACTAATAGTAAGTGACTGTGATAGTCCAGTCTGACAAGACGTGAAGAATTCACCAGTAATTTAATTGCCTGCCTAAATAGTATCCCCTATGGGAGACAACATGATTCAGTCTTCCGACAATTATCTACAGTATCCTACCTACATCAGATGTTACAATCATGTGAAGAAGCATTCAATAAGAATAGACCTCAAAATGACCTAAATATTGGAATTTGAAGACAGAGACTATAAGTATTTTTAAAGCTGTAAAAGAAAATAAAGAATGAACATGGAAGATGTGTTGAGAAAGCTATAAAGAAAGCATATAGAAATGCTGTAACTGAAAAATACAATATTCACACTGTATTTGGAATGGAAAAATTCACTGATTGAGACCAACAGAAGTTTGGAGACAACTGAAGAAAGGTTAGTGAACTTGAGTACAGATTGATAGAAATTATTCAGTTTCCAGAGAGAATGAAAGTATGTCTTTGGATGATCAGGCAGCCTAACGTATGTGTCCTTGGAGTTTTCGGAGAGGGAGTAAAGAGAATGTTGCGAAATATGTATGTAATAGAAGCAGTAATAACTGAAAATGTCTAAAATCTGAAGAAAAATGCCAGGTAGGATAAGAAAAAAGAAGCATTTTGTTGTTCAGTCACTAAGTCATGTCAGCCTCTTTGCGACCCCATGGACTGCATTACTCCAGGCATCCCTGTCCTTCACCATCTCCCAGAGTTTGCTCAAACTCATCTCCATTGAGTTGGTGATGCCGTCCAACTGTCTCATCCTCTGTTGCCCCCTTCTTCTGCCCCCAATCTTTCCCAGCATCAGAATCTTTTCCAATCAGTAGATTCTAGACATCAGGTGACCAGCATATTGGAGCTTCAACAAAGATGGATAGTTAAAAGCTAGTAGAAATTCGGAGGACTGACTCCTGTTTTCAAGTTATTGTAAACCCTAACGTAATCAAAACAATATCATATTAAGGTAAAGGTACATAGATGAATAGAACAGAATAGAGAGTCCAAGAAAAAAGCCACACAATTATGGACAGCTGGTTTTTGACAAAGGTACAAAGGCAATTCAGTAGAGGGGAAAAAATAGATTTTTCAGCAGAGTGGTATAACAACAGGATATCCATATGCTGCCGACAACAGCAGGAGCAGCAAACTTCATGGATCTACGTTTTGTTGTTTAGTTGTTAATTTGACTCCAAAAGCATGGTCTGTGAGAGAACAAATGGGATTTGATCAGTTTTAAAAACTTAACGTTATTCAAAATACAGTTAAGAGAATGAAAAGACAAGCCATAGAGTGGCAGACATCTTTACAAAGCATGCAGTTGATAAAGGATTTTTATCCAGAATAAAAATTAAACCTAAAGTGAGACAACATCGCCTATCTCTACAACAGCTAATATTTAAAAGAGTGACCATAGTAAGTGTTGAAAAGGATGTGAGGGTACTGTAACACTCATATACTGTTGTTGGGGATGTAAAATTTAGGACTGTTTTGGAAAACAATTTGGCAGTTTCTTAAAAACGTTAAACATTTACTGTATGATCCAACTTTGTTTCTTAGGTACTTAACCCAAGAAAAATGATAGCATATACTCATCACTCATGTAAATGTTTATAGTAGCTTTATTTGTAATATCTAAAGCCTAGAACAATCCAAGGGTCCATCAATGATGAATGGATAAATAAATGACTCTTTTGGCATTGAGTTTCATACATACAGTGAAATGCTGCTCAGCCATGTAGAGTGACCTATTGTTCTATGAGCTTCCCTGGTGGCTCAGTGGTAAAGAACCCGCCTGCCAATACAGGAGGTGTGGGTTCCGTTCCTGGCTTGAGAAGATCCCCTGGAGAATGAAGTGGTGACCTACTCCAGTATTCTTGCTTGGGAAATCCCATGGACAGAGGAGTCTGATGGGCTACAGTCTTTGGTGTTGCAAGAGAGTCAGACCCAACTTAGCAAGTAAACAACAACAAAGCAAAGGGCATGGTGGGCGGGGAGGGTTTGTAAAGGACATAAGGAATTTAGAGATGATGGATATGTATATTCTTTTATGCTGAAGGTTTCATAGATGTAAACATATGTCAAAACTAGTCAGAGGATTGTAGCTTTACATGAAGCTTATTTTATGTGAATCATACCTCAGAAACACTGTTTAAAATGAAAAACTCATAGAGGAATTAAAATGGAATACTGTCAAATATTGCAAGAGAAGAACAACAGAACACTGGACAGTTAGAAAATTAATGGCTAGATATTAAACCCAGTCATAAATCTCTAAATGTAAATTGGCTAAACTAACATAGTCTCGTAGTAACCATTGGTTATATAAGGCTGTAGAGCATGCAGAATGTGACTGCTCTTAATTGATAAGTGAATGGGTGTGTGCTTCAGACTTAGTACTGAAAAAATAAGAATGTAAAACATATCAAAAAATTGTAAAAGTACTGAGTATATGTTGATGTGGTGGCTCAGATTGTAAAGAATCTGCCTGCAATGCAAGAGACCCAGGTTCGATCCCTGGGTCGGCAAGATCCCCTGGAGAAGGAAATGGCAAACCAATCCAGTGTTCTTGCCTGGAGAATTCCATGGACAGAGGAGAGAAGCCTAGTGGGCTATATAGTCCATGGGGTTGCAAAGAGTCAAACATGACTAAGTGATTAACACTTCACTTTCACAGTAATATTTCAGATATATTGGGTTAAAATATATATTAAAGTTAATTTCACTTTCTTTAACTTCTCAGTATGGTTACTAGAAACTTCAAAGTATGTGACTTGTATATTTCTTTTGGATATTAGTGGTCTAAGAAGTTCAATTAAAAGACAAAGTCATACTGGATTAAAAAGTACTACCTAACTACACTGTCTACTGCTGAAGTCAGGTTAAAGTACAGAGACACAGGTTGGAAATGCAAATAGTAAACAGAGGAACGTTTGTGTAATTGTATTGACATCAGATGAATTAGAATTCAAGACAAGGAGTATCAGTTGTATTGATGTAAAAAGACATATTTCTTAGTGTCAGAAGGGTCAATATATTGGAAAACTTTAAGTTCCTTAATCTGTATATCAGTAATAACAGTTTCAAAGTACATTTTAAAAATGACAAAAAGCAGAGAAATCTACAATTTTAAATTTAAAGCTGGGGATTTTAATATTGTTCATAGTAATCCATAAGACAAATCAATCTTAAAAAATACATAGAAGATTTGAACAATGCTGTCGGCTCAGCTTAACTTACATTAATAAAACATGCAGTAACTGCAGAATAACTTTTTAAGCCAATATAGGATATTCAACATAATTTTTAAATAACTTACAGTAACTTTCAGTAACTTTACAGTAACTTTAACTTACAGTAAATTTCAAATGATAGAAAGTTGTATCTGATTATCCTGGGATTTAACTAGAAATAAAAAACAGTAAGAAATCTATAAATATTTAGAAATTTCCATAATTCTGTACAGCACATGAATCATAGGATATTTCTGATTGAGTAAAAATGAAAACACAACAACATTGTATTTTCTTGGAATATAGAAGAAAATAGAGAAATATTCCCCACACCACCTCCAAGAAGTGCCTGGGGGAAAATAGTTTTGTACCTGTATTAGGTACTTATCTCTTATCTACCTTTATTGGCTCTATATTAAAAAAATAACGATTTAAAATTCCTTTCGAGAAAGAAAAAACATAAATTACTGTAGCGGTAGCGGTAGTGGAAGTGGAGGTATTACTATAGACCCTATACAGTGATCTGTAGATCCTTGTTACAGGAAAATAAGACAGTATTACAGGCATCAGTAATGCCAATAAATTCAACAAATAGAGAATTTCCTTTATAAATCTAGTTTAAAGAACTGATATTTTAGATTACCTCTCTATATATTAATAGATAGTATTACAGGCATCAGTAATGCCAATAAATTCAACAAATGAACTAGACAGATTCCCTTACAAATCTAGTTTAAAAAACTGATACAATAGATTACCTCTTATATATTATTATAGATATAGGTTATCTTTATATCTATTATCAAAATTGAATTTTTAATTAAAGTGTTAGTCACTCAGTCGTCTCTGAGTCTTTGCTTTGTGACCCTGTGGACTATAGCCTGCCAGGCTCCTCTGTCCTTGGATTCTCCAGGCAAGAGTACTGGAGTGGGTAGCTATTCCCTTCTCCATGGGATCTTCCCAGCCCAGGGATCAAACCTGGGTTTCCTGCATTGAAGGCAGATTCTTTACTGTCTGAGCCACCAGGGAAGCCCTGAGCTATTCTTCACAATGATTACTCAGGCATAGGTGATTTCACTGGTCAGTGGTTTTCTCTTGAAGGTGATTTTACTCGGGTATAGGTGGTTTCACTGTTGAATTGTATGAAATGTCAAAGAAAAATAATAGCCATCTTTTAACCTTTTAGACAAAGAGAAGAATACTCCTTAATTCACTTTATGAAGCTACTGAAATAAAAATCTAACAAAGATAATATAAGAAATACAGATTTCACACTAATACTTTTCATTTACATAATGTGGACATTCTTCACAAGATATTAGCAAATCACATTCAGCAGTATGTAAAAGATAATTCATGATGACTAATTGAGATTTACCCCTTGATTGTATGGTTTACCAGTGGCAAATGAACTCTACATAATCACAGTAATAGAATAACAGAGGGAAAAAAATCATCAGGTTAATAGAAGCAGAAAAAGCATTTGACAAAAAATACAGCATTTGCTTATGATAAAAAGTTCTCAGAAAGCTAACAAGAAAAGGGAACTTCTACAAGATACACAGAGGGATCTACTAAGAACCTACAACAAATTTCATTCATGATAATGGAAGACTGAATATTTTCTTCTTAAAATTAGGAATGAAGTAAGGATGTGTCTTCCCAGACTATTTCTAGCTTTTACTTTCTTTAAGGCAAGTAAAATAAATAAAAAGCATAAAGTTTAGAAGGGAAGAAGTAAAACTGTCTTATTCATCGTCAACATGATTTTTAAAATAGAAAGTTCAAAGGAATCCAGGTGATTTTTTAGAACAGATACAGGATACAATTCAACATACAGAGATAGTTTTTTTGTGATAGTCTTAGCAAATTTTTGGAAAATGAATGTTTTAAAAATCCATTTACAGAAACTTTAGAAAGAAAAAATATCAAAGAAGAAATTTAACAAAAAGTTGCATGTGTTATACTAAGGAGACTGAACTTTTTTAGAAAAGATTTGCACTTTAGAAAGGATGTTTGTTCTGTTTGGGTGGTTTTTTTTGTTGTTTTTTTTTTTCAGGAGGCAGAGGCAAATTGGAGATACCAAGGTCCTTAATTTTAGAGTCTGAGAAGTAGAATATGGAGAAAATGATGTATCAAGAAATTAGAAGAATTTCTGAGTTGGGAAGTAGACTTTGATAGAAGTATTAAGAGTTTTGGCCTGGAATCACTGGGTAATGGATAGTACAGTAGTTCCATTAACAAAAGGAACAAAGTAGAGAAAGTGATTTGATTTTGTTGAAAAGAAAGAACAATCTGTTAATTGTCTTTCTTTTTTTAAAGTATATTTAGAATAACAATACTTTATGACTAAAGAGTAAATCAAGTCTTTTTGTCATGATGGAATAAAGTTTCTTAAAGCCTGTTTTAACATAAGAAATTTATATGCATTCAGTTTATTTTACCTTTTCTGAACAGAGGAAACATTGAGTTTTTGTGTTTTTTTTGTGTGTTTTTCCTAACATAGATGAGGGTATGGTCTATGTATATGCAGACACATGCCAATTTGAATCATTAAGACCTTTGAAAACCAGTAGCTGTATTTAGCTAGAAAAATATACAGTTGTCATCCAAATGTCTCAAAAACAGACTTTACAGACAAATATTACTAGAACATTTTTATGATTGTCAGATGCAAAATAGTATTTCATTTTTATGTTTCAGCTTTTTCCATGTCTGTTCTGATTGACTTTACTGTATAGAATTCTTGTTTCCAGTAGCATGGCTCAGCAGCCTTTGCCTGTCTAGACTGTGTTCCTCTACAGCTATATTTCTGTCAAAGAAAAGAATTTTAGAAGTGGGGGAAGTTAATGTTATTAGAAACTTAGTCTTGTGGAAATAATCTTACTCAAAACTATTTTGTGTTAAACTAGTTCCTTTAGAAGTTAAACATTTCAAAGACACAGCTCTAATGGATTGGAATTGGATTTTATTGGAAGGAATGTGTAATTATTTGAAAGTGGGGAGGAGGCTTGACAGTGGTAAGATAGGGTCTGTCTTGAGTCCATTTTATATAGGTATGGAAATGAGATACCTTTTTAAGTTAGGTATGTTTCTGCCAGTGCTGCTGTTAATCTATAGTATCAGGATTTATTACTTCTGAAAGTATGACTTTTTGTTTCATTACATTATGTGAATCATTTTGCAGATTGTTACATGTTACTCAGAACTGTTTGAGATGTGTCTATTTTAACTTCTATATGCAGACGTTTTTGATATGATGTCATTTTATTTTATTGTAATGTTTTGAAAATATTCCAGCACATTGTTTCGGTTTGAATCTCTATGAGAGTCCTAACAACATGTCCTCCTGCATAGAGGTGATGAGAGCCTTCCTCTAATATAGTCTGTGTGCTTAGTCAGTCAGTCGTCAGTCATGTCTGACTATTTATGACCCTATGGAATGTAGCCTGCCAGGCTCCTCTGTCCTTGGGATTCTACAGTCAAGAATACCGGAGTGGGTTGCCATTTGCTCCTCCACGGTATCCTCCTGACCCAGGGTTGAACCCACATTTCTCCTGTATTGGCTGGTGGATTCTTTACAGCTGAGCCACCTGGGAATCCCCTTTGTTGTCCAGTCACTCAGTCATGTCCAGCTGTTTGCAGCATGCCAGGCTTCCCTGTCCTTCGCCGACTTGCAGAGTTTGCTCAAACTCATGCCCATTGAGTTGGTGATACCATCCAAGCATCTCGTCCTCTGTCATCCCCTTCTTCTTTGCCAGCATTAGGGTCTTTTCTAATAAGTTGGCTCCTCGCATCAGGAATATTCATTGGAAGGACTGATTCTGAAGCCACAGTACTGGAGCTTCAGAATCAGTCCTTCCAATGAAAATTCAGGATTGATTTCCTTTAGCATTGACTGGTTTTATCTCCTTGTAGTCCAAGGGACTCCCAGGAGCCTTCTCCAACATCACAATTCAAAAGCATGAATTCTATGGTGCCCAGCCTTCTTTATGGTCCAACTCACATCTGTACGTGACTCCTGGAAAAAATCACATCCATAGCCTTGACAATAATGACCTTTGTCAGCAAAGTAATGTCTCTGCTTTTTAATACACTAAGCTTGTCATTGCTTTTCTTCCAAGGAACAAGCATCTTTTAATTTCATTGCTCCAGGCACCACCTGCGTTGATGTTGGAGCCCAAAAAGATAAAGTCTGTCACTGTTTTCAGTGTTTCCCCATTTATTTGCCATGAAGTGATAGGACCGGATGCCATGATCTTTGATTTTGAATGTTGAGTTTTAAGCCAGCTTTTTCACTCTTCATCAAGAGGCTCTTTTGTTCCTCCTCATTTTCTGCCATATGGGTGGTGTCATCTGCCTATCTGAGGTTATTGATATTTCTCCCTGCAATCTTGATTCCAGCTTGTGCTCCATCCAGCCCAGCATTTCTCATGATGTATTCTGCATATAAGTTAAATAAACAGGGTGACAGTATACAGCATTGACATACTCCTTTGCCCAATTTTGAACCAGTCCGTTGTTCCATGTCTGGTTCTAACTGTTGCTTCTTGACCTGCATACAGGGTTTGCAGAGGCAGAAAAAGTAGTCTGGTATTCCAGTCTCTTTAAGAATTTTCCACAGTTTGTTGTGATCCACACAGCCAAAGCCTTTAGTGTAGACAATGAAACAGATGTTTTTCTAGAATTCTTTTGCTTTTTCTGTGATCCAAAGAATGTTGGCAGTTTGATCTCTGGTTCCTCTTGCCTTTTCTAAATTCAGCTTGAACGTTCATCTGGAAGTTCTGGGTTCACGTACTGTTGAAGCCTAGCTTAGAGAATTTTGAGCATTACTTAGCTTACATGTGAAATGAGTGCAATTGTGTGGTAGTTTGAACATTGTTTGGCACTGCCTTTCTTTGGGATTGGAATGAAAACTGATCTTTTCTGGTCCTGTGGCTATTGCTGAGTTTTCCAAATTTGTTGCCACATTGAGTGCAGCACTTGCACAGCATCATCTTTTAGGATGTGAAATAGCTCAGCTGGTATTACATCACCTCCACTAGCTTTGTTCGTAGTAATGCTTCCTAAGGCCCCCTTGACTTCGCACTCCAGGTTGTCTGGCTCTAGTGATCCCACCGTCGTGGTTATCTGGGTCATGAAAATCTTTTTTTGTATAGTTCTGTGTATTCTTGCCATCTCCTCTTAATATCTTCTGCTTCTGTAAGGTCCTTTATTGTGCCCATCTTTCCATGAAATACTCTCTTGGTATCTCTAATTTTCTTGCAGAGATCAGAATTATTTAATAGTCTTTCCCCTTCTGTTGTTTTCCTCTATTTCTTTGCATTGTTCACTTAGAAAGGCTTTCTTATCTCTCCTTGCTATTCTTTGGTACTTTGCATTTACATAGGTATATCTTCCCTTTTTTCCTTTGCCTTTCACTTCTCTTCTTTTTTCAGCTATTTGTAAGGCCTCTTCATATAAACATTTTGCCTTTTTGCATTTCTTTTTCTTGGGGAAGCCCCTAGCCACCTATTATTTTCCAAGTCATGCATAAGTTACATTTGGCAGCTAGGCTGTGCAGCTACACAGAAATAGAGTTACAGGCAGGTTTTACAATAAACCTAGTAAGATTTTTTTTGACATCTGTTGGAATTAACTAACAGCTAAAAAGTATTCTCTATCAGTATATACCTACATTTCTGGTTAACTGTTCTTTGAAATTTATTTTCCCATGTAGGGATGGAAATAAGAAAGATAAGTATGATCATTTATTTTCTTTAGCTCAGAGTCTTTGTTTTTTTAAAGCTAGCAGCTTGTGTAACACTATGCTTTGCCTTGAAGTCTAACTAAAACTTTTAGTCATACAACTCAATACCAGAGAAATAAACAACCCAATGAAAAGTGGGAAAAAGACCTAAACAGACATTTCTCCAGAGAAGACATACAAATGGCTAACAAAGACTTGAAAAGTTGCTCAACATCGCTCATTATTAGAGAAATGCAAATCGAAACAACAATGAGATATCACCTCACACCAGTCAGAATGGCTATCATCAAAAAATCTACAAAAAATAAATGCTGGAGAGGGTGTGGAGAAAAGGGGATGCTCCTGCACTGTTTGTGGTAATGTAAATTGATTCAGCCACTATGGAATACGGTATGGAGATTCCTTAAAACACTAGGAATAAAAGCACTATATGACCCACAATCCCACTCCTAGGCATATACCATGAGGAAACAAAAATTGAAAGCGACACATGTATCCCATTGTTGATTGCAGCACTATTTCCAATAGCTAGAGCATGGAAGTAGCCTAGATGTTCATCGAGAGATGAATGAATAAAGAAGTTGTGGTACATATACACAATGGAATACTACTCAGCCATGACAAGGAACACATTTGAGTCAGTTCTAATGAGGTGGGATGAACCTAGAAACTATTATACAGCACAAAGTAAGTCAGAGAGAGAAATATCTTATTGTAACACATATATACAGAATCTAGAAAAGTGACACTGAAGAATTTATGTACAGGGCAACAGTGGAGAAGTAAACTCTTCTATTCTTTTAATAATAGGTTTAGGCAGGCTTTTGCCTTTTAGAAATTATATTCAAAGAATTGTTTGTTAAAGAAGAGTTTTTCTCTCTCTCTATGTAGTGATGGGTAGTATTTTTATTCTGATTTTTTTCCTTTGCTTTTTCCTGAAGGAAAAAAAGGCTAAATTAAGAGAAATAGAAAGTTGCTGTTTTGAGTTTTCTGATACTATAACGTAGAACTCATGTGACTGTAGGTTGGCCTATGAAGTATTCATTCTTGTTATTCAAATGAATGTACAAGAACACAATCTCTAGAAGTATGCATTTGTTATGTCAGTTGTATGTTTTATGGTGTATGTATATTTTTTGATTCCCTGATTTAACTTATATTATCAGTTAAACAGACCCTATGATATTGTGAGATGCTACAAAATAAATTCAGCCTGTTCCTGATAAGTTCAGGTGCTTGTGCAGGAACAAGTCTTATTTATGAAAGGAGGTGTGGAGAGCTTTTTGTAGTTTTTCCTATTTCTGGAGTGATGAAGAGCTAGCCAGCAAGATTTTTCTGGTAATATATAGTAGTAAGTATCTGGAAAAATATCTATTTCTGCTTTATTGACTATGCCAAAGCCTTTGACTGTGTGGATCACAATAAACTGTGGAAAATTCTGAAAGAGATGGAAATACCAGACCACCTGACCTGCCTCTTGAGAAACCTATATGCAGGTCAGGAAGCAACACTTAGAACTGGACACGGAACAACAGACTGGTTCCCAATAGGAGAAGGAGTCCGTCAAGGCTGTATATTGTCACCCTGCTTATTTAACTTATATGTAGAGTACATCATGAAAAATGCTGGGCTGGAAGAAGCACAAGCTAGAATCAAGATTGCTGGGAGAAATATCAATAACCTTGGATATGCAGATGACACCACCCCTATGGCAGAAAGTGAAGAGGAACTAAAAAGCCTCTTGATGAAAGTGAAAGTGGAGAGTGAAAAAGTTGGCTTAAAGCTCAACATTCAGAAAACGAAGATCATGGCATCTGGCCCCATCACTTCATGGGAAGTAGATGGGGAAACAGTAGAAACAGTGTCAGATTTTATTTTGGGGGCTCTAAAATCACTGCAGATGGTGATTGCAGCCATGAAATCAAAAGACGCTTACTCCTTGGAAGGAGGGTTATGACCAACCTAGAGAGCATATTAAAAAGCAGAGACATTACTTTGCCAACAAAGTTCTGTCTAGTCAAGGCTGTGGTTTCTCCAGTGGTCATGTATGGATGTGAGAGTTGGACTGTGAAGAAAGCTGAGCACCAAAGAATTGATGCTTTTGATCTGTGGTGTTGGAGAAGACTCTTTGAGAGTCCCTTGGACTGCAAGGAGATCCAACCAGTCCATTCTAAAGGAGATCAGTCCTGGGATTTCTTTGGAAGGAATGATGCTAAAGCTGAAGCTCCAGCTTTGACCACCTCATGCAAAGAGTTGACTCATTGGAAAAGACTCTGATGCTGGGAGGGATTGGGGGCAGGAGGAGAAGGGGACGACAGAGGATGAGATGGCTGGATGGCATCACTGACTCGATGGACGTGAGTTTGAATGAACTCTGGGAGTTGGTGATGGACAGGGAGGCCTGGCGTGCTGTGATTAATGAATGGGGTTGCAAAGAGTCAGACACGACTGAGCAACTGAACTGAACTGACTGAAGTAGAACTTGCTAGTTTTCAGTTCAAAGTCATCCTACGCAATTTTTAAATGCATTGGCTGTATAAACTTGAATGCAACTCTTAAACTGTGACTTAATTGACACTTCAAGTTGTATGATATATCAGATGAGTTCACATATCTGATCATCCAGTAAAATCACTACAATATCACCCTCTTCCAATCCTCTGTTATGTTACTTTTAATCTCATTACTGTGCTTTACTTTCTCCATAGCACTACCACTCTAGAAGTTATCTAGTTCATGTACTAGGTAGGCCATCTGTCTAACTAGAACATCAGGACTCTTACTGCTTGCTCTCATTGATGTACTCCAGAATCTTAAATGTCAGACATTTTATTGATACTCAGTAACTGTTTAAAGAGTTGTTGTTTGAATAAATTTTAAGGACACTTTTAGAAGATCAAGATGGTCTTAGTTTTATTGTATTGAGTGTTTGGGGGTATGTACTGTGAAGTACCAAAATTTGTATACAAAAATGAAGTGTACATGTATATATCTCTCTGTGTAAGTTTTTCATTTTAATAGATTCTTAGAACTATCCTTGAGTCAGGTGATGTTCTGTTTATTGCATCTTTCATAAGTTTTGTGTTTGTTTTTTTGTGTTTTGGTATAGTTTTAGAATAAAGGTAGGCAACTAATTTGTTGTTCAAATATATCACTCTGAAGCTCAGAGTAACAGAAAAGATAATCAAGTCCATGAGTGATAATATAGTAGGTAGATGTTGATAGTGATAAAATATTTAGGTAGAGGAATCTAAACCATACTGTGGGTTGACTGCATAATAATTTTTAAAGCATTGTCTGGCTCCATTTTTTAGTACATTTTCCAATTTGAGCAATTTGGAATTTTCAGGTAAAATATAGTGGCCCTAATTTTTGCTAAGTCAAAATTTTCACTGTTTTTGTATATTCCTTAGTCTGTTAAGATGATTGAATTGTCAAATAATTGTTTTGTATAACCACTGACCATTTCTTTATGAAATTTCATTTTAATGTTTTTGATTGTCACTTGTTACTCTACATATGCTATCCAGAAATGTCTCTACCCGATAATAATCTTAATTGATGAGATCATTTGGTAGTAATTGGTGGATGTGAGTTTTTTCCATTACTCTGAAAACCATGTTTTTAAATTTTTAGGAAGTATCACAAGTATGCTCAGCTATGTTTTTAAGTTCTCGATTGAAGTTTGTTTTGTGATTTTTTTTTTTTTAAACGCACGTAAGATAAACAAAACTGTCTCTTTACTTTCTTTCAGCCAATGGTAATGATAGTAAAAAATTCAAAGGAGAAGATAAAATGGATGGTGCTCCTTCTCGTGTACTTCATATTCGAAAATTGCCTGGTGAAGTGACAGAAACTGAAGTTATTGCTTTAGGCTTACCTTTTGGTAAGGTGACCAACATCCTTATGCTGAAAGGAAAAAATCAGGTATACTTATTTCTGGACTTACAAAATGTTAAGCTCCAAACTATCCAGCAAGTGTGATTTAGCTGTGGCCTGATGAAATGATAGTTTATATTATTATACATAGTAGGTTACTTTTCTTAAGGAACATGACAGAAGTTTTACTCTGACTTTTCCTGGTAGCTGTGTATAAGAAATTAATGCTAGGGAATTAAAATGAGTAAGTCACTATAGTTTTCAAATTTTGCTTCATAAATTCACTTTAGGACTGTAGCTAAACTATTGTTCAAGGAGATTGTGGGAAATACAGATGAAATACTTTTTTTGTTGTGGCTTTGCTCTTTATAATATCAGAAATCAGTAGGGACATTAGTATCATCTTACCTTTTAAGCTTATCCCAGGAAAATATTTATCTGATAGCATTAGAAAAAAAGTTATTAGTCCCAGATATTCTATACTGAATAGATAGATCTGTAGCAGTAGGGTCCAGGTGTATTAAAAATCAAATTTTGTTTTAAAGTTCCTAATACCATTTAGAAGAATTTAGAGAAATTTAATGCTCTCTTAAATATAGTTAATATCACTAATAAGATGGCATTTAATTTTTTTCTTCGACTAGATTATAAATGCTTTAAAAATGACTTGGAGATCTCATGTTTTCTACGTTAGGCATGGTAAAATTCTGGTTCTAGAAAATGTTTGGATTTTATTTTCTCTAGCCTTTTTTGGAGGAGTTAACGTTTGTAATGTATGAAAATCAGAGGTGGAAGGCAGAAATACTGTGTACGCTAAGAGCTTTCTACTGAGGTTAGCTTTAGTTGTATTTCTAAGCTTCAATAAGGATTTCTGATTCTACCTATTAGGGCAATTCTCAATAGTGATTTTCTTAATGAGCCCAATAGATTACATAGATATTGAAGTTTATTTGAATTTAATTCATAGTATTATAATTTTTGCTATTTAAATTTTCAGGCATTTTTGGAACTAGCAACAGAGGAAGCAGCTATTACCATGGTTAATTACTATTCTGCTGTGACACCTCACCTTCGTAACCAACCGATTTATATCCAGTACTCCAATCACAAGGAACTAAAAACAGATAATACATTAAACCAAGTGAGTATGTGTAGGTTTATAAACAAAATGTCCTAGAGCGTATTAAGACTCATATTAGGAGAAAAATTTTAACCATTGAGAAGATTTTTGTATGATCTTATTAATTTTTTATTGTTGCTATATTTTCTTGCAGTATGTCTCTAAGTAAACATTATGTTACTTTACAGAACATATGTGCAGTCTTTTATCTTCATATTTTAAATTAGTACTAGATAAATAGTATCTTTTCAGTTTTTTTAAGGTTCTGGTCAAAGTTCTTTTTCTTTGTACAAATTAAAACTTGTATAGAAACTGTCTGAGGTAGGACTTAACTATAAACTGTTTATACAACTTTGATTAGATCTAATGTGTGAAATTCAGTACCTTTGGTTATTTGACTTTTTATAGGTTTGAATTTTTTATGGATAAATTCCTATTAAAGATGAATTAATGATTTTCCTGGAGGGAAATATAAGAATTGAGAATATATGAATGTGTTGATCTTTTAAATATGCAAGGTAGAAGTTTCTAGTTATATAAAATTAATGTTTCTTTAGAAAAGTATCATAGAAGAGTGGATTTAGATATAAACAGGATTGCAGTAAACAGTGATATAGAAACTTTAGCTCTTTTAATGTAGCTTTTAGCTAATTATATCTGTTTTAGTAAAATATAAAACTCTGTCTGGCTCTTGCCTTAGCAAGTGGAAAATAATCCTCACAAAATTTAACCTTTGTAAAAAATAACTTAAGATCATTTTGATAATATATGAACAATAAGCTTGTAAAACTTTTTGCCTAAAAGATAAGGCTAAGATTTCAGTGTTTTTTTTTTAAGTTTGGTAATTTTCGTTACTTTTGAACCAGAAGTTGGACTTCTTACAGTTTATCAAAAGAAAATACCTATTCTCTATTCTTTTTACTTAAAGTGGCATTTAATATCCCAGTTGGGTTTAACATACTAATGTTTTCAGTAAAGTAATTAGTGAATACATTCTCATTTTAAAAGATTCAAATGAAAAGGATGGGAAAGGACAAAGATGAGGCATCTGTAGATAGATGTCTGTGGAGGGGGGCTTGTAATTTCAAATAGATAACCAGTGGAAGCCTGATTGACAAGTGACATTTGAGTAACAAACCTCAGAGATTAACGAGTAAAACACATGACAGTTTTGGTTATTTTTGACATAGGAAATAATCAGTGCAACGTTACAGCGTTCCTTCTGTTGAAAAAAAGGTTACAGCCATATTTTTGACTTACAAAAGTTCTTCTTTGATAGCCTTTTTTGTATTACAACTGGTCATTGTTTGTGAATACTAATTAATGGTAGTTTTAAACACTCCGCTATGTTTTACTTTCCTTAGTATTAGCTGTATGTTTATCTTTCTCTCTTTCTTCATCCCACCCACTCTCATTGCCTGTTTTATATTTCAGAATGGACAGTTAGGTTTTATTGGACTTTACACCTTTCCTCTAGAGTAAAGTAATGAGTTGGATACTGAGCTGGGATCCCCCAAATGCCAAAGAGGTCTTTACTTTGGCCTTTAAAACCCTCTTTAGAGTTTCTGTTATTTTAAGGGGGTGTTTAGTTATTAATTTTGTTTTTATTAAGTTGGTTGATAGTGAGGAGGAAGAAGAGTTTAGCTGTTTGTTAGCCAGGCTTTCTGTTAATCCTTTTATTTTCACATTCCATTTCACCTCCTTCTGTGTACCTGCCAGTTTCTAATTTGATTCCTATGGCTGCTACCAGTGCAAACGCTGTTTGATATATGTTCACTGTGTCTTCAGTCCATGCAATTTGTGTGTTCCAGGAATATGATAAAATTATTCTTGGCCAGTGATGACCTCTCTTCAGTGTCTGCATTTTCCATTTTGTATTTATTTACTGGCATTTTAATAGTGTTTTATAACAAAAGAGAGACGAATGTGTACGTCAACCATGAATTCTTCTACAACCTTTTATCAAGTCGCAAGTTCTATGAATTCACTCTTCTCAATATCTGCCCAGTTTTCATTTCTTTTTTTCTACTTCAGTTGCTTAGACACAGCCATTTCTTAGCTATATAATAATCTTACCTAATAACTCTCTTGAAGTGAAGTGAAGTTGCTCAGTCGTGTCCAACTCTTTCCATGGACTTTAACCTACCAGGCTCCTCCGTCCATGGGATTTTCCAAGCAAGATTACTAGAGTGGTTGCCATTTCCTTCTCCAGGGGATCTTCCCAACCCAGGGATCAAACCCAGGTCTCTTGCATTGTAGGCAGACGCTTTACCGTCTGAGCCACTAGGGAAGTTTAGTCTTACCGATCTTTACTTTTTGTCTTGAATACTTTCTCCCTAGTACAAATGTGTGTCTCTCTTTCTAAAATGCACAGATCTAACTTGCTCCCCTGCAGCAAGTTCTTTTCATGCTCAGGATAAAGGCCCTGTCTGAGATGACTACTGTTTCTGTCTGTGGCTGCTCCCCCCTCCATTTTCCTGTGCTTCTGTCTCAGTAGTAATGATAGATCCTATAACTTGGCATACCTTCTCTTATTTTGTCTTTGGAGGCCACTGTTTCTGTGATGTAACTTTTGCCTGAAATATTGTGGCCTGCCTATGTTTGTGCCAAGTTTCCATCCCACACTTCATATGACCAGTTGTTAGACATCTTCAAGTTTCCGTAAGCCAGTTTCCTTGAAAGCCATCCTCTGATCTACAAAGTGGATTAGGTTTGGGTTAAGAACCTTTAATGCAATTTAAAATCACTGTGAGATATTGCCATGTGCTACCGTATTGGATACAATGAGGTAATTCCAAGTGTTGAAACAAATGTAGAAAAGCTTGAACTCTTATAAATAAGTGATATGAATGTAAGTTGGTAGAATAGTTTTTAAAATCTTCATTTATCTGCTAAAGCTGAGCATATTCTTGTTCTTTGACTTAGTAATTTTACTAGTCACATATCTGAGAAAATTTATATATATGTGCATCAAAAGATATGTATGGGAAAGTTCATCACACACTATATGTAATTACCCAAGTCTGGAAATGATCTAAATGTTGAGCAGCAGTAGAATGTGTATGGTATATTTATTTGTTGGAATACTCTCTGGCAAACCATTTATATAACTGGGAGAAAACATGTGTGTGGCTTTTGGAGTGTTGGTAATGTTCTGTTCTTTATCTCAGTAGTGCTTTCACAGATACGGTTTATTTGATATTTTATTGAGCTTTGTATACTCATGATTTGTGTCCTTTTATGTGTATGATTGTTTCAATACAAAGTTTAATTAAAATCTAGATTGGCAGGTCACTTCTGCTCCATGAATATTTTTAAAACATGTATGAAACATGAATGAAGTTATTTGTTAATGATAATAGAGAACATAATTGTTAAAAAAAGGAAGATGTAGAGAGTGAATATAGTATTGGAAAGAAAAATATGCAGTAGATAAGTGCTTATATGCTTGTATGGAGTATATATGTACATACATGCTTGAATATGTAGGTGCTGTCTCTGGAAGAATACCCAAGATTATTGTGAGGGTTCATAGGGGAAAGCATACAGGATGAGTGAGTTGCAGAGGAAAGTTAACTTTTTATACTGTTTGGATAGCATACCATGATCATGTGATTCCTGTTTAGAAAGGTATTCAATTATTTGATTCGATTATTTGAAATAGCAGCAGCAGAGTTGTTCTAAGTTGTGATATTTCCATGCTTATTATAATAAATGTATGTAGACATGTTCACTCGGAGAAGGCAATGGCACCCCACTCCAGTACTCTTGCCTGGGAAATCCCATGGACGGAGGAGCCTGGTAGGCTACAGCCCATTGGGTCGCGAAGAGCCGGACACGACTGAGTGACTTCACTTTCGCTTTTCACTTTCATGCACTGGAGAAGGAAATGGCAACCCACTCTAGTATTCTTGCCTGGAGAATCCCAGGGACGGGAGCCTGGTGGGCTGCCATATATGAGGTCACGTAGAGTCGGACACAACTGACGTGACTTAGCAGCAGCAGCAGCAGCAGACATGTTCACTAATGAATAAAGTGATATTGCAATGAGCTACTTAAAATACTTCATTTAAATTTGTATTGGACTAAATATGTTCAAATATTTAACAAACATTGTTCTAGAAATACTTTTATCCCTCTTTTATAATAGCTATAATAGTCGTGTAAATGTGTCCATGGTATTAAATATTTATCATATTTCAAAATGTTGGATTTTAGTCACTTTAGCTAACATAAATTTATAGGTCATGTTTTATTTAATTACCATTTAGATGATGAAGTTTGACTAGATGAGTGTGTGATCTCTTTGAGATTATACTATGTGATTTCCTAGCTATAGTATATATTATTTCAATGAAATGAGCATCCCCTCACCTTTGTTGAGATATAATAGACATATACATTGTGTAAGTTTTAAGATACACAACTTATTTATTTGATTTATTTATGTTTTGCAAAATGATTACCAACACCACTTTAGCTAACAGGTCCAGAAAAAAATGTGACACTTCATGAATTTGGGGGTCATATTTGCATAGGACCATGCTAAACTCTGTATTGTTTCAATATTGGTATGTGTGCTGCTAAAGGGAGCAGTGATCCTTCCTTATACATAAGTGTTATTTCTTTGTGTTTGTCTTCCTTTTCATTTATCACTGTGCTTTCTTATATATATGCCTGTTCATCTGCCAGTACAACTTCTTCAAACTATAACGCAGCATAGAGGTGTTAGTTACCATTATATTTAACAGTTATTTGCCTTTATAAAGGTTTTTTGACCCCCAGATAAGGTAGAAAGCAGTTATTTCCTTGTCAGTGAATCTGTCAGAGAAATAATAGAAAAGACATAATGGTAATAAAGGCAGTCTTTTTGGAGCATTTAACATAGATTTAGTTGATATATTTCCTAAAAATACTGTATTTTCTCAATTCATGTATATTTTTTTCACTTTTTAAAATCTCACAAGATGTGTCTTATAAGTTGATCTGTCATGGTTCAATTAGCAATATCTTATTAGTTCTACATAAAAGGATAGTGCATTTTACCATTAATGATATGTTAGAAATAATAACATGGGTGGAAAAGATTATATTTATCTTGAAGTATTCCTGAAAATTTTATGGCTGTGTACTGTGGTATACATCAGTTTCTGTTGTAAAAATTTTGGTTTCAAAAGTTATACTAGTATCAAAAAAAAATTTGTATCTGAATGTTTCTCTTTTAGGATTTATTAGAAATAATAAGCTTTATAGGAGTTCTCTTGGATAATCTAGTAATTTCCTTTTAAGGTTTGCCGTTTGCCTTTTTTATGGAATGAATAATGTTAAAGTTTCATTGTTCTCTGAAAGTTTCTGTTTAAAACATTTTCTGAATCTGTCAGACTACATCATGTTGTTTTGAGAATAAATTATGTGGCATATCCATCTTGTTCAGCATTGGTCCCAAACCCTCAATAGCTGTTTTGAGGTAAATACTAGTATGATACTTGAATTGTAAACAAACAGTATGTGGCTTATGGCAGGTGCTTAAAAGTGTATTCACTGAGTGAGTGTTAAATTTTTTTAAATCTGTATGTGTTCTAGAAAAGAATTTCATACTGTAGCATGTAGCAAAGTATAAGTGAATATACCAGGAATGTTTCTAAAGTGCTTATGTTTTGATTTTTAGCGTGCTCAAGCAGTTCTTCAAGCTGTGACTGCGGTCCAGACAGCAAGTACTCCTCTTAGTGGCACCACAGTTAGTGAGAGTGCAGTGACTCCAGCCCAGAGTCCAGTGCTTAGAATAATTATTGACAATATGTATTATCCTGTAACACTTGATGTTCTTCACCAAGTAAGTTTAATTTAATTTCCATTTTATGTATAAAATGGAGAAATAATAATACAGTAGATATAATTTGTTTTGATTTTAATATTTTAACAGATATTTTCTAAGTTTGGTGCTGTATTGAAGATAATCACATTTACAAAAAATAACCAGTTTCAAGCTCTTCTCCAGTATGGCGATCCAGTAAACGCTCAACAAGCAAAACTAGTAAGTCTAGGTTTTTTTGAGAGCAATAATTTTCAGTGGCAGATATATATATACACACATATGTATGTAATTAATATCATTAATATGATTTATTATTATTTTATATATTATTGATATTATGTCAGTAACTAATACGGACATAACCTAGCAGTACCATGTAGCATTTTAGATGACACAGATTAGTGTCATAGAGATAGTATTAGAAAGTTTAGTATTTGTGATAAAAAGAAATGCTTGTTTTTAACAGTTGTCATATTTGTAGTTATGTGTAATATAGGCTTATATTCTGCATTTTTGTTTTATTTAGGTTCAAATGCTTTGTGCTCTTGAGGATATAGCAGGATTATATTATGCATGCATACCTATATAAGATTTTACATTTTCCGGTGGGAGTTACTTATTAGCTGTAAGGTACTTTGGCTGAAATATATCTGTACTCATATGGCTTAGATGCTGTGATAAGCTCACAGTTGATTTCCAGTATTCTTTTTAAGTATTATTTTTAAAGACAGGTTTTTTCAATACGCTCTTGGTCTCCTTTTTATTCCAATACGCTCTTGGTCTACTTTTTATTCCAATCACTTACGTTTTTGTTCTTACATATGGAGGGTAAGAAACTATTCAAAGCAGTAAAATTTACTCATGTCACAGCTACCTTTGAAAACTGCATACCAGTCTTTGTCTTACTTAAATCTTCCTTTGTCTCTTTAACTTCATGTGCTGTAGTATAATATTGTTATTTTTATTCCACTATTACAAAATTAAATATTTATTAAGTGTGTGTAAAGTGTTAGTCACTTAGTCATGTCCGACTGTTTGCAACTCCGTGGACTATAATAGCCTGCCCCAGGCTTTTCTGTCCATGGAATTCTCCTGGCAAGAATACTGGAGTGGTTAAACCTTTAAATTGGCGGTCTCCGCTTAAAATTGTCTTACTACCTCTTTTTTCTCTTTCACTCTTTTACTTTCAGATTGATTATGGTGCATTACTTCAGTGCTTCCTCCAGATCAAGATAGCTTGTTTGAAACCAGGCCATTTTTAACTACTGTTTCATTTCCATTCTTAGAATCTCATTTGGGGAGCAGAAGTAGCTTCAGATAGCAGAAAGACTTTACTAGTAATAATAGCATAATTGAAATGATTTACCAAGTGCTATTATCTCATTCTTTTTCTGACTACTCTGTATTGTAAACTGAACAGGAATTTTTCCTGTTAGCAGATGCTAAGATTCAAAGAGGTAAATGATTTATAATGTACACATCTGTAAAGTAGACATTTTTTCAGTCTACTCTTCTCCAGTATATTTCTACTCAGTGGCTCCCAATTGCATGATCTAATCATATTTCCCTTTTCAGGAATAAATTAGCAATTATAGGGTTATTTTTTCAAAAATAATTATCTTTCCTAACATGCTTCAGCCCTCCAACTTTGGAGATACTTTATATTTAAAGAGATACCAAAATAATTGTGGTTATGAGGTTTGCTTAATAGCAGACAGTCTAGAAGCCATGTTCTTGATGGCAATTTTCACAACTTCAAACAAATTTAAATATAGCACACATTTTTCTTAATGTGAAATATTTTCTGTCATTCCCTTCTGATCCAGAGGAAGACTGTTTAGTAAAGGACCAGTGAAATGGAATTCGTTTCAAAATTGTACCTCATTTGGGCTATGTGATGGGGAAAGTAGTTTATATATATTTTTCAGTATTTCATTTAACCAATCTTCTGCATAGAAAATAAGCATTAAACTACCGGCATTTGTGAATGTTTATATACACTCAGGTCTTCTCTACAAAAATCTACAAAGAGAGAATTACTTTGTTAAGCTTCTATTCTGGTATCTGAGCTCACTATATTTCACTCATTGGTGAAGAAAAAAAGGAATCTATTTTCTAATCTTGCTTGTCCCATTATCTTGTAATCCAGACTCCTTTTAAAACCTATACTTTTGATGACTCCAGTATTTTTTCTTCATACCTTATCTGGACTATTGAGTATAGCCAGAGAATATCACATAATCTAACCAGTTGATACCAGTTTAAACTCATCAGCATTAACTACAAATAGGCCCTCTACTCTGCTTGCAAAGTCTTACCACGTTTCTTTAGTCAGCATATTCTCCCATTTTCCACAGTTGTCTGTATCAGATAGAAATTTGTCTTTCTACCAAGTCGCTTTTCACTCTTACGACCTTGCCTACTCCTTCTCAGAAAAAAAATAGAAACTGTCAGATGGAAACTCTTACCAGCTTTTCTCACAAAATATACTTATACCCACACATTTCTTTCTTCTAGATATAAGGCATAGATATTTCTAAGACCAATAAACACCAGATACCACCGTCTTCTGCCTCTTAGGAGTCTTTGTACTGTTATCTCCCCTTTCCCTACTTATTGTAATTTGGTTTCAGCACCCATTTGCTCAACAGATTCTCCGCAGTGTCACCAGGGATCACTGGAGTAGCTAAATCTCAACAGAATTGTTTAGTCCTCTCTTACCTAACCTCTAGGTAACCTTTCACACTGAATCTGTCTTTCCCTTTCTTAAAATCCTTTTTTTTCCTGGTCTTTAACACTTCTCACCTAGATATATCCCACCTCTCTGTTCATTATTTGTTATATCCCTCCCCTTCTTCTAGGGGGACCTCACCTGTTATACACAGCTTAGTTATACTTTGTGATTCTGACAGTACTCACATACCTTTATTTCTAGGTCACACATCTTCTAAGAGACCCAGGCTGGGACTGTGGAGCACCTTCAGACTTACTGTGTTCAATTAAACTCCTGTCAACCCCACCACCACCACCATCAAAAATACTAAAATCTGCATTTCATATACTATTCTCTAGGTATTGATCAGGTCAAAGTATCATCAATCCAAGAAACAAGACAGAAAACATTGAATCTTCCTTTCTTCTTCCTCCTTTCAGCCTATCACCAAATCTTACTAATTTTAGATCCTAAATTTCTGTTCAGTCTATCCTTTTGTCTCCAACTCTTCTTGTCATCACCGTAGTCTAAGCTAGTGTTTTTCAAAGTGCTAGTCTCCAATGCTATAAGAAGCTTGTGCCAACATGCAGATTAGCTTACTTTTAGCTATAGTGTGTTTACTGTCAATATTGATCCTAAATTCTGATGCAAACTTCTCTTCATGCAAGGTGAACTGGGCTGCTAGTCCATAACCACAGTTTGAGTAGCACTGATCTAAACCGTCAAGCCATCTCTTAAATCTGTGCCTCATTGGCCTTCTAGTCTAAATCCAACACTGTTTGTTTTAAGAATGATCTCAACTTAAAAGTCATATTTCTTCCTTTCTCTGTACCCTTCAATGACTGATTTTTGTCCTTGGTATAAAAATGCTCTTTCTTTAACATAGCTTATAAAAACTCTAAATCTTGCCTCTCCAGTCTCATCTTATATCTCTGTAACCATATTGGGCTTTTTTTTTTTTTTAATGTTTTTTTATTGTGGTAAAGTCACATAATATAAAAAATACTATTTTAACCATATTTAACTGTACAGTTCAGTGGCACTAAGCACATTCACATTGTTGTTCAACTTTCACCATCATCCATGCCCTGAATTTTCCACCTTCCTAAACTGAAACTCTGGCTCCATTAAACACTAACTCTCCAGTCCCCCTTCCCAACTTCCACTCCCCAGTCCCCTGGCATCTACTAGTGTACTTTCTGACTATGAATTGGAGTATTCTAGGTATCTCATAAATGGAATCAAACAGTATTTGTCTGCACCTAATGTGTATTGGACTTCTTTAAATTCTTGTGTGTGCTGTATATTCTCTGATCTCATAGGCTTACAACTTGCTATATTCTATGTACAGAAATACTTTTCTCTTCATCTCTTTATGACCAACTCCTCATTTCCCTCTTTCAAGTTTCAGTTTAGAAGTCTCTTCTCCAGAGAGGTCTTCTATAACCTTTCAACTAGATTTGATCCCTTCTTTTCTTAGTTCTCACCACCACAGATCACATTTATAATTACTTATTAAGTGTCTGAATTCTGGAGAAGGAAATGGCAGCCAACTCTAGTATTCTTGCCTGGGAAATCCCATGGACAGAAGAGCCTGGTGGGCTATAGTCCATGGGGTTGCAAAAGAGTTGGGCATGACTGAGCAACTAAACAAAAAAGTGTCTGTGTTATGTGTTGGACTATAAGCTGTATAAGAGTGGTTGTCATGTCTGCTTTGTTCTCTGCTGTATTCTTAGAACCCAGCACATTATAGGTATGAGGGCATTTTTTTCAACATGACACAACTTACCCAGCAGCTGGTGTGCTGTAGATCTCTTCCTACCTTTCAACCATCCATGTACATCTCAGTGTATGATAAAATGAGTCAGATCTAAACTTTGTAATTCAGTTGCTACATTTTTATGCTTGTTAAAACAGTAGAAATCATGTAAAATTTACAGGTAAGGAATAATAGTTTGGGAAGAGAATTTCAAGCCTGCTTCTCTACGTCTGTAGTGATAGTTGTTCACATGATTGAGAGAATGAATAAATATCACCTATGCCTTGGGAATTCATTTAGCAGGCATAGTGTTTCTTTAGGTTTGGAGGGGAAGAGAACTTAGAGTGTCCTTTTAAAGTATGGTTCAGAACCTTCTTTTCGTATAGATTGCTTATAAAAAATGGGACTCTTAGGCTCCTCTGAGCTAACAGTTATAATCTTTGGGGTTGGAGCCCACTGCTCTGTTTAGTTTTTCAAGCCCTGGGAATCACTGCCATGTAAAGGGAGCTTGAGTGACATTGCCAACCAGACTCTTGCCATGTATTAGTTACGATCTTTGGCAATTACTTTCAGTTAATTGGAATTATTTCCCCCTAGCATTTTATTTTATAAGAGAATAGTAACTCAGGAAAAAAGCATCTTAAAAATGGAGTTTTATTAGTGAGGGTTGGAGGGGAAAAATTTAACCATCTCCTGAATTTGTTCTGAGGTTCGTGTATATTGCAGTCCAGTCTGTTTAAAAATTTCTGAAGTCAGGGGGACACATGTACACCCATGGCTAATTCATGTTTATGTATGGCAAAAAACATTACAATATTGTAAAGTAATGATCCTCCAATTAGTTAATTTAAAAAAAAAACCCTCTTAAGTCAACCAAAAAGGTAATGTTACGTATATTGAGGTTGGCATTTAGGGTGGTAGTCACCACCAGTAATCACCAATCGTTGTAAAAATAATAATTATCAAATAGAAAGTAAACTATTTTAAATGATCCTCACATTTATTACTGAAAAGGCCCTAATGCCTTTTTCAGAAATCTTTTTCAGTGTATTGGCAAACAAAAATGTCATTCCCTTACTGTGGCTTTCTAGTTTAGTTTCTGTATTTTCAAGGTATAGAAAGTGAAGTTGCTCAGTTGTGTCCTACTCTTTATGACCCTGTGGACTGTAGCCTACCAGGCTCCTCCCTCCGTGGGATTCTCCAGGCAAGAGTACTGGAGTGGGTTGCCATTTCCTTCTCCAGGGGATCTTCCCGACCCAGGGATCAAACCCGGGTCTACCACATTGCAGGCAGACGCTTTAACCTCTAAGCCACCAGGGAAGCCCTCAAGGTATAAAAGTAGACTCCTTTTCATTTGTATCTTTAAAAATTATTTAATTTATACAACCCTGAAATTGTAACACACTTGGTAGAAAATTGTAACACAGCTTTTAGGGGTATTATCTACTTTTATTAGGAATATGTGCAGTTGACACTGCACAGTGACACTGTGTCTTTTGGAAATCCTATCATTAATGATTCCTTCCAGAAGAGTATATTTCATTAAGTTTCATTAGTGGCTTTTCCTATTTTTAATCCATATGCAGTGTTTCATTGTGTTGTTAATTATGCATTCTGTATTTAACATCTTTACTGAGTTTATCATGTTTTTGACATAAATGTTATATTTACTATGAAGATATTTTTTCCTGATTGTTTTCATGTACTCTCCAAACTTTGCCTTTGCATAGATACATTTGAGAGGCTTTTTTGCAAATTAACTTGGGCTTTTGCTGTCAGAAATCTTTGCTCCAGCAAGATCACTACAATCTTGATTGCTGAACACTGACTGACTTGTGTGCTACTGTTATTTCCTGGAAGTTGGCAAATAACGATGAGCTTAAAGTGAGCTTGCATATATAGTTTAATTTGATTTTTCTTCTTACTTCACTTGTTGTCACTTTACCTCAGCCAACTATTGAAAATACCTGGATTTCTATTATCATGTATCCTTAGCTCTTTTTCCTCTCCCCTGTTGCTAATATACATATTGTTTCCTGATTTCTCTAGCTCTTGTATCTAAGGTACAGTTTTGTGTATGCCTTGTGTGTATTCCTTGTATGTATCTTAGGTATATCTGTGTATAATACCTACATAAAGGGTTTTTTTTTTTTTTTTGGTTAAAGGTTTCTAGACGGCTTTCAAGCAGTTAGCATATTCTTTGTAGATATTTGGCAGTCAACCTCTTTGATAGAGCTTTGCCCCAAAGAAACTCTGCTTGTTTTTAAATTAGTCATTTTGCATCAGTATCTTACTTCTTGGGTTAATTGAGGTACTATGATCCAAAGCCAGGTCTGTTCTTCCAGTATATCAGATTTTTCATATATTATTGAAATAGTCAGCTAAGAGTGAACTTTGACATTCATATCTAAGGTAGAGACAGATCTATTACGTGGCTCGCCATTTCCCCTATAGGAATGAGTAAATGAAGACCTATTTTCAGTGCTTTGTTTGCTTTTATAGCAGAGTGCTGGATTAATTACTTATTAAGTATTGAATAAGAATTACTTACGAAGTATTGAATTAATACTTACATTACTCTGCCTGAGAGTGTTGATACTTCCCATTCTCATGTGATGATAGGTGCTTTCCCTAATTCAAATAGAATTCAAATCCTGATGTGTATGTAGTTCCTTTATGTGAATATAGAAATGGGTAAAGTTGTGTTGAATTGTGTTTTTAAGTTAGCTTTTAGCTTGGTAAATATATTCACTTGAATCTGAATTTTGTATGTTAAAGGAAAGGGTTTTCCTCTTTTCACAGAGTGGGAATATTTTAAATATAATATTTTAACTATAAACTTTATATACAAATCAGCTATTGAGGTTTCCTTTTTCCATAACGGAACACTCTTGGCTATTCTTAAGTCTGTTTCAGTTACGTTCCTTCTCCAATAATACAGCCATTACAGTAGTCATATTGAAGTAATATAAAAATTCTCTTTCAAACATCAAATGTGAAAAATATGTTTGTCTACTATTAATATAGTTCTATATTTATACACCTAGTAGGTCTTGGTCTACATCATATCAGGCTTGATCTGTTTATGTACTGTTACCCAAAGAATTTTTGTTTTATTTTTGAAGTGAATTAGAGCTAAACATGTTCTTCATTTCTGAACTGTTACTTTATACAGAAAATGTTTATTTTTCTAATAAAAAATCAACAATATATTCCCCTGTTCTCTAGTTTGTTCCAGGCTTCTGTCTAGCTGGAGTATAAATGGCAATTATATAGGAAGAGAAAAAAACATAACAGCAGCATATTTTTTTAATATGCTTGATATGCCTTTTTCTATGCTTTATAATTCATGATACACTTGCACACATGTGGTCTTTTATCTAATCCTTACAATAATCCTGCAAGGAAGCATGGCAGCCATTGTCATCTGTCTTCCAGATTCTGAGATTAGAAAAGATTAAATAACTTGTTCAAGGTGACCTAATTGAGTGGTCTTTCAATTCTAGAGCATAAGTATTACCATCCAGCAAAAAATATGTGTGTAATAATTAACTTTAAACTATTGTGCAAAGTATTGATATTACAGTGCTACTTTGGCAGGATGAACTATATTTGTGAACTTTGTTTTTTTTTAATTAAAATATTTGCAGGTTTTTGAAATTAAAAGTATATTAGCATATATATTTAACTGGTTATATTTTATATTTAAGTATGCTTTCTATTTAAAGACAGTAGTATTTGTGGGAAACAATATACATACAGCTAGTGTAGCAAAGAAGAGTATCTAATTTGATCCCTTTTCTGGCAACTTTTATTATGTGCAGCTTTTCATTGTTGAGTTTTTTGTCAGTTGTACTTTTTCTAATTTTTATCTCTTAAAATTGCTGATACACTTTATTCACTTTTACAGGCCCTAGATGGTCAGAATATTTATAATGCTTGCTGTACTCTAAGGATTGATTTTTCCAAACTTGTGAATTTGAATGTAAAATACAACAATGATAAAAGTAGGGATTATACTCGACCTGATCTTCCATCTGGGGATGGACAGCCTGCATTGGACCCAGCTATAGCTGCAGCATTTGCCAAGGAGACATCTCTCTTAGGTATGATTTTTATTGTCTGTACCACTTCTGCCAAATGGGCAAGTGCCCCAAACTCCAGTAAGTATAATGAATCTCCCATTTTGAAATTTAAGAAATTATGTTAGATTTTTCCCCCCCCTCAGGTAAGAATGTATATGAATACTGTTGGAAGAAAAACATAAATTCATAAGTATAATTAAAGTTGTGTCAGCATTCCTTTGACCTATCTTATCTTCTCTCCCAAAATAGAAGAGGAAAAGCTCTAATGAAAAAATACTGTTAAGTTCTTAATAAAACATTTACACTTTACAGTCATGCTATCTAGAGGCCATTGTGCATATTCAGTCTTAATTGTTTCAGATAGATTGGTAAACCAGTCTGATGGTTTCAGTTTAGCCCTGCACAAAAAAACCCAGAAAGTTAACAGAGGCAGCATATAATGGGAGTAGGTGTATGGATTTTTCAAAGCATATTGTAGTCTTAAAACACAGTTTTACCTAGGAAGAATTTTATATAAAATTTATTTTGGTGTTTATTTGCATTTTGTCTTAGTTATTATATTTCACCTCATTCAGCAATGGGTTTGACCCACCTAATAAAAAACCACAAATATTTGCAACTAATAGTTGACAGAGTCAAGATGAAGAAAAAATAACAGAAAATGTTTTGTAAGTAAAATAAATGATTTATAGCTTCAGATGAAATTTTAGTTTCTTTTTGATGTATTCAGGAAATTCTTGGTTTCTGAAGTTTGTAAGATTATCATTAAATGAATGTTTCTGGACATATGGAACCTAAGATTGATGAATCGCAAACTTATTCTTACTGTTTATCTTATTGCTGTTGCTAAGCATTGTCCAACTCTTTGTGACCCCATGGACTGTAGCATGCCAGGCTCCTCTGTCCTCCACTGTCTCCCAGAGTTTGATGAATATAAGCTGAGCTTATATTCATTAATTTAAAAAGAAAAGGCATTAAAATAATTTTTACAAATACTTACTTAGTGTGGAAATATAACGTGTTATCCATTTATAAATATGTTATATAAGTGATACATCATCTATGAACAGAGAGACACTAATGCACGAGAAGCATTTGATATTTGAAATTAATTCTGATAATTTTAGACAAAACTGACCCCTTAGTCTGATTGTCTAATACAACTTGCAGAAGTTATAGCAGTTTATCATCATAATGAATTCTTTAGGTTGATAACATTCTTTCCTGAGAGAATCTCTATCAGTATGTGGGCTTAGTTTAAAGCTTTATTTCCTCAACTTGGCTTGTAAGTAAATAATACTATTTTATGGTGTACCATTTTTTTAAAGTCTAGAATGAAACAGTAGTGAATGATACATGGCCTTTGCTTATAATTGTTACTATGAATTCTTAATTTTTTTACTGATAGAACTTATAGAAAAGACAAAAATCAACATTTATTGAATAGCTTCTAGATCCCAGGGGTTCTGCAAGGTACTTGGCAAATACATTATTTAATTCTTAAAATAACCAAAGTAGAAGATGATGTGAAGATTTTATCGTGTTCCTAAGAAGTTTAAAATTTTATGTTCAACTCATTAAAGAAACAATGGTAAAAGACTGAGAAATTTCAGCTAGTTTCAAACATAGGACTTTCTTAGACACATAATCACTTCCTTGGACCCTAAGAGCTATGTGTATTTGCCCATTGGAAGGGGTAGTTGATGAATTCATGTATGTTTTTTGGATTCTGGGTAGAGTCATGGATTTGTCTATGGAATTTATAATTTTTCTTGTAATGACCTTCATGGAATTCTTTTTTAAAGTAATAAGAAATAAGAAATCTTTCTCATAAAAGATTATACAGTCCTGGCATAACTAACTTTTGTCTTATTCAGTGCTTTTATCATTTCTCAAGTGTTCTATGTTTTTGCATTAAAAGAATGTGAGTAAAGTTGCTCAGTTTTTAGTAAATTCATTTGGTGTCTTCTTGCTGCTCTGTCTTGAAGATTTCAATATAATATTCTGGCATACCTTGTTTCAGTGTGCTTCACAGATATTGTGTTCTTTTACAGATTGAAGGTTTGTGGCAGCCCAGCATTGTCAGATGATAGTTAGCATTTTTTTAGCAATAAAGTATTTTGTAATAACGGTATATACTTTTTTTAAACATAATACCTTTTGCACACTTAAACTACCATATAGTGTCAACATAGAAAAATATTTTGGGGTGAAAATACGTGAATTCATCTTTCTTTATTAAATGACTTCATTGTTTACATGTTTCAATGGTTTTCACTGGGATTTTTTAAATTTTAAATATCCTCAAATAGTTTTTGAAAGGTGAGTTATAAATTCTAAAAATCAAATAAAGGAATTTATTTATAATTCATAAGAGATAACTACCTATATTTTGATATATTTTTTCTTGTTATGTAAATACATATTTGTAAAAAACTAAAATCACACTATTTGCAGTTTTGTGTTTGTCATTTTATTGAGGTTTTTTTTTTTTTTTTTGAAAAACTAATTACAATAGCAAGATAGCCTGCTAATGGATACATAATACTTTTGGATTTATGTTGGACATTTAGTTTCCCTTCATACTTTTCATTAATATAAATGGCATTGTGACCACCAATACCTGTATGTAACGTTTTTGTCCTTTATTTACTTAGACTAGATTCTAGAACTAGAATCATTGTGTCAAAGAAATGTTAAAGCCTTGTGATTCTTGTTTCAAATTTCTTTTCAGAATGGTGATAATTAATTTAACACACATGGTATATGAGGCTGGCTATTCTACTTTTTCCTGTTCAGCATTGAGTATTAATACTTTTATTTGCTAGGGTATTAATAAGGATGTCAGATTATTTTAATTTCTACCATTTTATGAAATAGTTCATAATTTCTAAATGTTCATGAGATATTTACAAATCTGAATTGGTTGTGTGGATTCTTTCTTTTGGAATATACAACACATGAATGTATATTAAGGATATTTTGCTCATATTTTATGAGCTAAGCATTCAGCTTTATTCTGTTACTGTAGATTGGCCGGTTATGGGAAAAGATGTTTTAAAATAATTCATCATAATCCAAACATTTCCATTTATAGGACATTAAGGTAACTTTTTTTGTACCCCCGCCCCCTTCACTCACCTTTGGCGGATAGTATAATCTTTATGAAGAATTACTTACTATTTTACTTTGTAAAGTAGTCAGCAGACACTGTAGTGACTAGTGACATGCAATATTGCTTTAGTAAGGTCATACCTTCTGGAATGGTGACTAAATTTTTTTCTCTGTTTATTTGCTTTCACTGGTATCAGTCAGGTGACTTCAGATTACAACAAACTAATATTGATAGGATCCATTTTCAGCTTGAGTCTTTCTTAAGCAGTACTTGTTCAAAGTGAAATAATTTATAGATATCCCTATATTTAAAAAATTCTGTAAGAACACAGATAGAAAAGAAAGTGAGTGAAGTCACTCAGTCGTATCCAACTCTTTGCGACCCCATAGACTGTAGCCCACCAGGCTCCTCTGTCCGTGGGATTTTCCAGGCTAGAGTACTGTAGTGGGTTGCCATTTCCTTCTCCAGGGGAATCTTCCCAACCCAGAGATCGAACCTGAGTCTCTCACATTGTAGGCAGCTGCTTTACCGTCTGAGCCACCAGGGAAACAGATAAGTAGGTGATAATTCTTTTCTGCTAATTCTTTTCACTTTATTTTGTATCATTTTTGTATCTAAGCAGTTGACTGAGTTTAGTCATTTTGAAATCAATATTATAAATTTTAATTGGTTTATTTTACACAGTAAGTTTTTAAAACTAGCATGTATATGTGGCTTCTCTGCTTCTTTCAGTTAGGAATCACTGTGTCGTCACAAACGCAGTTTAAGAATGGAGATGAGTGCTTTGTAATTAGTTAGAAATCTGATGTTTAAATACATAATCACAAACCTGGCAGACTATTAGTTATTCTTATTCTACATCAAAGAACAAGGTGACCAAAAATCCTTGAGATTATAAATTGAGATGTTGTTATAATGATCATTTTATCATGTTTAAGAAGTGTAGTTAATTTATTAAGGGGTGGATCACTGTTAGAAAATTGCTAAAAATAATTTTTCATGATCATGCTATCTACATTTTAAAAATTAATGCAGTTAATACGTTCCAAGAATACTTTAGAGCCTTCTGTGAGCAGCCATTCTCATCATATAGTTTTAAAAGAAAAGCAAACTTTGTATAAGATATTTTGGTGTTAAAATAATTGATGATTGAGAATAGCTGTAACAACCATCTAGGTAAATCTGTAACCCTTATGGATCTGTGCTTCTCAGTTTTCCTTCACATCAAAGTCACCAGGCCCTACCCTAGACTGAAAATCACTACAAGTGGGGTTCCATGCATTTGTAATTGTTTAAGATTCCAAGATGGTTTTTCTATGTAGTGGGAGTTGAGCATTACTGCTATAGAGAAAGTATGCAGTATTTTAGATGCTTTATTTTAGCTTTTTAGCACAGTTATTAGCGTTCTTATAAAAACATTCTTCATAGCTGTTGACCCACTATTTTAATACTTTTATTCATGCCTTGTAACTCTGATAGAGTTCCACTGATAGATGTTCAGTTTAACTGTTAAATTGAATTTACTTTGCTTTTCTTTTCTACGTGTTTATGATATATAAAATTAACAAGCAAACTTGTTTTTAAAATATTTTTTTGAAACTTAATATTTTAAAACTTACTTTAAATGACTTGTGAACGCTTTTTTTTGAATGGGTTATTTACATGGTGATTTTTTTTAAAAGCTTTTATTTAGAAGTTTTTTTTATCATATACTGATGTAATAAAGCCTATATATTCATCATCTCAATTCACTAGTTTCCACACTTGTTATATCTGTTCATTTTTTCTGTTATATTTTAAAGCAAATCCTCAACATTATGTCATCTCAAACATTTCCATAATTTCTCTAAAATAATGACATTTTCTTACCAACCATACCTGATGGAAATCAATTAAAATCTGATCATAAAACTTACCAAAATTGAGAATGGTCTCTTAATGTTGAATACCCAGTTCATCTTGAATTTCCCCAATTGTCTCCAAAAACGTTTTTTAAGGGTTGATTTGTTCAGAATAGGATCTTTTCAAGAGCCACATATGGAATTTGTTAGCTATGTCTCCTGAGTGTCTGTTGTTCTGAAGATTATTAATATAGAGGTTATTTTTATATAGAGGTTATTAAAGTCCTCTCCTTCCACCCAACCCTCAGTTTCATTGACTTATTTATTATAGAAACCTAGTTATATCCTTTTAGAAAATGCCACAGTCTGGATTGGTCAGGTTATTCCCTTTTATAGTAGCATTAGCTTGTTCTTCAGTCCACTGCATCTTTTGTATAAGTAAGAAACTAGCTCCAAAAGCTTGATGAGATTCAGATTCTGTTACTTACATGTTCCTTGTGATCTCAGTTGGAAGCATAAAATATAAGGTTGGGTCACTTTTAGTGATTTTAGTGATGCTTTAAGATTGTGGTTTCAGGTGGTGACATTCTGTTCATTCCATTTTATTTTTCTACTAATGGTTTTAGTATCGACTAATGGCTGCTGCCTTTATTTCATTTGGAGGTTGCAAATTTTGGATTTTTCTTCTGAGTTAAACATTTCTTCTATAATAATTTGTTGAAAGTGTTTATTTTTCCTTTGTCAACTTAGGGCTCTTTACGGTTTGTGCAGGACAGTTAAGTTCTTGAATTTATTTACTAATTTTTAGTGGAAGAAGTTATGTCCAGCTTTTGTTTTTAGTTTATTATGTATGAGTGGGTACAGACTAGATTCTTCCCTACTTCTGCTTTAAACTTGAAACTCTTGATTACTTCCAGATTTTGATAGCCCTAGAGTGGTTTGAGATGGTGACCTTACCCTAGAAGTGAGTGTTTTTTAATTTATTTATATTATTATTATTCGGTCTTAATGGCCCCAAAATGGAAGAGGACTAAAGAGTTAAAGGACTAAAGAGAGCTAATCAAATTTAGGTATATTTATCTTAAACAAGAATTCATCCCATGAAATAACCAGGAAGCATAAAACTTTTTTCGTAAAACCTAATGGACTAAAATCACTTCTCTTAAAACTAACTGTGGTGTTGGGGGGGGATGCGGGGGGGAACCCTCCACCAGTGTGTTACTAATTCAGTCAAAAAGTTAGCATCTTTTTCCTTGTATCCATATGTATGTTTGCTCTGTGTCTTTTTATTCCTTTTGTAATATGATTCCATAGACATGCAGTAAAAAACATCTTCTGTGAAAACATTACTGTCTCATGTATCCCATTACAATAGAGTGATGGGGGCAGGGAACTGCAAAATTGGAGATTAGTATTGAGCTAATAGAGCAGTAATTGAATATTGTCTTAACAAATATATTTAAGTGCTGCCTGTGATTTTCCTTTTGTGTATGTGTTTTACAAAATAAAATGTATTTAGTGTTGTTTGTAGATACTTTGTAATAAATTTAAGCTGTTTATGGTTTCAGTATCCTCCAAAGGTGAATGTTACTTGGAAATTCTTGTTTGTTTCAGTGTTTTTACTGAACCATTCAATAGCACCAGAGCTTAGAAAGAATAAAATTGCCACTTGGTATATTGTAAGGCCACTTACAGTTCATCTTTGTGATACAGGTAAATAAATACTTTTGAGAAGGAAATGGCAACCCACTCCAGTATTCTTGCCTGGAGAATTCTATGGACAGAGGAGCCTGGCGGGCTGTAGTCCACAGGGTCTCAAACAGTCTAACACGACTGAAGGACTCACACTTCCTAGAAAGAAATGCTGGTGAAAAAGGAGTCTTAAAAATACACATATACCAGTTTCTACGGAGTGATGTTTTTTGGATGATTGGTATTGATAGAAGGGGTTAGCTTTTTTCCTACCACTGTTTTCTCTCTATAAAAGTTTGGCTCCACTATCAAAGTGCCTTAGGGAGATCCTTTTTGGGATAGTTCCTACCACAGGAATATCTTTTCAGAAAAGTAGTTTAAAAGTAATTATTTAAATTCCACCTTTGTTGCTTACAGTTCTTCATTTCATATGTTTTGAGGCAAAAGCATTTAAAATATTGTGCTTTAGAATGGAATTGGTCCCAGTCTCAGGAACCAAAAGGTTGATGCATATGGATATTGATAATAGCCTATCATTTATTGAGTATACGCCAGTGCATCATTCTTAACCCTCTTGAGAGTTAATCCTCACCATTCCTAAATGAATTTATCCTTATTGCCCCCATTTTATAGATTTAGAGACTGGAACACAAATTGATTAGCAGTTTGCTCCAATTCCCATCATTAGTGAGGGCCTGAGCCAGCCAGGCAGTGTGGCTCCAACAATCTGTCCTTCTAATAAACATTAAAATGAAATGCGCTACAGATTAGCTAAGCCTTTTAGCCTGCCTTTTTTCCCCCTATGGAGTTCATGTAGAATAATGTCATACATACAGTAAATTGGTAAGCCTGTAGGTTTAATTTCCTTCTTTTTATATATAGTGAGATATTTTCTGTTGCCATGACAGATTTTTTGTTGCCAAGTCCATCCAGTGTTTAACCTGGTTATTTCATGATTACAAAACCAAATATGAGTATTACTCATATACCTACTCTATAATTGGATCCAGAATAGGAGCTGTGTGCCTGTGTATTTATATATATGTGATCATTCATATACATATGATATATGTAAACCAATATATATATGGTCATTCATATACATGTGTATATTATATGATAGTAAACTGAATTTATATTTTTATTTTTTCACAAAATATACATTAAAATTTACATACCAAAATCTTAAACTTAGCAAAATCCTAATCTATAATATTCCATTATAAGACTAATTATAGCAAAGACAGTTATGGCCAGGAAATCACACCAAATAATTGATTTACTGCAGTCACATTTGAAAGCTCCAAGAGGCCAAAATAATTACTCACAAATATGAAAACATCCTAGAAATATTTCCTGGAAGTACTGAACCACACCCATTTTAAAGTATATCACTGAGTCTCAAACTAACAAAAGTTTTTAGAAACTACATAATTTAAAAGCCAGTATTTTATAATTTTCAACATAAATCAGAATTTTTTCATCCAAAGTTCATAAAAATACCTATCCAATAACTTTGATTTTCTCATTTTATTTCTGTTTTAACATCTAAGAGTTTAGAAACCGTAGTTGAGCTTGCCTACTTTTTCATGTGTGCATTTTTAGAAAACGTTGAGTTCTTTGGATTATTAAACTATCCTCTATTTTTCTGTGGCTGAATTAAAAAAAAATTTTTTTTTCCAGTTTTTAAAATATCTCTTCTAAAAAGTAAGTTGCAAGAGCTGAAGTTGAATTGTTCATTTTTAAATTTGGATAAAATTTTCACTTGTGAATCACAAATTAACTTGAAGCAGTGACCTTTAAAGAGTTTAATTCTTTTAGTATATTTTAAATAATACTTGAATTAACATTTTAAATCTTGAATTTTTTTTTTTTTTTGTCTTCTGAGCAAATGAAATGGTAATAGCATACTTTGAAGATACAATGGGCTGTAAACATTAGGAGAAAAACATTAATGCATCAGTTGGCATTTACTTATGCACCAGCACTCTCAAATAGAATAAACTCCTAACTGTAGGACTAAAATGTTAATTCATAGGCTGCTTTTTAACTATCTTGGATGCAAATTTTCATTCCCAAGTTCCTAATGGGTGATAATATAGTCTTTGCTTAACTGATTTTGTTATGGTCATTGATTATGTTGTTCTCAGCTGTAGCTTTAAGGAATTTCTTTTATTAATCCCGTGTTTACCTTCTCCTTTTCCATGATAGCCTGTCACATATTTGAAAACATTTTTCGTATTTATTCTGGCTTCATATTTTTAAAGCTAAACAGCCTGAGTTCAGTGGTAATCAACTTCGACGGCCTTTGGATATAGAAGATAATTCTAAATTAAATGAGATGGTAAATTTAATCTTAAAAAATTTTTGCTTTTAAGAGTTGACAATTATGTGTATGTGGTACTACTAAAAGAAAAGCCTTCTGAAGTATATTACTGCTATCTCTGCAATTAGTAGAAGAAAAAGTATGTATTTGTGACCAAGTATGAAATGCACCTCTTATCTGAAGGAGGTAAATATTATGCAGAAGGTTTTGAGTCTCTAAAGATGCACCAAGAAAACAATAGATACATATAGGAAATTTCATTTAGATTTTTTGTGTGAGTTCTTCCTAGCTTCATATTTCTCTTTTCATTTGTCAGTATTTCTTTTTCCTGTTAATTTTAAAATGGTATTTTATCTCCTAGTCTTCCTTTCCTTTTTTGCCCCCTTGGAGTGAATTTTTCTTACCCTTCTTAAGTAATTGCACTGAGCTTTTTGCATTCCTAGAAGGATTCTGCCTCAACTCAGTAGCATCCTGCTTAATTCATTCGTTGCATTTTTGATGGTTTTAGCACTGTGCTGGGTACTATAGGGTCTCAGAAAAATTGCACAATTTCTGTGCTTATAATCTGGCAGCAAGTATCTGACTATATATCTATTATGAGGCAAACTGAAATATGTAATAGTTATTATAGTATTAGAGTATAATCAAATGGGCACTTTATCATCCAAAGGAGAGAGTTGAAGTGTATTGTAGGCCAAAAGCCATTTGATTGGGATAAAAAGACAGGATTTATTTATTTTTACTTGTTTTTTTTTTTTTTTTTTTTTCAGCTATGCCAAGTCTTCATTGCTGTGTGAGGGCTTTCTCCAGTTGCAGTGAGTGAGGGCTATTCTTCATCGTAGTGTGCGACTTCTCCTTAGGGTGGCTTCTCTTGTTGTGGCGCATGGGCTCTAGAGTTCAGGCTCAGTAGTTGGGGTTCACAGACTTAGTTGCTCTGCAACATGTGGGATCTTCCCAGACCAGAGATTGAACCCGTGTCCCCTGCATTGGCAGGCAGATTCTTAACCACTGGACCACCAGGGAAGTCCAGAAGAAAGGATTTTGAAAACACTACATGAGCAGATGTGATGAAGAATATATCTTGCATATTTAGGAAGTGACAGGTATTCAGTTGTGAATGAGGCATAGGGGCATAGGAAAACATGAAAGGCAGTGAGGAGAAAAAGCATTAAGTTTGGGACAGGATCTATCCTCAGGAGTATACTGGAGACTATTAGTCTAAGTAAGATTAAATTGTGAATCTATACTAGGGATAGAAATGAGAGTGGAAAGAAAGAAACATGAGGAAAATTAAACATAAAAGTAGTAAGACTTAGAATTTATGATATGATGACTCACTAGGAGTTAAACTTGAGAAGTACCTAGACAGTAGGAAATTCATTCCTAGGACTTAGGCAAGAGTTCTTTGCTGTTGCGAATTTGAAAGGCCAGAGGATTGATACTTGAAACTTTGGTTTAAAGAGATTGGATCAGACAGAGGGCTTGAGGATGGGGAGAAATTGGATAAAGGTGGACCAAACAATACAAACGTCTGGTTATAGGATAAATAAGTACTAGGGTTATAAAGTATTACATGATAAATATAATTTACACTGCTATATGTTATATATGAAAGTTAGAGTAAATCCTAAGAGTTCTCATTACAGGAGAAAGATTTTTTTCCTGTTCTTGTTTTTATCTGTGAGATGATGATGTTCACTATACTTAACTGTGGTGATCATCTCATGGTGTATGAGTCAAATCATTATGCTGTCTGTACACCTTAAATTTATACAGTGCTATGTGTCCATTATCTCTCAATAAAACTGAAAAAAAAAAAAAAACTTTAGGATTCCCAAGTGTAAAAGAGCAGGAGGGCTAAAGTCTTAAAACTTTGAGCAGTGTACATTTATGTTGTGGGAAAAGTAAAGAAGCAAGAGATCAAGGGATAAAATAAGATTAAAATTAGAAGTGCTTTTTCAGTTTAGTAGTGACCATAAAGTTTATTCTTATTCATAAGAATGGGTATAAATCAAATTATAATGAATTAGGAATATAAATATGATAAAATATTTACTCTTTGAAGTAACACACTCTTGGAAGGAAGGAGAAGTGGGATGGTAGTTGAAAAGCAAGAAGTATGCATAATCATTTTGAGGGTAGGCTCAAAATCCAGACATCCTCGATTCAAAATCTGGCTCAGCTTTGCTGTCTTAGATTTTGCATTAGTCATGGATATGATAGTAATATCATATTCTAAGGCTAGTGTTGTGAGGATTAAATGTGTTAATGCATACAGAGAACTTTTCACAATACCTGACACATAATGAGTGCTAATTTCATATTAGCTAGTATTTGTTTTGAAGGCTAGCTTAAATCCTAGAATTGATTGTAGTAGATTGGATTGAGAATAGTGGAAGTGTTGGGGCAAAATATATAGAAAATTTTTAGGACCATTGTGAGAACTAAAAGGAACTTCTGTCAAGCTCACATAGAAATTTAGGAGCAGAGTTGGAGCCAGAACTGAAGTTGTCAGTTTTTTACAGTCTGTATTCTTTCTTCTCACCATGTGTATCTTTATAAAGAAAGGGGAACAGATGAAAGAAGGGAGAAGTTGTGAATTGGTTGAACATTTTGAGGGAATTCTCATCTCAGTCTTCCAAGATATTTGCTGAACATAAGAATGAGGGTCAGGTATAGGAGTCTAGTGGATTTTTAGGGAATTCTTGAAAACAGACTAGTAAATCAGCTAATGTTGAATAACAAAATGTGGACTCAGTTGCTTTTTGAGTGTGTGTGTGTTTTCACTTTAATATTTTACAAACCCAGCTGAAGGCATGTCCACAATATAAGATTTAATTTATCCAAGCCTGGCATAGTAGAGCATTAACAGATTAGTAGCAAGTAAGCCAAAATGCTCCAGCTACATAGTAAAGTCTAATCAAGGGAGAATAGAAAGGGAAGTGGATTTATCATATAGTCTAAAAATGGCTTAAGTGGTTGGTAAAGAAGTAGAATCAAGAAGATGGAAGAATGAAGTCAGGAAAGAGGATTTAAATGTTAGCAATGAATGGCGAAAGAAGAAAGTCAAAGATGTAGCAGAAGAAGCTGATAAAATAGATTGATATAGTAAAATCAGGGTAGAAGGAATCATGGGACCAGCATGTCAGACAGATTGCAGGATGACAAGAGCTGAGCGAGGAGAAGGAAATAAGGTGTGAAAGTCTTTATGTCATGAGAAACAATATCCCAGTGACTGACTGTTTTGATGAGAGATGTTTGCATGATATTAACATCAAAGGCATTCTAATTGGTGGTAGTAGAACAGCAGTTGGAAAGTAACATTGGATGGTGGGATAGTAGGATGCATCCCTTATTTCCCTTGGAGAAGAGTTTAGGGAGATAAAAATGAGGGTTATAAGAGAAGTTTCATTAGGATCAAGCAAGCTTTTAGTTAAACGTTTTCTCTGAGGAACATATTGAATAAAAGTGAAATTGTTAATGACAGAAAAGAAAAATGGGTTCTAGAGGGTGAAATAGAAATTGAAGGGAAAGTTGGTGGGAGAGGAGGAATGGGTTGTTTCAGGAAAGAATAGCAGTTGTCATTCTTGTCAAAGGTAAAATTTTTATTTTCAAATCAGGAAATATATTGTAAAAACTGCCCTCCCCACCCAGGACCCTATACTACATGAATTAGGATAAAACTCAAAGGTCCTACCACCCAATCCTCTGTTGAGTCATATGTGAGAATAACAGTCAACAGATAGATATCTTGAACAGGGCAAAGAAGTATAAGATCAAAAGATGATGGTATAATTGACATTGGATGGAAGTTTTAGAATAGGAAATGAAAGGATAAAACAAATTATGTATCTTTAAAAAGCATAGACAAAACTGCCATAGTCAAGAGGAGCCTTAAGGAGACATGACTAAATTTAATCATAGCATCCTGAAATAAAAGATATGAATGCATTCTGTGCTCAGTCATGTCCGACTCTTTACAACCCCATGGAGTGTAGCCCACCAAGCTCCTTTGTCCATGGAATTTTCCAGGCAGGAATACTGGAGTGGGTTTGCCGTTTCTTTCTCCAGGGGATCTTCCCAACCCAGAGATCAAACCCGTGTCTCCTGCTTTGGCAGGCAGATTCTTTACCACTGCGCCACCTGGGAAGCCAGGAAAAGAGGACATTAGATACAAATTAAGGAAGTCTGAATACTTTATGAACTTTAATAACAACATCTTAATACTGGCTGATGAATTGTAGCAAGTATATCATACTACTGCAAGATGTTAATAATGAGGGGAAAGGGGTGCCCAGGTTATAGGAACTTTGGAGAATGTTTAATTTTTCTACAAATCTAACTGTTCTAAAATAAGCTTATTAAAAATTACAGATAAAATTGGCAAGTGGTTTAAGAGAAGTTATCAAAAACAGTTTAATTCTTTCTTCTGTTGTGATGGACAAGGAATGTCTGTGTGCCTCAGCAGAATGTGACCTGAGGGGATAGAGGGATAGATGTATAACTTAAAATCACTTCATCCCCATGGACTTTGAGTCTCTATCAGATAGATATACGGCAGTGCGGCCATCAGTTTCAGTGGAGGCATGGCTGGTAACATGTCAGAACTATTACAGGAAATTTATAAAATGGCTGAATCACTCAAAATGCTGGGTGGCCCAGCTAATGAAAATCATTTCACATAGAAAGGGTCCCTGTGACACCTTCCTTTTCTTTAGCATCTGGCAGTATATGAAGCTCTTTGATGTTACTTGATTCTTACAACAATAGCAGTCCTAGAAGTAAAACAGGTGTTTTTATCCCCCATCATCAGTATGCATAGATAGTGTTTTTTACAGCATATTTGCTACCTTAAAGATGTTAATTCTTAAAATTATTTTTACAGCTAAAAGTAATCCATTAGAGGCAATGTATATAACATGTTCTATGTGTTTTTTTACAAAAGGAAGATAGTAAGTATATTGTTTTCTCTCACGGCTAGAAGTTAACATTACTATGAAAAATACAGAATTTGTTTCCAGAGTTTATTCTTACAGTATAAATAGTGCATCATGAAATACTTTGTAGGTTTTTGTTTTTATGTGGCAGATGTTGAGATTTACCTGGTTGACAGAATTTTTAGAGAAGAATATACTGAAAGAAATTGTGGGATCTATCTTCAGAGGCTTTTAAAGGTCCAGTAAAAACTGCAAGACTATTCTAGTGACTTAGAACTGCAAAAGATGACTGAAATAGTTTCTAAGTTACCAGCCTGGGAGAAGGAATAGTGAAGGAGAAGTACACGCTAGTGGCACTAAGCACAGTGACTCGCCTCATCTCTGAAAGTTTTTGCACCATGCTCTGGACTGCCTAAAATGAAGGAACATCATTTGGCAAGATGATAGATCATCTGGCTTAGTAGCATGGTAAGAATAAATGGAGAAATACAGAGACTGTGAAGTAGCATTTGGGCAGTAGCAACAACATTGGGGACGTCACAGCTTACATTCCACTTTTTGCTAAGCTTTCCATTGCTACTTTACTAGAAGGAGGTAAATTGTATCTGCTTTGAGTCACAAAATTTCATGAGAAAATTAATAGTCTCTTTTTTACTAAAGTGTAACATTTATTAAAATCTGGCATTCTGACTTTTTTTAAAATCAGGTTTTTCACACTTAAAAAGGGGCTTTAACCTAGACTTTCTTAATTACTATTTTAAATTAATTTTACTTATTCTTTTAATTCTCTGATTATTTTTTCATGATAAGGCTTGATGATTTAAGTAATATTCTACTACCAAGGTATCTCCATTACAAATCCTAGACTTAAAGTTTCTTTGAACAAAATTTCCATTGTCTTTGAATATTTTGGTGAAGTTTTATGATTGTTAATTGTGTGTTGGCATGGTAGAGATATATTTTAGAAGAAACCGTTTTCTATAGAAATGAAGTGTTTGTTTACCTAGACTGTTGTGTGTAGACTGATATATCAAATGTATTGATGTTTTATACGTGTTTCATTAATTAATAGTTTTTCGTGAATTAACAACAAAGAAAACTTACTTAGAACTATAAATTTGGGAACCTACATATCTCAGAGTATGCAGGAACTAAATGACTGTGAGTACATAGGAATTTGGAATGTATTGTTACATTGGCAGCATTTTAAGATATCCATTGAATGTTAAATGGAAACAACCTATGAAGTATAATGGGATCTCTGGTATTTGATATGGAGGTTGGTAATACCATAGAATAAGTGGTAGATACTAAAAGGTGCTAAAGGTTACTTAGTATGTATAGTAATTATTAGACATGAGGAGTTTCTGTGTTAAAATTAGATCCTTATTTCTGCATTTACTTTAAAAATAAAACTGATGAGTAAATGAAACAAGATTGGCCTTGAGTTAGTAGTTGTTAAACAGTTATGATGGATACATGGGGCTCATTATTCTAGTCTCTGTACTTGTGTATATGTTGGAAATTTTCCAAAACAAAGAGTGAAAAGTCCAAAAAATAAAAGTGAAGAAATAATAAAAAGGGGGGACTCCCAAAATATTGTATTGGGGGAGAAAAACTGTAAACTCACCCAGAGCTTGAATATATATGAGAAACACCATTCCACTGATGAAAGGTGCTCAGTAAAGATGAAAGCAAATCAGAGAGAAAATTTTTCCAAGTCGAAAACTAAAGAGGCTAAGAATTGTCAATCCTGAAGAAACTTCAGCCTGCCAATAAAAGGTCTTAGTAGTTTCTGTAAAGTAAACACATAAACAAACTTGGCTAAAAGAGTAAGATCTGACACCAGAGTTAACAGTACATCCTTATGACATGTACAAGAAAGCTGAAAAGAAGAAATAAAACATGAACTTATGGGACAACAGTACTAAGGGCCAGTTCTACCAGGTATGTCATGAATTAATTTTATGTAGGTTGAATGTTTATCTCCTTTATCATGGGAAGAAAAAAAAAACATGTAATTGTTTCTTTAGTGAACTAATATTTATTAAGAAATAAGCTAGTGTGTAAGAATATAAGGAATGAAAGGAATCAAAGTTTATTAATTGTTGAAAAGTAGATTAAAGATGCTGAGACAAAGGGAATTCTTTGGCATAAATGAAGAATCCTGAAGATGACAGAGCAATAAAGACTGGAAAGTAGAACGCTAGAAATAAGAAGGAAATGTTCACACTGGTAGGTAAAGCATAGGAAAATGCTGGTGCGCTATATTGACATCTTATTCTTTCTGTGGGGCAAGTGTTGTGTTTAAAAAACTTATACCTACCTGAGTATGGAATTAAGGAAGACAAATTTTGCTAAGATTTTCTTTAGGTCAGTTGAATACATTATATAATGTATGTTCAGGGTGATTTGTTTCTAAGAATGAAGGATTTGCTGTATATGTTTTGTGAGCTATAATTGTCTGATTTCAAGTAAGTGTATGAAGAAGATAGCACTTGTTATTTTTTTTAGATTTGACTCCTCACTGTGTGAACCGTGGAAGTGAATTTTACAAGTCTCTGACTTGGAAGTACATTCTTTTTGCTTTGTTTGCTTTTCCATAGGAAATGGAATGTTTTATATTTAATTTGTGACATAATACAGGTATGTACCTTGGTTCTAATACTTAATGATTTCATTGAAACCAGTGAATTTTCTCTGCTACTTACAACAACCAATTTTTCTAAATGTTATAAAAATTAACTTTCAGGAACCATTTGGAACGGTCAGCCCCAAGCCATCAGCCATCGTGCTTAAATTGGTTTTTGTAAACGACTTGTGTGTGTTTCGTAAAATATGCTTTATTTTAAAATTAGGGCTTCCTGTTGCAGCTGTTCCAGGAGCTCTGAGTCCTTTGGCTATTCCAAATGCTGCTGCAGCAGCTGCTGCAGCTGCTGCTGGCCGAGTGGGTATGCCTGGAGTCTCAGCTGGTGGCAATACAGTCCTGTTGGTTAGCAATTTAAATGAAGAGGTTAGTAAAATAATTTTCTAATGTCTATTTTTTGACTCCATTTCATTTGTGAAAGTTTTTCATGTTTATTTCATTTTGCACTTGCCTTTCTTTTTATGTACATTCATTAGTCAAAGTATTTTCTGTGTGTTTCTACTTCCAAATAAAATCTATGTACTTGTTTAGGTAATACTTTATTTCTGTAGCTAGTCATATCTCTTTTAATATATATATATTTTTTAAACTAACTGCCTATTTTTCCTAAGAAAAATATGGTGAAGTACTGTAGTTTGGCTTTTTTATCTTTTTGTTGTTCTCAAAGGCAAATATCTAATTTGCAGATGTAACTGTAAAACAATTTTGCTCTTTGCCTTTTCTAATTATTTGCTTGTTCATTTCATGCTTATGTGTCATTGCATTTTTTTAAATCTTATTTTATGTGAACTACTCTAATACATTTTTCTTTGAAGGTTCTTCCAAAGATCTTGACGAGGCACTCTTCCAGTCTTTCTTAGTAATTTTTTCTTTGCAGTTATTAGTCATTGTCTTCTAAAAATATTTTTCAACTTTACCTCTCCCCAAACCCCTCCCACCCTGTTAAATAAAATGTATTGCTGAGTTATTTTCTTTAGTTGTACATCTTATGTCTGGTATATTTTATTTTGATTGCTATGGAAGCTGGTATGAAATGTGGGAAGCTCAATGTATTAGTTTATGATGTTTAATTTGAATATTTCATTTTTAATTGGCCTCTGTTAATATGAACGTTAAGCTATTTTATCATTTAATACTATAGTCATTCACAGTTGTGCATGCTAAAATGTTTGAATCGGAGTGCCTTTGTGTTTTTTTTAAGAATTTTGCCTGCATTTCATAACCAGCCATGCTTATGCAGTTAAAAGTTCAAAGTTTAAAATTCCTATGCATGCTTTCCTTCCCTATGTTGAGATGAAATGCTGTAATTTACTCTTTGATATAGATGTACTTTACCCATATTTGTCTTGGATGACTACATTTTACTCAGTTTTTCTTGTACAGTACATAAACCAACCATTTTCTGACCAAATCCTGCATTTCCTATGTACTGACCTATATTTTATTTTTTTTTTTTGTTCCCCAATTCCTTATTTTTTTCTTCTGCATTGCTGTTTCCCTTCCCCATTTCATCCTTTTCCCTGTGTGTTCACCTTCCCTTTCCTTGTCTTTTCCCAAATGCCCATTCCCTTCCCTGTCTTATCCTTTATTTTCCTTGTCCTTGTCTTCATTCCCTGTCTCCATTCCCTATGTTCATGCTTCTGTGCTTGAACAAATGTTCCTCGGACCAACTTGCCCCAATTAACCGCCTTGAACCATGATCCATGACCACCTCACCATTCTGCGGGAACCACCCTTCGTTATGGATGATCTGTTCATCTCCGCTCTTCCTCGACTCTTCTCTCTTCTTGTCTTACGCTGCTTGCTCTTCTCTCCTTCTAAAGATGGTTACGCCCCAAAGTCTGTTTACCCTCTTCGGTATGTTATTGTTAGCACTATACTTTTATTATTGATTTGATTTTTGTTTCACCTTAATTCTTATTTGTAGCTAGCACTTTGGCTTAAAGTTGAATAGTAAATCTTTTGCTATTTTTCTTTGCTATTTAAAACTTTCCATAGACACAAAATTTGTTTTAATGCATGCTGATTTATTTTGCATGGTCTTTAATTTAATATCATTCACATAGCTTTGAGGGTTTATCAGAAATTATTCTTTTCAAAATTCACTGTTCAAAATCTTGATCTTCTTTATTCATTTGTGAGAATGATGAGTTTGAATGAGTGATCATGTTGATGTCTGAATGTTTCATTAATATGTCAGAAAGATAATCTTTAGCTGACTTGCATGTAAAAATTAATTCCATTTTTGGATTACCTCTCTGTGGCTCCAAAAAAGGTGTTTATGGAGATGTGCAGCGTGTGAAGATTTTGTACAATAAGAAAGACAGTGCTCTAATACAGATGGCTGATGGAAACCAGTCACAGCTGGGTAAGATTAAACTATGTGTCATCTATACGGCTTCAGTCTGATTTCAAATGTATAATGTAAACCTGTGAATAAAAACAAACTCTTTTATATCAGGAAGAAACCATTTATTAATAGCCAAGGTTCACAGTGTCATGTTAATTTTCATATTTTAACGTGAATAGTTGTATATGATGAACATATTTGTATTTTTGCTATTCTCTTACCATTTCTTGCTTGGAGTTTAATGGAAAAAGGTTTTGGTTTCAAGATTGAAATAACAGTTTCACCTAAGAATTATGATATATGTATTAAAAGATTCTTAGCATTTTTCATTTCTGGTTACTCCCTATAATTGAAGTTAACTGTTAATATAGTCCATGGAATCCTGATTAACACCATGTTAATTTAATTCTTCTAAGGTCATTTGAAAGTATTTGACAGAACTTAGTAAAGAGTGACATGAAGTGTAATTTAGAGATTCCAGGTTACTATAAAATGAAAAACTTAAACCAGATGCCCCACTTTAATCCTTTTTGGAACCTTAAAATGTACTTCAACAAGTTGCACTTATATTATTAGATAAATAATTGATCACTTAATTAGCATCTCATTCAATTTCATGCACAAAGTCAAATCAGATAAATCCAGAAGGTAGTTGCATATTCACAGTGTGATTGACTGTAAATGTCAGTATGATGTTAGCTTATAATTCTGTTCATTAAGATTCGGGGATGATGGTACTTCAGACCGTGTGTACTCACATTATTAATTTTGAAATTTGCCATTTTTGGTGTAGAAACTACTGTATTTTTGCTATTATATCCAGTGAGATTCACAGACTAACAGCATGATAAACCAGACCTTTTAGCCTTTGGCATCAGATAGAAGTTTGAAATTCAGTTTCTTACCAGCTATTAGGGTAGCCCAGGCAATGTATTGCTGGCAACCCACACCAGTACTCTTGCCTGGGAAATCCCATGGACGGAGGAACCTGGTAGGCTATAGTCCTTGGTGTCGCTAAGAGTCAGACATGACTGAGCGACTTCATTTTCACTTTTCACTTTAATGCATTAGAGAAGGAAATGGCAACCCACTCCAGTATTCTTGCCTGGAGAATCCCAGGGACAGAGGAGCCTGGTGGGCTGCCGTCTATGGTGTCACACAGTCGGACATGACTGAAGTGACTTAGCAGCAGCAGGCAATGTATAAAATTTTATATATCTGGCTTTCCATTTTAAAAAATGGAGATGTCTGTCTTTAGTGGAAGTTATATAAAAGTGCTGATTGTGTCATTGTGTGTGTGTGTGTTAGTTACTCAATCCTGTATGACTCTCTGCGACTCCATGGACTATAGCCTGCCAGGCTCCTCTGTCCATGAAATGTTCCAGGCAAGAATACTAGAGTGGATTGCCATTCCCTTCTCCAGTGATATTTCTGACCCGGGGATCAAGAGCAGGTCTCCTCCTGCATTGCAGGCAGATTTTTTACCATCTGAGCCACCAGGGAAGCTCCTTGATGATGTCATAGATGCTCATTATTCCTTTCTTTTTTATCTGCTTATGTACACTTCTGTATTCTGGTTAGTGATAGTCATTGCCATTATTGTCATGTGCTTTATAGGAAGCCTTTTGCAGTGTTTCATAGTTGACAGAGCATTCTCAAATGTTTGATTTCTTTTTTCTCATTGTGTGAGATGTGGGTGGTGGTGGTGGTTGTTCATTCGCTAAGTGGTGTTCGATTCTCTGCACACCAGGCTCCTCTGTCTTCCGCTATCTACCAGAGTTTGGTCAAATTCATGTCCTTTAAATCAGTAATGCTATCTAACGATCTCATCATCTGCCAGCCCCTTCTCCTTTTGCTTTCAGTCTTTCCACATTACCCTTATAAATAAGGGATACAAGTACCTGTTCAATCAAATTCTTCTGGATACTTTTTGGTTTCTTATATAAGGACTGTTTAAATAAGTGGTGCTTTAATTTTTACTATACTTGTGTTAGTCTGCTTGGGCTGCCATAACAAAATACAACAAACTGAGTGACTAAAACAACAGAAATTTATTCTTAAGTTCTGGAGACTAGTAGTTAGGTGAGAACAGATGTGGTTTCTGGAGAGGACTTTCTTCCTGGCTTGCAGACCAGCTCCCTTCTCCATATGTCCTCACATGGCCTTTCCTGGGAACCTTCCTCAGCCTCTAAGGTGCTGATATCTTTTCCTGTACAAGGACATCAGTCTAACTGGATTAGGGCCTCACCCTTATGACCTCTTTTAACCTAAATTCCCTCAGTAAAGGCCCTGCCTCCAAATAGTCACATTGAGGGGTTAAAGCTTCAGTATATGAAGTTTGGGATAATGCAATTCACTGCCTAACAGTATTTATTTTAAAATCTTTTATCCCTAATTTTTATAAATTATAAAAGATAAAATTTTTATCTTTTCACTAAAGCTTTGCTTACTAATAGTATGATGTAGTTTTGGGATTATATGTAGTGGCAAATTTCTCATTGCTGCTAGGTTAGATTTTGCTTTCTTGAAGTATATGTCCATAAAAATATGGACTCACACCATTAATGCCTTTAAAACACACACAAATCCTATGCAAAACTAGTATGTGCTATTGAAAAAAAATCAGTGAAACTTTTTTTAATATAATATACTTTGTTTATGGACTCTTTTCTTTTTGGTTTTCATGGGACTCTATTTGGGAAATACTCAGTTGTTTTATAATATAAGCAAATATTTTTATATTCAGAAAGTAGTATGGGAGGGAGAAATGGCAAGGTATAGTCAGTAGTATTCAAGTGTGAATGGAATTATTGCAAATCTTAGAGGCCTTGTTAAATCATTTTAGACCAGAATTTTAAAATTTGCAGACATTAAAGGTGTTTCCATTTCTATGATAGCCTATTTAATTAATATACCAGAATTTTTATAAATTAGGTAGTCTAGGAATAATAGAATTTGTAAATTATGTTTGAAATAGTGTACTGATCTTCAGTGATTAAATGAATTCTCAGAAAGTATCAAAGAGTAGTTCTTTGTTAAAATAATTATCTTATTTCTCCAATTCATATTTTCAAGAACAACTTACAAAAGAGCCTCAACTGTTTTTAGTTCATGTGTAGCTGCCATCTCTAAAGTATACTTACTTTTTCATAATAGATCTTTACCTACTCTCTAGCAAAATGTGCTCTAGAGGGAGTATTTATAACATGCAGCAGTGTTAAATATATTTGTCATGTTGTACATTACATCCTTAGTGCCTCTTTATCTTGTAACTGGAAGCGTAAATTTGTCTTTACAAATTAGGGATGCTATAAATGAAAAAGATTTTTCAGAATGGTACCTTATACTTTTATAGCATTTTCCTTTTCAGACCTGTTTTATATTTAACTGGTTTATTCTATACAAGTAAGTATGACAAGATGCATGGATTTAACAAGTTCTGGGTATCTCCTGTGTCAGACTGTGTACTGTAGTGTACTAATCAAATTAAAAACATTTGAGAGTAGGGATTTTGTTCTCAGTTCCCTGCTCTTCCATATTGTCTTTACCTCTCTGTTGTTAATACGCTAATACTTTGATTTGAGTAGTCAAATAGACGTTCAGTTTAGCTAAACTATATGACTTATGACATGGTTTTCTTCAGTTGTGACTACTTGAATAAAACATAAAACGTATAACTGTTCTCTAATCTCAGACCAGTTCATTTAGTTCAAAAGTAACCCAACTGCTGCCTCAAGAAGTAGGCATGTGGTGTTCTGTGTTTAGGCACTGTGCTGTGTGCTGGGGTAGAGACACTTGTTCCCGCTTTCATGTATCTTACAGTCTGAAGGAGGATAATAATTAAAATGTGATGAATTTATAAAAAGAAATAGAACTGTATGGGAACTATCTAGTAAGGTTCTGAACCTTTTCTGAAGAGTGAAGAAAGGGTCCTAGGAAGTAACACTGACAAATAGCTTAGGAAAGTTAGTGTAGGAGATAGGAAATTGTTATAAATAGAAAAGCATGCACCAGGCTAAAGGCAAAATACTAGTATTTGTTTAAAAAAAATGTTTTGTACACCTGAAAACTTAAGTATAAGGAAGATAGTAATAAGATACTGTAAATTCCATGAGGGTCAGGATGGTTTTTATCTTATCCTTTGATTCTCAACACTAACAAAGTTACTAGTATTATAAATCATCAATAAAATATTTATTCAGGGAGGCTTAATAAAGATGTTAGGGTCAGACTGAGAAATGTACAAGACATGTTGAAGAATAAGTTGAGGCTTCATCCTTAAGGGTTTTAAGCAGGTAGTGACATAGATTTGTATAAAATGGAGGAACATAGAGAAAAATCCAACAAGACAGATCGGAAGACTGATTTGAGTTATAAAGATAAAAAGTAATGGCAGTGAAAAGTGTAGAAATAGATGAATTTGAGGGATAAGTAGGAGAAAGGGTTTCATAGGACTTGGCAATTAGGATATGGAGCAGAAGGGAGAAAAAGTTAAAGTTTCTTGGGCATTATGAGCAGGACTGTCAAGAAAGATACTCACTCTGGATTTTCATTCCATGAAAGAAGCTGGCTTCTTTGCCTCAGTGCCTTGTTGAGTGCAAATGAATTTGTTTTGTCACCAGTGGCTATTGTAAATTCATGATTTATTTTAAAACCATAGCAAAAAATAAAAAAATTAAAAATAAATAAAACCATAGCAAAATTAGGTATTTCAACTATTCTAAGAACTATTGTAGTATTTTTGCTTTGAATATTGATATTGTTTATTAATAGGCATTCTTCCTCTTTATAGCCATGAATCATCTTAATGGACAGAAGATGTATGGAAAAATTATTCGTGTTACTCTGTCTAAACATCAGACTGTACAACTACCTCGAGAGGGACTTGATGATCAAGGGCTAACAAAAGATTTTGGTAATTCCCCATTGCATCGTTTTAAGAAACCTGGATCCAAAAATTTTCAGAATATTTTCCCTCCTTCTGCAACCCTTCACCTATCCAATATCCCGTAAGTATTAAAGACGGAGTAGTTTATTAAGGATATACATTTTAGGAATAAAATGTAAAATTTTTTTAATAATGTTTTTACTTTTTTTTCCATCTAATTTTCCCAGTCCTTCAGTAGCAGAAGAAGATCTCCGAACACTGTTTGCTAACACTGGGGGCACTGTGAAAGCATTTAAGTTTTTTCAGTAAGCAAGCTTTCTTGTCTTTAAATTAGTGACTTGATAGAAGTAAAAGTTTTCTTCAAGTAGTTGTTTTCATTTCTAGATATCTTTTGATCCTGAAATGAGCAAAAGTGTTTAAGCCGTTCTGATTTTTATGAAGTATCTAATTTCATAATTTTGTTTCAGAAGAGATCACAAAATGGCTCTTCTTCAGATGGCAACAGTGGAAGAAGCTATTCAGGCCTTGATTGATCTTCATAATTATAACCTTGGTGAAAACCATCATCTGAGAGTGTCTTTCTCCAAGTCAACAATTTAAAAAAGGGGGGAGATGAAGATTGAGGGTGAATCACATTGTTTGGTGTCATCACCTATTGACTGTTCAGAAAAGTGGGGACCAGAGTTTGATTTTGTTGTTTTTTTTTTTCTTTTCCATGCTGTTATCATTCCTTGGTTATAAAATGAAATGGCGTATGTAAAGGCAGAGTTACTAACTGCTCTCTTTCATCTGTTCTGTAGGGAAGCCATTTTTGTCTGTTTGAAATTTTAGTTTAATTTTACTTTCCTTTTTCAACTTAGTTGACATACGTGCCTTAAAAAGGAAACTAGTGTTGCTGTTGTGCATTTACTAGAAAAAAGGAATTGGTTGTCTAGGGCACATTGTTAAATGGGAATTAACAATATGTTTAGGCAGGGGTGTGTAAAAAGGTTAAGTTTTTTTTCCCTCCTGCTTGGAACTTATTTTGAATTATCGGCTTGTCATATTTCTTTATTTAATCAAATAAGATACATGATATTGAAAGAATAAAGCAGCATTTTTTATTTTTTCAGTTTTTACTACCTTAGGCTTTATTGCTTTAAAGAAACATTGGCCTTTTGTATCTCACAATTCTGGTCTAGATTCAGTTATGAATGTAGGCATTAGTTAAAATTAACAAGATGCAGAGTATTACTTTCTTAAGACAACAAAGTGATTTCTGTAAGTTTGAGCCCTATGTGGAAAAGCATTGTGGAATCTTAACCTTTTTGTACACACTCTTGTGGGACGTATCATATAAATGTCAGCACTAAGTAATGTCTTGTTTGTGGCTGAATATTTTTCGTAGATGTTTTGAAGTTGACATGACTTATGTGCATTTAAATATATATTGCCATCCTTAGTTTGTAATTAAGATTTGGAATATGGTTGTGGATTTCTGAGCATGTGCAGACCGGTCTAGCTAGTTCAGGAACTGGTGCATGTATTTTTCAAAGATAAAAGAAAGTGTACTGCGAAAATATGCAGGAAGATTAATTTTGTGGCAGTTTTCTAAAACTGACAACCAGGTGGGACCAAAGTTTATGTGCCTTTAGTCTTAATTTACCTTGCATTGTAATATTCAGTTTTAATAAATCTTCAAAATATTTTGTATTTAGGAATAGATCTGACTTTAATAAAAACATGGCTCAGAATCTACAGGTCAAATTAATTTGAACAGTTCTTGTCAATCTGAATTGTTGATTCTGTTTAAATGACCAATACTTTTTTGAAATTGATGTACTTAGTTTCAAGATTCATAGATTCTGTTATCTATGTAGACAGAATGGTCATGTATATTTTCTATTAGTTGAGTTTTTACATCTTTAGAAATGTAAAATTCAGTATAGTTTGAAAGCGGCACAATTAAAAATTAATTTTCTAACAAAGTTGGGAGGTTTGATGGTTGTTTAATTTCCTTTTGTGTGTACTCTGCTTACCTCTGTAGCATGCTCAATAAACACTTCTGTAGCTCTGTATTCACCTTTTCTGTCTTTCTCTGCTGCCTTTTCTCTCTCTTCTTTGTTTTCACTCCACTGTGCTTCTGAATTCATGTTTATTCTCTGCCAGGGTGGGAAAGGAATAATAATAATACAATTCTATGACTTTATACCATAAATAAATCTAGATGCTGTGAAAATATACCAGCTGTTTTTTTTTTTTTTAATTTGAAAGATGGTAACTGCTTTTCAGGAGGACACATATTAAACATTTCCCACCCTGTTACAATCTACTGCTTTAAAGACATAACTTTTATTGTATCTTGTTAATTCTTTCTATCTCTTTTGTTGTTGTTGTTTTTTTTCCAGTAGACTTCTGCACTAATAGATCTTTTGGATTTGCCATGCTCTCTTGCTGCAGTTTCATCTTTCATCTTTTGTGTCTGCTAAAGATTTCCTACTTTGTGAGTTTTAACAAAGGATACTTGATGTTACTGGGAAGAAACAGAATCACACCATCTGCTTTTGCTTTGGGTGGGAGGGAAGATGCACATTAGGGTATTTAAAAACTTAAGGGTAATTACAGTTTTCACTTTTTAAATGGTTTCAGTTAGGGTACTGTTTGTATTAAAATATTTTTTGTCGGGGGTTCACTTTTGTCAGCAGTTAGGCATATTGGTGTCAGATAACTTTGCAGTTACTCAAGTTCCTTAAGTTCTAACTGACAAGTATGCAGAACTCACACATTAGGGAAATTAAAAACAAATGAAGGAGTATGCAATACCTTTCAGTGTGCTATATTAATGCAATAATTAGTCATCTCCAAAAAGTCTAGTAAATAAAAATAATTGTGTACATTTGAATTAACATGAGGATGATTTGAAAGCTAAGTAATGTGAATTTTTTTTTCAAGTGTCATTGTAGTACAGAAGAACTTAGCAACAGCAGATGTGCCTAATATCTTAAAAAAAAAAAAAAAAACCTATACCATGAATGACTAATAATTGAGCAGTTTCTTCAAGTGAAGTTTTTCTCAGGATGATTGGGCAGTAGTTGAAATATCTGAAGTGAAGTGAAAGTCGATCTGTTGTGCCCAACTCTTTGTGACCCCCTGGACTGTACCTCTCCAGGCTCCTCTGTCCATGGGATTTTCCAGGCAAAAAATAGTGGAGTAGGCTGCCATTGCCTTCTCTAGGGAATCTTCCCAACCCAGGGGTCGAACCCCCGTCTCCTGCATTGCAGACAGATTCTTTACTATCTGAGCCACCAGGGAATCAAGTAGGTGCTATCGCTTTTCAGATAGTCCCTTAGGGCAGGGATTGGCTTGTAAGAAGAAGACAGAGGTTCTGAAATGTGTGTAGGAACTGAGGTTGCTTTGTTACTAAGCTGGGAAGAGTTCCCAGTGTTTTTGATGGGGGAGTGACCAGAAACCCAAGTTTTTCCTGCCTAGGAGTAACAGATTCTTCAGTTTTCTACAGTGCACTCCAGTGCAACCTTCCTTCCAAACTTCAAGCCCTTGAAGTGGGAGTTTTGACATTCTAGAATATTTTCATACATTAACTCAGTTCTTAGCATATAGTAAATTGTTTTTAAGTGTTAGTGTGAAAATAGCTTTGTCCTTGTCATTATTACCACCTAGATGCCTCTGTCCTATCTCTTAGATATCTCTAAGATAAGAGGAGTAAACTAGCTAACAGTGTTCTTAAGACACAGCTGCTTGTTCCTAGAGGCCTTACCTTGAATACTTAGAGATGACTTGATTTTTTTTCTACAACAGAGAAAAACTGATTTCTTTTTACATCAAGATTTTTAAAAATACCTACTTAAGGAATGGATTCACATATACTTAATGTTAGAAATCTAATTTAGTATTTGAAAGTAGCTAAGAACACCCTAGCTTAACAAGGGATAATAAGGAATCATCATATTTAGTTAACATTAGAGATATATTAATATTTTAGAGGTATTTTAACTTCAAAGTATAATTTTAATATTAACCTTATTAATTATGTGGTGGTTAATTGGTTCGTTAGTTCGATTTTGGATCACCATACAGATTGAAGGGAAAGGACAAGTTGCTTTTCTAAGCCCCAGTATCCCTTATGTATTTATACAAAATGTAGGCAATAAATTCTGCTCTTCCACCTCACAAGGTACTGTGAAGCTCAGATAGTACGAATGAAGAAATGCTGTGCAATTGATAAATTGCTGTGTAGGAGGAATAGTTGCAATGCCAGTTTCATGTCTGCCAGATCTTAGTTATCAGCAATAAATGACACCCTAATGTCTTTCTTTTTGCCACAGAGGAATATTTTCTTTTCATGTTTTTAAAAAGTGTTGCATCTGGTAAAGCAAAAAGATGTAGAAAGCAAGTCTATAATGCATCCCAAAGCCGAATGAAAGAAAACTGGATTTAGCCTTATATTTTCTGTTTGAATTATTTGATAGCCCAGTAATAAAGATACATAATTATGAACTTAATTAAAAATTAGATTTTCTGTGTACATACCTTTAAAGGTTGCTGTGCAACTTGGAGATAATTCTAACACTTAAAAGTCCTGGAATGCTATGAAAAGAAAAGATTGTCTCATGAATCGCCTGGGATGTCAAGATTTCCTCACTGCCTTAATATTTTTAAATAGCGTTAAATCTGAAAATGTTTTTCATTCAGACAGAAGGATATGGAACTGTTTAGGGAAATTGAACATACATGGGTTTCTATTTTGGCTAAAATCTGTTTCAAGACGTATTCAGGAGAAAAATCTCAATTTTAAGCCACAGGATTAGAGTATGTGTACCAGTTATCAAAACCTTTAATTTTGGAGTTACTCTTTATTTTCCTAAATACACTTGTTCCCTTTATCTTTTTGTTTTGTTTTATATTTTACAAATAAAGTATAAATGTTAAAAGACAAAAAGAGATTGCCCCACATTAAAGACAAAATGAAGTATTCAAATATGCAGAAAAATATGAAGAGCATATAATAAAACACCTGTGCACATTTATTCTCACTGCCTAATACTTTCCATACTTTGTGTAATTTTAATATATGACTTAAAACAGATTGAACTGACATTTTTGTACTCTCCCTAATCTGAACCCCCGTATACCCCCTTCTACAGGTAATCATTAGCTTGAATTTAGTATGTTTTAAACTCAACATGGTTGAGTTGGTTGATTTACACCAGGAATTTGTTCTGTAGTCTATGGCTTTAAAAAAATAGCAAAATTTGTTTAAATGGTACAATATTTTGTTCAACACACTTTATAATTTTTTTAAGATTAGGATGTCTGAACATTAATGGCTCCTTACCAAATCTCATGACATTTAACCAGTTTTAAGGTTTTTAAATCAATTCCTTTTCAGTAAATATTAAGTTTTTTGAGTCTCAATTTTCTTCTAAGGCAAAGTTGTGAAAAGTAAACAAGAAATTTTTATGTGTGAGATCCTCAAATACAGACATACCCTTTCTAGCTTTAGATTATAGCCATCCTTGGTGCAACTTAATGCCTCCCTCTCATTTCAATGGACAGAGAGAGTATTCCCTTTAACTGGTGTTAGTGCTTAGAAAATAGTAACAAACCTCCATCATTCAGCTTCAGTTACCAACTTAATCTTTCTTGTTCTTCTGTCCACTCACCACCCATATTAGCACAAATCCCAGACATATTACATCATCAGACTTTCTGGGATATTTTCCATGTCATGTTTTACTCCTGCTCATAGTTGCAATTGTGTAAGAATATCAGGGCTAGCCAAGTTTGTCAGCATTACAGTTTCTTCAGATATTAGAACTTTGCTACTCAAAATGTTGTCCCTGTACCGAGGGCAATTAGTATCATCTGGGAGCTTATTAGAAACTCAAGACTCTCTAGCCTTGTCTGTGACTTACTGAATCTTCATTTTTGCAAGATTGGCAGGTGTGACCCATCTGGACATAAAAGTTCTATGCTAGTCAAGGCTATGGTTTTTCCAGTAGTCATGTATGGATGTGAGAGTTGGACTGTGAAGAAAGCTGAGGGCAGAAGAACTGATGCTTTTGAACTGTGGTGTTGGAGAAGACTCTTGAGAGTCCCTTGGACTGCAAGGAGATCCAACCAGTCCATTCTAAAGGAGATCAGCCCTGGGTGTTCTTTGGAAGGAATGATGCTAAAGCTGAAACTCCAATACTTTGGCCACCCCATGCAAGGAGTTGACTCATTGGAAAAGACTCTGATGCTGGGAGGGATTGGGGGCAGGAGGAGAAGGGGACGACAGAGGATGAGATGGCAGGATGGCATCACTGACTCAATTTACAGAGGATGAGATGGTTGGATGGCATCACCAACTCAATGGACATGCGTTCGCGTAGACTCCAGCGGTTGGTGATGGACAGGGAGGCCTGGCATGCTGCAATTCATGGGGTCGCAAAGATACATGACTGGACTGAACTGAACTGAACTGAGTAGAACATTCTTTTCAGTTCAGTGAAAACTAGCTTTTTTCCTTCTTGTGAAGAAATTACCAAGAAAATGTAACAAGTTATTTGAAAGATCTGTACTGTTAGTAACACTAAGGAATAACTGTAGAGCTGAAAAGGACTCTAGGTATATGGTTTTAACCTGTAGTTGGGGTAGGTCAAATGACTAGTTTAGCAACACGTTTGTATTTACTTATCTGTAATTATAATACAGGTCCCTGGGTTTCCAATTCAGTCCTATAATGTGTTATATTAATTAAAGCAAATAGAGACCTGCTGTTACTCATAAATTAAAACTACTGGAATTAAGTGTGCAAGTTAATAGGTAAATAGCTAATAATAGTAATGATTTTTTTATTTAGTAATAAATACCAAGTTCATGGAAGATCTTCCACATGAATTGATTTTGTTGAATGAATTAACACTCTTACGCCCTGTCTGTATTACATCATGCTTGCGTATGTGTGTGCTCACTCAGTAATGTGTGTGACCCCGTGGACTACAGCCTGCCAGGCTTCTCTATCCATGGGATTTCCCAGGCAAATGTACTGGAGCTGGTTGCCATTTCCTTCTGCAGGGGATCTTCCTGACCCAGGGATCCAAGCTGAGTCTTTATCTCCTGCATGGGCCAGCGGATTCTTTACCACTGATCCATGTGGAAGGCCCCTATTACTTCATTGAGTTCAGTTCAGTCACTCAGCTTTGTCCAACTCTTTGTGACCCCATGAACTGCAGCAGGCCAGGCCTCCCTGTCCATCACCAACTGCTGGAGTATACGCAAACCTATGTCCATTGAATTGGTGATGCCATCCAACCATCTCATCCTCTGGTGTCCCCTTCTCCTGACTTTACTCTTTCTCAGCATCAGGGGCTTTGCAAATGAGTCAGCTCTTCGCAGCAGGTGGCCAAGGTATTGGAGTTTCAGCTTCAACATCAGTCCTTCCAATGAACACCCAGGACTGATCTCCTTTAGGATGGACTGGTTGGATCTTCTTGGAGTCCAAGGGACTCTCAAGAGTCTTCTCCAACACCACAGTTCAAAAGCATCAATTCTTTGGCGCTCAGCCTTCTTCACAGTCCAGCTGTCACATCCATACATGACCACTGGAAAACCATAGCCTTGACTAGACGGATCTTAGTCGGCAAAGTAATGTCTCTGCTTTTGAATATGCTATCTAGGTTGGTCATAACTTTTCTTCCAAGGATAAGCGTCTTTTAATTTCATGGCTGCAATCACCATCTGCAGTGATTTTGGAGCCCCAAAATTAAAGTCTGACACTGTTTACACTGTTTCCCCATGAAGTGATGGGACCAGAGCCATGATCTTCGTTTTCTGAATGCTGAGCTTTCAGCCAACTTTTTCACTCTCTTTCATTTTCATCAAGAGGCTTTTTAGTTCCTGTTCACTTTCTGCCATAAGGGTGGTGTCATCTGCATATCTGAGGTTATTGATATTTCTCCTGGCAATTTTGATTCCAGCTTGTGTTTCTTCCGGTCCAGTGTTTCTCATGATGTACTCTGCATATAAGTTAAATAAGCAGGGTGACAATATACAGCCTTGATGCACTCCTTTTCCTATTTGGAACCAGTCTGTTGTTCCATGTCCAGTTCTAACTGTTGCTTCCTGACCTGCATAGAGATTTCTCAAGAGGCAGGTCAGGTGGTCTGGTATTCCCATCTCAGAATTTTCCACAGTTTGTTGTGATCCACAGTCAAAGGCTTTGTCATAGTCAATAAAGCAGAAATAGATGTTTTTCTGGAACTCTTGCTTTTTTCCATGATCCAGCGGATGTTGGCAATTTGATCGCTGGTTCCTCTGCCTTTTCTAAAACCAGTTTCAGTTCAGTTCAGTCGCTCAGTCGTGTCCTACTCTTTGTGACCCCATGAATCGCAGCACCCCAGGCCTCCCTGTCCATCACCATCTCCTGGAGTTCACCCAGACCCACATCCATCAAGTCCGTGATGCCATCCAGCCATCTCATCCTCTGTCGTCCCATTCTCCTGCCCCCAATCCCTTCCAGCATCAGAGTCTTTTCCAATGAGTCAACTCTTCTCATGAGGTGGCCAAAGTACTGGAGCTTCAGCTTTAGCATCATTCCTTCCAAAGAAATCCGAGGGCTGATCTCCTTCAGAATGGACTGGTTGGATCTCCTTGCAGTCCAAGGGACTCTCAAGAGTCTTCTCCAACACCACAGTTCAAAAGCATCAATTCTTCGGCGCTCAGCCTTCTTCACAGTCCAACTCTCACATCCATACATGACCACAGGAAAAACCATAGCCTTGACTAGACGGACCTTAGTCGGCAAAGTAATGTCTCTGCTTTTGAATATATTATCTAGGTTGGTCACAATTTTTCTTCCAAGGACTAAGTGTCTTTTAATTTCATGGCTGCAGTGACCATCTGCAGTGATTTTGGAGCCCCCCAAAATAAAGTCTGCCACTGTTTGCACTGTTCCCATCTATTTGCCATGAAGTGATGGGACCAGATGCCATGATCTTTGTTTTCTGAATGTTGAGCTTTCAGCCAACTTTTTCACTCTCCTCTTTCACTTTCATCAAGAGGCTTTTTAGCTCTTCACTTTCTGCCATAAGGGTGGTGTCATCTGCAATCTGAGGTTATTGATATTTCTCCTGGCAGTCTTGATTCCAGCTTGTGTTTCTTCCAGTCCAGCGTTTCTCATGATGTACTCTGCATATAAGTTAAATAAGCAGGGTGACAATATACAGCCTTGACGTACTCCTTTTCCTATTTGGAACCAGTCTGTTGTTCCATGTCCAGTTCTAACTGTTGCTTCCTGACCTGCATACAGATTTCTCAAGAGGCAGGTTAGGTGGTCCGGTATTCCCAAAACCAGCTTGAACATCAGGAAGTTCATGGTTCATGTATTGTTGAAGCCTGGCTTGGAGAATTTTGAGCATTACTTTACTAGCATGTGAGATGAGTGCAATTGTGCGATAGTTTGAGCATTCTTTGGCATTGCCTTTCTTTGGGATTGGAATGAAAACGGACCTTTTCCAGTCCTGTGGCCACTGCTGAGTTTTCCAAATTTGCTGGTATGAGTGCAGCACTTTCACAGCATCATCTTTCCTGATTTGAAATAGCTCAACTGGAATTCCATCACCTCCATTAGCTTTGTTTGTTGTGATGCCTTCTAAGGCTTACTGGACTTCACATTCCAGGATATGTGGCTCTAGATGAGTGATCACACTATCGTGATTATCCAGGTCGTGAAGATCTTTTTTGTACAGTTCTGTGTATTCTTGCCACCTCTTCTTAATAACTTCTGCTTCTGTTAGGTCCAGACCATTTCTGTCCTTTATCGAGGCCATCTTTGCATGAAATGTTCCCTTGGTATCTCTAATTTTCTTGAAGAGATCTCTAGTATTTCCCATTCTGTTGTTTTCCTCTATTTCTTTTCATTGATCACTGAAGAAGGCTTTCTTATCTCTTCTTGCTATTCTTTGGAACTCTGCATTCAGATGCTTATAACTTTCCTTTTCTTCTTTGCTTTTCGCTTCTCTTCTTTTCACAGCCATTTTGCTTTCTTGCATTTCTTTTCCATGGGGATGGTCTTGATCCCCGTCTCCTGAACAGTGTCACGAACCTCATTCCATAGTTCATCAGGCACTCTATTAGATCTAGGTCCTTAAATCTATTTCTCACTTCCACTGTAAAATCATAACGATTTGATTTAGGTCATACCTGAATGGTCTAGCAGTTTTCCCTACTTTCTTCAATTTAAGTCTGAATTTGGCAATACGGAGTTCATGATCTGAGCCACAGTCAGCTCCTGGTCTTGTTTTCGTTGACTGTATAGAGCGTCTCCATCTTTGCCTGCAAAGAATATAATCAATCTGATTTTGGTGTTGACCATCTGGTGATGTCCATGTGTAGAGTCTTCTCTTGTGTTGTTGGAAGAGAGTGTTTGCTATGACCAGTGCATTTTCTGGCAAAACTCTATTAGCTTTGCCCTGCTTCATTCCACATTCCAAGGCCAAATTTGCCTGTTACTCCAGGTGTTTCTTGACTTCCTACTTTTGCATTCCAGTCCCCTATAATGAAAAGAACATCTTTTCTGGGGTGTTAGTTCTACAAGGTCGTGTAGGTCTTCATAAAACCGTTCAACTTCAGCTTCTTCAGCATTACTGGTTGTGGCATAGGCTTGGATTATGGTGATATTGAATGGTTTGCCTTGGAGACGAACAGAGATCATTCTGTCATTTTTGAGATTGCATCCAAGTACTGCATTTCAGACTTTTGTTGACCATGATGGCTACTCCATTTTTTCTGAGGGATTCCTGCCTACAGTAGTAAATATAATGGTCATCTGAGTTAAATTCACCCATTCCAGTCCATTTTAGTTCACTGATTCCTAGAATGTCGACATTCACTCTTGCCATCTCTTGTTTGACCTCTTCCAATTTGCCTTGATTCATGGATCTGACATTCCAGGTTCCTATGCAATATTGCTCTTTACAGCATCGGACCTTACTTCTATCACCAGTCACATCCACAGCCGGGTATTGTTTTTGCTTTGGCTCCATCCCTTCATTCTTTCTGGAGTTATTTCTCCACTGATCTCCAGTAGTGTGTTGGGCACCTACTGACCTGGGAGTTCCTCTTTTAGTTCCTATCATTTTGCCTTTTCCTACTGTTCATGGGGTTCTCAAGGCAAGAATACTGAAGTGGTTTGCCATTCCCTTCTCCAGTGGACCACATTCTGTCAGACCTGTCCACCATGACCCGCCCATCTTGGGTTGCCCTGTGGGCATGGCTTCGTTTCATTGAGTTAGACAAGGCTGTGGTCCTAGTGTGATTAGATTGACTAGTTTTCTGTGAGTATGGTTTCACTGTGTCTGTCCTCTGATGCCCTCTTGCAACACCTACCATCTTACTTGGGTTTCTCTTACCTGGGGCATGGGTTATCTCTTCACGGCTGCTCCTTACCTTGGACAAAGGGTGTCTCCTCACTGCCGCCCTTCCTGACCTTCAACTTGGGAAAGCTCCGCTAGGCCCTCCTGCGCCAGCGCAGCCACTGCTCCTTGGACGTGGGTTGCTCTTCCCGGCCGCCACCCCGGCTATGGCTTTAGCTATCACTTATATTTATCTTTCTCTTCACCTTTCGTCTGTCTCTTCCTTGCAGCTAATTTCTTGCTCCTGTGACTTACGTTTTTATAACCATAACCCATTAGATAAAGTCTTTTCAACTGGTTAATGAACTGATAAATGACAGTGCATTATATGTAATATTCAGTTCTGTTTTTGTCTAGTTCAGCTTAAAATCCTTCCTTTTTTAAAATTTTGTTTTTTAACTTGTGGTATTATAACAATTCCAGGTGATAGAAACCACCAAAGTATCCAGAAATCTGAAGTATTAATGTATTTATCACTAGTGTGTTCAGTGCTAGTGGAGGAGAATTTGTCAAAGAATTGGGGTTAAAGAGCTCCCTATAAGGACACTTGTGAAGTTCTAAAAGGTGGTTCCAATTCACTCAATCATGATTCATAGAATTAAAAGTGCATATGTTCAAAGGAATAATTACTGTTGTTTCTTAAAGATGTAAACGGCCCCTTGAAGAGCATAGTTACATTGCAGTAGTTGTCTCTTGCCTAAGTTTGGCATTTTATAATTATAAGTGCATTAAATTATAACTTTTTTCTTCTGGAAAAAGCATAGGCATTGACATTAGACTAAACTATTCAAAGAACTTTTTCTGCGACCCAGTAGTTACGAGACCTTTCAAAGTCTTGATTTTCTCATCTGTAAAATAGAGATAATATCTGCCTCATATAGAAAGATCCTCTGAAAAAGGAAATGGCAACCCACTCCAGTATTCTTATCTGGGAAATCCCATGGGCAGTGGAGCCTGGCAGACTACAGTCCATGGAGTTTCAAACTACAGTCCATGGAGTTTCAAAGGAATCATGCTTAAGAAGATAATGCCCAATAGTTTATTTTATAGTTTTTGTTAATCACATTCTCTTGAGCATTAGTTTTGAATTTTGGCATGGTATTTCTCTTTCTTGAAATAATAGCAGCATTAATTTCAACCAGTCATGAATACTAAAAATATTAAACTCTATGTAACAGTGGTATATTTATTACTAAATCAATATATAGATTAACAGCACCAGCAATAAAACATGGCAAATGTTAAAAATATTTTCAAAATAATTCATACAAGCACTTTTTTAAAATATCAACTGCTGTAGAAACACAGCTTTGAAATACCTAGTAATATTTTTAAAAATCACCTTTTGAATCTATTTTAGGGTGAGATGGTTGTAATATTTTTCTGAACAAATGGAGGTTTCTTTTAACCTCAAAGTCCATGGCTGTTTCCTCTGTCCACCACAATGATATAAATTATTTACTGTTAGTTTTTTCCTTTTCTATTTGTTTTGTTAGATAGTAATTGAGTTTAATTATTTGTCCACATTTATAAAATATAGGAGAGCACCTGAAGAAGTAGTATTCAGTTTTAAAACATTGTCAGTATAAAACATCCAGTATTATGGATGAACCACTAACTTCTAAACCTGAATTTCTAACCAGAAACATAAACCATACTGACCTGTTAACATCTGCTTGGACAAATACTATTAATACTACATGGTAAGTAGATGCTGTGAATAAGCATGAAACACAGTTCCTTCTTATCAAGGGGCTTTCAGTGTGGTTTGAAATAATAGCAGTTGTGTAAGTTTTATGGAGAAATTACTGGGTGCTATTGGCTTCCCAGGTGGCTCTGTGGTAAAGAATCTGACAGCCACTGCAGGAGACCTGGGTTCGATCCCTGGGTAGGGAAGATCCCCCGAGAGATGGCAATCTACTCCAGTATTCTTGCTTGGACATCCTGGGCAGAGGAGCCTGGTGGGCTACAGTTTATGGGATTGCAAAGTAGTTGGACACAACTTAACAGTTAAACAACAGTGGGGTGCTATTAGAATACATTCAACTTTTATCTGTTAGGATTCCTGGAGGTACATTTGAAACTTGAACAACATGGTGGTCAGGTGCTTATAAAGTTTTCTAGTCCTTCCTCTGTACCCTTGGTTCCACATGTGGGGATTCAACTGAGGATCCTGTAGTACCACAATATGTGTTTATTGGAAAAAGCCCATGTTTAAGTGGACCCATGTAGGCCAAAGCTCTGTTGTCCAAGGGTAAACTAGTTATAGTTGAAAGCTGAGTTAGAGGGGAGGGTGAGGAAGGAAAGTGTTGAAGACTGAATAGTTTGTTTAAAAAAAAAATAGCACCGAGTCAAGATTATGGCACCCTGGAGCAACTAGAAGTTCAACGTTGCTAGGTCATATAGCGATGACACAAGAGAAATGTATTTTGGTATGAAAAGTTCAAATTATGGGCCAGGCTAAAGCATTTGGACTCAAGATCAGTGTTTTCAAACGATTATGAGTAAAATGGGTTTAAGAGAAGGGTCTGAGTTGGGGTGACAAAACTGATCAATTTATCCTGGTTATTAAAATATCTCTTTTAAATGTAAAGCTCTTTGTTCCTAATTGTAAAAAATCAAACACATATTAAATTTATTTAAACCTGTCGTTACAAGAAACTCAAAACTTGATTTTAAATTCTTTTAACATATAAAATTAAGATGTCTAAAAATACCATGTTGGATGTCATTAAAAGGAAGACCCTTACTCTAAGGCTGGATTATCCTCTGATGATTTAAATGCCATGGCCATCCTATTCTAATTATATGAAAAGGATTAGAGAAATTCATGAAATGAACATGATACATGATTTTGGATTATCTTTTTATATGGTAATTTAAGAATATTTTCCCACTAAAACATAGACATATGAGAAGAATGGGAAACAAAGCAATTACAAAAAAAAAAAATGAAATTTCAGACCCATTTTAGTCACTGTACTTTTAGGACCATTTTAGACTGCCTCAGATTTCCCTAGGAATATTGGTTCATCCTCCTAAGCTGTTCGTGGTGCTCTTTTGGCTGAGAATTCTACAATAGAATCACTGTTCTTACATAACACAGAAATTTTAAATCTGAAATAATTAGTTTTGTTGAGTCAAAGGATCAATGTAAAAGAGCAAAGACCTCTCCATAAAAATGTTTTAACCTTTAAAAATAGCTTCAAGTCCCACCATAAGTTAAAATATTACCTGCCAAATAAGAAATAACCATATTTTTAGTTTGATTCATGTGCAGAATTACACATGCAATGTATTCTTCAGTTTACAACCACACTCAAAACCAGCTTGACTGAAAATTCAACATAGTTTTCTTCACCATCTGAGAGTCTAAATTTGCTCTTTACCTCAGCTTATCATTCTGTACACAAAAGCCAGATATATTTGAGTTTAATGAGAATTACTGACACTTGAAGTCAAATAAGATGTCTTTGAGAATATTGAGTTTTTAACAATAAATAGAATTGCCAACAATATTTATGGGCATTTGCTTTCTGTCTGATCACTAAATCACTAGAACTCTAGAAGTTCTTTACCAAGATATTGTCTCCCTCTATATTTTCTTTCTGTGTCTCTCATCTTTGTTTTTAGGTCAAATCCCACTTTAAAAATTCTAAAGGCTGTCAATTTTGTTGACAAGTTTTAATTAGTTTAATAGTGTTTGGCCTAAGGAGATCAAAGGACTTATTCGTCTATATTTAATATATTTACTTCATAAACTCCATGCCATCTTGGTCTAACTCATGGTGTAATAAATGCAAAATAATTGGCAAAATTAATCCAAATTTTGTTTCCATTTGCCATCTATTTTTACTGAATTCTTAATCTGAACATGTGTACACAAGTACTAGTATACCAGTAAGAAAAAGTTTTTTTCTATTAGGGAAGGAGAGCTTAAGTATGTGGTTCCTTGTAGATTTGTTGAAGCAAGAGATAAGAGACAATTCAGATGATTTGAACAAGACACAGAAAACAGCAGTCATACAATATTGTAACAGGATTTTTGAAAGAACACGAGGTTAGGTGCGTCCTTTTCTTCTTTGTATTTATACTCAACACTTGTTGAATATAGAGGTCTAGAGTCATGGTGTACTCTTTTCTTTCCCTGTTTGAGTGGGGGGAAAGTATTATATGTTCTCTAAGAACGTAAATTTATAGTTTTATTTGCTATGATAAATGTTGAGGTCCTTTAATGGACCGGAACCTGGTGGTCCAGAGTCAATGATAAGAAAGTAAAGGAGAGAGAAGAGGCTGATATTCCTTGGTTTATGCAGAAAACCAATAAAGTCCCTGACACGGGACTTGCTCTGTTCACGAAGGCCTCAGGTGCCCTCTCGATGGGGTGAAGGCACAGAGCACCTTCTCGAGAGGGTCTTAGAAGCCCGGGCAGGAAAGCGAACCCAGAGGGCCTCTGAGCTCCAAAGAAATAACCTGAGAGAGAGAGAGAGAGAGAGGAGACATGGGAACCAAACCTCTGATGGAACAAAGGTGTTTTAATCAACATGGTGTGGGCATATATACTGTCTTACAAGAGATATTCTCAGCAAAAATAAAGATTAGAATTCCAGACTTATAAAACATAGGTGATCCATGTTAGAGAGAGTTGTAAACAATCACTTTTATGGTATGGTTCACAAGAAGGAAGAGGGTACTTATGGTATTGAAAAACTAACAAAGGAAATGCCTGGATTCCTCAGCCCTGGGAGAGGCTTGCCTCTCCTCTTAAATCCTGAATATTCAGGAATTAATAAGGAACAGAGGATTGCTGACAAATCCAAAACAGCACACAGGAAGCCTCCTGTTAAATGCTTCCTGACAGATAAAGACATGATCAAAATCAATCATAGACCTAATCTAGCTTTGTTAGATTTGTAGTGCTTGAAGGAGACACATTCCTTTAATTTGTCTATACAACCAGTACTAAAAGCAAACTATCCATGCCCTTCAGTCAAAGGAAGATGGAAAAAAGATCTTTTTTTTAATTCTTGGTCCTGGTTGCTTCTCTATATACCTTTCATCCCTGACAATTTTACATATGTAACATTTTTTCTGTCCTTTCAATGTAAATCTTGAACATTTTTATCATAAGATCTTTTTAGTGCATTTTTGTACAGGAGAGCCAGAACTTTCTGCTGTATTCCATCTTTCTCCTAAGGGAAGGATGATCATGAAAACATCTTGTCTCCTTTTTCATATAGTGGGGGTGGGGTGGGGGTGTGTGGGTTTAATAAAGCTTTAGGAAATGACACATGTTGGAGCAGTGACAACAGGAAACACAAATCTGATGTCCTCTGGGTCTGGAGTTACAGTTGTCTGTATTATGTATTATAATAGCTAGAACTTGAAGAGCATTTGCTAGTAACACAATGCTGAATCTTGTATACAGTTACATATTTAATTCCTGTGGCAACAGAATGCGTGCAGACTCAGTCACTTCAGTTGTGTCCAACTCTTTGTGACCTTATGGACCACAGCCTGCCAGGCTCCTCTGTCCATGGAATTCTCCAGGCAAGAATACTGGAGTAGGTTGCCATGCTTTCCTCCAGGGGATCTTCCCGACCCAGGGATCAAACCTTGTCTTTTATGTCTCCTGAATCTGTAGGTGGGTTGTTCATCACTAGCACTACCCAGAAAGCCTAGCAACAGTGTGAGGCACACGTTATTTCCATACTAGAGAATGAGGCTCAGGAGGTGTTACTACCAAAGTTGCATGGTACACAGCAAAGCCTGAGCCCATGTTTTAAAAACTAATCCTACTATCATTTCAGCCCACAGACCTTTACAGATAACATTTTATCAGATACCTCCATAAATAATGCAGAGTTTTCTTTTGACTGGAATGTTCTTTATCCTGTCTTCCTGCCTACCTCAGACTCTGGCCTTTAGAACCAAGTGATGAGACAAACAAAACTAGCCTCACTTTCTGTTGGAGGTGTGTTATCAGACACCAGATGAGGGTATTCTTTGCTACTGAGTCTTTTAAGTTGGGCGTTTCTGTTTTTATTGACATTAATGCACTGAGACCTCAATCTGCTCTGAGTTTCTCAGTACATTGGCCTCCATTTCCACCAGGGACCTACTCTTGCCCTGGCTTCAATATCCACAGATCAGACCTCCCAGGGCATCAGCCCATTGGTAACTGGTTCCATTCAACTTGGCAGCACTCCCCTGGACTTTCAGTTCAGTTCAGTCACTCAGTTGTGTTCAACCCTTTGCGACCCCATGAACCACAGCACGACAGGCCTCCCTGACCATCACCAACTCCCAGAGTCCACCCAAACGCATGTCCATTGAGTTGGTGATGCCATCCAACCATCTCATCCTCTGTCATCCCCTTCTCTTCCTGCCCTCAATCTTCCCCAGCATCAGGGTCTTTTCAAATGAGTCAGCTCTCTGCATCAGGTGGCCAAAGTATTGGAGTTTCAGCTTCAGCATCAGTCTTTCCAAGAATATTCAGGACTGAGTTCCTTTAGGATGGACTGGTTGAATCTCCTTGCAGTCCAAGGGACTCTCAGCTTAGAACTGGTATGTGCAAGCTCTACATGAAGTAATTTATATAAATTCCAAAGTCATAGAGCCTCTAACTTAAGAGGTCTCTCTAGAATCTGGACTCAACCTGATGCACCTATACTTTTTTGTAACATCGAGTCAGCCAACTCCACTTCTTGATTGCTGCCCAAAATGTAATTTCCTCAAATCATTTATCATTTATCATATATTCATCCTCATACTTTTCTGTGCTTTCTCTTATCTGAGCCAACTTCCAACTGCTAATCTTCCTCCTTGCCCTTTTTACCAGGACTGTGGAACAGTCATTCCATGGTAAACACAGCCCTTAATGCGTTCATATAATACCTTTCCCACTACCTTAACTGAAACCTCATGCTTCTCATTTTATGTATATCCCACTGGGATAGAGCGTAGGGCATGCTGTTTTTTTTTTTTTCCCCTCTCAGCTACAGCTTCTCTCCACCTCCTTTTAAAAAACATTCCTACTCCAGTGAAATGTTTGCATCTGATCCCACCTTCCTTTGCCCATTTTCATCTCTACAACATACCAACCTCCTATTCACTCCTTCACATTGATTGAAGACTTGGACCTGGCTTTTTGTCTTACCACCCAAGCGGTAACAAATGCCTTGACTAATTGCCTACCCATGTTTATGACTTGAGGAATACATTCTCCTTACAGTTTCATGTTATCCTAAACTCCCATATCTTCACAATACTTCAGTCATCCATACCCATGGCAACATATGCGCTTTCTTTTACCTCTGAAAATTTGAACTTCAACAAACAATATGGGGATTTTTTGTCTTTTTTTTTTTCCCTGCTGTATCCTGAGTGCTTAAGACAGTATTTGGCACATAGCAAGTGCTTAATGAAGAGAAGTTCCAAAAGAAGAGAAGCTAAAGGCAAAGGAGAAAAGGAAAGATATATCCATCTGAATGCAGAGCTCCAAAGAATAACAAGGAGAGATAAGAAAGGCTTCATTAGTGATTAATACAAAGAAATAGAGGAAAACAATAGAATAGGAAAGACTAGAGATCTCTTCAAGAAAATTAGAGATACCAAGGGAATATTTCATGCAAAGATGGGCACAATAAAAGACACAAATGGTATGGATCTAATGCAAGCAGAAGATATTAAGAAGAGGTGGCAAGAAGAACCATACAAAAAAGATCTTCAAGACCCAGATAACCATGATGGTGTGATCACTCACCTAGAGCCAGACATCCTAGAATGTAAAGTCAAGTGGGCCTTATGAAGCCTCACCACAAATAAAGCTAGTGGAGGTGATGGAATTCCTGTTGAGCTATTACAAATCCTAAAAGATGATGCTGTTGAAGTGCTGTGCTCAATAGCCAGCAAATATGGGAAACTTGGCAGTGGCCACAGGACTGGAAAAGGTCAGTTTTCATTCCAATCCCAAAGAAAGGCAATGCCAAAGAATGTTCAAATACTGTACAATTGCACTCATTTCACATGCAAGCAAAGTAATGTTCAAAATTCTCCAGGCTAGGCTTCAACAGTACCTGAACCATGACTTCCAGATGTTCAAGCTGGATTTAGAAAAGGCAGAGGAACCAGAGATCAAATTGCCAACATCTGCTGGATCATACAAAAAGCAAGAGAATTCCAGAAAAACATCTACTTCTGCTTTATTGACTACGCTAAAGCCTTTGACTGTGTGGATCACAGCAAACTGTGGAAAATTCTTAGACATGGGAATACCAGACCATCTTACCTCCTCCTGAGACATCTGTATGTAGGTCAAGAAGCAACAGTTAGAACTGGGCATGGAACAACAAACTGGTTCCAAATTGGGAAAGGAGTATGTCAAGGCTGTATCTTGTCAGCCTGCTTATTTAATTCATATGTAGAGTACATCATGCAAAATGCTGGGCTGGATGAAACACAAGCTTGGAATCAAGAATGCAGGGAGAAATATCAATAACCTCAGATATGCAGATGACACCACCCTTATGGCAGAAAGCAAAGAACAAAGAGCCTCTTGGTGAAAGTGAAAGAAGAGAGTGAAAAAGCTGGCTTAAAACTCAACATTCAAAAATCTAAGGACATGGCTTCTGGTCCCATCACTTCCTGGCAGGTAGATGTGAAAACAGTGACAGACTTTATTTTCTTGGGTTCCAGAATCACTGCAGATGGTGATTGCAGCTATGAAATTAAAAGATGCTTGCTCCTTGGAAGAAAAACTATGACCAACCTAGACAGCATATGAAAAAGCAGAGACATTACTTTGCTGACAAAGGTTCAACTAGTCAAAGCTATGGTTTTTCCAACTGTTGTGTATGGATGTGAGAGTTGGACCATAAAAAAAGCTGAACACTGAACAATTGATGCTTTTGAACTGTGTGTTGGAGAAGACTCTTGAGAATGCCTTTGACTGCAAGGAGATCAAGCCAGTCAATCCTAAAGGAAATCAGTGCTGCATTTTCATTAGAATGGCTGATGGTGAAGCTGAAGCTCCATTAATTTGGCCACCTGATGCAAAGAACTGATTCATTGGGAAAAAAAACCCCTGATGCTGGGAAAGATTGAAGGCAGGAGGAGAAGGGAACAACAGAGGATGAGATGGTTGGATGACATCACCAATTCAATGGACATGAGTTTGAGCAAGCTCTGAGAGTTGGTGATGGACAGGCGGGAAAGCCTGGCGTGCTGCAGTCCATGGGTTTGCAAAGAGTCAGATACAACTGAGTGAGTGAACAGAATTGAAGTGCTTAATGAAGATGTAGTCATTCTATGAATTACTACTTTCAATTTTTCAATCACAGTTTATGTGGTTTTCTGAAAACAGAGCCTATGTTCCTTGATTCTTGTCAGTTCTTCTACATAGTCTGGGACTAAGAACTGTCTTCTGTACCACTCTCACTCAAATTCACCTCCCTTTTACCTGTCTACTTATGCCATGTCTGACCAGCAAATTCCAACTCGGATCAGTATTTTTTTGCTATAATTAGTAAGCACAGTTGAACAAAATCTTAATACATCCTCACAGATAGCTCAGCTCATCCAAGTATTTTGCAACATCTTAAAATTATTTTTTTAATCCCTTTTTGTATTTCCCTTAGCCTATATATACATATTTCCAAATTTACCACTAGTAAATAGTACTTACGGATCAATGTACATAACATTGCTTTTTGTGCATGTTTGTCCTTCTTCCCATAATGTTCTTACTTCTCTTTCCTGGCCTGCTGGTTTTTACTTATTCTTGAGACTGAATTGTGTTACTGGAATCCTTCCCTGATTTCTCAGCCTAGACTTGGTAAATTGTCTCCTAACAAACTGTTTATCTGAGTCACTGCATTTGCCAAATCTGTTCAATTCAAACAAAAATTGCAAATAGGACCAACAATCTAGGAAAGAAAACATAGGCCAACCATATTGCCATGGTTCTAATTGAGATGTGTCTATAACTGTGCTGTGAGAGCATGTGGGAAGGATAAACTAATGCTACAAAGGAAGTGACATTTGACTAGAGTGCTAAAAGTAAGTAAGCATTTGCCAGAAGGAATAATGGGATAAGGAAGGCATCTTAATGCAATAAAAGATATGTGTGCAGAGGCTCAGAGTAATGGGAAAGACTTTCCATTATTTTCCACTCATATGAATAGTTCAATATTGATGGAATATAGTATGGGAGTAGGGAGATAAGACTAGAAAAGGTAAGTCTTGTCTGTCATGCTCAGGAGTTTAGTCTTCTTTACAGATAGAAATTGTGAGTATTTAAATAAAGGCTCTATACAATCAGATTTATATTAGATAACTAGTAGGAAAGATGAGGATGGATTGCATGAAGAGACCCTGGAATAGCTCTTGGAAATGGTGCAAGCCAAGAATAATGATATGAACTCAGGCAATAGAAAGGAAGAGAATTTAATAACTTTTTCAGAGACAGACTGGGGAATTAATTCAATGAAAGGATGTGAAGGAAAAGGAAGAATTAATGACCAGAAGGTTACACTATTATTTCAATTGTTTAATTGGTGTAAAATTGCTTTACAATGTTGTATTGGTTTCTGCCATATAACAATGTGAATCCGTCATAATTATGTGTGTGTATACATATGTATATATATACACATACATACATATATACATACATACACACACACACACACACACACACACACGTATATATATATCCTCCCTCGTGAGCTTCCTTCCCCTCCCTGCTGTTTTTCACTTATTCCCATCCCACCCCTCTAGGTCATCATCGAGCACCAGGCTGGGCTCCTTGTGTTATATAGCAACTTTCCACGAACTATTTTGCACAGGTTTGAGTATTTATGTTAATGTTACTTCCTCAGTTCATCCCATCCTCACTTTCCCTCACTGTGTCCATAAGTCCATTCATTCTCTACTAGGTGCATCAGCACTATTTTTCTGGATTCCATATGTATGCATTAATATATAATACTTGTCTTTCTCTTTCTGATTTATTTTACTCTGTATCTAGGTCCATCCACCTCATTACAACTCATTCATTCCTTTTATGGCTATGCAATATTCTACTTTATATATGCACCACATCGTCTTTATCCAAACTTCATCCAAGCAATCCATCTAGGTTGCTTCCATGTCCTGGCTATTGTAAATATTGCTGCAATAAACACTGGGATATGTGTCTTTTAAAATTGTGGTTTTCTCAGTATATATACCCAATAGTGGGATTACTGGGTCATATGGTAGCTTTATTCCTAGTTTTTAAAGGAATCTCCATACTGTTTTCCATAATGGCTCTATCAGTTTACATTCTCACCAACAGTTCAGGAGGGTTCCCTTTTCTCCACATTCTCTCCAGCATTTATTGTTTGTAGATTTTTTGATGATGGCCATTCTGACTGATGTGAAGTAATACCTCATTGTAGTTTTGATTTGCATTTCTCTGATAATTAGTGATGTTGAGCATCTTTTCATGTGTTTATTGGCCATCTGTTTGTCTTTAGAGAGATGTCTGTTTAGGTCTTCTGTCCAGTTTTTGATTGGGCTGTTTGTTTTTCTGATATTGAGTTCTATGAACTTCTTAAGGTAGGAAAAAAAAAAGTAGCTCTTGCAATTTAGTTTTATAGCATCAGTAAAGGACAGAAATTGAAGAGGAACTAAAAAGCCTCTTGATGAAAGTGAAAGAGGAGAGTGAAAAAGTTGGCTTAAAGCTCAACATTCAGAAAACGAAGATCATGGCATCTGGTCCCATCACTTCATGGGAAATAGATGGGGAAACAGTGGAAACAGTGTCAGACTTTATTTTTTGGAGGTCCAAAATCACTGCAGATGGTGACTGCAGCCATGAAATTAAAAGATGCTTACTCCTTGGAAGAAAAATTATGACCAACCTAGATAGCATATTCAAAAGCAGAGACATTACTTTGCTGACTAAGGTCCGTCTAGTTAAGACTATGGTTTTTCCAGTAGTCATGTATGGATGTGAGAGTTGGACTGTGAAGAAAGAAAGCTGAGCACCAAAGAATTGATGCTTTTGAACTGTGGTGTTGGAGAAGACTTTTGAGAGTCCCTTGGACTGCATGGAGATCCAACCAGTTCATTCTGAAGGAGATCAACCCTGGGATTTCTTTGGAAGGAATGATGCTAAAGCTGAAACTCCAGTACTTTGGCCACCTGATGCGAAGAGTTGACTCATTGGAAAAGAGTCTGATGCTGGGAGGGATTGGGGGCAGGAGAAGGGGATGACAGAGGATGAGATGACTGGATGGCATCATGGACTCGATGGACGTGAGTCTGAGTGAACTCCAGGAGTTGGTGATAGACAGGGAGGCCTGGTGTGCCGCGATTCATGGGGTCGCAAAGAGTCGGACACGACTGAGCAACTGAACTGAACTGAACTGAAAGGACTTGATCAGGTTGTAAGAGAGATGGGAGTGGAGATAATATCCAGGGAGTATTTTGGCCATAACATATAGATCATAGTTTAAGCAGTAGGAGTGGGTAGAGATGCCTGTGATGCAGGAGACCAAGTTCTACCCATCGGTTGGGAAGATCCCCTGGAAGAGGAAGTGGCAACCCATTCCAGTATTCTTGGCTGGGAAATCCCATGGACAGAGCAGCTTGGCAGGCTACTCAACGTAGTGACTAAACCACCACCAAAGATTATTTTTATCTATTTCGTATTCTATCAATCCACCTTGCCCAAATAAATTGTGTGCTCTTTGAGGGCTAGTATTGATTCAAATTTCAGATACTTCTAAGAACCCAGCGCAAGAAAATGATACTTTCCAAGAGGAATGAGTATTTGCTAAAGAACATTTTTTCCCCCCTCTTTGCTTTTTTCTCTCTAAAGCACTTAGCTTTGCTTATGCTGTCTGTTCAATTCAGCACAGAGAGTAATTTGGAAAGTAATTTATGGCAACGAATATAAAATTATGAAATACCATTATAGGGAAAATTTTCAATGTTCTTGTTCAGTGGTGGAACTTACCATATATCTCCAGACACACTTTCACTTTAGAGACTTTTCAAAAATATATAAAAGTTATTATTTTTGGAAATGCTAATGATGTATTGTTACTCCTATTGTTCTCCTTTGAAGTTTAAATATATGATAATCAGAAAGGATATAACATACAAATAGGCCTATGCACTGTGTCAGTCAGTCAGTCAGTTCAGTCACTCAGTCATGTCCCACTCTTTGTGACTCCACGGACTGCAGCACTCAAGGCTTCCCTGACCATCACTAACTCCTGGAGCTTGCTCAAACTCATGTCCATCGAGTTGGTGATGCCATCCAACCATCTCATACTCTGTCGTCCCCTTCTCCTCCTGCCTTCAATCTTTCCCAGCATAGGGTCTTTTCCAATGAGTCAGTTCTTCACAGCAGGCACCCAAAGTATTGGAGCTTCAGCTTCAGCATCAGCCCTTCCAATGAATATTCAGGACTGATTTCCTTTAGGATTGACTAGTTTGATCTCCTTGCAGACCAAGGGACTCTCAAGAGTCTTCTCCAACACCACAGTTTTTAAAGCATCAATTCTTCAGTGTTCAGCTTTCTTTCCCTGGTGGTTCAGATGGTAAAGCATCTGTCTACAATGCGGGAAACCAGGGTTCGATCCCTGGGTCAGGAAGATCCCCTGGAGAAGGGAAATGGAAATCCACTCCAGTACTATTGCCTGGAAAATCCCATGGAGAGAGGAGCTTGGTAGGGTACAGTCCATGGGGTCCCAAAGAGTCAGACATGACTGAGCGACTTCACTTCACTTCAGCTTTCTTTATGGTCCAACTCTCACATCCATACACAACAACTGGAAAAACCATAGCTTTGACTAGTTGGACTTTTGTCAGCAAAGTAATGTCTCTGCTTTTTCATGTGCTGTCTAGGTTGGTCATAGTTTTTCTTCCAAGGAGCAAGCATCTTTTAATTTCATAGCTGCAATCACCATCTGCAGTGATTCTGGAACCAAAGAAAATAGTCTGTCACTGTTTTCACATCTACCTGCCAGGAAGTGATGGGACCAGAAGCCATGTCCTTAGATTTTTGAATGTTGAGTTTTAAGCCAGCTTTTTCACTCTCTTCTTTCACTTTCACCAAGAGGCTCTTTGTTCTTTGCTTTCTGCCATAAGGGTGGTGTCATCTGCATATCTGAGGTTATTGATATTTCTCCCTGCATTCTTGATTCCAAGCTTGTGTTTCATCCAGCCCAGCATTTTGCATGATGTACTCTACATATAAATTAAATAAGCAGGCTGAAAGATACAGCCTTGACATACTCCTTTCCCAATTTGGAACCAGTTTGTTGTTCCATGCCCAGTTCTAACTGTTGCTTCTTGACCTACATACAGATGTCTCAGGAGGAGGTAAGATGGTCTGGTATTCCCATGTCTAAGAATTTTCCACAGTTTACTGTGATCCACACAGTCAAAGGCTTTAGCGTAGTCAATAAAGCAGAAGTAGATGTTTTTCTGGAATTCTCTTGCTTTTTGTATGATCCAGCAGATGTTGGCAATTTGATCTCTGGTTCCTCTGCCTTTTCTAAATCCAGCTTGAACATCTGGAAGTCATGGTTCAGGTACTGTTGAAGCCTAGCCTGGAGAATTTTGAACATTACTTTGCTTGCATGTGAAATGAGTGCAATTGTACAGTATTTGAACATTCTTTGGCATTGCCTTTCTTTGGGATTGGAATGAAAACTGACCTTTTCCAGTCCTGTGGCCACTGCCAAGTTTCCCATATTTGCTGGCTATTGAGCACAGCACTTCAACAGCATCATCTTTTAGGATTTGTAATAGCTCAACAGGAATTCCATCACCTCCACTAGCTTTATTTGTGGTGAGGCTTCATAAGGCCCACTTGACTTTACATTCTAGGATGTCTGGCTCTAGGTGAGTGATCACACCATCATGGTTATCTGGGTCTTGAAGATCTTTTTTGTATGGTTCTTCTGTGTATTCTTGCCACCTCTTCTTAATATCTTCTGCTTGCGTTAGATCCATACCATTTGTGTCTTTTATTGTGCCCATCTTTGCATGAAATATTCCCTTGGTATCTCTAATATTCTTGAAAAGATCTCTAGTCTTTCCCATTCTACTGTTTTCCTCTAATAAATGCAAAGAAATAGAGGAAAACAATAGAATGGGAAAGACTAGAGATCTCTTCAAGAAAATCAGAGATACCAAGGGAACATTTCATGGAAAGATGAGTACAATAAAGGGCAGAAAGCCTTCTTCAGTGATCAATGTACTGTATGGTTTTTCACCAAACATATGAAAAAGGGCTTAGAAAATCAGTGACTATTCTGTAATAATACAAATTAGTTATATATATACTATCATAGAGTTACACAATTCTCCATTTACACATGCACTGTATGTAAATAGGCTGAATCTATATTTGTTGATGTTTGTTAAAATTGTATTCCATTAAAAAATTTTTGTCTATCTGGTTTAATGTTGGGTGTTTTTTTTTCCTGCCCTCTCCTCCTTTATTCCATCCCCTCTTCCCCTACCTCTCTTGTTGCAATAGATTCTCAGAGTTAAATAAGCAATTTTCTAAGATGTCCTTGTCAGGTGACATTATGGAAATTATTTGAATATCATTGCTAAGCCAGGTGAGCCATTTAAAAATGTAAATAATTTGCAATACCATGAATCTAGCTGATGAAGAGCAACCTCAAGGCTGATTGATTTATTAGAATCTTTTCCTGATTAGTAATTGCTTCAAAATCTCTTTTCTATGGTTCAGTTTATCATTTTTGTGCCAGATCTTAATATAAATCTGTACAGCTATCAAGTCTGTAATAAGCACTTCACATCATTAGTTATTCTGTACTTTTCAAGCAAGTAATAGGGGGCCAATAACTGTATATTTCTTACAGCTATTGATACAGTATAAGTTGATATTATAAAATATTTGAAAACTTTACATTGGTCCTACTCAATGCTATATTTTAAAATATACACTATGGCACCAAAACAAGACTGTCAGGTTTTTATCCATTCTTTAAAAAAGTATTTTAAAGGAAAAGATATAGTCATGACCTTGAGGCATTTCAAACTTGAGCTTTGTTTGAAATTCACAATCATGATTATAATTTCAAGAAGCACTGTCTTAAAGTTGTCTTATTGCTGTAATGAAGCTGCTAGAAATTTCATTTATTCTCAAGTTAAATCTCAGGAAGCCTATTTTATCATAGGAAATAAGCCAGTGCAAAAATACTGCCTTGACTCTGGGGTTCAAATTTATTCATGTAACTCTTGAGGAATGCCTATCAGTCAATCACAGAAATTTTATTGCATATTATATTTATTTTTTAATATAAATTTCAATTTAGCATTCTCTGAGGATAAGTACTCTGTGTATTTCTACTTTCATCACATGCGTATCTTCATTTATTTAACTATAGATACATAAGGAAGCTTACCATACCCTACATATAACAGATTTTAGATGGATAGTGATAGGAAAAGAATTTTAATGCAATACATATTAACTAAAAAATTTGATTATGGCTGATTTTTTTAGCCGTCTATTTAACAGAGTTACTATGTGCTATATGAGAATATTTTCCACTTTGAAGTTAACTTGACTGTGAAGTTATTTTGGCTGCTGTGATTTTCATAAAAACAATGATTTACTGATGCAAGTCTGATAATTGATATATCCATGAAAAAGTTAGGACAAATCATTTACTAAAAAAAAAAAAAAAAACAAATATATAACTTCTAAAACTGTTCACAGGTAGCTCAAATTCTTATACACTGTTTTGTTTAAAAAATATATCCTTTTGTGGAAACAAAGACTCCTCATTTCTTTCCATTTCTCAAACTGTAACTACGTTTGTTTGTTTGTTTTTTAAAGAAAAAGCATAATTATACAGTTTGTGCACTGGTATCTATTATGTTTGGGCTTCCCTGGTGGCTCAGATGGTAAAGAATCCGCCTGCAGTGCAGGTGACCTGGGTTCAATCCCTGAGTTGGGAAGATCCCCTGGAGAAGGGCATAGCAACCCACTCCAGTACTCTTGCCTAGAGAATCCTCGTGGATAGAGAAGTTGAGAGCTACAATCCATGGGGTCACAAAGAGTCAGACACGACTGAGCACCTAAGCACAGCACATCTATTATGTTTAAAATATTTTTTTCTTTTAAAAAATTTATTTATTTTTCAATTGAAGGGTAATTGCTTTACAAAATTTTGTTTTTCTGTTAAACTTCAACATGAATCAGCCATAGGTATACATATATCCCCTCCCTCTTAAAATACCTTATTCTTAAATGGAGGTATCTAACATATTCAAAAGTCCAGAAGATATAACTAATATACTGGAAATAAAATAAGATTTCTTTTTGCATATTCATCTAAATATTAAGTTGCATTTGTATTTGTACTGATAGACATGTCTAAGTTTTTTTGTTAAATTCTAAACCTTTCCTTATTTAGTACAGGTTAGTTCTATTCCATTTATATTTGATCTAGCAAGAATTTGTGAGTCCTGAAGAGTCTACTTGTTTAGCATAATAAAATATTAGGGTTTAAAATGAACCATTTCATTCCTAAATTCAGTGTGGAAGAAAGTACAAACTGGCAGGATCCCACCTAGAATAAAAAGTTAGGGCATTTTTTTCCCAGAGATAATCATGTTAAACAAAGCCTTTCTTCAACCGATAAGACATAGCTCAAAAATGATCAACTGAGCTTATAAGTAAATAAATACTTCATAAATAAAAATAAGGATTTATTTATTTGTTTCTACTGGTCTATTTCTACAACCTGAAGGCTTTGTAACCCCCAGTTTGCTACTGATTAGCCAAAAAGTTCATTGAGGTTTTCCCATAACATCTTACAGAAAAACCCAAGTGAGCTTTTTTTGAGGGCCAACTCAATACATTTATTTAGTTTAATTGTATTTTTTAACTAGAAAATGTCTATCATGAAAAATTCTTAGATTTCAAACTGAAGCTTAATATATAAGGGAATGGAGAAGGCAATGGCACCCCACTCCAGTACTCTTGCCTGGAAAATCCCATGAATGGAGGAGCCTGGTGGGCTGCAGTCCATGGGGTTGCGAAGAGTCGGACACAACTGAGAGACTTCACTTTCACTTTTCACTGTGATGCATTGGAGAAGGAAATGGCAACCCACTCCAGTGTTCCTGCCTGAAGAATCCCAGGGACGGGGGAGCCTGGTGGGCTGCCATCTGTGGGGTCACAGAGTCAGACACGACCGAAGTGACTTAGCAGCAGCATTCAAGGATAATTCTTCTCAATCCTCCTCTTACTGCCCTTTTAGAAATTCCTCTATGGAGTACCCCCTTTTCCTCTATCTCTGATTATCCCTTTAGATTTCAAACTCTTCCAAAAAAATAGATGAGAGAACACTTCCAAACTCATTTTACAAGGCCAACATTACCCTAATATCAACACCAGACAAGGACACTACAAGAAAAGAAAGTTACAGGCCGATATCCACGATGAACACAGATGTAGAAATCCTTAACAAAATACTAACAAACCAAATTCAACAATACATTAAAAGGATCATACACCATGACCAAATGGAGTTTATTCCAGGGATGAAAGGATGGTTCAAAATCTATAAATCAATGTGAGAAATCTCATTAACAGAATGAAGAGTAAAAATCATGGATCATCTCAATAGATGCAGAAAAAGCACATGACAATATTCAATACCTAATAAAGATAAAAATTCTCAACAAATAGGGTATAGAAGAAACAAAACAACATAAAAAAACTACATATAATAAGCCTACAGCTAACATTATATTCAATAGTAAAAAGCTGAAAGTTTTCCTGCAAGATCAGGAACAAGATAAAATGCCCACTCACTACTTTCATTCAATATGTACTGGAAATCCTTGCCAGTTAGGCAAGAAAAAGAAATGAAAGACATATAATTTAGAATTAAAACTATTTGTAGATAACTAGACTATTCAGGTATGACCTAAATAAAATCCCTTATGATTATACAGTGGAAATGAGAAATAGATTTAAGGGACTAGATCTGATAGACAGAGTGCCTGATAAACTATGGATGGAGGTTCGTGACACTGTACAGAAGACAGGGATCAAGACCATCCCCAAGAAAAAGAAACACAAAAAAGCAAAATGGCTGAGGAGGCCTTACAGATATCTGTGAAAAGAAGAGAAGCAAAAAGCAACACAGAAGAGGAAGGATATACTCATTTGAATGCAGAGTTCCAAAGAATAGCAAGGAGAGATAAGAAAGCCTTCCTCAGGGATCAATGCAAAGAAATAGAGGAAAACAATAGAATTGGAAAGGCTAGAGATCTCTTCAAGAAAATTAGACATACCAAGGGAACATTTCATGCAAAGATGGGCTCAATAATGGACAGAAATGGTATGGATCTAACAGAGCAGAAGATATTAAGAGATGGCAAAAATACACAGAAGAACTGTACAAAAAAGATCTTCACGACCCAGATAATCACGATGGTGTGATCACTCACCTAGAGGCAGACATCCTGGAATGTGAAGTCAAGTGGGCCTTAAGAAGCATCACTACAAAGAAAGCTAATGGAGGTGATGGAATTCCTGTTGAGCTATTTCAAATCAGGAAAGATGATGCTGTGAAAATGCTGCACTCAATATGCCAGCAAATTTGGAAAACTCAGCAGTGGCCACAGGACTGGAAAAGGTCAGTTTTCATTCCAATCCCAAAGGCAATACCAAAAATGCTCAAACTACCACACAATTGCACTCATCTCACATGCTAGTAAAGTAATGCTCAAAATGCTCCAAGCCAGGCTTCAGCAACACGTGCACCGTGAACTTCCTGATGTTCAAGCTGGTTTTATAAAAGACAGAGGAATCAGAGATCAAATTGCCAACATCTGCTGGATCATTGAAAAAGCAAGAGGGTTCCTGAAAAAACATCTATTTCTGCTTTATTGACTATAAAGCAACAGTTCAAACTGGACATGGAACAACAGACTGGTTTCAAATAGGAAAAGGAGTACGTCAAGGTTGTATATTATCACCCTGCTTATTTAACTTATATGCAGAGTACATCATAAGAAACGCTGGGCTAGAAGAAGCACAAGTTAGAATCAAGATTGTCAGGAGAAATATCAATAACCTCAGATATGCAGATGACATCACCCTTATGGCAGAAAGTGAAGAACTAAAAAGCCTCTTGAGGAAAATGAAAGAGGATAGTGAAAAAGTTGGCTTAAAGCTCAACATTCAGAAAACTAAGATCATGGCATCCAGTCCAGCCACTTCATGGCAAATAGATGGGGAAACAGTGGAGACAGTGGCTGACTTTATTTTGGGGGGCTCCAAAATCACTGCAGATGGTGACTACAGCCACGAAATTAAAAGACGCTTACTCCTTGGAAGGAGAGTTATGACCAAACTAGACAGCATATTAAAAAGCAGAGACATTACTTTGCCTACAAAGGCCCGTCTAGTCAAGGCTATGGTTTTTCCAGTAGTCATTATGGATGTGAGCATTGGACTACAAAGATAGTGTTATCTATCTGGTGTTGGAGAAGACTCTTGAGAGTCCCTTGGACTGCAAGGAGATCAAACCAGTCCATCCTATAGGAGATCAGTCCTGGGTGTTCATTGGAAGGACTGATGTTGAAGCTGAAACTCGAATACTTTGGCCACCTCGTGCGAAGAGCCAACTCATTGAAAAAGACCCTGATGCTGGGAAAGATTGAGGGCAGGAGGAGAAGGGGACAACACAGGATGAGATGGTTGGATGGCATCACCCACTCAATGGACATGAGTTTGGGTAAACTCTGGAAGTTTGTGATGGGCAGCGTGGCCTGGCGTGCTGTGGTTCATGGGGTTGCAAAGAGTTGGACATGGCTGAGTGGCTGAACTGAACATGATATTATATCTATAAAACTCTGAAGCCTCTATCAAAACAGTGAGAATAAAGAAATTCAGTAAAGGATACAAAATCATTGTAAAAATTCACTTGCATTCCTGTATTCTAACAAGGAAAAATGGAAATAGAAATTAAGAAAAACAATCTAATTTACAATTGTGTTAAAAAGAATAAAGTACCTACGAGTAAATTTAGCCAAGGAGGCAAAAGATCTATTCTCTGAAAATGGTAAGACAAGGATAAATGAAATTGAAGAAGGCACAAATAAATGAAAATATCTTCTCTGATATTGGGTTAGAAGGATATTATTAAAATATCCACACTACCCAAAGCAATTTATAGATTCAATTGCAATTCCTATCAAAATTCAAATGGCATTATTTTTTAGATAAATAGGAAAAACAATATTAAAACATGTGATACTTCTAGGGACCCGAAATAGCCAAAGCAATTTTGAGAAAGAATAATAAAACTGAAAGCATCACATTTCTTTGGAAGGAATGGTGCTAAAGCTGAAACTCCAGTACTTTGGCCACCTCATGCAAAGAGTTGACTCATTGGAAAAGACCCTGATGCTGGGAGGGATTGGGGGCAGGAGGAGAAGGGGACAACAGAGGATGAGATGGCTTGATGGCATCACTGACTCGATGGACGCTGAGTCTGAGTGAATTCCAGGAGTTGGTGATGGACAGGGAGGCCTGGTGTGCTGCGATTCATGGGGTCGCAAAGATTCGGACACCACTGAGTGACTGAACTGAACTGAACATCCTATCAAGTGTATATTTTTATCCCAGTTTTGCAGATGAAGAACTTCACTTCTTATAATTCCTCATGTCTCAAAAGTTAGCCTGCTAGGATTAGCTTGATTTACATGCCAACTAATGAGATCATCATCACAGAATTTCTCTAACTAGGTAATTTGGAGTTGTGTGCCTATCTCTGAACCAATCATTGTAACCAGGGGAATTTGATGCTTTGATTGGCCAAGAGTGACTCACTTGTTCCATCCCTGAAGTCCTAAACACATAAAGTAAGAGTAAGAAAAGCATGGTTTCCTAAAGGAAATTCTAGCACCTTTATATATGCCATGTTATTTTTTTTCTTTTTACCATAAATGTGTTATGGTTATTTTCTGCTATGCATTTTTCTCTACCAAAAAGGTGTGTTCTGACTTTTAAAAACAATATAGTAATATATATATGTGTGTGTATATATATATATATATATATATATATATGTATGTATGTATATAGTGGAATCTCTATGAAAATAATCCTCTTTAAATTCAAAAACTTATGAAATGTATACCATGTCTTAGGCATTGCATTAGATCCTAGGGGTACAGGTCCATGGGGTCGAACAGAGTCGGACACGACTGAGCGACTTCCCTTTCACTTTCATGCATTGGAGAAGGAAATGGCAACCCACTCTAGTGTTCTTGCCTGGAGAATCCCAGGGACGGAGGAGCCTGGTAGGCTGCCGTCTATGGGGTCGCACAGAGTTGGACACAACTGAAGCGACTTATCAGCAGCAGCCCTTACTATAAAAGAGCTTATAATATGTAACAGTGGTCTTTAGTAATTTTTGCTCATATACCTCTTAAAACAATTTTTAAAAGGTATGCACCTTCATAAAACATAAACTGACATAAATAATTTTGTAATAAATTTAAATAAATCATTTAATTTCCAGAATATTACAATTTTTTAAAGAATAAAACTGAATGCTTCTTTAAAATAAAACTAATCATATTTAAAATCCATAATCATTTGATACCCACCCTTGTGGCTCAGCTGGTAAAGAATCCGCCTGTAATGCAGGAGACCTGGGTTCAGTCCCTGGGTTGGGAAGATCCCCTGGAGAAGGGAAAGGCTATCCACTCCAGTATTCTGGCCTGGAGAACTCCATGGATCATATAGTCCATGGGGTCGCAAAGAGTTGGACATGACCGCCTTTCACTTTCACTTTCACCTTCTATCTATAATTTATTTGTAATAGCTTTTCTTTGGCATTCAAAAATTTAAAATTTTCCTTTTACTCCCTCAATCTGAGCTATTGTTCCTTTCCCCAAAGATTTCTGTCTTTTTTACTGATTACCCTTATATCATCATATGTAACCAAAATATTTATAAAAATGAAAATATCAACTGTATTCTTTTTTATTGCTGTGTGAAAAAATTACCACAAGATTAGTAACTTAAAACAAACCTATTAATTATTTCAGCATCTGTGAGCCAAGAATCCAGGCCTAGCCTAGATGGGTTTTCTGCTTAGGTTCTCACATGGATATTGTCAAGGTTGAGACATGCTTTCATCTGAAGATTCAACAAAGGAAGAATCTGCTTGAAAGCTCATCTAGAATATTGGCAGGACTCATTTCCTTGCAGCTTTATGACTAAAGGGCCTACTTTTCTGCTGGTTGTGGACTGGAGTCCTCTGGAAGGTCCTAGAGGCTGCCTATGGTTTCTAGAGGCTATGTTTGGTTTCCTCAGCATGTCTGCTTGCTTTATCAAGTCTCCAACCATCTGCTAAGGAGGAGTGGGTAGTTATGGAAGTGACATGCCATCACAGTTGCCATAGTCTATTGGTTTGAAGTCATCCCAAGTGGTGCCCACCCTCAAAGAACAGGTCACCAAGAGGAATCAAACCACTGGGGTTCACCTTCGGGTCTGTCTGCCACATCCACGTTTCACTACTTCTTACCAATGCTCCCTTGAGACCTTCTCCATTTCTATGAAAATAATTGGAGGACAGAAGAAACATATATTTGGATTCAGGATAACCCAACATGGTCCAAAATTCCACACTTCTAACCCAAGCTTTATTCCCAAGTAGAATAAATAATGATAGTGAAATATAAGAATTTTTATGAATCTATGGCATCTTGATTAACTATTGAAAGGTATGTCTCCCCTTTTTTTTTTTTGGTGACAGATTTTCAAACCCCAAGCAATAAACCATAGTAGTATTTAATGTGTGGGAGAAGTATGCATTTTTTGGTAAACAGAAGGCGGGCTTTTACAAAGACAGGCAGGTTCTTAGGCAAACCAGTTTTTTTTTTTCTTTTTAAATTATTCTTCTCATTGGAGTATAATTGCTATACAATGTTGTGTTGGTTTCTGCTGTATGACCGTGTGAATCAGCTATATGTGTACACGTATCCCCTTCCTCTTAAGTCTCCCTCCCACCCCTCCTCCATCCCACCCCTCCAGGTTCTCAGAGAACCAGGCTGAACTCCCTGTTATAGAGCAACTTCCCACGAGTTATTTTAGACATGGTGGTGTATATATGCCAATGCTACTCACTCAGTTTATACCACTCTCTCCTTCCTTGCCTCCCACCCCTCCTCCAGGCCCCCTCCATGTTCACAAATTCCTTCTCTATGTCTGCATCTCTATTCCTGCTTTGCAAACAGGTTCACCAGTACTGTTTTTCTAGATTCCATATATATGAGTTAATATATGCTTGTTTTTCTCTTTCTGACTTCACTCTGTATGACAGACTCTAAGTTCATCCACATCACTACAAATGACTGGATTTCATTCCTTTTTATGACTGAGTAATATTCCATTGTATATATACACCACATCTTTATCCATTCACTTGTTGATAGAAAAGAATATTATGGAAACTGAGGGCAGGGAGACTGATTTCCTTAGGGTCATTCATACTCATTTCCTGCTGAAAGTCTGCACATCAGGAATGTTTATATCCCACCTTCAATTCTGCTGGTCTAGTTAAAGATCTTATACGCATGTAATCCCAATAAAACTGATGCTTTTGCAACTCTCTTTATCTCCAGAGTCCAACATACACAAAAGAGAGTACCCACCCACTAAATTAAAGTTCTAAAATTATTTTCTATAGAAATGTCTACTGGGGCCTTTAATATACTATCTATTTCAATAGGTATTTCTCTGACTATCCATAAATGGAGGGGAGTGTGAGGAAACCTATTCTAACAGGGCTATCCATTTCTATAACATGTCTTAAGTCTTTGGGTTTGAGGTCCTTTCACTATGTCAAAAACCAATCATGAGTTTACGGAAATTATTACTCTTAGTACCTTTTGTATGAGAGAGTGCACAGTAGTGGAAAACTATGATTTTAAATGGATCTGCTACTTTTCATTTATTTATTTTTGGCTACCAAGGGTCTTTGTTGCTTTGCATGGGCTTTGTCTAGTTGCAGAGAGCAGGAGCTTCTCTTGCTGCAGAACATGGACTCTAGGGCCCACAGGCTTCAGTAGTTCCTGCACACAGGCTCAGTAGTTGTGCTCATGGGCTCTAGAGGACAGGCTCAGTAGTTCTGGCACATGGGCTTTGTTGCTTCATGACATGTGGGATCTTCCAGGACCAGGGATATAACCCATGTGCCCTGCACTGGCAGGCTGACTCTTATTCACTGCACCAGCAGGGAAGTCATATCTCTACTTTTTAAACCACATGTAATAAAAAATATTTCAGTACCATCTCAGCCAGTGTTCATATACTTTCAAAATTTGCAGACCTTTTATAATAACCACTAGGACTCTGTGGGACTCAGGGTGGGAAGCAATGAGTTATGTTACACGTGCTAGGTCACCAGAGTTGTGTCTAACTCTTTGCAGTCCTTTGTGTTGGGAGCCACTTTGGGCATTACTGACAAAATGGAGGCATGATTCCCCAGCCCCCTCTCCTCATTCCGCAGGCACGGATCCCAGGATGAAGGAGTTAGGCCTTGTAATTCTGACTTGTCTTTTCCTCTCCTCGGCTGATTTGACTGAAAAGGAATATTAAGGTGCTTATTGTTCTTGAGAGGAGCATGAGAAGGCACAAAGCCTTCTGCAGCATTGCTCAGAAAATAATTGATAAAGTTAATCATTGACATTTGTTCAAGGACTTTTACAAAAGAGTGTTCCAGGATGAGCACCTAGGCTGTAGCTTGAGGCCCAGATAGCATATTCAAAAGCAGAGACATTACTTTGCTGACTAAGGTCCGTCTCGTCAAGGCTATGGTTTTTCCTGTGGTCATGTCTGGATGTGAGAGTTGGACTGTGAAGAAGGCTGAGCACCAAAGAATTGATGCTTTTGAACTGTGGTGTTGGAGAAGACTCTTGAGAGTCCCTTGGAGTGCAAGGAGATGCAACCAGTCCATTCTGAAGGAGATCAGCCCTGGGGTTTCTTTTGAAGGAATGATGCTAAGGCTGAAACTCCAGTACTCTGGCCACCTGATGCGAAGAGTTGACTCATTGGAAAAGACTCTGATGCTGGGAGGGATTGGGGGCAGGAGGAGAATGGGATGACAGAGGATGAGATGGCTGGATGGCATCACTGACTCGATGGACTCGGTGGGTGTGGGTGAACCCCGGGAGTTGGTGATGAACAGGGAGGCCTGGCATGCTGCGATTCATGGGGTCCCAAAGAGTCGGACACGACTGAGCGACTGAACCAAACTGAACTGAGGCCATGGGAGGGATTGATATCTGAAGCCTATTTGTGAGGAGAATGTTTATGGCAAAGGAGTTTACTGAATTTAGGGCTAAGAAATAGTTAAAATAGTTAGAAGTTAAAGATTTAAGGAATGTTGTAAAGTTAGCATATTTTACTATAGCTTATATGTTAGGTAGGTAGAATAGGGAAAAGGAGTCCAAAAATGGCGGTGGCTAAAAGACAAGGAAGGGAAAAGCCCACGAAAATAGAACAAAAGAAGGTCCGAGGACCAGAGTGAAGACTTCAGGTAGAACAAACAGCACTCCTGGCTAAGCCCAATTTGCATAGGGCAGGCCCAGGTGGAGGCAAAAACATATAAAAGGAGGAGCCAAAGCGCTTTCTCTCTTTCTCTCCAACATGCCTGCGCTCTTTCTCTCTCTCCTCCCCTCTCTCTCCCCCTCCCCCATGCACTCCTCCACTCTCTTCCCTTCAAGTCTTTGGGTTGGCATGCCCTCACGCTTCGAGGATGGATTCTCCTGCTATCTTCTAAATAAAATAGAGCTGTAACACTGATTTGCCTAAGAGCTATAACACAGTTTGTCCAAGACCCGAGAGCTATGACGCGCCAAGGGCTTTAATGTCCATCGCTCCAAATCTTTGTTGTGATGAGACAAAGAACCGAGGAACATACACTCGTGTGACATTATAGAAGTAAATCTGGGAGAGGGGGAACTGAAAATGTCAAACCTCTGGCCTAATGTTTTTGTAAAAGTATAAAAGAGAATCTTAAACTTGGAATAAACAGGCAGTCCAAAAGAAAACTGAGAGGCTGCCTCATTGCCGACACCGTTCATCTCTTCAGGTTGAATCCCTTGTTGCTAGAGTTGGACTCCTGCACCTGTGGACTGTAGCCCACCAGGCTCCTCTGACCATGTGATTTTCCAGGCAAGAATACTGGAGTGGGTTGCCATGCCTTCCTCCAGGGGATCTTCCTTACCCAGGGGTCAAAACCACGTCTCTTATGTCTCCTGCATTGGCAGGCAGGTTCTTTACCACTAGTGCCACTGGGAAGCATATTATGCTATACCTATTTCCAAAAGGGTTCAAAGCAAATAAGGTAATCAGTATTGGTTATTACCAGAACAGAGGACCTGGTTTTTATTTTTATTTTACTTTATAAAGATTTTTTTGATGTGAACCATTTTTAAAGTCTTTATTGAATTTGTTAACATATTGTTTATGTTTTATGTTTTGGTTTTTTGGCCCAAGGCATGTGGAATATTAGCTCCTCAACCAGGGATCATGCTGCACAATTGGTAGGTGAAGTCTTAACTACTGGACTGCCAGGGAAGTCCCTGTTCTTTATTTTTCTCTACTATATCTTGTCCCAGAAAGTTTTAAAGGCAATGTAGAATATGTAACATTACAGAGAGCATAAGGAAAAGTGAAGAAAAATAAAACCAAAGATGAGGACAAAATAGAGGTAGGATAAAAAGCCACATTGTCCATTTTACATGTCACCATCTCTTATTTCTCATACATAAATTCTCACACATAAAAATGCCCTATGTCTAGATCCTCTGGGATTTGGATTTAGTCTCTGATCTAAAATTATATTCATTTTCTCCTCTATTTGTTCCACTCCCCTAGCTATCCCACTGATGATGGGCGACTGAGCCTTTTATCTTTTCCTTCCCCTTTCTCCATAGAAACCATGTCATAATAAAAGCCTAATGGTATTTTGAAACATCAGTTGATAGTTCCTTTTGGAATACCCTATTATATTTGTACTTTTTCCCAATCCTACAAATAATGCATCACTTCCTCAAGAAAAACAGGTAAGAGAATCATATTTCCGGCATTTCTTCAAGCTGAAGTACAAAAATAAAGCAACAGATTTGGAAGAAAAAGTCTTTTGTCAAAACCAGATTTTTCTTGTCCTCCAGTCTTTGTCTCAGGAGAAGGAAATGATTAACGGAAAAAGCAGAGACATTAGTTTGCCAACAAAGGTCTATCTAGTCAAGGCTATGGTTTTTCCTGTGGTCATGTATGGATGTGAGAGTTGGACTGTGAAGAAAGCTGAGTGCAGAAGAATTGATGCTTTTGAACTGTGGTGTTGAGAAGACTCTTGAGAGTCCCTTGGACTGCAAGGAGATCCAACCAGTCCATTCTGAAGGAGATTGGTCCTGGGTGTTCTTTGGAAGGAATGATGCTAAGGCTGAAACTCCAGTAGTTTGGCCACTTCATGCAAAGAGTTGACTCATTGGAAAAGACTCTGATGCTGGGAGGGATTGGGGGCAGGAGGAGAAGGAGACGATAGGATGAGATGGCTGGATGGCATCACTGACTTGATGGACATGAGTCTGAGTGAACTCCGGGAGTTGGTGATGGACAGGGAAGCTTGGCGTGCTGCAATTCATGGGGTCGCAAAGAGTTGGACACAACTGAGCGACTGAACTGAAAGAACTTAGAATGTTGGAAGGGATGAGTAGAAGTTATATATCCTGCCCCTCAAAAGTGGACTGAGACATTGGGGTAAGTGATTAAACCTGGACGAATTTGTGGATCCAAGAATAGGGAAGGTCTGTCTTCTATTCCCTAAGTAAGCCAAGGACAGGGCTAGCAAACTCTGTCTCATGGGCCAGCTGCCTGTTTTTGTAAATACATAGCCATTCATTTATGTATTACCTATGGCTACTTTGATGTTGTAATGGCAGCATTGAATCACTGCAACAGAGACTCTCTGGATCACGTAACCTAAAATATTTACTAGCTAGTCCTTCACAGAAAACATTTGCTAACCCTTGGCCTATGGCATTGGCAAATTCCAGTTCCCCAAGTAGAAGTATAGAATATTGTCTGGGAGTAGAATGAATGGCCAACACACTTAGGTGGGCGGGCTTAAAACAACCAACCAGCATGGGACATAACAGTCAAATGCATTTGACAGTTTCCCATGCACTCAAAGTGCAAAAAAAAAAAAAAAAAATGGAGAAAAGGCTGAGATGATCCTAATGAGTTTTTTGCAACTTCTGTGTGGCATAGAAGCAGCAGAATACTGACTATGCAGAAATAACCAAGAATGTCCTTTGTGCTTGCAAGGGCCAGAACAGACAAGAACAAAGAATGACCCATGAGCATCCTATAGGATTTGACGGCCAAGGACCCTAAGGGATGACTGGTGTCATAACAGATGCCAGTCTGGACTGTGAGTCTGCACCACAGACCAGGTGCCAATGCATAATTGCCTTCAACAAACTCTAGGAACCATAGGGTGAAGACCTTATACCGATTCCTTTGTTCATTCTTCCATTCCACAAATTCTCACAGAGCACTTATTATTTTTCTGTTAATAATTGAGGCCTCGGAAATGCTGAAATAAATAATACAGTGTTGATTTCCCCCTAGATATCACCAGACAACCTGTTGATAAAGGGAAGGTACATTTATCAAAACTTGCTGAAGTAATGGAGAAAACCACCATGATGGAGTTTTGAGTGTCTCAGAAGGAAGTATGAAGGTAAAATGTTATAGGACTTTGGGGTCTGAGCTCAAGTGGTTTAAGGAGGGTCTTTCAAATGGAGGTGGACAGAGATTATGATACAACTTGTCAGGACTGGCCAACACAGACAAGTGAGAATCTTGAAATGAGTCTAGCTAAGTAACGGTTTTTCCAAGTGAGCAAAGTGTTTTTTCAAGTGAGCAGGTCATTGTCTTTGATAAATTGTTCTGAGGGAATTTACTGAAGTAAATAGTGAAGTTATTTATTGGCTTACAGCAGTGCCTTTTCTGGGGAAAGGTTTTCTGTGACAAACTACTAAGTTAGGTTGATATAGGTGGTCTACATTCATCAAAGTCAAATGGCCACAGGTGTTTTCCCATTCTCAACCAAGTCCTCATGGGGCTTCTATTCTAGCAGGAGAAGACAGACCATGAACAAATTCCATAGACATCAAATGTGACAAGTGCAATGAGAAAAAAAATAAAGTCAAACGTGGTAGAGAGAGAGATCAGAATAGGATTGTGAGTGCTATTCTACCATCTATGATCAGGAGAGGCATCCTTAATAAGGGAGCATTTGAGCAGCTCCTGTAGTGTGTGTATGAGAGTCTCAAAGACTGGGATGGGGATGGCCCGAGGGCATCTCTACTACATTAGAAACAGGGGCTTAATAATTAGTTCAGTAAGAGTAAAATACAGTTGCATTTCTTCCTCATCTGAGTTGACCAACTGAAATTTATATTTTGTTGTTGTTTAGTCACTAAGTCATGTCCAACTCTCTTTCGACCCAATGGACTATATAGCCCACCAGGCTCCTCTGTCCATGGGATTTTCCAGGCAAGTACACTGGAGTGGGCTGCCATGCCCTGCTCCTGGGGGTCTTCCTGACTGAGGGACTGAACCCACATCTCCTGCATTGCAGGCATATTCTTTACCGCTGTGCCACTGGGGAAGCCCCTAAGATTTATATTGGGTTCGCCAAAATGTTTGTTGAGGTTTCTCGATAAAATGTTTTGGAAAAATCTGAGTGAAATTTTTGGCTTGCCCAATACCTGTTCTAACTATACAAAAGGCAATCTGCCATCTCTCTCTATCCTCTTCCTACATGGGAGTCCCTTCTCTGCCTTACCTGTTGATCTTTGTTCTGGGTATATCGTACTTGTCCCAGGTCTCCTTTTGGAAAATCAGCTCTGGGCTTGCCAACTCTGTGTTTATCCTTCATATATTTCACCATGCCTGACTCTCCTTCTCCCCTTCCTGAACTTCCTGCAGGCTTTCAACATAGGAAACACTCCTCTCTCCCAGGGTACAAGTAGCCTCCTTGCCTACACAGATCAGTGGACAAGGCAGTTCTTGTGAAGCAAGGCACTCTGGAGAGAAGAGGAGACCCAAGCAGAGACTGGCGAAAAAATTTCTCAGCATACATCAAGGCTGCAATGAGCAGCTGAGCTTTCCTGACCCCTAGCTCTGAACCCTCCCAAGCTGTGTGCTACCTTTCTGTGAGAGCTGTCTACTATGACTTGGGCATTGCCTGGAATACCTCAGATTCTCAGGTCTGGACTTTTTATTTAAAATGATTATAACTTAGATGCACGTAGTTCTTTATAGTTTGCAATGAATTTCTTTACTCATTTGTACTTTACACAGGCACAAAGGAGTCTGAAGGAGGAAGTTGCCGGTGATGATCAGAGCAGCTAACATTTAATGGACCACTAACTATGGGTCCCTGTCAGTTCTAAGTGATTTATGTCTATTGTCATTTCAACCTCACAGAATCCCCTAAGATAATTACATTCTTCTTTACTGGTTAGGAAACACAGACAGTAAAGCTCAGACCTCATCTCAGGTCTGTTATTTGTATGGGAATTCACCCCAGAAGATCTTAAGCCTGCGCGTTCCTCACTCTGCTATGAGCCTTTATAGAGTTCCTGTTTCATGAGTGTGTAAACAGAGGTTCCACCGCAACTACTTAGGGATGGAGCTAGATAGAAATATAATTCCTAGTTTAGTAGTCCTCCCACCCCACAATTTTTGCTTTAAAACCTAGAACTTTTTGGCTAAATTCAAAATGGAAGTCATTAGGAAGCTGCTTTGTTTAACCTAGAAGACAGGATGAAAATCAACTTTGGATGACATTTTTCACTATTAAATCCAGGCTGGGAAGTTCCAGACTTCATTTTCCACCTCCTCTCACCTTCCCACAGCTTTTGGTCATGGGTCCTTGTTCATGCAAACTACTTTATCACACAAGCTCCAAGTAAGGGTGAGTTTTCCCTGAGGATGCACCAGTCTCTGTGCAGTCCCATCAAGACATTAAAGCTCTGTTTTCATAAGCTGATGTGAATGATAAGATTTCTCCTTGAGGACTGACTGCTCTGTGACACTTAAAACACTTATTTCTGCAGCTTCTCTTTTCCTGACTTATAGATGGGAATTCCAGAAAAACATCTACACCTGCTTCTTTGACTCTGCTAAAACCTTTGACTATGTGGATCGAAACGAACTGTGTAAAAGGGATAGGAACACCAGACCCCCTTACTTGTCTCCTGAAAAATCTGTATGCAGGTCAAGAAGCAACAGTTAGAATCAGACATGGAACAATGGACTGTTTCAAAACTGGGAAAGGAATATATCAAGCCTGTATAATGTGACCCTGCTTATTTAACTTATAAGCAGAGTACATTATGCAAAATGCCAGGCTGAATGAATCACAAGCTGGAATCAAGATTGCTGAGAGAAATATCAACAACCTCAGATATGCAGATGACACCACTCTTATGGCAGAAAGCAAAGAGGAACTAAAGATTCTCTTGATGAGGATGAAAGAGGAAAGTGAAAAGGCTGGCTTGAAACTCAGCATGAAAAAACTAAGATCCTGGCATCCAGTACCATCTCTTCATGGCAAATAGAAGGGGAAAAAGAAGCAGTGACAGATTTTCTTTTCTTGGGTTCCAAATCACTGTGGACAGTAACTACAGCCACAAAATGAAAAGACATTTGTTCCTTGGAAAGAGAGCTATGACCAAACTAGAGAGCATAAAAAGCAGAGACATCACTTTGCCAATGAAGTTTCGTATAGTCAAAGCAGTAGTTTTTCCAGTAGTCATGTCCAAATGTGAGAGTTGGACCATAAAGGTGGCTGAGCACTGAAGAATTGGTACTTCTGAATTATGGTGTTGGGGAAGACTCTTGAGAGTCCACTGGACCACAAGGAGATCAAACCAGTCAATCCTAAAGGAAATCAACCCTGAATATTCATTGGAAGAACTGGTGCTGAAGCACAAATACTTTGGCTATCTGATAAGAAGAGCCAACTCACTGGAAAAGCTCATGATGCTGGGAAAGATTGAGGGCAGGAGGAGAAGGGGACGACAGAGGATAAGATATAGCATCAGTGACTCAAAAGACATGGATTTGTACAAACTCCAGGAGATAGTGGAGGACAGGGAAGCCTGGTGTGCTGTAGTCCTGGGGTGGCAAAGAGTCAGACACAACTTGGAGATTAAACAACAAAGATGGTTTGCATCTAGAAGTTCAAGCAAAAACAACTGGGGTATGCTGCGGTTTGAAATCAACAGCTTCTCAGTGAACAACTTTAATTTTAGAGTTAGTAAAGAAATTGCCTACAAGCACAGTAGATGGAGGATTGATCTCTGGGTCAGGAAGATCCCCTGGAGGAGGAAATGGCAAGCCACTCCAGTATTGTCTGGAAAATCCCATGGACAGAGGAACCTGGCAGGCTACAATTCATAGGGTTTCAAAGAGTCAGATATGTCTGAGCAACTAAACACGCACACAGCTTCTTCTCTTGAATATTCCCTTGCTCACCATGACCTATGAGAGCTTATCCCTAACTCATGGCTTCCTGAGCAACTAAAACAGAGTGAACACAAAGAATCATTTCAGAGTGTGATTCCAGGTCTCCACGTACTCTCTCTGCCAAGCCCTCTCGCTCTCAAGTGGAAATGCAACACTTGCACATTTTTATCTTCAAATAATTTTTCTGGAAAGTTGATGATCATTCTTTATAACCCCCTTTAGAAGTGTTTGCCTTTTGTCTCTAGTAGGGGTGAGGCAATGGCACCCTACTCCAGTACTCCTGCCTAGAAAATCCCATGGACGGGGAAGCCTGGTAGGCTGCAGTCCATGGGGTCGCTAGGAGTCGGACACGACTGAGCGACTTCACTCTCACTTTTCACTTTCATGCATTGGAGAAGGAAATGGCAACGCACTCCAGTGTTCTTGCCTGGAGAATCCCAGGGACAGTCGAACCTGGTGGGCTGCCGTCTATGGGGTCACACAGAGTCGGACACGACTGAAGCGACAGCAGCAGCAGCAGGGGTAAAAAAAACAGGATTAAAAAAGTTAGAAGATTGAGACATTTGCCAAAAGCTGGAAAGGATGTTTGATGAGGGCTGAGATTAAGGTGAGGCCAGATCTTTGCCTCAAGTCCCTACTCACAGCTCTCCTGCTCCATGAAAAATACATGCCATTTAAATATTTACATTTTGTTAACAGTAGCAGAAATAATGCCAACAAATGTTAATTAAACAGCCACGAGATGATTAAAACACTGGTCTGGGCCTCCCCAGCGAGAGTAAATCTATTAACATTTCCTTATTGACTCTCAGAAGCCTCACTGTGATCTGTCTACATGAGCTGAAACAAAACAAAATTTCTGATCAAAGGGATTTTCCCCAGGGGGGATCAACTTTGCCAGGCGATACTCATCGCTTGGCTGGTAGGGAGTGGATGCTTATCTGATGGCAGCCAGGCATGGCAGTGTGACTCTGAGGAAAGGATTTTGTAGTTAAGAAGAATAATCCTCTGGGGGCCAGGTACCAACTAGAGTCTCCCAGCGCCTGCTTGTGTGGCTTCTCCAAAGAGGGCCATCTCTGCTCACTGTTTTATAGATGAGGTCTCTACAGCTGCTGGCAGTCTTACATCCCTTACCTGTATCCTCAAGATGCCAGTTGAGTGTGAGTGTGTCTGTATACGTGCATGTGTGTGTGAGGGCTCAGCTTTGTCTTTCTCCTTTCATTGGATTCCTTCTCTGCCAAGTCTGGGACTTGGCTATATTGCCTCTGTTAAGTGCAAAGAGGTGGTTGGTACATTGCATTTCATGTCCAGTAATTGTTTCCCCAGCCTTCTATATTGCAATCCCACAGGTTAACAGTGATATCTTTCCTTTCCTGCTCCCTCCTGTTCTCCCTGGCAAAAGTGACACTGGGACACTTCCTTTCCTCTTTTAGGCAAATTTTTTGAGCAGTGCTGGAGGAGGGTTCCCTTTATGGCCGGCAATTTTCCTCAGTTCTGGGCACTCTCTCCCCTTTCTACCACTATAGAGAGTCTCTTCTTTGTGGCCTTGAGGCTGCCACTGACAATTCAGGTGTGTGCATGGTACATAGGCTGACCCCAGTTTGCATGCCAAGAGTTGACTCACAGACTGGCTTTCCAGTATGCCGTAAGGCCACAGACTTGTCATTAATGGAAGAGGAGGTTTTCAAAAAGAAAAGTTTTCAGTTGCTAGCAAAAATATATAGGAATGAGAATTTCAAAACCAGAAACACCTCATTTATTTAGTCTAAAAATATTTTCACAGAGGTTACGACTAGAAATCCACTATGCAGGACTTCCCTGGTGGTCAAGTGATTAAGAATCCACCTTATACTGCAGGGGACTTGGGTTTGATCCCTGGTCAGATCCCAGGGATCTGATCCCACATGCCTAGGGACAGCTAAGATGTGTACCATAACCAGAGATCCCATGTGCCACAACTAAGACCCAATGCAGCCAAGTAAATAAATAAATGTTTCAAAAATCAGTAAATAGGAACTTTCCTGGTGGTCCAGTGGCTAAGACTCCATGCTCTTAATGCAGGGGGCCCAGGTCTGATCCCTGGGCAGGGAACTGGATTCCACATGCCACATCTAAGAGTTTGCATACCAAACTTAAAGAACACACAAGCCACAACAATGATCAAAGATCCCTTGTGCTGCAACTAAGACCCAGCCAAAATAAATTAATTAAATTAAAAAAAAACAATAAATAAAAAGCCACCATGCTCACACTAAAGGAACTCAGGAGGTGGTGGTGGAGACATAGATTGCCAGCACTCACAATACAGAAGTAAAGGACCCTGAAAGGTATATCCACAAAGGGGACCAAAATCAGACTGTTGAGTTCAGGAAGTCCACCTGGAGGAAGTGATGCTTGAGCTGTGTTTTGGAGGATACAGGGTAACTGCAGCTAAGACTGTACTTAGGACACTGTCATGGCTATCCAGTGAGGGAGTCACTCGAGTGGACAGATTACAGCAATTAAGTAGAAAGGATATACAAGACCTGATGACTCTTGGAGAAGTGGGGTTGACCCTTGGAGAGGAAGTGGAGTTGGCAGTGAGAGAGAGGGAAACATTAGAAATAACTGTCAGATTTCCCTTTTGAGTGTCTTGGTGGATGAAGGTTCCAGGCATCAGATGGGAATGCAGGAGAGAGACTGGGCTTGTTTGGGAGGAAATGAGTATGGTTTTGGACATCTTGCCATAGAGGTGGTTGTAAATCACCCAAGTGGAGATGGTATCTCCCATGCCTGGAGTGTTCCCCAGACCTGGCTGCAGACAAAGCAATGCACACATTGCCAGACTCTCGCAAGGACATTTTCAAAGTAGAGTCTTAGCATTTCCTGAGCAGCAGAAAACTTTTTCAAGTTCCTTATGGATACATAGACTTTCAAGAATGGAAGCACCTTTGAAGAACAACCTCTAATTTTGCAGATTTATCTAATCTTAGCAACAAGCTTTGTGCACCCTTGGAAGAAACAATGACTGCTATAGGAAGAATGAAAATGGTCAAACAAGGATTTCTTCCTCTCCTAATACAGAGTGTTAGGGGTTATGAGGTCCTTCTCTGCACTAATTCTGAGCCTACTTTATTCATACATGATTAAGAATCAAGAAAACACATTCTTACTGAACCATGTCATGAATAGATGACTTTATCTGGGAAAATGAGACCCTTCTTCCCCTCAGTGCTCTGAGCCAGAAATCCTCAGTAGCCTACAATCTCCTTGACTCTCCTGGACAAGGTCAGGGAGAAAGTAGAATCAGAATCTGCATAACTAGGACGATCTCCCTTGACATTTCCCACTCACATTCAACTCTATAAAATAGAGCAATTCAGCATTTATTGAGAATCTGTTCTGCACCAGGAACTGTGCTAAGTACCATGGCTTTTAGACGCAGGAAGGGAAATTACAACGTACAGTCTAAACCTTTAGGTTGCTTCTGGCCTAGAAGAAATACACATTGGAAGAAAATATAATGACACAAATCCCTGACTTGTTCTATTGTGAATTTTCTCTCTCGTAAGGTTGTGAAGGCAAAGAGAAGAACCAGTGCTTTGGGTCTACCTGTGAGAGAAATAAAGGAGAAAATCATTAAACATTTTACTTTCCTCTCAAAGAAAATTATCTTTAGCAGAACATATTAAATGAAGATATATGTAAGAGGGAATTAAGACCTGAGAGGAGGAAAAGCTGAGGTGTCTTGGTGTGGAGGAACTTCATCTCAAATTATTCTCAGAACGTATGGGTACAAACCTCAAATACTACTTAGTGATATTTGAGGAAATGAGGTCCTGGAGAGGCATCCTAAACTGAAGCAATAGGTTTGGTTTTTAAAAAAAAATGTGTGGGGAGAAGGGTTAAGTTTTTCAGACTACAAGTAGATGAGCTTGATGGCAATGGAGAGCAATGTTCTGGACTGGAATCCCTTTTTAAATATGCTTACACGACTTAGAAAAGAAAGCACAATGAATGGGAATCCACCTCGTTAACGAAGAGGAAATCATGCCACGCTCGCCCCACTTTCCTTTCTGATACAGCCACCACACTGACGCATCAGGAAAACACAGGGGACATTGTGTATCCAATTTATTTAGGAACACCATATGTGGTTTCAGAACCACAATTCCAAAGAGTCTACAAGAACATTAAAAATTCTCAGAACAGAGCCCTTTAGAGCCTGTCCTTCAGGTGTAATTAAGTTCCAATGTATTTGCAGTGTCCTAGGGCCCCGTCAACTGAGAGCCATCGGACAGCCCAGGAGGCTATTAGAGAGAGCCTGGCGGGCACTTTAGTTATTTATTCACTTTATCTCATGCTACGCTCTCTCTCAATTCTTCAGCCTTTCCATTAATCTGTTAGCCTGTCTTCGGATTCTGTTTGCTTTAAGTTGCTTTTCTCAGACCCTGGAACTTGATTAAGGAAAATAGCTATGCAATTCATCAAAGCCAGAGGAAAGGGCAAGCAGTCTTTCGTGTTTTAAGTATAATACCACCTTCTGCTTTGTCTTTACATTTATTAACTAGGTCAAGAAGGGGACATGGACCCTGAGGGTCTCCACTGGACCTCAATTTGGGTCTGATTGCCTGGAGAAAAACAACCTGGACTCTGAGTACAGACTGCTTTTGATTTGGGCTCCCCAATTTTTTCTACCATGTCTCAAATCACAGATGACCTTTATAATGCACCACCTTCTCATAGTTATACCCAAATTATAGGGTCTGGCAAGGATTAGATTGGGTGCCATTAACATAAAATTCTTGGCAACCGAGTTCTAAGTCCACGTTTTCCATTTTCACTGAAGAGAACACATTGAGTTATAGGGAAATTCATGTTATTACATTGGTATAATCTTGAATCTGCTCTAATGTTTTTGAAAAATCCAATTATCCCTATATCTTGGTATTTATTAAAGGTAACGGGTTACTTAGAACAGCTCATAACTGATCATATCACACAGGTGAGTTGTAATTTTACAACTAAGAACTGGATTAGAGATAGTGATACAGCCAATGGTTAAAACATCAACAGAAATGATTTATTCTATCAGGGGTAAATATAGTTCCTGAAGACCTTTGTGCTTCTAATGACTGACATGTTCCCAGCAGAGTGGTGAAAAATGCAAGCTTTGTCTTCCATGTTTCAGCAAATTGTTTTTGAGATTTAAACAAATGACAAAACCTCTTCGCCTGTGGACTTGCCTTACTTTATGTACCCCTCGTAGCTTTGCTCCCCTTTCCTCCCTATAGAAACCTATATTCATCAGAAGGTCAGACATCATTCATTAACAATGCAGCATCATTCATTAACACTGAAGTATATATGTCAGTGTACTTTGTGTTTCCAAGGAAGGAATATGGTTTGCACTTTCTACGTTTTTCAGCCGTAGAGTTAAAACTGTTTCTATCCTACAGTGGTCATTGTAAGTCCCTGCCTTAAATCAGAGAGTTTGCCGCTTCAGCCTGGAATTACCTCTTTTTGAAACCATTCAAAACAGGCAGCTGCCAAGAGAGGTAACACTGACTCCCAGCCCCGTCTCCAGGCACTGTCAGAGTTTGCTGGCCTCCTTTCCACTGCTGCAGCAGTCTTTTAATAAGGTCCATTTCACGGAAATTTAAAAATTGCCCTTCTTTACAGGAAGAACAATTTGATTTAGCCCATTTTAACAGACTAATTCTTTCAGATAAGAGTATTATAAATTGGATAATAACACCAAATCTCAAAGAGAAAGAAAATCAAGGTTTTATATCAACTAAGATCCATACATAGACTTTGGATCCCTCCTTAGCAATTTCTTTGTAATTCTATCTACACCCTCTCTGAATTAGTAGACTACATGTGGTAAGCAACTAATCAGGGTTTTGTTTCTTAATTAAAAATTAGGGCACAATACCAGAGAAAAAAATCTCCCATTGACTAATCCAAGTGCTTAGGCACTCAAATTCAGCTTAAACAAACCATATTCTAATTAGGTATTTGCTACATTTCAATTTCTTTAATTTAAAAAGTCAAATTTGGAATAATAACCATCATTTAAAATAAAAGACTCTTAAACTACCGCAGATATTCGGGAGGAAGATAAACACAGCATGGAATTCAAAGACGTAAGAATCAAAGTTTCTCTTCTCGTGTGTTGCTCTCATGCCCACAGGCCTGCATTACAATCCGGTTAACATAAATATCAGAATTGTTTCCTAGCAGCATTTCTAATCTGGAAAGTCTACTCTTTCTCTCTTTTTTGTAGTTATGAGCCACCTTCTCTGTACGTCAGCCTGGAGCCTGTGGGGAATCCTGAAGAGGCTGAGGTCTGGTTTCTGTTCTAATGGTGCCAGGATGAACTACCTAACACATATTGATTCATTACCTCTGTCTTAGCTCAGGACACTATAGTAAAATATCACAGACCAGATGGGTTAAGCAACAATTCTGGGGGCTGGAAGTCTCAGATCATGCAATCTTTGGGGCTAGCATGGTTGGGTTCTGGTAAGAACTCTCTTTTTGGCCTGCAGGCAGCTGCTTCCTTGCCACATCCTTACCCGGCAGAGAGAGGAAGCTCTGCTCTCTTTCTACAAGGGTATTAATACCTTTGTGGGCATTCCACCCTCAGGACATCACCTAAATCTAAATAGCTCCCAAAGGCCCCACCTCTAAACACCATCATATTAGGGGTAAAGGCTTGCAAAATAAGATATTTAGGGAGATACAAACATTCAGTCTATAACAACTTCTTCACTTAAAACTCCTCCGAAGTTAGGGAGTTTGGGATGGACATGCTGCTGCTGCTGCTGCTAAGTTGCGTCAGTCATGTCCACATTGCTAATATTTAAGGTGGATAACCAACAAGGACCTGCTATATAGTCCATGGAACTCTACTCAGTGTTATGTGGCAGCCTGGATGGCAGGAAAGTCTGGAGGATAAAGGATGCATGTTTATGTATGGCTGGGTTCCTTTGCTGTCCACCTGAAACTATCACATTGTTATTTAGATATACTCCAATATAAAATAAAAAGTTTTCCTTTTTTAAAGCCCTCTGAAGGATCTTCCATCTTGAATTAGAAACATTGTCACACACTGTTCCCTGACTTCTCATCTATTCCAAAAGGCCTGCCACGTGTTTTTCCAATGACATTTTTTTTTTTTACATTATGTTTCACCAGCCTGGAATTCCTTCCTTGTCTACCTGAATAATTTCTACTTTTTTAAAATAGCAAGTGTAGCCTCTCTCCTCTCCCTCTTTTTACCCTGTGACTTTTCCTTATTCAGTCACCTGGGGCAGTTATTCTCAGCAATAAATCGTCTCAGGCACTATTTTTCTCAGGTAAAGCAGAAAACATAAGACAAAAGGAAAGTTCATTCTTGCCTTTTGATTTTTAAAAGTCTTAGGCCCTCAGGGAAAGAGAGGCCATAGGTTTGAGAAAATAATAAAGCATAAAAGCAGTTTTCCTCTGTCACAGATGAAGTCACCAGAGATGAATTCTCTACCGTTTGGGGAGGAGAGAGTCCGAGCAGAAATGAGGAATGAGTAGGCATCAGGGGAGATGAACAGGAGAAGCAGACCTCTTAGAGAAGTGTGTGGCTGAGAGCACAGGGGACCATATCTCCCCGGGAGGAGCCATGCAGAGAGGGAGTGGTGTGTGTGGCCAGGCTCTGCTGATGGCCCTGGAGCCCCAGGCAGCAGCCCGGCCCAGGGAACTCTGGCATTGCTGAATGATATCGTGAACATGCCACATGATTTTACACTGTAGTTTCCCAAAGTACAGCTGCAGCAGCAGGAAGAAGGTTGCTGGAGGGATCTGCTAGATTGGAAGTGGTCTTTTATTGCACGTGAACGATGAACTGGGTGTGGCCTGCAGGGACGAGTCCTTTGGAGCAGACAAGAGAGCAGATGTCCCTATAGATGCCAGCACTCCCACCCCACCATAACACCTGGGCACTAGAAACATTCCTAAAAGGTGGCTGTAATCCTGTACTGACTGAGATGAAGATACCACCAGCTGGACGAATGGGCATATAATACAAAAATTAAGTTGAATGAAAAAAATGCAATTATAGACAGAGATTCCAACCCCATACAGGTCTTTAACTCAGCTTTACACCATTCTTATGAAGCTTATCACTCTCCTTGGGAAATGGAGTGCTTTCTTTTCTAAAAAGAACACAACAAATCTTTTTTATAAGTTTATTGTAAAGACTGATGATATCATGTTTATAAGAGGTTCAGCATAGCACCTGATTCATTGGCAGCTCTCAATAATTGATGGATTATATTTCAATTTGTCTGGTTCACCTTTGTTTGCCTGGTGCCTGGCACAAAACAGACATTCCTATGTGCTCAGTAAATCACACCCTGCTCTACAATCTGGTTAGTAGAAAAGATTGGCATATACTCAATGTGTCTATTTATAGATTATGTACCACTCTCTCTATATTTGTAGAGTGGTACATAACCTATACAATCAGTAATAGTACAGAATGAAAGGAGAGATCACTTTTTTTCATTGTCAAGCTTCCTCAATTCTGAACAGCAGGGAACAAGTTTTCTTGGCAAAAGAAATCAGATGCCATTATCGGGAATATGCGATCAATTATCTGTCTCTTGGACCACTGCAGATTTTGGCCCTGATTACAGCTTAGGGAATGCACAGTTACTCTCAGCACTACTTTGTCCCCATAGGGATCTAAGTGAAGTGAAGTTGCTCAGAAGTGTCCGACTCTTTGCGACCCCATGGACTGTAGCCCACCAGGCTGCTCCATCCATGGAATTTTCCAGGCAAGAATACTGGAGTGGGTTGCCATTTCCTTCTCCAGGGGATCATCCCAACTCAGGGACTGAACCTGGGTCTCCCACATTGCAGGCAGATGCTTTACTGTCTGAGCCAGATACCAACAAAATTCTCCATCACGGCATTTGATAAAATTTGAAAATAATATTTAAAGAGGCCACTGAGAAACGTGGGGCTATATTGCAGGAAAAGATGTCAGGGGCTATTACAAGATGACAAGAAGCAAAAGTTTTCTTTCTGCAGAAGAAAAAAGGGAAAGGCTGTAGTTCATATGAGGAGGGAGCAGCCACCCTTCTGGCTCTGAGTCCCAAGTTGCCCTACCTACATGTCAGTCAGCATCGCATGATGCTGGTCTCCTTGGAGAGGTTGGTGGCTATGGCTGCTTGGCAGCAGTAAGGAAAGTGACAGCAGCATCTCTAATCAGAAACCTGGTAAGTGTCTATCCCCATGAGGTAGAAAATTAATTGGGGAACAGACCTACCATGGTGTGAGACAACCAACAGGGTGACTTGATGCACACTGCACTTGGTTAGAAAAAAAATGAAATTCTGTAAATTAATTGCCAGATAAGAAGGAAATGAGGTGTTCTGTCTGACCCAGCAGTCCTTTTTCCTTTCTCCCTGCCCTCTCCCATCATTCTCTTCCTTCCTTCTCTTTTCTAGCCAACCAGCCCCCTCAATGCCCTTATTAAATATTCTTTAATTGAACAGCAGTCACAGGTTACAGAACTTTTGTCTGAGGAGGACATAAAACCCTCAGACTTTCCAGAGAAGCCAGAAGGGAGAGAGGGAAAGAAATGATTTTCCACAGGAGGTCCTATACTGAGAGAAATGGACATGAAGAGACTCTGTGTGAGGCTGCAGTGCTAAGAAAGGATTGTGATTCTGTACAGTGGTGGCATCTATTCTCTTCCACTGAGGTCAAAACTGAGATTTATAGACAAATCAGAATCATATGGAAGGGGAGACATGTACTGGGGAAAATACTTCAAGTTTACCACAAGGCACTGAGACCCAGGGAGCTGAGACGTGTAGGATCACTTACCTGTCTTCTGGCTGCTTTCTTTCTTTTTTTTTTTTTTGGAGTAGTGTGATGTTATAAAGATACTAGACCAGGGTTTCTCCTCCCTGACATTAATCGACATTTTGAAGTGTGAGGTCCTGTGTGTGGTAAGTTGTTGAGCAGCATTGCTGTTCTCTGCCTACTAGATACGTTGCACTCTCCGAAGCTGTGACAATCAAAAATACCTCCTGACATTGCCACACATTCCCTGGAATGCAAAATCCCCCATGGTTGGGAACCACTACTTCAGAGGGTAGACTAATGTTAGCCCTATAATTTCTGGAGTCTAAAATGAAGCAGAAAACTTTTTGATAGTGAACTGACACTGATTCCCAGTTGTTCCAGGTTCCAGAGTAGATATAATTGAAATTTCATGTCACCTGTTGAGAAATTCTTTGACTTCTCTGGGTATAACAGGTACACTTATAGCTTTCACTTGGGGGTGCATTTCTGTCTAAAACAATCTTGAAAAAATCTAAAGAAAAAGAGTGTTTGTGGAGACGCCAGAAAGTAAGATGAAAAAGAGGGAATAAAGGTGAAATAAGAGCCATTTCATTTCTTTTGTCAAAAATTACAGATTAACACTATTAAAATCCACAGAAATTAAAATACTACAAAATACTAAAAGTACTAAAAGATCAGAATAGCATATAATAATAATAATAATAATAAAATTAAAACTGAGTTAACAAACTTGATAGGGACAGAGTAAAGGGACAAAGTAGGTAATTAAATAGTTAATACTACTACGAGATTGTAAGTAAAAAAAATTTGGAAGACCCCTATAAGTTAATGATCACTCAAAAAAGCAGATTTGTGTTGCCACAAAACCAATCAGGCTTACTTAGCAACAAAATGGTGCAATAGAAGTAACTGACATGGCCCCAAACAATAAAACAATGGTGGCATGAGACACAATCCTGCCCAGTGAGCTCAGGAAGTTCAGTTCAGTTCAGTTCAGTCACTCAGTCATGTCTGACTATTTGCGATCCCATGAATCGAAGCACGCCAGGCCTCTCTGTCCATCACCAACTCCCGGAGTTCACCCAGACTCACGTCCACTGAGTCAGTGATGCCATCAAGCCATCCCATCCTCGGTCGTCCCCTTCTCCTCCTGCCCCCAATCCCTCCCAGCATCAGAGTCTTTTCCAATGAGTCAACTCTTCGCATCAGGTGGCCAAAGTACTGGAGTTTCAGCTTTAGCATCATTCCTTCCAAAGAAATCCCAGGGCTGATCTCCTTCAGAATGGACTGGTTGGATCTCTTTGCAGTCCAAGGGACTCTCAAGAGTCTTCTCCAACACCACAGTTCAAAAGCATCAATTCTTTGGCGCTCAACCTTCTTCACAGTCCAACTCTCACATCCATACATGACCACAGGAAAAACCATAGCCTTGACTAGATGGACCTTTGTTGGCAAAGTAATGTCTCTGCTTTTGAATATGCTATCTAGATTGGTCATAACTTTTCTTCCAAGGAGAAAGCGTCTTTTAATTTCATGGCTGCAGTGACCATCTGCAGTGATTTTGGAACCCCCCAAAATAAAGTCTGCCACTGTTTCCACTGTTTCCCCATCTATTTCCCATGAAGTGATGGGACTAGATGCCATGATCTTCGTTAGAATGGCTATTATCAAAAAAGACAAGAGATTAACCAGTGCTGGCCAGGATGTAGAGAAAAGGGAACCTTGTGCTACAAACCCTGTGGGATTGTAAATTGGTGTACCCAATATAGAAAACAGTAAGGATGTTGCACAAAAAATTAAAAATAAAATGGCCTATTCTACCTTTATGTATATTCCAAAGGAAATGAAACCATGCTGTTGAAGAGATATTTGCGCCTTTCATATTCAATGCAGTGTTATTCACAGTAGCCAAGGTATGGAAACAATCTAAGCGTTTATCAACAGATAAATGCATAAAAAAAATCACACACACACACACACACGCACACACACACACACACACACACACACACACACACACACACACACACCATGGGATACTATTTAGCCATAAAGAAGGAAATCTTGCCATTTGGGACAACATAATAGACCCTAAGGGCATTATGCTGAGTGAAATAAGTCAGACAGAGAAAGACAAATACAGTAGGATTTCATTTACATGTGAAATCTAAAACAAAATCCTTCCATCTTCTGGCAAAAAAAAAAAAAAAAAAAAACACAAAAATCAAACCCATAGACAGTTCAGATTTGTAGTTACCAGAGATAGAAGGTGGAAAGTGAGGGAACTGGTTGAAGGTGGTGAAGTACAGACTTTCAGTTATGAGATAAGTAAGTACTGAGAATGTAATGAACACCAGAATGACCCTCGTTAATCCTGCTGCATGGAATATTGAGAGCTGCTAAGAGAGTAACGGATGTGAGAGTTGGACTGTGAAGAAGGCTGAGCGCCGAAGAATTGATGCTTTTGAACTGTGGTGTTGGAGAAGACTCTTGCGAGTCCCTTGGACTGCAAGGAGATCCAACCAGTCCATTCTGAAGGAGATCAGCCCTGGGATTTCTTTGGAAGGAATGATGCTAAAGCTGAAACTCCAGTACTTTGGCCACCTGATGCGAAGAGTTGACTCATTGGAAAAGACTCTGATGCTGGGAGGGATTGGGGGCAGGAGGAGAAGGGGACGACCGAGGATGAGATGGCTGGATGGCATCAGGGACTTGATGGACGTGAGTCTGAGTGAACTCTGGGAGCTGGTGATGGACAGGGAGGCCTGGCGTGCTGCGATTCATGGGGTCACAAAGAGTTGGACACGACTGAGCGACTGAACTAAACTGAACTGAAGAGAGTAAAGCCTAAAAAGTCTCACCATAAGAAAAAACTTTTTGTACCTATATTTAAGTTAAATTATTCATTTTACTGTACATCTTAAATTTATACAGTGCTGTATGTCACTTATATCTTAATATACTCAAAAACAAAAATTATAATTACAATTTAAAAATACTATGAATCCACCTTAATGATAAATGACACCAAGTGTCCCAAGGCAGGGGAGAAGTAAAAAGAAAGATGAATCGAGGCCACAGTGGTACCTAATCACAGCCCATTGTCTTTAGCCTCTTACGCCACTGATCCCAGACCAGAGCTCTGCTTCCCATTCACAGAATTCCAAATTACATGTTAGCAGCTGCTCTCCAAAAACACAAGAGTCCAAACACAGCAGACAAGGGGCACATTAGTGGGGTTTGAAAATTTAGTAAACTTTTTGAAATAACCTTGATGTAAAGTGGTGACCACAGGTAAACACATTTGGAAATGACACATAAATAATATTCAGCTTCAAGTAAGTCCTGTGAGGGACTCTAAGAAAAGCAAGCACAAACGTTGGGTTAAAAAGCAGATGAGTAGGGTTAAAACATCCTACACGTGGAAGGGTGGCTAAAGCAGCCTTTGGCTCTTCACTAAATGATGTTCATCCTTTCAATATCTGTATTTGAGAGATTAAGAAAAAGTTTGGACATTGTATTCCATTTTGCCCTTTCCACCTTGGTGCTTACAATAGTCCTGATGCTTTTGTCTTTTTCCCAGGACACTTGACTCTTGATCATACACAACTCACTGAGAGATTAGATAAGTGTTGTCTGGAGAACAATGAGACTTAGTGGATAAACAGGGATGGCTTACAAAGAGCATACAAAGAGTGGTTATCATCAGGGTAGCACAGGATTGGGATGTGGGTCCTGTGTGTGGCATCAGGGTGTGAACCCAAGCCCATCATTACCATCCAATCCTTTTTACAATTGACCTTGAAAAGAAGGTCAGTGTGATATTGACCAAATTTGCAAATCACACAAAGCTTGCAGGTAGGGGAGATAAAGACGATGACATATTACAAACCCAGCAGGAAAATAGATAATTCAGGGCACTAGTTGAACAAAAGTGAGATGAGGTTTAATACAGAGACATGCAAGATAATATATGCACCTGAGAGAAAATAACTCTCAGCACAGATTCAAATTATGGGGGTATTAGTCAGGAAGCTGTCATGCTGAGTGAGATTTGGGAAGGATGGCGGATAACAAATTGAATAGGAGTTCACAGTGCAATGCCACAGCAAAGAAGGACAGTGCTATTTTGAGATGTGTAGACAATATAAAGAGATCTTTGAAAATACAAGAGGGGACAGAGTGTTGCTTTATACTATGTGGGTAAAAACTCACCTTGAACTCCCTGGTGCCCTGACTCCAACAAAGACAGCAATAAGATGGAAGATTTAGCAAAGATAGTTATTTGAATGCTATTCAAAATGATGCACAGGTCTCCCTAGGAGAAGCTGAATTGACTTCCCTTGCAAACACGCATTTATAAAAAGTTTTTTTCATGACAAGGTCCTCCTCTTATTATATTTCCTTTAATGTCTTGTTGACTTTCAGAAGGGGAAAATAACTATTTAGACAGAAAAGAACAAATAACCAAATGTATTCTTTTAGGGAGCAGAAAAACAAGTGCTGAATTTTCATATGGTTAGCAATATTTACTGGGTATAAATTCCTGCCTGCTGAAATTTTTGACTCTGATAGGGAAAGAGATGACAAAATTATCATATAAGGACAAATTAACCCTTGTGTTAGACTCATAAATTAATATTAGAATAATAAACATTCAAAGGAGAGATCTTGTGCTGGAATCAATTAGAGAAGTTTTCAAACTGCCCTCTCCTCCACTCATAGTATTGAAAAGTCAGTAACAGTAGGGGTGGGCAGGTGATTGAATGGGGAGAAACTAGATCTTGTGAGGTTGGTAAGAAGGAAATGACTGGCACCTGAGCCAGCTGGTAGGGGTCTCAGGAACAGAAAGATAGAAGAACAAAAATCATTAATACTTGGGAAGATCAAGTCTTTGCAATCAGACATACTAGATTCTAAGCTACACTCTAGAATTTAGTAGATTTATAAGCATGCAGTTTATTTACTCTCTCTGAAGCTAAGATGTTTCATTAAGTTATAAAAATTACTTCACAAGATTATAATGACAATTCAAAATACTATGCATATGTGAAGCACTTAGATGTCAAAGCCTGTAGTAGGTCCATGATAAAGGTTTACCATTTTAGTGATTAGTTGTTGAAACCATAGAAGGGGAGGAAAAAAAAAAAAAAAGACCAAGAGGTTTTAATCCTGGAGAGAATTTTAGTACATATTTTTTTCAGAAATGCAGTAGATAGGAGGATAATTTATTAACTTGGCAAGGTGCTCAGACTTTCACTCACATCGAGTTTGAAGAGATGGTAGAACATCTCAAAAGCCTAGAATACCCAGGCTTTTGAATTTGCCAGAATTTGCCTCTTGAGGTATTTCATGCACTACTAAATATAGGGAGGGCAGAGTCACTAAAACTAAACAGTTGTATAACAATTCTGAATCATTTTTCAAAACTTATAGAAATACCAATGTATTAACATTTCTGCAGAACAAATTTTGAACATTTTGATGGGCCTAGGTCAAACTGAAAAAGAGCTCAGGACTAAACATTCTCAGCTCATTGGATGACACGTATTCTTTTTTTTAACGTGTTAAGTACTCATCAAAAGTAATAGGAATTACTCATGCTCAGTTCCTAATTCACATTTAATTTCACACAAATAATGACAATATTTCTATGCACATCATGAGTGTGTGTAGTGGGGAAATAAGTAAGCAATATAATAAGCTAACTAAGGTCCAAATAAAGGATGTACACATCTGTCTTAGGTTCATGGTACTTTGCATTAAGATGTATCTCATGGTTACTTTTTATGTCTATAGAACATTTGTTACCAGTTATCATTGCATGGACCATAGTCACAGGAGCAAAATATGAACATATGGTTAAACCAGTCACTGATACTTCTTTGCACACATTTATTCCTATTTTGTCATCATTCAAGACATTTTTATTTCCACCATTCAAACAATAATCACTTCCAAAACTTAAAATGATGTATTAAAAATTAAAATATAATTAGCAATATCATAGCTGAAATGTACCTAATTTTACTGACAACAATTTGATAATAAATGAGAGAAAGGTTAATGTTAATGCTGACAATTATTTTTCCAATCACCCAAATTTATTTTTACACTTTAACATGCTAGATCAGAGGTCAGTAAACTTTCTCTGTAAGGCAGCAGATAGTGAATATTTTAGGTTTCATGGGCCAGAAGGCAAAATCGAGGATATAATGGATGTATTTATATAAATGAGAGATAACAAGTATCCACAAATTTAAAAAAAAATAATAATTAAACATTATTCAGTGGCTCAGAACGTAAAGAATCTGCTTGCAATGCAGGAGACCTGGGTTCAAACCTGGGTCAGAAAGATCCCCTGGAGAAGGAAATGGCAACCCATTCCAGTATTCTTGTCTGGAGAATCCCATGAACAGAGGAGCCTGGTGGGCTGTCCATGAGGTCATAAAGAGTTGAACATGACTGATCAACTTTCACTTCACTTCATCAATATAACAGTTAATATAATAATAAATCAATGTATTTTAAATAATACGGGCCTATTAATGAGAAGAATGAAATTCTCCAAGCGGGGTGGAGATAGCATTTTACTTAATTGCATTTAAAGCTAGTGGTCCATGCAGTCCTGGCCTTATTCTTCTACAAAGCCTTCCCTTTCTCCCCTGAAACACAATGCTCTCTTCCCAGGGAATCCTCCAGAACATGCTGCTAGCACCTCTCTTTTGGTAAATAATATACTAATCTCATAGCATTGAACTCTTTTTAAAATGGGGTGGCAGTTTTGGAGCATAGGTTCTGGGGTAAGACACCCTAAGCATAAATTCCAGTAGAACTGAAACATTATTAGTTGTGTAGCCTTTGATTAGTTACTTCAATTTGCTCACCTATAAAAGAAAAAGTAGTACGTACTTCATAGGGTTGCTGTAAAGATTAAAGAAATGTTAAAAAGCAAAGATTAGTACCATGCCCTGGTGACTCAGACAGTAAAGAATCTGCTTTTAATGGCAACCCCCTCCAGTATTTTTGCCTGGAGAATTCCATGGACAGAGAAGCCTGATGGGCTGCAGTCCATGGGGTCACAAAGAGTGGGCATGATTGAGTGAATTACACATTCACTTAGAAGAAAAAGATCACATATAAAGCACTGATATAAATATTATCCTTGATTAAAAAAGACATTTAAAATATAAAACCGTTCTTAGTTCATGAGTTGCATAAAAACAAGCAGTGAGTTGGTTTTGGGTCATGAACCATATTTGCCTAAATTTTTTTTATTTTAAACTATCGCTATATGTGTGTTAGAGCCAAAATGAACTTTAAGCTGTTGTCAAAATTACCTCGCTCACTGTATAGGTAAAGTAACTGAGACTATTAGTTAAGTGACCTACCATGACCATCTAGCTCATTACTGACAGGTAGGTCCCAGAATAGAACCTTCATCCTTGGGACCTCCTACAACTGCAAGTCCCAAAGTCAGCCTGAGTTGGGTGCTAAGAGCAAGGCAGAAGTCAGTTAGAATTAATGAGTTCAGACATTTAAGTCTTACTCAGTTCCTGTAAGAGGACCCTACATACAGGCCTTCTGCCTGAATCCTAGCAGTTTAGAAGGATTTAGGAATTACTTATTCAGACTATAAGCATCCAAGGAGAAGGCAGGATCTGCAACACATAAGCTTTTCTGCTTTAGGATCCAAAATACTCCTGTAGATGTATATCAGTGTGTTAGAGCAGCCAACAGTTAGAACTGGTCATGGAACAATGGACTAGTTCAAAATTGGGAAAGGAGTACATCAACGCTGTATATTGTCACCCTGATTATTTAACTTATGCGCAGAATACATCATGTGAAATGCTGGGCTGGATGAATCACAAGCTGGAATCAAGATTGCCGGGAAAAATATCAATAACCTCAGATATGCAGATGACACTACCCTTATGGCAGAAAGTGATGAGGAACTAGAGAGTCTCTTGATGAAAGTGAAAGAGGAGAGTGAAAAAGCTGGTTTAAAACTCAACATTAATAAATGAAAATCATGGCATCCGGTCCCATCACTTCATGGCAAATAGAAGGGTAAACAATGGAAACAGTGAAAGACTTTATTTTCTTGGGCTCCAAAATCACCGTAGATGGTGACTGTAGCCATGAAATTAAAAGATGCTGTTGGAAGAAAAGCTATGACACACTTAGACAGTATATTAAAAAAAGAGATTACTTTGTGAAAAAGGTCCGTATACTCAAAGCTATGGTTTTTCCAGTAGTCATGTATGGGTGTGAGAGTTGAACCATAAAGAAAGCTGTGTCAAAGAATTGAAGCTTTGAAAACTGTGGTGTTGGAGAAGACTTTTGAGAATCCCCTGGACTGCAAGGAGATCAAAGTCAATTTTAAAGGAAATCAGTCCTAAATATTCATTGGAAGGACTGGTGCTGAAGCTGAAGCTCCAATACTTTGGCCATCTGTTGTGAAGAGCTGACTCACTGGAAAAGACCCTGATGCTGGGAAAGATTGAAGGCAGGTGGAGAAGAGGATGACAGAGGTTGAGATGGTTAGATGGCATCACAGACTCAATGGACATGAGTTTGAGCAAGCTCCGGGAGATGGTAAAGGACAGGGAATCCTGGTGTGCTGCAGTCCATCGGGTTGCACAGAATTGGACATGACTGAGTGACTGAACAACAAAGAACAGTCAAAGAACCACAGACTTGGTGGTTTAGACAGCAGAAATTTATTTCCTCACAGTTCTGAATGTTGGATGTCTGAGATCAAATGGTGGGCAGATTTGGTTTCTCTTACAGGCCTCTCTCCTTAGCTTCTAGATGGCTGTCTTCTTTCTATATTTTTACATGGTCTTCCCTCTGTATGCATCTGGGTCTTAATCTCTTTACTTAAAAAAAATGTATTTATTGTTTTATTTTTGGCTGTGCTAAGTCTTTATTAAGGTACACAGGCTTCTCCTTGCAGCAGCTTCTCTTGTTGGGGAGCACAGGCACAGTAGTTGTGACGCACGGGCTTAATTTCTCAACCAGGAATTGAACCCATGTCCCTTGCATTACCAGTGGACCACCAGGGAAGTCCCTCTTATTCTTAAAAGGACACAAATCATACTGGATTACAGCCTATCCCAATTACCTCACAGAGTGAAGATAAAAACCAAATTACCTTCAAATAGACTCATATCCTAAAGTACTGAGAGTTAGGACTTCAATGTTGAATTTTAGGAGTACACAACTTATCTTATAACAGATTCCCAAGTCCGGGATTCTGATACTTTAGAATGGCATCTTTTTGTACCTGTGTAAGTCTGTAATATTTGCACTGAGCACAGGATGGTAGATTGATAAGAAAGGGATGTAAGTAACCTCATAAAATTGCCTGGTTTTCAATATTGGGAGCAGATGGACTGTCATAACCAAGTCTCCCAAACACTCATGGGTCTTAGTTTTCCCAACCCTGAGACAGAAGAGATTGGGCACATTCAGGGTGGTATGGCCATAGACGGAGGCAGGTACCACAGGCGCCCTCAGATCCCTAAGGCAAAATCCCTAACCTGACTTACAGAGGCAAAACAGAAGTGGATAAATGTTTGCCACAAACCTTGAGGATGTAGAAGAAAGTAATTCCATTTGTCCAAAGCATTCAGGTTATGCATTACAGTTTCAGAATTATATTTTAACCAAGTAATATTTCACAGGGATAACATAATCACCTAATGAAGTCTCCTTGATGTTAATTATAGAGATGTATTGAAATCCAGCACAAGATTTATTTTGTCTGAAATATCCCTTACTTTTTATAAGGTGTAATTTAGAGAGTATTGTGTCTGTAGCATTCCATTCGAAGTCACCTTGCCCTTCCACAAAATCCTGTCCTGCTAGGAATATATTTAAATTAATGCATGGTGTACAAATTCTTACCTTATATAAGTTTCTGGGCATTTCTGACTGAAATATGGGTAGAAATAATAGCTTCTAGGAAAAGCACTAAAAAGTAAAATTTGTTTACATTGTTCTGTGTGTGTGCTTGCTCAGCTCCTCAGTTGTATCTGACTCTTTGAGACCCCATGGGCTGTAGCCCACCACGTTCCTCTGTCCATGGAATTTTCCAGGCAAGAATACTGGAGTGGGTTGCCATTTCCTCCTCTAGGGTATCTTCCTCATCCAGGAATTGAACCCATGTCTCCTGTATCTCCTGCAGTGGCAGACGGATTCTTTACCACTGAGCTACCTGGAAAGCTGTACACTGCTTTGCACTTCTTCCATAAGAATCCCTTACTTTTCGTTAATCAGAGGTGTTTAGTAATTTCCCCAAGGTCACAGAATTTATAACGGGTGGAGTCAAAGCTAACAGCCAATTTTGACTCTATTCTAATACTTCTATCATAGCTTTGTTTTCCCTTTCAGAATCCCTTTAATCATAAAACACCTAATAATCTGAAATATAGTTTTGTATAACATACTTTCTCAGGAGGGGGGTTGAGGATGGGGAACTCATGTACACACATGGCAGATTCATGTATGGCAAAACCACTACAATATTTTAAAGTAATTAGCCTCCAATTAAAATAAATAAACTTATTAAAAAATACTTTCTATGTTGGCCCACTTTCATCTGTGAGTAATATAAAATGAACTCAAATTGATTAGCTCCTTCTCAATATGGCAGTGGGATGTCTGCCACCAGCAAGGGAACCAAATTGGGTGGAAGAGAGAGATGGCCCTCTACAGAATAAAGGAAAACTGTCTCTGATGATTCCAGCAAACCTTTGCTTTGGTCTTATTGATTGGTATTAGTACACATTCCCTGAAACCAATCAAAGAAATGGGATTAAATTTGAACCCATCAGGTCGAGACTTTGACCTGAGGTTAATTCCCTAATCTACAGACAGGCTGTTCTGTGGAGAAGTTGTGAAATGAAGCCTGGGGAGTAAACGGCAGTTTTGCTCCCTCCCAAGGGTCATCAAACACCAGGCTTTTAATTTTTTAATATTCCCTTTCAGTGTGTTTGAATGTACTGTAACTGTTATGCCCAGAGTCCGAGTCCCCAAAACTGAGAGAATAAGATGTCCACAGCAATGCAAAAGCATGAAGGGGTTTTATTTCTAGCTCAAGCTAGGGCTCCCACCACATCCAACGCAGTGGAGTGGAGCAAGGAGCCCCGAGCCCAGATTTACAGCAGTAAATTTATTTATAGGTTTTAGAACAGAGAGTTGGCAAGCGCTGATTGGCTGCAGGAGTTTCCTAGTATTTCCTAATTGGCTAATCTTTATTGGCTGCAGGGGTTTCCTGGTGTTTACTAATTGGCTATTGGCTGCAGGGGGATGTCTTTTACATCCTGATAAACTCAAACCAGGTTAGGGGAGTATGCTGATTAGACAAGTCCTGGCATCTGCGGGGATGACCTCACTGGGCAATGACTCAGCCTTTCCCGTGAGTCCTACCTTAGTCCCTGAAGCCTATCATGGCGTTTGCTAGGTCCCAACATTCCCCCCGTCCTTTGATCATGGAGAGGAATCCTCTTCATTCTGAGACATTGCCTGATATTGTTTTCTCAGCATCATCACTTGAACTGTACTGATATGTTCTTTTTACAAAGGTCCAAGGTCGAAGAATAAATCTGGCCACCAAGTATTGGGGCAATTCCAGTGGTCGAATTGAGTACCTCATGGGTTAGTCCATTATGAAGCGTCCAGGTGATCTTAGCAGGTTGATGTGGGTTAGCACCAGCAGTTCCAGAATGGAGAAGGAGGGCCACCAACAGGAGAGTCGGGGATTCATCTGGGGCCAGCTGGCGGACGAGCTTCATTTTTAAGGGGTTGGTGGGATGCGGCGTCGCCTTCCATTCTTTTTGGGCCTTTTCTTGTTCCTCTGGGGTGGCACGACGCACGTGGTTGCAGTGCACCCAGGGTCCAATTCCATCCACCTTTAGGGCAGTGGGGTGGTAAGGAGAACACCATAGGGGCCCTCCCATCTTGGCTTTAAGGTTCTTGACTGGTGTCTCTTAACCCAGATCCAATCTGCTGGGCCCATATTATGGGACGGGCTTGTTCCTTTACTCGGGCCCTCATGAACTTCTCGTATCGGTGATCAGATATGTTTATGTACTTTACTTAAAGCCAGCCTCTCTTGGAACGTGCGTAGCGAGAGAGATGGTTTAGTCTTTCCTTCAAACTCTGAACAAATGGAGGGTGGACTTCCATATACAAATTCAAAGGGAGTCAAACCTAGTTTATAGGGAGTATTGCGTGCCTGAAAAAGTGCAAAGGGAAGCAGGGTTACCCAGTCCCCGCGAGTCTTTATTGCCAGCTTTGTTGAAGTTTCTTTTAGGGTCTGATTCATTCTTTTTACTTGTCCTGAGCTCTGGGGACTGTACTCGCAATGTAGCTTCCATTTGGTCCCCAGGGCTGAGACCAGTCCTTTAACAATTTTGCTCACAAATGCAGGTCCATTATCAGAGCCAATAGATGCCGGCAGCCCAAACCTAGGTATTATCTCTTCTAGGAGCTTCTTAGCCACTATTATTGCTGTCTCCTCTTTAGCGGGGTAAGCTTCTACCCACCCAGAAAATGTATCAACCAAAACTAACAGGTAACGATAGCCATACTTTCCTGGCCTTACCTCTAAAATCTATCTCTCAATGCTGTCCCGGCCTTTCCCCCTGGTATCTTACACCCATGTGCTGTCCTTTTCCCAGTCTCATCATCTGACAGGGCTTGGAGGTGCGGACTATGTCCTGTATGGTTTCCTTTTGTTGGGGAAACTGCAGCTGCGCTGCTTGTAGAAGCGTCAAAGTCTTTTACTCTCCCAAATGGGTGGTTTGATGTAAATGGGTACAGAGATGTCTGCCCAGGTCGGCAGGAAGCAACAGGTTGTCATCCTGGTCCCGATACCATCCGTCCTTGCCCACAGGGCAGTTGGTGTTATCCTGCATCCAGCTTAAATCGGAGGGGGAGTATATGGGGCTTGGGGGGAGAGTCCCCATCCCTGGCTGTGGCAAGCTGCTCAGGAGGGTGTATGGGTTAGGGACAGTGGGATGAATGTCACTCACCCGCTTGTTGACTTCACAAAGATCTTGGACGGGTCTAAAGTCCGTTCCCCCGGGCTTTTTCACAGGCAGCAGGGGAGTATTCCATGGGGACCGGCACTTCTTAAGAATCCCTACCTTCAGGAGGCACTGTATGTGTGGCGTGATTCCTTGCTGGGCCTCCTCACTCATGGGGTACTGCTTTCTCTTCACAGGGGTAGCATTTGCTTTTAATTCAACAATGATGGGAGGTCTTTGTTTTGCCAGTCCTACTCCTGCCGTCTCGGCCCAGGCCAGAGGGTATTTTTGGATCCACTGTAGCATAGCCGGGTCCACAGCTGCAGGGGTTTTTGGTGAATATAGTCTGTATTCATCTCTCAGTGCCAGGGATAAAACATGAATTGGTTGTCCAAGCCCGTCTGTGACTAATATCCCTCGAGTCAAAGTGAATTTGTGCATTGACTTTGGACAATAGGTCTCTTCCTAATACAGGGGCCGAACATTCTGGGATCACCAGAAATGAGTGGGACACCCGTTGGGCTCCCAAGTCCACTTTTCGTTTAGTAGTCCAGTAATATCTTTTTGTCCCAGTGGCTCCTTGGACCAAGCTAGTCTTCTTGGACATTGGCCTGATTTTTTGATTGAGGACCGAGTACTGGGCTCCCATATCCACCATGAAGCCGACCGGTTTCCCCTCCATGTTAATAGTTACCCAGGACTCGGGGAGAGGTGCCGGGCCCTGACCCCCCTAATCACTATCTTCTCCTGCATATAAAATGTGGGTACCCGAGGGAGACTCTTCTTTTCTTACAGTCCTTTTTTTTTAGGTTTCTCTTGGGGCACTCATTTTTCCAGTGCCCTTGCTCTTTGCAATAGGCGCATTGGTCTCTCTTTAGGGTCGGTCTGGCTGGTTTCTCCCTTCCTTTCGGCTGGATGTCTCGAGTCTTCTGGGAATCAGGTCCCAGTCTCATCCCCACAAAGAAAATTTGAGCCAGCTCTTTCTGATTTCTTCAGTTTTCCTTAGCTCTAAATTCCCTTTCCTCCCGTCTAATTCATTCCTCCCTCTCCTCAGGGGTCTCTCTGTTATTAAACACTTTCTCAGCTGCCCTCGCTAGATCCTGTATTGACTGTTCTCCCAGCCTCTCTATCCTCTGTAACTTCCTTCTGATATCTGGAGCTGCCTGATTAACAAAGGCTAGCAAGACTGCTGTGCGTGACTCATCAGCCTGAGGGTCCATGGGTGTATACTGCCTGAAAGCCTCCATTAACCTCTCTAAAAAGGCTGCTGGGCTCTCATTTGGCTCCTGCCTTATCAAATTTACCTTAGACAAATTCGTTGGTTTCCTGGCGGCTGCCCGGAGGCCAGTCATCAGAGTCTGGTGTACACTCGGAGACACTCCCTACCTTCAGCGTGTTCAAAATCCCATTTCGGTCGCATCAAAGGAAACCCCTCCTCGATTAGGTGGGGCTGCGTGGTGGGTCTTCCATCCACTCCTGGAACATGTTTTCATGCTTCCGATAGAATTTGCTCCCGTTCCTCCATGGTGAAGAGCACCTGCAACAGCTGCTGACAATCATCCCAAGTAGGACTGTGAATAAACAAGATAGAATCTAAGACACCTGCGGTACCTGCGGTACCTGCGGGGGCAAGGGTGGCTGCATATATGGGGGAGGTGAGATTTCAGTGTCTAAGTCAATCAGGCTAGGATATAAAGAGGATTCCTGGAGTATCGGTTTCTTCTGACTCTCCCGATCTTCATGGTCAGTCATTACAGACAAAGGGGTGGAAGAGCTTTGACCCATAGTGACGGAGCTCACAATGAACACACAAAAAAACAAAAATGGCACCGGCACACAAAGAAAGGCGACAGACAGAAGACAAACAAATATCGGCCGAAAACACAGAACTAGGTCTATCCCGGGTTACTGTTGTCTTGCTTCCCAATGTTATCTTACCGAAGGGCGTCCACTGCCCACCAGATTCGGAGTCGGGAGAGATGTTCCTTCCCAATCCCTCACAGAACCAGCTGCCTTCCAGCGCTCACTGGGCCTCGGTCTTACACTGGCTAGGACGACTAATTCACCTCTGATTAGGCCTAACAAGAGCCAGCTGCCTTCCAGTGCGTATGCTGGGCCTCGGCCTCACGCTGGACTTAACCAGACTTAACACCAGTGTTCAAATATCTTTCTTCCTAGTGAGGAAACCCCTTCTACTGGAAGAGTGTTATTCTTCCCAGTTAAAGGGATCCCGGACGAGCCCCCACATGTTATGCCCAGAGTCCGAGTCCCCAAAACTGAGAGAATAAGACGTCCACAGCAACGCAAAAGCATGAAGGGCTTTTATTTCTAGCTCGAGCTAGGGCTTCCGCCACATCCAACGCAGTGGAGTGGAGCAAGGAGCCCGAGCCCAGATTTACAGCGGTATTTATAGGTTTTAGAACAGAGAGATGGCAAGGGCTGATTGGCTGCAGGAGTTTCCTAGTATTGCCTAATTGGCTAATCTTTATTGGCTGCAGGGGTTTCCTGGTATTTACTAATTGGCTATTGGCTGCAGGGGGATGTCTTTTACATCCTGATAAACTCAAACCAGGTTAGGGGAGTATGCTGATTAGACAAGTCCTGGCATCTGCGGGGATGACCTCACTGGGCAATGACTCAGCCTTTCCCGTGAGTCCTACCTTAGTCCCTGAAGCCTATCATGGCGTTTGTTAGGTCCCAACAGTAACTGCAAGGTGTTTGCTTCCTTAGGATCCTGCGCCTTTAAAAAAGAGTGAGTTTTAGTTCATTACATGTCATGTAGACTAAACCTTTTGCCAAAGCAACACCTTCTTAGTAAAGAGAATGCTTTAGAATGCTAAAGCATGGGTGACAAACGCCAGAGCAAACTTGCTGAAAGGTAGCTGTCATTGAGAAATTCTCTTCAAGCATACTACCTCTGTGAAGTTATTCTTGTCAATTAAGGAAAGAAAGGGAGGAAAAAACCTTCATTTTTATTATAATACATCAAAGAATAATTTTTTAGTTTTAAGGCAAATATTTGCTTTTCTGGCAAATATTTTAAGCAAATGTTTATTTTTTTTACAGTTTTTAACACAAATATTTGCAATTTCCTTGGGTTCTGTTTTTTTCTGTAGGGTGTGTTTAAAAAGAAATTTGTATCCCTGGATTTTTAAGACTACACAAGAGTGAACTGTGTCAATTACAGTGTTTTAGTAGTTTATAACTAAACATGAAAAATATCCTTACAATTTTAATAAAATATAACATTTAAAAGAATATTAGGTGCCTCTTAGAAGTATTATCAGCAAAATTGATTTTATAATCATGTACCTTATTTATAAATTATCATTTCTCTTTTAACAGTGAAGCTTCAGAGAAAGATAAGGATTATTTTCAAAATTATGATAAATAATATTTCCTATATCATCAAATACCAAAGTTATTTTTAAATAATTTCAGGTATATTAATTCACTGAGCTTTCATTATAGCTTTCTATGTTTCTTCGTTTTACACATAAGAAAAGTGAGCCTCAGGGAGTTAACACTGATAATAAGTAGTGGATTTGAGATCCAAACCCAGATAATCTGGTTCTAAGCATTGCTCTTATTGACAATGTTATACCATTTTTTTCAGTACCCAGTGCCTTTCCAGAAGTGTCCCAAAGATTTTCTCCACTCAGTCTTTGCCTCAATAATTAATACTCTTGATCATATCCTCAAATTTTTCCTTTTCATTTTCCTATTTATTAATAAGAGCCAACATTTGAATGGCATTAGTGGTTTACCCAGCATTCTCACATCGTATTTTAATTACAAAGTATATTTCACTCACATTCCCATTTTGCAGGAAAGAAACTGAAGTTCAGCGAGGTCAAGTTCTTAGGCCAGGAGTGGTATAGGTGACATAGGTCATTTCTGACTTGGATCCCCCTCACAAGGCAAACAATTAACCACTAGTAACAGGTAAGACGCCACTGAGAGACTCCTAGGACGTGGGCGAGAGGCTGAGGCTCCACTCGGCACAACTGAGACCAAGAGAGCCCGTGTTAGAATAAGAGGAGTGGCGACTGTGCCACTGCAGGAGCAGCTGCATCGCTCCTCTCCCATGCTGGAGGAGTGCCAAGAGGCTTCCCCTGAGCCTGCAGTTCCTCCAGTAAGAAATGAGAGCCCAGGGTGGACATTTAGCTCCCTAAGCATTCTGGATCACTTTTTGGGAACCTCCACTCGAGTCGTGTCTCACAGAGACTGCAGAATTTCTGTGGCGCTCAACTACTGGGAATCTGATTGTGACAGAAGAAGGAAGAAGAGGCTTGCAATAATCAGTACTTGGGTCTTGGCAGAATGAGTTTCTACCTGTAGCACTCAGGTACAGTCTCAACCAGTGCCTTTGCTCATTGGCAGAGCCAAGACATGGAATAGTTTGATCAGGGAACTTGGCAGGGTACAGATCTGTCTGATTTGGGACCTCAAACAAACAGCTTTGCTGGCCCTGCAACTAGACACTTACCCCCACACTGGCAGGGAAGCCAAATCACATCCCAGCCCACTTTTGAGTATCTCCCAGCCCTGCCTGATCAAAAGAGCTGGCCAGAACACCTGGAAGTTACATAGCCTAACAGTGCTCATGCAGGAGTATGGGAGACAGAGTTCATCATCTGCAGAGTGAAGCCAGTTGTCTTGTTTGGCTGGAGAGCTTTTACTGTCAGTTGGCTTGAGTCAAGACAACAAATGAAAAACCTTGACAGTCTTGGAGTCAGTTCTCATGCTCTCCTGGGCAGGGAAACGAATTCATAGCCCTGCTCATTGCTGAATACAGCTTTCAGCTCACCCAACTAGGAATCCTAAACAAAACACATGGGAAGCTGTCTAGTTCATCCAACAGCCTCACTTACAGTGGCACTTGACTAGAGATCACAGCCTGTGGCTTTCCCCTTCTACAGAGTAAACCAGTGGCCTCATGTGGCCTGGGAATTCTATGCACAGTCTTGCTCAATTCAGATTCCCAAAAAACAAGCTGTGTAGGCTCTGGGGCCCACCCTGTTGCCTTGCCAGGGCAGAGAAATTAATTAATATTCCCCATATACTGCTGAGTATAGTATCTAGTTCTGACTGCTTAGTAAGCCTGACCAGAAAAACCAGGTAACACTACATCTTCAGTTGGGTAGGGAACCAGATCAGAAGTCCTATCTAACTGTTAGCCAGCAGCAGCTCCCCCAATCTCCTCCCATCACCCCAGAGCTCAGAAAGTGGCTTTGCACAAAAACAGATCCTGATTACGAGACATATCTGTCTAGAACATTACCAGAAGTTATACCCAGACACTCAAACTGAGCTGACTGGTGAAGAACTGCCTACCAGAGTGAACCTATAGAATCTGAAAAAGGAAACTGCTTCCTTTAATGCAGAGACACCAGTGTAAGGTATCAAGGATCATAAAAATCAGGTAAATGTGATATCACCAAAGAAAACTAATTAACCTCAAATAGCTAACCCTAAAGAAATAGAGAACTATGAACTCTTAAATAAGTTTAATGAACTATAAGAACACCAAGATGAGTAAACAAAATTAGGAAAATAATGCATAAACAAAATGAGACTTGCAACAAAGAAATAGAAACATTCCAAACAAAAACAAAAAAAAAACAAAAAACAAAAAATAAATCCTAGAACTGAAAAATATAAGGCCTGACCTAAAGAATTCAGAGAGTTTCGAAGATAGACTCAACCATACAGATGAAAGAATTACTGGAAGACAGGACATTTGAAATTATCCAGTCAGAGGAGCAAAAGGAAAAAAAGAACAAAAAAGAGTTAAAAAACAAAAACAAAGCCCACAGGATTTATGGAACAGAATCAAAAGAAACAAAATCTGCATTATGGAAATTCTAGAAAGAGAAGAGAAAGGGATGCAAAGAGTATTTAAAACAATAAATGATGAAAACTTCCTAAATCTTCAAAGAGAAATGGACGTCCAGATCTATGAGGCCCAAAAGACCCCCAAATAGGTTGAATGTGAGTAGGGCTACATAAAACAGATTCTAATTAAATTGCCAAAAGTCAAAGACAAGGAAAGAATTTTGAAAGCAGCAAGAGAAAAAAGAGAAATCATACACAATGAAACCCATGAGGTTTTCAGTGGATTTCTCAACAGAAACTTTTCAGACCAGGAGAGAATGTGATGATACATCCAAAATATTATTTAAGAAAAACTATGAACCAAGAATCTTATACCCAACAAAGATGTCCCTTAAATATGAAGGAGAAATACTTTCCGAAACAAATGAAAGCAGAGGGAGTTCATCACCACCAGACTTGTCTTACAAGAAATGATAAAGTGAGTTCTTTAAGTGGAAGTAAAAAAAGACACTCAGTTCAGTTCAGTCGCTCAGTTGTGTCCGACTCTTTGCGACCCCATGAATCGCAGCATGCCAGGACTCCCTGTTCATCTCTTCTTGCTATTCTTTGGAACTCTGCATTCAGATGCTTATATCTTTCCTTTTCTCCTTTGCTTTTCACCTCTCTTCTTTTCACAGCTATTTGTAAGGCCTCCCCAGACAGCCATTTTGCTTTTTTGCATTTCTTTTCCATGGGGATGGTCTTGATCCCTGTCTCCTGTACAATGTCATGAACCTCATTCCATAGTTCATCAGGCACTCTGTCTATCAGATCTAGGCCCTTAAATCTATTTCTCACTTCCACTGTATAATCATAAGGGATTTGATTTAGGTCATACCTGAATGGTCTAGCGGTTTTCCCTACTTTCTTCAATTTGAATCTGAATTTGGAAATAAGGAGTTCATGATCTGAGCCACAGTCAGCTCCTGGTCTTGTTTTTGCTGACTGTATAGAGCTTCTCTATCCTTGGCTACAAAGAATATAATCAACCTGATTTCGGTGTTGACCATCTGGTGATGCCCATGTGTAGAGTCTTCTCTTGTGTTGTTGGAAGAGGGTGTTTGCTATGACCAGTGCATTTTCTTGGCAAAACTCTATTAGTCTTTGCCCTGCTTCATTCAACTTTCCAAGGCCAAATGTGCCTGTTACTCCAGGTGTTTCTTGACTTCCTACTTTTGCATTCCAGTCCCCTATAATGAAAACGACATCCTTTTTGGGTGTTAGTTCTAAAAGGTCTTGTAGGTCTTCATAAAACCGTTCAACTTCAGTTTCTTCAGTGTTACTGGTTGGGGCATAGACTTGGATAACTGTGATATTGAATGATTTGCCTTGGAGACAAACAGAGTTCATTCTGTCATTTTTGAGGTTGCATCCAAATACTGCATTTCAGATTCTTTTGTTGACCATGATGGCTACTCCATTTCTTCTGAGGCATTCCCGCCCGCAGTAGTAGATATAATGGTCATCTGAGTCAAATTCACCCATTCCAGTCCATTTTAGTTTGCTGATTCTTAGAATGTCGACATTCACCCTTGCCATCTCTTGTTTGACCACTTCCAATTTGCCTTGATTCATGGACCTGACATTCCAGGTTCCTATGAAATATTGCTCTTTACAGCATCAGATCTTGCTTCTATCACCAGTCACATCCACAAATGGGGATTGTTTTGCTTTGGCTTCATCCCTTCATTTTTTCTGGAGTTATTTCTCCACTGATCTCCAGTAACATATTGGGCACCTAATGACCTGCGGAGTTCCTCTTTTGGTATTCTATCATTTTGCCTTTTCATACTGTTCATGGGGTTCTCAAGGCAAGAATACTGAAGTGGTTTGCCATTCCCTTCTTCAGTGGACCATATTCTGTCAGACCTCTCCACCATGACCCGCCCATCTTGGGTTGCCCCGCAGGCATGGCTTGGTTTCATTGAGTTAGACAAGGCTGTGGTCCTAGTGTGATTAGATTGACTAATTTTCTGTGAGTATGGTTTCAGTGTGTCTGCCCTCTGATGCCCTCTTGCAACACCTACCATCTTACTAAGCATCAATAATCATTCAGTTCAGTTCAGTCACTCAGTCGTGTCCAACTCTTTGCGACCCCATGAATCACAACAAGCCAGGCCTCCCTGTCCAACACCAACTCCCGGAGTTCACTCAGACTCACATCCATTGAGTCAGTGATGCCATCTGGCCATCTCATCCTCTGTCGCCCCCTTCTCCTCCTGCCCTCAATCCCTCCCAGCATCAGAGTCTTTTTCAATGAGTCAATTCTTTGCATGAGGTGGCCAAGGTACTGGAGTTTCAGCTTTAGCATCATTCCTTCCAAAGGAATCCCAGGGTTGATTTCCTTCAGAGTGGACTGGTTGGATCTCCTTGCAGTCCAAGGGACTCTCAAGAGTCTTGTCCAACACCACAGTTCAAAAGCATCAATTCTTCTGTGCTCAGCTTTCTTCACAGTCCAACTCTCACATCCATATATGACGACAGGATAAACCATAGCCTTGACTAGAGGGACTTTTGTTGGCCAAGTAATGTCTCTGCTTTTCAGTATGCTATCTAGGCTGGTCATAACTTTCCTTACAAGGAGTAGCATCTTTTAATTTCATGGCTGCAGTCACCACCTGCAGTGATTTGGATCCCCCCAAAATAAAGTCTAACACTGTTTCCACTGTTTCCCCGTCTATTTCCCATGAAGTGATGGGACCCTATGCAATAGTCATTAGGGAAAAGCAAATCAAAAGCACAATAAAATACCTGGTAGAATGGCTAGCATCAAAGAGACAAGATACAACAAATGCTGACAAAAATATGGAGAAAAGGAAACCATTATATACTAATGGTGGAATTATAAACTGGTTTACCATTTAAAGAAAATAGTGTTTGTGTGTGCTTAGTTGCTCAGTCATATCTGACTCTTGCAACCCCATAGACTGTTGCCTGCCAGGCTCCTCTGTCTGTGGGATTCTCCAGGCAACAATACTGTTGCAGGTTGCCATTTCCTTCTCCAGGGGTTCTTCCTGACCCAGGAATCAAACCCAGGTCCCCCACACTGCAGGCAGATTCTTTACCTACTGAGCTATGAGGGAAGCAGAAAATAGTATGGAGCTTCCTTAAACATTAAAACTAGAACTATACATAGGATTGAGCAATTCCACTCCTGGAAATATATCACTGGGAAATGAAATCAATATGTCAAAGAGATATTTGCACCCTATGTTCACAGCAGCATTTACAATAGCCAAGATATGGGAACAACCAAAGTGTCCCCTGACAGATGAATGGATAAGGTTGTGGTCTGTATATAAAATGGAATAGTATTCAGCCATAAGAAATGAAAAAAGCCTGCCATCTGTTACAACATGGATGGATCATGAGGGCATTATATTACATGAGATGGGTCAGACAGAAAAACACTAATACTGTATGATTTCACTTATATCAGAAATCTAAAACAAACAAACCAAACTAATGGAAAAAGTGATCAAATTCATGGTTATCAAGGACAGGGAGTGGTGGGAGGGGAAATTGGATAAAAGTGGTCAAAAGGTACAAACTTCAGTTATAAGAGAATACTGGGGACATAACATATGACACAATGACTATTCTTAACACTGCTGTATGATATATATTAAAGATGTTAAGAGAGTAAAGCCTATGAGTTCTCATCACAAGAAAAATATTTTTCCTTTTTGTTTTGTGGCTACATAACTAAACTTGCAATAATTATTTTATGATATATATAGAGCAAATTATTATGCTGTGCATCTTAAGCTTATACAGTGCTATGTGTCAATTATATTTCAATAAAACTGGAAAAAATAAAAGGAAAAAAAGATATTATCCAGGATCCTTCAGCTAAGAGGAGGTAGAGGTAAGACTTTATTCAACTGTTTTTTGTTTTGTTTTGTTTTGTTTTCCCTGCGATATGACTATGCCATTTTTAGAGGAATAGATTTTCCTCTGGGCCATCATGGTTGAGTTGTATGGAGTGGAGTAAATGTCACAGAGACTTTTTCCACACTCTTCCCCTGGGAGGCTTGTACTTTCCTTTAGGAACCTACAGGGGCCAGTGGGAGAGCATGAGCTGGAGAGCCTTCAAGTATTCCCATTGGTCAGGGAAGATCTACTTTTATCTCTTTTGCACATGAACTTCTATGAAATAATATTTTAGATACAATATTCTTCAGCTTAAAAACCACCGTTAAAACAAGAAAAGAAATCCAGAATGAAAAAAACCTCCTATTCCAAACCTCAGATAAGGTAAATAATTTCCCACAAATCACATAGCTCACAGACACACAGAACCAGCAAGGCCATAACCCAGTTCTCCCAAGTCATATCCCAGAGCTCTTTCTACCATCATGATAAATACTACTTTCCTGAAGAAAAAAGTCATTTAAAAGCCCATTATAGAAATGATGAACTGGGAGCCAGAAACAAAATCTTAAGAAAAAAAGTAGGCCAAGTGCTGTATTGAGGTCTGAGAAGGCCATTTTTGCCTACTCAGGCACTGATTCAATTTTTCATTTTGGCATGATTTGAGCTTTCTTCTTTCTTATGTCCAGGTACAACTCTTTTTCAGGAAAATTCACAATGGGCAATTATCTACTTGTGGAAATAAATGAGACTCTTTTTAATGGTGTTCCTTGCCCTCCTTTGAAGAAGGATAAATCAGAACTTGTTCTCAAAAGACCTTACCAAAAAAATATATATATTTCAATATTAACAGGCAGCTCTGGGTAAGTGAAAAATATACATGATAAGCATGGAAAATACAAACAATCAAAATGTTATTAATGATATAATGTAGTAATTTACCAGAATACTCAGGTAATAGAATGGGCACACAAATATAGTTTTCTAGTGAACTGAAACAAGCAAAAGAAAAAAAAAACTGTTGTAGCCCTCACAAATTTTTTTAATGCAACCTTATTCATTCTTAAAAAATAGTTATAATACTCAAGGTACATTGGTTGATAATTTACAATATTACAGTGCTTCTGGACCATAATTCTGAATATGAGTTCTCACTGAGTTCTACAAGATGAAGGAAACTGGGTTTAAGGAAACTTACTCCCAAAGGCTTTTTTATTTTAAAAATTCATAAAATTTTCTCTCTAAAAATTTCAACTGCTTCTATTTCTAGCCATAACAAAATAACTAGTATTTACAATGCTTGCTCACTGTAAACAGCTGGAACACTGGACAAAATGTACTGAACATGAGTTTTCAGGCATTGGATAACAGGTAGAGCAGGAATGTTCTAAAAGAAAAGGAAAATAGATGAGATTACCCCTACAACTGTCCTAGCTTTCTGCCTAGTTATTCCTTCCATACAGTGACAAAAGGAAAGTGAACTCAGAACACAGATATATGACTGAGTTGTGGAGTCAGAAATCAGAGTGCAGGAAGGCTGAAGCAGCTAGAATTGGTGGGGAAGCATACAGGAGCGAGGGGTTCCCAGGTGGTTCAGTGGTAAAGAATCCCCCTGCCAATGAGGGAGACACAGGAGATAGAGACTCGAGTTCAGTCCCTGAGTGGGGAAGATCTCCTGGATTAAGCAATGGCAACTCATTCTAGTACTCTTGCCTGGAAAATTCCATAGACAGAGGAGCCTGGTGGGGACTACGGTCCATGGGGTCACACAGAGTTGGACATGGCTGAGAGACTGCACACACACACACACACACACACACACACACACACCCATACAGGAGAGAGTTGTTGAGAGTAAGAAGCTCCAGAAATCTGCAGAGGAAGTCACTGTGCCTTTGACTACTGAAGTGCTTGTGGCTATGATACAACTCTATAAGAACAAACAAAGAACTACATGCACTACAAAACAAATAATGCTGAAACCTCAAACAAGGCTGGGAATTGTTCAGTCTCTCAGTAGTTTAGTATACAGGTGTCTTTGAACATCTGAAACATTCAGTAGTGAACCCAGAAGGAATGAGACAGGAAGCAAGGTGACAGGGCACAACCATTAAAAGAATGACACAACCATGAAGAAAAGGATACCACAAAACTGGTTAGAACCTACTAGGCCCAAGATAGGAGGAGGCAATGGCAGCCCACTCCAGTACTCTTGCCTGGAAAATCCCATGGACGGAGGAGCCTGGAAGGCTGCAGTCCATGGGGTCGCTGAGGGTCAGACACGACTGAGCGACTTCGCTTTCACTTTTCACTTTCATGTTTTGAAGAAGAAAATGGCAACCCACTCCAGTGTTCTTGCCTGGAGAATTCCAGGGATGGGGGAGCCTGGTGGGCTGCCATCTATGGGGTCACACAGAGTTGGACACGACTGAAGTGACAGCAGCAGAGCAGCAGCAGGCCCAAGATGGCAGAAAGTATGACTTCCAGTAGACCTCAGGCCCCATTATGTGCTCATTATATAACACACGAGCTACATGACATACTCACAGTTGCCAGGACATTTCCCAGGCTGACCATAAAAGGTCAAAAAGTGGACAACGTTCCAATTTCTGGAAGTCCCCATCCCTTTTCCAAAATAGAATATTCCTCACACTCCTTAGCCTCCGAAAAAAATTGAAAAAAATTGAACAGAGTCTAGTAACCTCTCAGACAACAAGGTATCTAACATATATGAAATGAACCCCCAGAAAGGGATGGGAATATGCAGAAAAAATTAAATATCGATCCCAAATTTTGCAAATATAGTGAAACCTATAAATGTATATAGATCCAAGAAGCTCCAGTGAATTCCAAGCAAGATAATTATAAAAAATACACACCAGGACACGATAAAATAATTAAAAAACAATAGTCAATTTTTTAAAAAGACAAATATTCCCTGGAACAAGTTTTCATATTCTAATGATGACTAATGGGTTCTCATTAGAAATAACACAGACTGGAAGACACTGAAAGTTCTGAAAGGAAAAACTCTGAGAACCTAGAATACTACTTACAGTAAAAAAAAAAAAAATCCATTAGAGACAAAGGTGAGATAAAAATATTTCAGGTAAACAAAACCTGAGAGAATTTAATTGCCAACTGTTCTGAACTATGAAAATTACATCAAGTTTTCAAATGGAGGAAAAGATGATATAAAATGGGAACTTGGATCTAAAAAAAGAAGAGCCCTGGAAATGATGAACATTTGAGGCAACAAAAATGGCATTTTCTTGTTTTTTAATTAAAATATATTGACTATTTAGAGCAAGACTAATAATGTTTTGCGGGGTATTATAGCATATGTAAACGTATAATCTGTGACAATAGCGCAAAGAATTGGAACTACATTGTGAGTGTGAATGTAAAATGGTGCAACAATGATACCTGATACTCTTACCATAGACTCAAGAATTTTGTTCCTCATTTTTTACCCAAGAGAAATGAAACATGTCAAAGTCAGGATGACTTTAACACAAATGTTCACAGATGCTGTCTTCATTTATGATAAATATTTATAGTGGCCAAACACTGAGAATGGAACCAAAGATATATGAAATTGTGAATGATGAACAAACTGTGTTTTATTCACCCAATGGAATACTACTCGAGGCTGAAGGAATGAACTGCTGATGTATGCAACAGCATGGGTGAATCTCCAAAATACTACGCAGAGTAAAATAAGTCAGACAGAAAAAATACACATTCTAAATTTTACTTGTATGAAATTTAGGAACAGACAAAATATTAACAAGAAAATAGATCAAATGTTGCTTGAGGTCAGAGTTTGTGGAACACTGCCTGCGAATGGAACATAAGAACTTTTGAGATGAAAATACTGTGTATCTTGATTACTGAATAATTTGTCAGAACTCATTAAATTGTGTAGTTAAACTGAGTTCCTTTTATAGCATGGAGATTATAACCAATATTTAAAAATAAAACTAATAAATAATAGAAGACAGATGTTTCTATTAATGAACAATCTTTTTTAAAATAAGTTGATATAAAATAATGGATATAGGAGTTTATATTTAGGCTAAATGAGAAACTCTGTGTTCCTTCATTATTCTTACCTTTTTCATTAATGAATTTAACGTCTAAAATAAAATATTTGACCTGGTTGTATGTATTACTCTGATTTTCTCATTTGATGGATGATTTTCTGATTTAAAAAGTCATATTTAAATCAAAGCAAAAAATAAATTTCATTCTATTTTCCCTTCTTGAATGACACTGATTTTATTCATTTATTCATTCATTCACTTTTTTAATATTTTGAATAAGAGCACAATATAGACTATGGAATCAATAAACTTGGTCTCTAATTCTGGCTAATTATTAGTTGTATAGTTTTGGACACCTCAGTCTTACTGTCTTCTTGTTATTGTTGCAGACTATGTAGTCAGTTAAGTAGCAATATTCCTACACCATTAAGAAAAAGCATAATCACTATCTTTAAGAAATTTACATTTGATGAAGAGACAGGTAAACAAATATTTGTAACGTATTTAGGTCACTGGCATGATAAAAGAATATATGTCTGCACTGGAGATCCACTGAAGGGCCACTTCTGTGTGCTGAAATGTTTGGAGAAAGTGTCAGAAAAGGAGTTCATGTTTGGACTCAGAGTTGAAGAATTACTAGAAATTTACCTGGTTGACAAACAGTCAGGAGCCACTTTAGGTAAAGTAAATCCAAGTGCAAATGTAACAAGACTTAAGAAACATAAACCGTTTGAAAAAAAGGTAGTGGTATAACATGTAAAGGTTGTGGGTGAAAGCCATGAAGTGAAGCAGACAGTAGCTCATGGATCCATACTAAATCGCAACTGTTGGGATAAGAACGCTATGAGATTAGGTGCTAAATAATGGAAGTTTTGTCTTGTTTATCTGGATGGAGAGATTCAGAAATTGCAAAGCTTACCAGTACCAGGATGTGTTTCCTTTTTATAAACATAACAGTGTTATTAATAGAAAAGAGTTTCTGCTACACTATTTAAAGTCATAGCTAAGTTTTGCGATTTATTTTAAATGGTGTTAATAGTTTATCAACATAACTCCTGAGGACTCAACTGTGAGGGCGGAGTGGGGAGGGGGCTGGGCTCACCTCAAGGGGGCACGAACATGGCCAAGGCGATGTGAAACACCCAAAGAGACCAGACCTTTGCCCCAGCCCTTGCCTCGGGGAAACCTGCCTGCAAGGGTCAGGTTGGATGCCCACGCCTGACCTGTGGACAGGTGTTCCCCATGCAAGCGGGACAGAGAGAGGCCCCTCGACTGAAACTGAAAAGTTTTAGATTCATGGTTTTATACTGTGCACCAGAAGCGAGGAGAGGATTGAAAAAATACCTTCACTTGTACACACCTTTTTTATGACTTGAAAGGACTGTGTTTTTATTCACAATTACAGTTCACAGCAAGGCTGTCCAAACTGTTAGGGAGATGTACCTACAAAGAGCCCTGACTGAAGAGTCAGTCAAAGATAAGGAGACATTTATTAATAGAGAAGCCAAAGGAAAACAGGGTCTCAAGGAGGGAGTGACCAACTGATTTGAGTGCTGCTAAGAGGTCTCTTGCTTTTTTCCCATGATCCAGAGGATGTTGGCAATTTGATCTCTGGTTCCTCTGCCTTTTCTGAAACCAGCTTGAACATCAGGGAGTTCATGGTTCACGTATTGCTGAAGCCTGGCTTGGAGAATTTTGAGCATTACTTTACTAGCATGTGAGATGAGTGCAATTGTGGGGTCACAAAGAGTCGGACACGACTGAGCAACTGAACTGAACTGAACTGAAGAGGTCTATTGGCAGAATGGAAGACTTTACTGAAATTAAACTTTTCGATACTGGACCCATCTATTTTTTTGAAAGAGATAAAATCAAAAAGGAAAATGTGGGAAAAGAGAAAATGTGAAGACTACATCTCCCTTTTGGAATGCAGTGAAGGAGCTTCCAAAGGAGAGAACATAGCCCTATCAATCAAGAGAAAATTGTATTAAAGATTTACTGAGCATGGCCCGGCCCATCAGAACAAGACCCAGATTCCCCCATAGTCAGTCTCTCCCATCAGGAAGCATCCATAAGCCTCTTATCCTTACCCATCAGAGGGCAGACAGACTGAAAACCATCATCACAGAAAACTAATCTGATCACATGGATCACAGCCTTCACTAACTCAGTGAAACTATGAGCCATGCCATGTAGGGCCAGCCAAGGTGAGTGGAGAGGGTCATGGTGGAGAGTTCTTATAAAATGAGGTCCCCTGGAGAATGGAATGCTAAACCACTTCAGTTTTCTTGCCTTGAGAACCCCATGAACAGTATGAAATAGCAAAAAGATAGGACACTAAAATATGAATTCCCTAGGTCAGTATGTGTCCAAAATGCTACTAGAGAAAAGTGGAGAAATAACTCCAAAAAGAATGAAGAGATGGAGCCAAAGCAAAAACATCACCCAGCTGTGGATGTGGCTGGTGATGGAAGTAAAGTCTAAGGCTGTAAAGAACAATAATGCACAGGAACCTGGAATGTTAGGTCCAGGAATCAAGGTAAATTGGAAGTGGTCAAACAGGAGATGGTAAGAGTAAACATTGACATTTTAGGAATCAGTGAACAAAAATGGACCAGAATGGGTGAATTTAATATTAGGCTTCCCATATAGCTCAACTGGTAAAGAATCTGCCTGCAATGCAGGAGACCCTGGTTCAATTCCTGGGTCAGGAAGATCCGCTGGAGAAAGGATCGGCTACCCGCTCCAGTATTCTTGGGCTTCCCTTGTGGCTCAGCTGGTAAATAATCTGCCTTAGATGCGGGAAACCTGGATTCAATCCCTGGGTTGGGAATATCCTCTGGAGAAGGGAAAGGCTACCCACTCTAGTATTCTGGCCTAGAGAATTACATGGACTATATAGTCCATGGGGTTGCAAAAAGTCAGACAAACTGAGGAACTTTCACTTCACTTTCACTTTCATAAATTATATAGACCATTATATCTACTACTGTAGGCAAGAATCTCATAGAAGAAATGGAGTAGCCCTTATAGTTAACGAAAGAGTCCAAAATGCAGTACTTGGGTGCAATCCCCAAAACAACAGAATGATCTCTGTTTATTTCCAAGACAAACCACTCAATATCACAATAATCAAAGTCTGTGTCCCAACCGCTAATGCTGAAGAAGCTGGAGTTAAATGGTTTTATGGTGACCTATAAGACCTTCTGACTTCCCTGGTGGCTCAGATGGTAAAGCGTCTGCCTACAATGCCGGACACCTGGGTTCAATCCCTGGGTGGGAAAGATCCTCTGGAGAAGGAAATGGCAACCCACTCCAGTACTCTTGCCTGGAAAATCTCATGGATGGAGGAGCCTGGTAGGCTATAGTCCATGGGGTCGCAAACAGTTGGACACGACTGAGCGACTTCACACAAATAAGACCTTCTAGAACTAAGACACAAAAAAAGATGTCCTTTTCATCATAGGGGACTGGAATGCAAAAGAAGGAAGTCAAGAGATACCTGGAATAACAGGCAAGTTTGGTCTTGGAGTACAAAATGAAGCAGGTCAAAGGCTAACAGAGTTCTGCCAAGAGAATGCAATGGTCATAGCAAATACCCTCTTCCAACAACACAAGAGAGGACTCCACACATGGACATCACCAGATGGTCAATACCAAAAGCAGACAGATTGTATTCTTCACAGCCAAATGGAGAAGCTCTATATAGTCAGCAAAAACAAGACCAGGAGCTGACTGTGTCTCAGATCATGAGCTCCTTATTGCAAAATTGAGAGTTAAATTGAAGAAAGTAGGGTAAACCACTAGATCATTCAGATATGACCTAAATCAAATCCCTTATGATTATATAGTGGAAGTGACAAATAGATTCCAGGCATTAGATCTGATGGACAGAATGCCTGAAGCACTAAGAACAGAGCTTCATGACATTGTACAGGAGGCAGTGATCAAGACCATCCCAAAGAAAAAGTAATTCAAAAAGGCAAAATGGCTGTCTGAGGAGGCCTTATGAATAGCTGAGAAAAGAAGAGAAGCTAAAGGCAAAGGAGAAAAGGAAAGATATACCCATTTGAATGCAGAATTGCAAAGAGTAACAAGGAGAGATAAGAAAGCCCTTCTCAGGGATCAATTCAAAGAAATAGAGGGAAAAAAGTAGACTGGGAAAAACTAGAGATCTCTTCAAGAAAATTAGAGATTCCAAGGAAATATTTCATGCACAGATAGACACAATGAAGGACAGAAAGGTATGGACCTAACAGAAGCAGAAGATATTAAGAGGTGGCAAGAATACAAAGAAGAACTATATGAAAAAGATCTTCATGACCCAGATAACCATGATGGTGTGGTCACTCATCTAGAGCCAGACATCCTGGAATGTGAAGTCAAGTGGGCCTTAGAAAGCATCACTATGAACAAAGCTAGTGGAGGTGATGGAATTCCAGCTGAGCTATTTCAAATCCTGAAAGATGATGCTGTGAAAGTGCTGCCCTCAATATGCCAGCAAATTTGGAAAACTCAGCAGTGACCACATGAATGGAAAGGTCAGTTTTCATTGCAATCCCAAAGAAAGGCAATGCCAAAAAATGTTCAAACTATTGCACAATTGCACTCATGTCACACACTAGCAAAGTAATGCTCAATATTCTCCAAGCCAGGCTTTAACAGCCCATGAACAGAGCACTTCCATATGTTCAAGCTGGATTTAGAAAAGGTAGAGGAATCAGAGAGCAACATGCCAACATCAGTGGGTCACAGGAAAAGAAAGAGATTTCCAGAAAACATTTACTTCTGCTTTATTGGCTACACCAAAGCCTTTGACTATGTGGATCACACAAACTGTGGAAAATTCTTCAAGAGATGGGAATACCAGACCATCTGACCTGGCTCCTGAAAAATCTGTATGCTGGTCAAGAAGCAACAATTAGAATCATACATGGAATAATGGACAGGTTCCAAATTGGGAATGGAGTATCTCAAGGCTTTGTATTATCACCTTACTTATTTAATTTATATGCAGAGTACATCGTGTGAGTTGCCAGGCTGCATGAAGCACAAACTGGAAGCAAGATTGCTGGGAGAAGTAGCAATAACCTCAGATATGCAGATGATACCACCCCCATGGCAGAAAGTGAAGAGGAATTACAGAGCCTCTTGATGACGGTGAAGGAGGAGAGTGAAAAAGTTGGCTTAAGATTCAACATTCAGAAAATAAAGATAATGGCATCTGGTCCCATCACTTCATGGCAAAGAGAAGGGGAAACAATGGAAACAGTGAGAGACTATTTTCTTGGGCTTCAAAATCACTGCATATGGTGACTGCAGTTATGAAATTAAAAGACACTTGCTCCTTGAAAGAAAAGCTATGTCCAATCTAGATAGCATATTAAAAAGCAAAGACATCACTTTGCTGACAAAGGTCCATCTAGTCAATGCTATGGTTTTTCCAGTAGTCATGTATGGATGTGAAAGTTGGACCATAAATAAAGCTGAGCACTGAAGAATTGATGCTTTTGAACTGTGGTGTTAGAGAAGACTCTTGAGAATCCCTTGGACTACAAGGAGATCAAACCAGTCCATCCTAAAGGAAATCAGTCCTAAATATTCACTGGAAGGACTGATACTGGAGCTGAAGTTCCATTACTTTGGCCACTTGATGAGAAGAGCTGACTCATTGGAAAAGACCCTGATGCTGGGAAAGACTGAAGGTAGGAGGAGAAGGGGGCAACAGAGGATTAGACGACATCACTAACTCAATGGACATGAGTTTGAGCAAGCTCTGGGAGTTGGTGATGGACAGGGAAGCCTGCTATGCTGCAGTCCACAGGGTTGCAAGGAGTAGGACACAACTGAGTGACTGAACTAACTAACTTTTCCTTTAAATGTGTGATTTTTAAAAATTTCTATATCAGCTGATTCTGTTTTCCTCTCCATGGGAAGTATAGTTCACCACTTTGAAATATTGGTTAATGCAAAACGATGTAATTTGACAAACTGAAAAATAATTTATAAATTACATTTATATTTAACATAATGAACTTCAAATTTAAACTGATTTTAAAGCATTACCTACTTCCAACTATTTTCCCCAAACATTTCTGGAGCTCAGTGGACAATGCAAACAGATTGAATTAAGCCATTTAATCTGAAGTCCCAAATTAAAAAATATTAGGCTTCAAAATTGTTTTAAGTAGAACCTAGCACCTAAGAATTTACTGACCAGGACTATATCTGGAGACAAATAACGTGTATCAAATAAAGTTTAGTTCATAAGATAGAACACTATTGTATTTCAAATGGTAAGGGATATAATATAGGGTATTAAAAAATTACAAAATTGTTGGCAAAGTTGGAAGGGTGTGAGTCAGGGATTAATGATTAACTCAACTGTAGAGTTTAAGGATGTACCACCATAACTGCAATTCAGGAGTCAGGCATTTGCTGCTGTTCCCACTGAACTGCTACAACAACTGTCATTTGACCTTGAAGGTAAAACCAATGACCAGATATGAGGAAGCTGAGTCCAGCCACCATAACTGCTACTGTCTCCATGACCAAGATTGCCAGCACTAGTTAACTACAACTGCTCTCCAATTCTCTTTACCTTCCATATCTCATGAGAGTGCATCTAAGTGACAGAAATTAATATGCATTTATAGGTCCAGCTATAAGAATGAGGAATGACAATTGTAGTCGTCTTTCCCTTTGGGGAAAGCTCATGAAAAAGAAAGGATAAAAATGGATGCCAAGTATAATACCTATTTGACTGTTGCCAACGCATCCTTTAATCTCAGGATTGTGTCTCACTTAAACTTTGCCTCATGAGAAAATATGACAATTTAAGATTACGACAGAAAGTACCCTAAAAAAGGATGATGTATGGCAAAACCAATACAGTATTGTAAAGTAAAATAAGGTAAAAAGAAAAAAAAACCACTCCCCCCCCAAAAAAAAAGCATGGTGTTGGAGGTGGATGTTCCACAGAGAGAATTAGAAAACAAGCAACTTGAGGGCAGAATTAATATTTTACTAATTTAAAAAAATTTTAGTTGAGCATAGTACCTGATGTAAGTAAGATGGACACTAATTCAGTTTACTAAATAAATGAATTGAATGAAATACATTATTTCGACACAACTGACCAGGGCTGCTCATTTACCCATTAACATTAGGATTTCAACTCTTGCTCAAGTTAATACATTTTTGCCACTTTCCCTCCAATATATACAAAGGCATAAGGTTATAATTACTTCCCAGCAATATCCAGAGGTAAAGGAAGAATTTTCCTCTGCAATTGTATTTTCTAGGGAGCTGTAACACAGAAATTGCACCAATATAGCTATTATAAAACTCAATAGTTAGGAAATTGAGCAAAGCAGAAAATATTACTGGATCTGAGTATAAACTTCTGGGCAATGCAAAGGAAATTATTGCTGCAAACAGGCTTTCTTGTAGAGGTGGGCCTTCCTGGAAGCTTGCTTCTTGCCTTTGGAAGTGGTGACCTGCACAGAGCTTCTAGACTCTAGCAAGGAAACGCTAAGGTCTGTGGCACTTTCTATCCATGGAGTTTTTCTCTAGCTACTAGAATCACCTTTATCCAGAACTCAGCTTGGATTACTATTTTTTTTCTTTTTTTCTTTCTTAGGAAGCTGTCTTCAATAGTAGGGAAAACTGTTGCTTGAGATTAATCATCAGACATGTAACAGAGAATTAGAAACATTTGTGAACACTGGTACTATCACAACAGTACATTTCAATTTGAAGAGAAGGATACAAATTCTGTTTTGCAGAAATAGTACAGATTTTTCCTGACCGTGTTTGCAGAATAGTTTTTGTTAAAAAACACAGCTTGTGAGACCAGCAGACTACATAGAAATTTCTGGCTCTCCATTTTCTACTTCCAAACTTGAACTTCCTCATCTATAAAATAAAGAGTAATACATACTTTTCTCATGGATTATCAGGATTAATTAGACAATGTCCTTAAAGTATGAAGAGCACTTCTAACTATACTTAGTGGCAGGCATGTGGATACTAAGATTGGATTTTGTTATCATAATGACCTTCAATTTAGATAATATTTTATATGAACATGATGTGGGCATATCCAAACTTTAATAACTCAAGCTTTTCCTATATGAAGATGTTACTCATGATGATAAACATGATAATCCCATGATTTTAGGAGATCAGTGTGACTGTTCAGGGGAAAGAGTGAGTTTGGAATCTGATGATTTTAGGTACAACCTAAACTAAGACATGCTTGGGCATCTTACTTAACACTCAGCTTCAGTTTATTAATCTCTGTAATTTACAGAGTTGCTCTGAAGATTTGAACTACTTCATTGGGAGGTAAAGAGGAAAGGCAACTGCTGGCTTCTGGACATTTTTTAAAATTTAAATTAATTTATTTTTATTTAGCAGATAATTGCTTTACAATATTTTTTCCGCAATTCTTTATTTCTTTTAGTTTATTTATTTGTTTTTAATTAAAAAACATTTTTTTTACTTTACAATACTGTATTGGTTTTGCCATACATCAGCATGAATCCACCACAGGTGTACATGAGTTCCCAACCCTGAACCCCCCTCCCACCACCCTCCCCATATCATCTCTCTGGGTCATCCCAGTGCACCAGCCCCAAGCATCCTGTATCCTCTATCGAACCTAGACTAGCAATTCATTTCTTACATGATAGTATACATGTTTCAATGTCATTCTCCCAAATCATCCCATCCTCTCCCTCTCCCTCTCCCTTTCCCACAGAGTCCAAAAGTCTGTTCTTTACATCTGTGTCTCTTTTGCTGTCTCACGTACAGGGTTATCATTACCATCTTTCTAAATTCCATATATATGTGGTAGTATACTGTATTGGTGTTTTTCTTTCTGGCTTACTTCACTCTGTATAATAGGCTCCAGTTTCATCCACCTCATTAGCACTAATTCAAATGTATTCTTTTTAATGGCTGAGTAATACTCCATTGTGTATATGTACCACAGCTCTCTTATCCATTCATCTGCTGGTGGACATTAGCTTGCTTCCACGTCCTGGCTATTATAAACAGTGCTGCGATGAACATTGGGGTACATGTGTCTCTTTCAATTCTGGTTTCCTCGGTGTGTATGCCCAGCAGTGGGATTGCTGGGTCATAAGGCAGTTCTAGTTCCAGTTTTTTAAGGAATCTCCACACTGTTCTCCATAGTGGCTGTACTAGTTTGCATTCCCACCAACAGTGTAAGAGGGTTCCCTTTTCTCCACACCCTCTCCAGCATTTATTGCTTGTAGACTTTTGGATCGCAGCCATTCTGACTGGCATGAAGTGATACCTCACTGTGGTCTTGATTTGCATTTCTCTGATAATGAGTGATGCTGAGCATCTTTTCATGTGTTTGTTAGCCATCTGTATGTCTTCTTTGGAGAAATGTCTATTTAGTCCTTTGGCCCATTTTTTTGATTGGGTCATTTATTTTTCTGGACTTGAGCTGCATAAGTTGCTTGTATATTTTTGAGACTAGTTGTTTGTCAGTTCCTTCATTTGCTATTATTTTCTCCCATTCAGAAGGCTGTCTTTTCACCTTGCTTAGAGTTTCCTTTGTTGTGCAGAAGCTTTTAATTTTAATTAGATCCCATTTTTTTATTTTTGCTTTTATTTCCAGTATTCTGGGAGGTGGATCATAGAGGATCCTGCTGTGATTTATGTCAGAGAGTGTTTTGCCTATGTTCCCCTCTAGGCGTTTTATATTTTCTGGTCTTACATTTAGATCTTTAATCCATTTTGAGTTTATTTTTGTGAATGGTGTTAGAAAGTGTTCTAGTTTCATTCTTTTACAAGTGGTTGACCAGTTTTCCCAGCACCACTTGTTAAAGAAATTGTCTTTAATGCATTGTATATTCTTACCTCCTTTGTCGAAATTAAGGTGTCCATAGGTGTGTGGATTTATCTCTGGGCTTTCTATTTTGTTCCATTGATCTATATTTCTGTCTTTGTGCCAGTCCCATACTGTCTTGATGACTGTGGCTTTGTAGTAGAGCCTGAAGTCAGGCAGGTTGATTCCTCCAGTTCCATTCTTCCTTCTAAAGATTGCTTTGGCTATTCGAAGTTTTTTTGTGTTTCCATTCAAATTGTGAAATTATTTGTTCTAACTCTGTGAAAAACACCGCTGGTAGCTTGATAGGGATTGCATTGAATCTGTAGATTGCTTTGGGTAGTATACTCATTTTCACTATATTGATTCTTCTGATCCATGAACATGGTATATTTCTTCATCTATTAGTGTCCTCTTTGATTTCTTTCATCAGTGTTTTATAGTTTACTATATATAGGTCTTTAGTTTCTATAGGTAGATATATTCCCAAGTATTTTATTCTTTTTGTTGTAATAGTGAATGGGATTGTTTCCTTAATTTCTTTTTCTACTTTCTCATTATTAGTGCATAGGAATGCAAGGGACTTCTGAGTGTTGATTTTATATCTTGCAACTTTACTGTATTCATTGATTAGCTCTACTAATTTTCTGGTGGAGTCTTTAGGGTTTTCTATGTAGAGGATCATGTCATCTGCAAACAGTGAGAGTTTTACTTCTTCTTTTCCAATTTGGATTCCTTTTATTTCTTTTTCTGCTCTGATTGCTGTGGCCAAAACTTCCAGAACTTTGTTGAATAGTAGCAGTGAAAGTGGGCACCCTTGTCTTGTTCCTGACTTCAAGGGAAAAGCTTTCAATTTTTTACCATTGAGGATAATGTTTGCTGTGGGTTTGTCATATATAGCTTTTATTATGTTGAGGTATGTTCCTTCTATTCCTGCTTTCTGGAGAGTTTTTTATCATAAATGGATGTTGAATTTTGTCAAAGGCTTTTTCTGCATCTATTGAGATAATCATATGGCTTTTATTTTTCAATTTGTTAATGTGGTGCATTACATTGATTGATTTGCAGATATTGAAGAATCCTTGCATCCCTGGGATAAAGCCCACTTGGTCATGGTGTATGATCTTTTTAATGTGTTGCTGGATTCTGATTACTAGAATTTTGTTAAGGATTTTTGCATCTATGTTCATCAGTGATATCGGCCTGTAGTTTTCTTTTCTTGTGGCATCTTTGTCAGGTTTTGGTATTAGGGTGATGGTGGCCTCATAGAATGAGGTTGGAAGTTTACCTTCCTCTGCAATTTTCTGGAAGAGTTTGAGTAGGATAGGTGTTAGCTATTCTTGAAATTTTTGGTAGAATTCAGCAGTGAAGCCGTCTGGACCTGGGCTTTTGTTTGCTGGAAGGTTTCTGATTACAGTTTCAATTTCCGTGCTTGTGATGGGTCTGTTAAGATTTTCTATTTCTTCCTGGTTCAGTTTTGGAAAGTTGTACTTTTCTAAGAATTTGTCCATTTCTTCCATGTTGTCCATTTTATTGGCATATAATTGCTGATAGTAGTCTCTTATGATCCTTTGCATTTCTGTGTTGTCTGTTGTGATCTCTCCATTTTCATTTCTATTTTTATTGATTTGATTTTTCTCCCTTTGTTTCTTGATGAGTCTGGCTAATGGTTTGTCAATTTTATTTATCCTTTCAAAGAACCAGCTTTTGGTTTTGTTGATTTTTGCTATGGTCTCTTTTGTTTCTTTTGCATTTTTTTCTGCCCTAATTTTTAAGATTTCTTTCTTTCTACTAACCCTGGGGTTCTCCATTTCTTCCTTTTCTAGTTGCTTTAGGTGTAGAGTAAGGTTATTTATTTTACTTTTTTCTTGTTTCTTGATGTATGCTTGTATTGCTATAAACAGATGGCAAGAATACAGAGAAGAACTGTACAAAAAAGATCTTCACGACCTGGATAATCATGATGGTGTGATCACTCATAAAGAGCCAGACATCCTGGAATGTGGAGTCAAGTGGGCCTTGGAAAGCATCAATGAACAAAGCTAGTGGTGGTGATGGAACTCCAGTGGAGCTATTTCAAATCCTGAAAGATGATGCTGTGAAAGTGCTGCCCTCAATATGCCAGCAAATTGGGAAAACTCAGCAGTGGTCACAGGAATAGGTCAGTTTTCATTTCAATCCCAAAGAAAGGCAATGCCAAAGAATGCTCAAACTACTGCACAGTTGCACTCATCTCACACGCTAGTAAAGTAATGCTCAAAATTCTCCAGGCCAGGCTTCAGCAATACGTGAACCGTGAACTTCCTGATGTTCACGCTGGTTTTAGAAAATGCAGAGGATCCAGAGATCAAATTGCTAACAACTGCTGGATCATGGAAAAACCAAGAGAGTTCCAGGAAAACACCTATTTGTGCTTTATTGACTATGCCAAAGCCTTTGACTGTGTGGATCACAATAAACTGTGGAGAATTCTGAAAGGGATGGGAATACTAGAACACCTGACCTGCCTCTTGAGAAATCTCTATGCAGGTCAGGAAGCAACAGTTAGAACTGGACATGGAACAACAGACTGGTTCCAAATAGGAAAAGGAGTACGTCAAGGCTGTGTATATTGTCACCCTGCTTCTTTAACTTCTATGCAGAGTACATCATAAGAAACTGGGCTAGAAGAAGCGCAAGCTGGAATCAAGATTGCCGGGAGAAATATCAATAACCTCAGATATGCAGATGACACCACCCTTATGGCAGAAAGTAAAGAGGAACTAAAAAGCCTCTTGATGAAAGTGAAAGAGGAGAGTGAAAAAGTTGGCTTAAAGCTCAACATTCAGAAAACGAAGATCATGGCATCTGGTCCCATCACTTCATGGGAAATAGATGGGGAAACAGTGGAAACAGTGGCTGGCTTTATTTTGGGGGGCTCCAAATTCACTGCAGATGGTGACTGCAGCCATGAAATTAAAAGACACTTAATCCTTGGAAGAAAAGTTATGACCAACCTAAATGGTATATTCAAAAGCAGAGACATTACTTTGCCGACTAAGGTCCATCTAGTCAAGGCTATGGTTTTTCCAGTAGTCATGTATGGATGTGAGAGTTGGACTGTGAAGAAAGCTGAGAGCCAAAGAATTCATGCTTTTGATCTGTGGTGTTGGAGAAGACTCTTGAGAGTCCCTTGGACTGCAAGGAGATCCAACCAGTCCATTCTGAAGGCGATCAGCCCTGGGATTTCTTTGGAAGGAATGATGCTAAAGCTGAAACTCCAGTACTTTGGCCACCTCATGCGAAGAGTTGACTCATTGGAAAAGACTTTGATGCTGGGAGGGATTGGGGGCAGGAGAAGAAGGGGACGATAGAGGATGAGATGGCTTGATGGCATCACTGACTCAATGGACGCGAGTCTGAGTGAACTCCAGGAGCTGGTGATGGACAGAAAGGCCTGACGTGCTGTGATTCATGGGGTCGCAAAGAGTCAGACACGACTGAGCAACTGAACTGAACTGAACTTCCCCTTAGCACTGCTTTTATAGTGTCCCACAGGTTTTGGGTTGTTGTGTTTTCATTTTCATTCATTTCTATGCATATTTTGATTTCTTTTTTGATTTCTTCGATGATTTGTTGGTTATTCAGAAGCATGTTTTTAAGCCTCCATATGTTGGAATTTTTAATAGTTTTTCTCCTGTATGAGATCTAGTCTTAATGCACTGTGGTCAGAAAAGATGCTTGGAATGATTTTAATTGTTTTGAATTTATCAAGGCTAGATTTATGGCCCAGGATGTGATCTATCCTGGAGAAGGTTCCATGAGCACTTGAGAAAAAAGGTGAAATTCATTGTTTTATGGTGAAATCTCCTATAGATATCAATTAGGTCCAACTAGTCTATTGTATTATTTAAAGTTTGTGTTTCTTTTTTAATTTTCTGTTTAGTTGCTCTGTCCATAGGTGTGAGTGGGGTATTAAAGTCTCCCACTATTATTGTGTTATTGTTAATTTCCTCTTTCATACTTGTTAGCATTTGTCTTACATATTGTGGTGCTCCTATGTTGGGTGCATATATATTTATAATTGTTATATCCTCTTTTTGGATTGTTCCTTTAATCATTATGTAGTGGCCTTCTTTGTCTCTTTTCACAGCGTTTGTTTTAAAGTCTATTTTATCTGAGTATAGCTACTCCTGCTTTCTTTTGGTCTCTATTTGCGTGGAATATCTTTTTCCAGCCCTTCACTTTCAATCTGTATGTGTCCCTTGTTTTGAGGTGGGTGTCTTGTAGACAACATATATAGGGGTCTTTTTTTTGTATCCATTTAGCCAGTCTTTGTCTTTTGGTTGGGGCATTCAACCAAAAGACGTTTAAGGTAATTATTTACATTTAAGGTAATTATTGATAAGTATGATCCCATTGCCATTTACTTTATTGTTTTGGGTTCGGGTTTATACACCCTTTTTGTGTTTCCTGTCTAGAGAATATCCTTTAGCATTTGTTGGAGAGCTGGTCTGGTGGTGCTGAATTCTCTCAGCTTTTGCTTGTCTGTAAAGCTTTTGATTTCTCCTTCATATTTTTTTTTTAATTTTAATTTTTTATTTTTTTTTTAATTTTAAAATCTTTAATTCTTACATGCGTTCCCAAACATGAACCCCCCTCCCACCTCCCTCCCCACAACATCTCTCCTTCATATTTTAATGAGATCCTTGCTGGGTTCAGTAATCTGGGCTGTAGGTTATTTTCTTTCATCACTTTAAGTATGTCTTGCCATACCCTCCTGGCCTGAAGAGTTTCTATTGAAAGATCAGCTGTTATCCTTATGGGAATCTCCTTGTGTGTTATTTGTTGTTTTTCCCCTGCTGCTTTTAATATTTGTTCTTAATGTTTGACCTTTGTTAATTTGATTAGTATGTGTCTTGGGGTGTTTCACCTTGGGTTTATCCTGTTTGGGACTCTCTGGGTTTCTTAGACTTGGGTGGTTATTTCCTTCCCCATTTTAGGGAAATTTTCAACTATTATCTCAAGTATTTTTTCATGGCCTTTCTTTTTGTCTTCTTCTTCTGGGACTCCTGTAATTTGAATGTTGGAGTGTTTCATTGTCCTGGAGGTCTCTGAGATTGTCCTTATTTCTTTTAATTCGTTTTTCTTTTTTTCTCTCTGATTCATTTATTTCTACCATTCTATCTTCTATTTCACTAATCCTATCTTCTGCCTCCATTATTCTACTATTTGTTGCCTCCAGAGTGTTTCTGATCTCATTTATTGCATTATTCATTATATATTAACTCTTTTTTATTTCTTCTAGGTTCTTGTTAAACCTTTCTTGCATCTTCTAAGTCCTTGTCTCCAGACTGTTTATCTGTGATTCCATTTTGATTTCAAGGTTTTGGATCATTTTTACTATCATTATTCAGAATTCTTTACTAGGTAGATTCCCTATCTCTTCCTCTTTTGTTTGGTTTGTTGGACATTTATCCTGTTCCTTTACCTGCTGGGTATTCCTCTGTCTCTTCATCTTGGTTATATTACTGTGTTTGGGGTGGCCTTTCTGTATTCTGGCAGTTTGTAGAGTTCTCTTTATTATGGAGTTTCCTCACTGTGCATGGGGTTGTATCAGTGGCTTTTCAAGGTTTCTTGGTTAGGGAAGCTTGTGTCGGAGTTCTGGTGGCTGGAGCTGGATTTCTTCTCTCTGGAGTGCAATGAAGTGTCTGGTAATGAGTTATGAGATGTCAATGGTTTTGGAGTAACTTGAGCTGCCTGTATATTGAAGCCCAGGGGTGTGTTCCTGTGTTGCTGGAGAATTTGCGTGGTATGTCTTGCTCTGGAACTTGTTGGCCCTTGGGTGGTGCTTGATTTCAGTGTAGGTATGGAGGCGTTTGATGAGCTCCTATCAATTAATGTTCCCTGGAGTCAGGAGTTCTCTGATGTTCTCAGGATTTGGACTTAAGCCTCCTGCTTCTGGTTTTCAGTTTTATTTTTACAGTAGCCTCAAGTCTTCTCCATCTATACAGCACCGATGGTAAAATATCTAGGTTAGAGATGAAAAGTTTCTCCACATTGAGGGACACCCAGAGAGGTTCACTGAGTTACATGGAGAAGAGAAGAGGGAGGGGGGAGTTAGAGGTGACTGGAGTGAGATGAGGTGGGATCAAAAGAGGAGAGAGCAAGCTAGCCGGTAATCACTTCCTTATGTGTGCTCCACTGTCTGGACCGCTCAGAGATATTCACGGAGTTATACAGAGAAGAGGAGAGGGAGGAAGGAGACAGAGGTGGCCAGGAGGCTAAAAGAGGGAAATGAAAAGGAGAGAGACAGATCCAGCCAGTAACCTGTTCCCTAAATATTCTCCACCGTCTGGAACACACAGAGATTGACAGAGTTGGGTAAAGAAGAGAAGGGGGAGGGAGGAGACAGAGGCAACCTGGTGGAGAAAAAGGAGAGTCCAAAGGAGGAGAGAGTGGTCAAGCCAGTAATCTCACTCTCAAGTAAAAATAGATACTGAAGATTGGGTTTTTAAAGGTACAAAATTGATAACAAATACCAAAAAGCAAAGATTAAAAATCTAGAGTAGAGGTTGGATTTTCAAAAATACCATCTTAAAGAAAAGAAGAAAGAAAAAAAAAAAAAACAAAGTCACAAGAATTATTAAAAACAACAACCACAAATATATATATATATGGCATTTGCTGTAAGAACTTAAAAATTGTTAAAATAAGAAAAAGAAGAAAAAGAAAAGAAAAAAACAAAACAAAAAAAGAATGATCATAAAAATAGTAAAGGTATATCCGGGACTTTCTCTGGTGGTGTTGTGGGCAGTGTGGGGTCAGTTCATTTTTGGATAGTTCCTTGGTCTGGCTTATATTTCTTAAGATCTATACTTCCAAGGCTGTTCCCTCTGTTTTAGCTTCTTCTGTTTGCTGGTCTCTTCAGTGTCTGTTTTCCACACTGACACAAGGGGGATGGTGGTGGACACTTTTATTATTATTTTTTTAGGCTCACTTGTTCAGTCGTGCTGTGGGGAGGGAGGGATGCTGCAAACAAATAACACTGGCATGTGCTCGTAGTGTCTCAGCCAAGCTGGGCCTGCCCCTGCTCATGGTGCACACCGCTCAGGCTCTAGGTTGCTCTGCCGGGAACCGTCTGAGGCTGGCTCTGGGCTGCATGCATCTCCCCGGTGTAAGCCGCTCAGGCTCAGGCACTCAGGTAGTCCTCAGAGGTGCAGACTCGGTTGGGCCTGCGTTTTGTGCCCTTCCCAGGTCCGAGCAGCTCGGGTGTGAGGCGAGCGCGGTCGCTGCGACTTATCGCCTTTCCCGTCCCTGCTGCTCGGCTTTCTGGGTGTACAGCTGGCGCCCCTTCTTAGGCAGATGGCGACTGTCCAGAACCCCAAGAAGGCTTAGTTAGCAAAGAAGCTTGCTTGCAGTTTGGAAGTTAATGTTTCTCTGGGGCTGCAATTGCCCCCTTCTGGCGCTTTTGGTTCTGGCTGCCTGTCATTGGAGGGGGATGGTCTGCAGCCGGCTAATTCTGTTCCGTCCTTTGTTCTGTGCGCGGTCCTGGTGGTGTCTTATGTTAGAGCTTTTCACGTGGTAGCTATCCCACAGTCTGGTGTGCTAGCCCAAGTTAGTTCGCTTTGGTTACGCTCTGGGAATTCCGGCCCGATTCTTAAAAAGCACTGCAGCCCGCACCTCCCTGCCCAGCCCCCACTTGCTAGTGGTGGATGCAGGCATCTGCGCTGCTTCTCCACTGGGGGAGCTACCATTAGTCTCGTAATCTTTTGCTTTTAATTATTTATTTATTTTTCCTCCCTGTTATGTTGCCCTCTGTGCTTCCAAGGCTCGCCACAGACTTGGTGTTTGGAAACTTCTCTCTTTTTAAGACTCCCTTCCTGGGACGTAGCTCCCTCCCTACCTCTTTTGTCTCTTTTTTCCACCTTTTATATTTTTTCCTACCTGTTTTTGAAGAAAATGATCTGCTTTTCTGGGTGCCTGATGTCCTCTGCCAGCATTCAGAAGTTGTTTTGTGAAGTTTACTTAGCGTTGAAATGTTCTTTTGATTAATTTGTGAGGGAGGAAGTAGTCTCCCAGTCCTAGTCCTCCACCATCTTAGGACCACCCCCTGGACTTTCTTATTCATGGAGAAATAGAACTTCAGACCCTTGTATCTCCTAAACATTCCTGATCCTTCAGACCATCATTTCCTGACTGTGGATTAGACAGGCTGCTCACAATTTCCCTCCCACAGCCAACCCTGTGCCAGTTACGGAAACAGCTAAATAGGATAGCACCCAACAATTTCTTTATGTCCCAACTGATCTCCTATGAAATTATTGTTTTCCCTCATAACATTTCAACTGATGGAATAAAGTATGCTAAAAATATATTGCCTTTCCCAGTGGATAAAGATTAATTCAAGAAGTACTTACGAGAAGTAGTCAAGAGGAAAATAAGATTTAAAGCTTATTTCTCTAATTTTATGGGCTGTGGTCAGCTCCTAGTGGTTCAGTGATCTGATTGTGTGTATGTGTATACATATTTGTATACACACACATGTATATATATAGGTTCCATTTGTTATAGTTTTGTGAATGTTAATATATTACAGATATGAATATTTAATAAAACTCAAACATTTGGGCATTTTTATATACAGAGAATTATAAAAGAAGTTCCCTAATAAAGTCTCTTTTTGGACTTTACAGATGACTTAGATAGAAATATATCATTTAAATATTTTTGAGCATTCATGCAGTGAAAAGGAATATTCTAGATACTAAGCAGTAAGAAGGGATATATGACATGGCCTATCTCCTCAGAGAGCTTATAACCTAACTTAAATACAAAGCAAACATAGGTGAATAGAATGATAACTGAAAATCCCAAGAACTAAAACTTAAAGATGAAATAAATAGACCAGGCCATATTGCTTAAGGGTTACCCTGGTGGCTTAGACAGTAAAGAATCTGCCTGCAATGTGGGAGACCAGGATTGGGAAGATCCCTTGGAGGAGGGCATAGCAACCCACTCCAGTATTCCTGCCTGGAGACTCCCCATGGACAGAGGTGAGTGACAGGCTACAGTCCATGGGGTCACAAAGAGTCAGATATGACTGAGTGACTAAGCACAGCACACACAGCACATATTGCTTAAAGGGTTTGCCAGATGGTGCTAGTGGTAAAGAATCCACCTGCCAATACAGGAGACTCAAGAGACATGCGTTCCGACCTTGGGTTGCAAAGATCCCTTGGAGTTGAAAAGGGCAACCACTCCAGTATTGTTACTTGGAAAACTCCAGAGGAGCCTGGCAGGCTACAGTTCATGGGGCGACAAAGAGTCAGACATCCCTGAGTAACTGAGCATACAGGCACACATATTGCTTAAAAGAATAAAAAAAAGGGAGATAACTTTCAAACAGAATGATTAAAACGGCTTCATGATTAGTAAGACCTAACGTTTATCGAAAGCACTAAGTGTTTTACACATTTTATTTCATGTGAGCCTTACAATAACCCAGAAGGAAGATGCTGTTATTCCCATCTTACAGATGAAGAAACTGAAGCACAAGTGAAGCATTTTGATCAAGGTTACATATTTAGTAAGCAGTATAACCAAGATGGAAGCCAGTCAGACTATGCAGCCCATTGTGTTCTTAGTTTTTATGCAAAATACCTCTTGAAGGGGGTTGAATTAAGGTCAGACTTTCATGGATAAGTTGAGTTGAAATAGAAGACCTTGTAGATAGGTCAGCGAGCTCACAGGGGTAGGAAAGTACAAGTCACTTTTCAATAAAGTGACTAGTTGCTTTTGGATGTAGTCAAGAGTTTCTGTAAAAGTGAAAAATGTAAAGACTGAGAGGGAGAAATTGGGATACCTTGTAAAGGGCCTTAAAGGTCAGGTTTAAGTCAAGGCATTTTAATTCTATGATTATCAGGGAGCCATGAAATATTTTTGACATGAATTCAGATTATAGCCTGATTTTATCCATATCCTCAAGGAGCTTAGAAAACTGTGTCTCTCTGTGCAAGATCTGTGGTTTTGCACAAAACTGGAACCTTATTCCACCCAATTTTCCTCTTATTGACTTTCTTCTTGTGCCAGAAGCAGACAGGGTCATTCCTGTGACCTTCATCTTGACCATTCCTGCTCCTTGTTTCCCTATCTTCCTTTACTTTTCTGTGACAGTCTTGGATGCCTAACCATAAGGATACATATGTTTCTGCATTCTCATAGCTGTTTAGTTCTTGGGAGCGCAGATATTCATCACACTTTGTCCTGGTTTTAACCCGGGTGACCCTCCTGGTCAGTTTGAATCAAACACAAGCCACTACTTTCTAAGCTTGGGATTTTTCTTGATGTTTAAACTCTCTTAAAATCTTTCCATTCACTTTAGAAACTCCAATTAATTTGTTAAAAGCCAATTCGAGGGATAAATGCTTCTCTAGCCATCCACCCCAAACTCTATTTACCCAGCTAACTTGTTTGTTTACTTTGAGGATCAAGCCCACTTGCGCTGGATTAATTTCAGCTATTTGGGACATATTCATCCACACTGCAGTTGTTCTGTGCTTAATAACCCTTGTCTCAGGGCAGGGATGAAGAAAAATGGATTGGGAAGAAGCAGATGGGACTTTTTCTTGCCTTATTTGCCTTTGTCATACCACCAATTACAGCACTGGAAATTCCAATTCTAGGGACAGAATAAGGTGGCAGATCACTGCCTATCTGCATTCTTTTTTTTCCCCCAGAGGCAGGGCACATTGGGTAGAGGGGGGAGGGAAGATATGTTTAATTTGGGTGTTTGAATTAAAGCCAGTGATCTAATTTCCAAGAGGAAATGTTTTGAAAATAGTCTGAAATAAGAAACCAGAATAGAGGTAGGAGATATGAACTGCAGACATAGTTTTGGAATCTAATTTCCATAGTCTTATAGTTGAAATCTGAAATATACTTAAGCTCAGTGAGGAAGTAAACCAGTGGAGAGAAACTGTTGGAAAATCAAATAAGCCAAGCAAACAGGCATATATTGTGGAGAAAGAAATGGCAACCCAGTCCCGTATTCTTGTCTGGGAAATCCCATGGACAGAGGAGCCTGGTGGGCTACAGTCTTTGGGGTTGCAAAGACTCAGACACAACTGAGTGATGGAGCACACATGTATATACTAAAATGTCATAAAATTGTTTTTTATAATTGTCATAATAACACTATCTATTGAAATGAGGAAGAAGATACAGAGTTGGATTGATTATAGGATTGGAGGAGGATAATGAAAGTTAAGATGTCGAGAGAGGAGAATGTTTCTAGTAAGTCTCCAGCGTCAAGCATGCTCCAGAAAGATCAATGATACTGACTGACAGAAAATTATGGGAGGTGGCAAACAAGAGAGGTCATTGGCAATGATGGTAGGGGCAAGAGACAGATTGTGTGAAATTACAATGAAAATGAAGGATAAGAATTAGGAATCCTGGTTTGGACCGTTGGCATAAAAAGGAAAGGATGTTACTGATTGGCAAGTAGAAAGGGCAATAAAATGAAGTAGAAAAGGATTGTTAACCACGGGAAACAAAATATTTCAAGTTTGAAGGGAAGAGAATAGATGGAATACAGCTTCTAGTGAGAAAGAGATTGAACTGTTGGAAACTGATTAGGGTGGGAGTGAACTTACAAAGAAAATAGGAGTGTGAGTTTTTTCAAGGATATTTTTTGCTAAACTCAGCCAAAGGTGATGTGGAGCCCCCACATTACAGGAGATCTTGCCCTCTTTCAGCTTTCACTAGCTAATAGACATTCTCTATCCATCCATTTCATAGATTCTGTCTTCTTCCAAACATCACCTGAAACTTTCCACCTTGCTTTGGCATTCTATTTACATTCTGCTTCCCTACACACCTAACAACATGGTTTACTACCACACAGGACTGTGTCATATGCACATGAATAAAATGAAGCAACCATGAGCCTCATGGCAATAGCACAAATGTTTCAGGAATGGAATGATCACTTTAATTTGATATCTAAGTAGATATAAGAACAATTTTTTCATAGCTATCTATAAAGTCTTCCCTGGTGACTCAGATGTTAAAGAATCTGCTGGTAATGTGGGAGGCCTGGGTTTGATCCCTGTGTCAGGAAGATCCCCTGGATAAGGGAATGGCAACCCACTCCAGTACTCTTGCCTGGATAATTCCATGGACAGAGAAGCCTGGTGGGCTACAATCCAATGGGCCACAAAGAGTCGGACACGACTGAGTGTCTAACACAAAACATAAAGTCTTTATGATGAATTACATCAGAAATACAAGTGGATAAAAAGAAAAATAATGTTTTATTCTTTCTAAGGTAAAGGCGTTAAAAATAAGACTATTTTTCTGAATTGTATTATCATGTGAAATATGTTTTTATTTTTTGACTCACCTTTAATAGACTTCACAAAATCAACTTCAAGTTCAATTATTGTCATCTCTCTTCCTTCCCCCCCCTCCCCCACTGACTCCCTGCCAGTTTAAAAAGATGTGACAAGAACTTAGATGTTGGCTTAAAAACACAGAATGTGTGATTAAAGCATCTATAGAGATTATCAGAGAAGAGTCTATTTTAATAAACCTCTTAGATTTTTGTGCATACATACAATGTGGACACTGGAGATTTATAGTCAGTGAAAGTACATTTTCAATAATAATTGGAATTGAACAAAAACACTGATCAATAGATTTTTTTCCTCCTTGGGATTATGAGAAGTCAGCAACAGGAATTATATTTGGGGATAGGGGTGCAAAGAAGTTATTTGAAAAAAAAGAATTAATCATAGCTACTATAATGATTTGATCTGGGCAAAAGATGGTCTTTTAAATAAGCTTTCTACTTAATCCACTTGAATCCAGCCTTCTTTTGTTCAGTCCCCACAGGGATGTTTTGTGTGGTTTATGTATTTTCTTGTGTTTCTTATTTCAGGACTTTGTGATATTTACATCAGTGCTGATGACCAGCGAGAAGAATTTGTTCACTCTGTTCTTTCTCACACTTCAGATTGATTCATACAAATTGAGGCACCATGTAGGAAAGATTTCATTAATTTCAGGCAGGTCATGGGATTGAAGAAACATATAGAGTGTTAATTGAAAATATCAGGTTGTGTGCTATCTCCTTAATTTCTCAGAGTAAAAGCTTGCTGGATTTTTCTCTTTTGTCACATAATGCATGTCTAGTGTATTTTTAAATTAGCTTTAGGTTGCTGAGTAGTTGAAACATCATATTGAAACTTAGTCTTAAGCCAAATTATTATAGAGCATTCAGCTGTGTGAATGTTTCATTTCTCTGCACATCTTTTATCTAGATTAGTTAGTCTGATAAGATTAATTCAGTTTCACCTGGATGTTAGGTAATTCTGGGGTACAAGAGCTTACAAAATGTCATAGTTTGTTTCACAAATCTCTTGTACAATTTCATGATAAAGATGTCTGTGATGTCTATGTCCTATATTCCTTAAATATAAGATTGGGAAAGATAACACTTATAGACCAAGTGACTGCCATATGCAAAGAACTCAGATCTGATAAACCATTCTTGAAAAGATGAGAGTGTGGAGGGAAACTTTCAAGATACCTTTACAGAAGCAGAATATACAGTTTTGTCAAGTGCACGTGAAATATTTTACATATAAACCATATGTTAGGTAACAAAATAAATATTAGCAAATTTAAGAATGTTGAAGTCATACCAAGAATCTTTCTGGACCATAATGAAATGAAACTAAAAATCTATATCAGAAGGAAAACTTGAAAATCCAAAAATAGGTGGAAGTCGAACAACATACTACTCTGCAACCAATGAGTCAAAAAAGACATCAAAAGGGAAATTCGAAAATATATTGAGATAGATCAAATAAAAACACCATGTACCAAAACTTATGGGATACAGCATATCAGTACCAGGGACAAGTTTATACTGTAAATGCCTATTTAAAACAAACAAACAAACAAAGAACCCTCAGACAATCTAACTTCATAACTTGAACCTGCAAAAGAACAAACTAAACTCAAAGTTAGAAAAAGGAGAAAAATTGATAAAAGCAAAAGTAGAAATAAGTAAAATAGAGGATAGAAAAAGAACAGAAAAAAATCAACAGGTTTTTTTTTTTTCTTTTAAAGATTAACAGATTTGACAAACTCAGCTAGATGAGGGGGAAAAGAGAGAGAAGATTCATATAAAATAACAAAGCTAGAAAGAACAGATAAAAAGTTCAATTGATACCACAGAAATAAAAAAGGATTGTGAGAGACTACTATGAAAAATTATGTGACAACAAATTGGATAACCTAGAAGAAATAGATAAATTCATAGAAATATACAAACTACTAAGACTAAATCATGAATAAATAGAAAATCTGAATAGCTCAAAACTAGTAAGGAGACCGAGTCAGTTATCAAAAACCTCCCAACAAAGAAAAGCCCAGTATCAGATGGATTCACTGGAAAATTCTTCCCACATTTAAAAAAGAATTAAAACCAACCCTTCTCAAACTCTTCAAAAAGTTGAGGAAAAGCATCTAAATTTGATTTAAGAGGCCAGAATTACTCTGATACTAAAGCCATACAGAGAAATGAGAAGGAAAACTATAGTCCAATATCTCTGGTGAATATAGACATTAAAATCCTCAGCAAAATAATAGCAAACGGAATGCAATGGCACATTTAATAGATTATACATTATAAACAACTGGAGTTTATCCTTGGAATGCAAGGGTGTTTCAACATTAAAAAAAATCAATGTGATATACCACACTGACAGAATGAATGGTAAAAAAAATTACATGATAATCTCAAAAGATTCGGTAAAAGAATTTGTGAAAATTAAACACCCTTTCATGTTAAACAAAAACATTCAGCAAACTAGGAATAGAAGGAATGTTGAAGTATCTCAACATAATATAGACCATATATGAAAAAACCACAGCTGCTCAATGGTAAAAAACTGTAAGCTTTTCCTCTAAGATTGGGAACAAGACGAAGATGCCTAGTCTTGCCACTTCTGTTCAACATAGTACCAGAAAGCCTAGAGAGAGAAAGCAGATAAGAAATCCAAATCATCCAAATAAAAAATTAAGTAAGATTATCTCTGCTTGCAAATGATATGATCTTATATGCAGAAAATTCTAAAGATTCCACAAAAAAACTGTTAGAACTAATTGAGTTCAGCAAAACTGCAGGATACAAAATCAAATACAAATATCATCATATTTTAAACAGCAAAAATGAACAATTCAAAAAAGAAATTTAGAAAATAATTTGGTTTATAACAGTAGCAAAAAGAATAAAATACTTAGGAATAAATATAATCAAGGAGGTAGAAGCCTTGTACATTGAAAACTACAAATCATTGCTGAAAGAAATTAATACAAACAAATGGAAAGACATCCTATGTTCATGAATTGAAAGACCTTAATGTTGTAAAAATGTTCATACTACCTAAAGCTATCTACAAATTCAGTGCAATTCTTATCAAAATCCCACTGGTAGTTTTTGTAGAAATAGAAAAAACAACCCTAAAATTCATATGTAACCACAAAGAACTCTAAATAGCCAAAATAATCTTGAGGAAGAACAAAGGTGGAAACTTCACACTTTTTGACTTCAAACCACGTACAAAGCTCTAGCAATCAAAATAGTATGGTTCTGGCACATAGACATAGAAATGGAACAGAAAAGGGAGCCCAGAAATAGATCCATATATATATATGTGGATTTATATATATGTTATTATATATAAAACCATGACCCTTTACAAGGCTATGAAGATCACACACACTGGAGAAGGGATATACTCTTCAGTAAATGGTAGTGAGGAAACAGAATATGCGTATGAAATGGAATATAAGATCATGTCATTGACAATGGAAAGTAAATGGACACTCATCCTACACACAAAAGTCAACTCAAAATGAATTAGATGCTTAAACATAAAACTTGAAACTATAAAACTTCTAGAAAAAGTAAAGGTAAGGCTTCACTACATTAGACTTAGAAATGATTTCTAGATAATGATACAAAAAGCACAAACACTAAGAGCAAAAACAAACACGTAGGACTACATAAAATTAAATTCTTTTGCACAGCAACAGAAACGATCAACAAGACAAAAAAGCAGTCTACTAAATAGGAGAAGATATCTGCAAATTATATATCCCATAAGGCACTAATATCAAAATATACAAAGAACTTATACAACTCAACATAAAGAAGAAAACAACCTCATTAAAAATGGGCAGAGGACCTAAAAATACATTTTTTCCCCCAAAGAAGACATATAGATGGCCAACAGATACATGAAAAGATGCTGAATACCACTAATCACCAGGGAAATGAAAATCAGTCATGATGGGATATCACCTCACGTTTATTAGAATGAGTATAGTCAAAAAGACAAGGGATAAGTGTTGGCAAGATGTGGAGAAAATAAAACCTTTGTTCACTGTTTGCGGGAATATAAATTGGTGAAATCACTATGAAAAGAGTAAGCCTCCTAAAAACTATTAAAAATAAAACTGTCATGTGATCCAGCAACTCTATATCTGGATATTCATCCAAAAAAGCTGAAAATAGGACTCCAGAGAGATATTTGGACTCCCATGTTTATTGCATCACTATTCACAATAGCCAAAAGGTAAAAACAACTTAAATGTCCACTGATGCACAAAGGGAAAGCAAAGGGTAATAGAAACACACAATGGAATACTATTCAGTCTTAAAGAAGGAAATTCTCTCACATACTACAATATGGATGAATCTTGAGAACATTATGCTAAGTGAAATAAGCCAGGTACAGAAGGACAAATATTGCATGGCTTCATTTATATGAGGAATTTAATGTGGTCCAACTCATAGCATGGAAAGAAGATTAGTAATGGCTAGGGACTGGGGAGAAAGGAAAATGGCAATTTCCTAGGCAATGAGTATAGAATTTTAGTCATGCAAGACAAAAATGTTCTAGATATCTGTACAAGGCACATACAGAGAACAATACTATACCACACACTTGAAGCCTATTAATCAGGTAGATTTCATAGTATCTGTTTCAACCACAATTTATTGAATTCTATTATTGAATCGAGTTTTTTCATAGTTTAGTGTGTATTCAGTGTTATATACAAGTGTTCTATGAATGTTTGGAAAAAGTGTGTCTTGTTATTTTTCATTAATAAATCTTATTACTTAACAAATCCTATTAACTACACTGTTTGAACCATCATTGCTACAATTTGGGCAACCAAATCTTCTACAGACTGATAGCAGCTGGTATTCTTCTATAATTATGTTTCTCTCAATTTCTTCCTCCTAAATGTTTCAAACAACTTTTCTTCATGTTTGTGTTTTTATATGTATGTTCAACTTAATGCTCTGCTTTTTGGCTTTGCCTTCCTTTTTGTTTCATGTATATATGGTTTCTCTCCCCCTCCTCTCCCTCCTCTCCCCTTCTATCCTTTATCCTTTCCTTTCATCCTTCTTTCCCTCATGTTTTTGACGTCTTAACACACCTTTAATCATTTTTCCTTTTTAATTTTATTATACAGGCTGCTTTCATTTTATTGTCAAATTTAATATTTTCCCTTTCCAGTTTGTTTTGTGCTTTCTAGTCTATTTTTTTTGTCCTTTGATAAATATCTTTTCCTTATTTTTATTTTCTTTAATGATGGGGTAAGTTATTTTAAATTCTACCTCTAATTTGCTTATCAAATACATATGTAATCTTCATTTACCCATTTATTAAAATCAAGAGCCAAGCAGAGATGACATCCCCTTATGTGCTGAGGAATTTATCCACCATTCTACTGCTTCTCCCCAGAGTGATCTTTGAAGACCATAAAATTTAGAAGTATTGTTTGTGTGTGTATAATACATGTCCATGAAAATCTTGTAAAAGTATCTGCAGAAGTTGCATTGATTGATTTTAATACAATGTCCCCATTCTTGATTTCCTGATTTTGATTATCTTTTAGTAAGCAAGAACATCTTTAATTTTTTCTAGAGACATTTTTAAGTGGCATAATTTGAGAACATCATTCTGTTTTAATTGTCTTTTGGTGTTTAATGATTTAGGAAAAGTTGGAGGTTAGCCTGATTTTTGTTCTGAGTCAGAAGCTTTGGTATTTGTAGAATTTTTTGTTGTTATCTTACAATTAGCTTTAATAGCTTGGCTACAGCCAGGTGTGCCTTTTTTTTTTTTCTAATTACCCATGTCTAGGAGATAGTGATCTCTGGGTCAGGAAGATCCCTAGGTCAGGAGAAGGAAATAGCAACCTGCTCCAATATTCTTGCCTGGGAAATCCCATGGACAGTGGAGCCTCGTGGGCTACAGTCCCTGGGGTTGCAAAAGAGTCAGGTATGACAGCGACTAAAGAACAACAAAAACAAGGACATAGTAAGTTCCTCACTTTACACACTGTATGTTTTCTTTCAACCTAAGGAAAAATTTCATTGAACATGTATTTGATTGCCACAGTTAATGACTGATGATGGTATTGATAAGAGTTATTCATTTAGTGCTTGAAATGCCTATTTTGAGGTCTTTCCCCAGGCTTCAAGGTTGAATTCTTTCTTCCTTTTGGTTTCTGCCTTCATAAGATTGGTCCAGTGGTTTGTGTAACCTTCTTATAGGGTGAGATTTGTGCTGAGTGTTTGTTTGTTTGCTTTTCCTCTGACGGGCAAGGCTGAGTGAGGTGGTAATTCTGTCTGCTGATGATTTGGCTTGTATTTTTGTTTTGCTTGTTGTTTAGATGAAGTGTTCTGCACAGAGTGCTATTGGTGGTTGGGAGATGCCAGCACTTGTATTCAAGTGGTTTCCTTTGTGTGAGTTCTCACTATTTGATACACCCTGGAGAGGGCAATAGCAACCCACTCCAGTACCCTTGCCTGGAAAATCCCATGGACAGAGGAGCCTGGTGAGCTGCAGTCCATGGGGTCGCTGAGAGTCGGGCACAACTGAACGACTTCACTTTCACTTTTTACTTTCATGCATTGGAGAAGGAAATGGCAACCCACTCCAGTATTCTTGCTTGGAGAATCCCAGGGACAGAGGAGCCTAGTGGGCTGCTGTCTATGGGGTTGCACAGAGTCGGATACGACTGAAGCCGCTTAGTAGACTTAGCAGTAGCAGTCTTTCGGTTCAGTTCATTCCCTCAGTTGTGTCTGGCTCTTTCTGATACCAGGGACTGCAGCATGCCAGGCTTTGCTGTCCATCACCTACCCCCAGAGCTTACTCAAACTCATGTTCATAGAGTCAGTGATTCCATCCAACCATTTCATCCTGTCATCCCCTTCTCCTCTTGCCATCAATCTTTCCCAGCATCAAGGTCTTTTCCAGTGAGTCAATTCTTTGCATCAGGTGGCCAAAGTACTGGAGCTTCAGCTTTAGCATCATTCCTTCCAAAGAAATCCCAGGGCTGATCTCCTTCAGAATGGACTGGTTGGATCTCCTTGCAGTCCAAGGGACTCTCAAGAGTCTTCTCCAACACCACCGTTCAAAAGCATCAATTCTTTGGCACTCAGCCTTCTTCACAGTCCAACTCTCACATCCATACATGAACAGGAAATATCATGGCTTTGACTAGATGGACATTTGTGGGCAAAGTAATGTCTCTGCTTTTTAATATGCTCTCTAGGTTGGTCATAGCTTTTCTTCCAAGGAGCAAGCATCTTTTAATTTCATGGCTGCAATCACCATCTGCAGTGATTTTGGAGCCCCCCAAAATAAAGTCTCTCACTATTTCCACTGTTTCCCCATCTATTTGCCATGAAGTGATGGGACCGTATGCCACGATCTTAGTTTTCTGAATGTTCAGTTTTAAGCCAACTTTTTCACTCTCCTCTTTCACTTTCATCAAGAGGCTCTTTAGTTCTTCACTTTCTGTCATAAGGGTGGTGTCATCTGCATATCTGAGGTTATTGTTATTTCTCCCAGCAATCTCGATTCCAGCTTGCGTTTCATCCAGCCTGGCCTTACTCATGATGTTCTTTGCATATGCTACATAATCAGGGTGACAATATACAGCCTTGACGTATTCCTTTCCTGATTTGGAACCAGTCTGTTGTTCCATGTCCAGCTCTAACTGTTGCTTCCTGACCTGCATCAGATTTTTCAGGAGGCAGATCAGGTGGTCTGGTATTCCCATCTCTTGAAGAATTTTCTACAGTTCATTGTGATCCACATAGTCAAAGGCTATGGTGTAGTCAAAAAGCAGAAATAGATGTTTTCCTGGAACTCTCTTGCTTTTTTGGTGACCCAGCGGATGTTGGCAATTTGATCTCTTGTTCCTCTGCCTTTTCTAAATCCAGCTTGAACATCTGAAAATTCTTGGTTCACATACTGTTGAAGCCTGGCTTGAAGAATATTGAGCATTACTTTACTAGCGTGTTCTGCTACTGCTGCTAAGTCACTTTAGGCGTGTCTGACTCTGTGCAACCCCATAGATGGCAGCCCACCAGGCTCCCCTGTCCCTGGGATTCTCCAGGCAAGAATGCTGAAGTGGGTTACCATTTCCTTCTCCAGGGGATCTTCCGCATATATATGGAATTTAGAAAGTTAGTAATGATAACCCTGTATGCAAGATAGCAAAAGAGACACAGATGTATTGAACAGTCTTTTGGACTCTGTGGGAGAGGGCAAGGGTGGGATTATATGGGAGAAAGGCATTGAAACATGTAAATTATCTTATGTGAAACAAATCGTGAGTCCAGGTTCGATGCATGATACAGGGTGCTCGGGGCTGGTGCGCTGGGATGACCCAGAGGGATGGGATGGGGAGGGAGGTGGGAGGGGGGTTCAGGATGGGGAACACATGTACAGCCATGGCAGATTCAAGTCAATGTATGGCAAAACCAATGCAATATTGTAAAGTAAAATAAATAAACAGAGAGAGAAAAAAGATGATGCTGTGAAAGTGCTGCACTCAATATGCTAGCAAATTTGGAAAACTCAGCAGTGGCCACAGGACTGGAAAAGGTCAGTCTTCATTTCAGTCCCAAAGAAAGGCAATGCCAAAGAATGTTCAAACTACTGCACAATTGCACTCATCTCACATGCTAGTAAAGTAATGCTCAAAATTCTCCAAGCCAGGCTTCAACAGTATGTGAACCAAGAACTTCCATATGTTCAAGATGGATTTAAAAAAGGCAGAGGAACCAGAGATCAAATTGCCAATATCTGTTGGATTATCAAAAAAGCAAGAGAGTTCCAGGAAAACATCTATTTCTGCTTTATTGTCTACACCAGAGCCTTTGACTGTGTAGATCACAACAAATTGTGGAAAATTCTTCAAGAGATGGGAATACCAGACCATCTGACCTGCCTCTTGAGAAATGTGATGCAGGTCAGGAAGCAACAGTTAAAACTGGACATAGAGCAACAGACTGGTTCCAAATAGGAAAAGGAGTACATCAAGACTGTATACTATCACCCTACTTATTTATTATATGCAGAGAAATGCTGGACTGAATGAAGCACAGCTGCAATCAAGATTGCTGGGAGAAATAGCAAAACCTCAGATATGCAGATGATACCACCCTTATGGCAGAAAGCAAAGAGGAACTAAGGACCCGCCTGATGAATGTGAAAGAGGAGAGTGAAAAAGTTGGCTTAAAACTGAACATTCATAAAACTAAGATCATTGCATCTGGTCCCATCACTTCATGGCAAATAGGGGAAACAATGGAAACAGTGAGAGACTTGATTTTTTGGGGGTTCCAAAATCACTGCAGATGGTGACTGCAGCCATGAAATTAAAAGACTCTTTGGAAGAAAAACTATCACCAACCTAGACAACATATTAAAAAGCAGAGACATTACTTTGCCCACAAAGGTCAATCTAGCCAAAGCTATGTTTTTTCCAGTAGTCATGTAAGGATATGAGAGTTGGATTACAAAGAAAGCTGAGTGCCAAAGAATTGATGCTTTTGAACTGTGGTGTTGGAGAAGACTCTTGAAAGTCCTTTGGACTGCAAGGAGTTCTAACCAGTCCATCTTAAGGGAAATCAGTCCTGAATATTTATTGGAAGGACCCATGCTGAAGCTTAAACTCCAATACTTTGGCCACCTGATGCAAAGAACTGTCTCATTTGAAAAGACCCTGATGCTGGGAAAGATTGAAGGCAGGAGGAGAAGGGGACGACAGAGGAGGAGATGGTTGGATGGCATTACCGACTCTATGGACATAAGTTTTAGTAAACTCCAGGAGTTGGTGATGGACAGGTAGGCCTAGCGTACTGCAGTCCACGGGGTTGCAAAGTGTCAGACACGACTGAGCAACTGAACTGACTGACTGACTAACATCTCTTTGGCATACAAATTGTTTTGACCTGAAAATCATCAAGGTCCAGGAAACAGAAAGAATCCCTGGCTTCCCCCCTAGCTTCCTAAACAATGTAGATAGAGCACCTGTTCCAGAAAGGGAATCATCACCATAGATAACTACGTGTGCGTTCTAAGTCGCTTCAGTCATGTCCGACTCTTTGAGACCCTATGGACTGCAGTTCTCTTGGCTCCTCTGTCCATGGAATTCTCCAGACAAGAGTACTGGAGTTGGTTGCCATGCCCTCCTCCAGCAGTGTCTCTTGCATCCCCTGCATTGGCAGGCAGGTTCTTTACCACTAGCATCACCTGGGAAGCCTTATAGGTAACTGTAGTATGAACTAAGTGTGTAGACAGGGATGAACCTAGCAAAGTCTACTTGTTTAAATTCCACTCTGTGTTCCATTTTCTCTGCATGATCCAGCAACATTTATTTAATAAACATTTATTCTTCCATCTCCATATCAATTGCCTTCCTACTTTGGAAATCCTAAACTACTACCCTCAACCTCCTCTTTTGTCTTTAGCTAAAGAAGGTATTTAGGGTGAGGATTTTAGCTATTATGGGGAATTCCTCAGTTCTCTTGGGTCTCTCCTATGCATACATATTATTAAAATTTTGTGTGATTTTTCTGTTAACTTGTTTCACATCAATTTAATTCTTAGACCAACCAGAAAAAAGAACCTAGAAGTTTTTCCAGGTAGAGAAAAGGTTATTTTCAATTAAATTTAGCATTACCTTAGATTCTAATAAAATTGAAATAGCTAATACTGCTCAGAAGTTTACTGATATTCTAAGATTTTTTTTATGTCTTGATATTGTGTTGTGAGCATTAGAAAATAAACACCATATCCTACTAAACTCCCCTAGTACGAGCACATACACCCTACAACCTCTCCTACAACTATGATGGGAGGCCCTTATCTTACTTTCTCTGTGAAATACTTCGTTTTCATGAAGTCCATTAAATAGACACTGGTAACACAGAAACTCTATGCAAGGGAATTAAAGTATAACTCAATCATAAGGCTGGTGTGTAAGAAGTGGGAACATGGCTCTTAGAAAAGAGGAACAGGAAGACTAGAGGTCCCTGGAGGTTCATTTCAGATGTTTTCACCACCCTGCTGCCTGCCTTTTCATGGTAATATGTTAATCCCAAAGATGTGAGAGCTGTTTCAAACCTAGTATCAGAGCTATGCAAGGAGACAAACTGGTTGGTGCAGGGAACTCCTGAAATATTTGTATACTGTTTGTGGCTTAACTGGGCTTCCCTGGTGGCTCAGATGGTAAAGAATATGCCAGCAAAGAGGATACCTGGCTTTGATCCCTGGGTTGGAAAGATCCCCTGGAGAAGGAATCAGCTATCCACTCCAGTAGAATTGCCTAGAGAATTCAATGGACAGAGGAGCATGGCAGGCTATAGCCCATAGGGTCGCAGAGAAAGATACAACTGAGCGACTTTCAACTTTTCCTGCTTAACTATCAACATTCAGCTATTCTCACTGGCAGTGATACCTGGTATGTCATTATGGCCCAGATATAATTTTATGGCTGTCACTATCGTGCTAAGTGGATGGCAGAGGATGAGATGCTTAGATAGCATCAGATAATGAGGGACAGGGAAGCCTGGCGTACTGCAGTCCATGGGGTTGCACAGAGTTGGACATGACTTAGCAACTGAACAACAGTGTGCTAAGTAGACCAGAGGACTGATAAGATTTTACACTCCTGTAAGTCCATACTCATATATGTGTTATTAAAGTTATTATTAAAGAAACATATTTCGAATTTATTTTAGATTTATGGAAAACTTGCAGAGGTGGTACACAGAGAACCAGTATATCACTGACCCCTCTTCCCTGATGTTAATACCTCAAATAACCATCCTTTGATTGTCAAAGCCAGGAAGTTGCCATGGTTTAGCACTATTAACTAAACTCCATGCCTTATTTAATATTTCATACCTGGTTTTTAATTTCACCCATTTTCCCAATAATGTCATTCTGTTCCAGGAACCCATACTGCCTTTAGTTGTTGTGTCTCCTCAGTCTCCTCCATGTGATATTTCTTTTTCCTTTCTTTGTCTTTCATGACTTTAACACTGTTGACATCTGCTGATCAGTTGTTTTGTAGAATGTCTTTCAAGCTTGTATTTGTATGCTGTTTTCTCATGCTTAGAGTAAACATGCTTTTTGGATCAGAAAACTGAAGAAATCACACTGTATCCTTTTGAATACACAGAGGTGATTTTTAAATATTCTCTGTTTAGATACAACCTGTAAAGTTGAGTTCCTGTTCATCAGTTCAGTTCAGTAGCTCGGTTGTGTCCGACTCTGCGACCTGCAGTACACCAGACCTCCCTGTCCATCCCAACTCCCGGAGTTTACTCAAACTCATGTCCATTGAGTCAGTGTGCCATCCAACCATCTCATCCTGTTTTCCCCTTCTCCTTCTGCCTTCAATCTTTCCCTGCATCAGGGTCTTTTCAAATTAGTCAGCTTTTCACATCAGGTGGCCAAAGTTCATCAGCTGGCCAAAGTACTTCCTGTTCATAGAAGTACTTAAACAAGGTATAGATGTAGGATTCTTGGCTTTGGATATAAAATTGAGGTAGATGACTTCTAAGATCCTTTTCTATGATTCCATTTCATCCATTTAGACAGTAAATATACTGAGAATCTACTATGCGCCAGGCATTGAAACATAAATATTTGTATTTAAACAAATAATATTTTAGGGATATACATAAACAGATACATATATAGCAAAATAAATCTATTCATAGAGGAATGTCTAAATTTCTTGGGGAGCTCAGGAAAGCTGAGGGTTAAGTGCTAGCGACGGAATGAAACACCAACACTGCAGAGTGGTTTGAATCTTTTTACTTTAACTCCTCGCTTCTTACGGCTGCTTTATTGTATATCCCTTGCACAACAATCTACAGGGCAAGTTGCCAAGCACTATGATTCAGCGACTATACAGTGCGCAGGCACGGGGCGAGATAACCTTTACCTTAACTTATTTACTGCAGCTAAGACTTTGTTTTGAGAACTTCCTTATCAACTTAGAATCCGTTTTGTCCCTGGGTCTGTTCCTTTTGAGGAATCAGAGAAACATCCTTGTGTGCAAGAAATGTTCTTTTCCCACGGGAACAAACAGAGGATTCCTAGCTGAACATCTCGTTTGCAAGAATGTTCAGCCCTGGTTGAGAGTCTCGTTTGCAAGCACTTCTCAACCTTCCTTATACCTTGCTCCCTACAGTTAAGGAAATCAAATTGGGGAATTATGTGCTTTTTTTCACATCACCAAGAAATTCTCCCATACCTGCTGCTGCTGCTGCTGCTGCTGCTAAGTCGCTTCAGTCATGTCCAACTCTGTGCGACCCCACAGACAGCAGCCCACCAGGCTCCGCCATCCCCGGGATTCTCCAGGCAAGAACACTGGAGTGGGTTGCCATTTCCTTCTCCAATGCATGAAAGTGAAAAGTGAAAGTGAAGTCGCTCAGTCGTGTCTGACCCTTAGCGACCCCATGGACTGCAGCTTACCAGGCTCCTCAGTCCATGGGATTTTACAGGGAAGAGTCCTGGAGTGGGGTGCCATTGCCTTCTCCCCCATACCCACTGGGTATCCTACAATTCAGCTCATTTCTCAGAGTCACTGGAGTTCATGTCAGATTCCAGAGGTTAAGGGTTCAGTCCCACAAGAATGTCCTCCCCACCATCCTTTAGAGGCCAATTTCAAGTCCAGACTGTTGTCTGTACTTCAGACCCACCAACTGCTACCCATAACCCCCTCCTCAGTTTGATTAGCTTGTTAGAGAGGATTACAGAACTCAGAGAAATATTTACTTATGTATACTAGGTTGTAAAAGTATATAACTCAGAAACAACCAGGTGGAAGAGCTGCATCAGGCAAGGTACCTAGGAAGGGAAAGCCACTCTCCCTGAACATTCACCAACCCAGAAGATCTTTGAAATTTGGGAGGTTTTGGAGGCTTCATGACATAGGCATGACTGATTAAATCATTGGCCATTGGTGACAGAATTGAATCCTCGGTCTCTCTCCCGTTCCTAGAGGTCAGGGGTGGGACTGAAACTTCCAATCCTTTAATTACAAGGTCGGTTCCCAGAAACCAGCCCCCAGTCCCTAGGTTATCCAGGGGTTTTCTGAAAGTCATTTCCTTAATATAAAAGACCGCTTTTCAACTCTGCTTCAGGAAATTCCGATGGTTTTAGGAACTCTGAGCCAGGAATGGAGACAGGATCAAATCATATATTTGTTGTTATAAATCACAATATCACAGGAATGTGAGAAAACTCTTCTCTCCCTAATCCCCATCTTTATCTATATAGGAAGCAATGTCCTCTTAACATTGAACTTGAAGTGGTGGGGAGGTAGCTTCTTACTTCTTCACTCCCTTAACTCAGCTAACTAATTGGTGAAATATAAGACCCTGACCTTCAGTGGGTCTCATTTCTTGAAAGTGAAAGTGTAGTCACTCAGTCGTGTCCGACTCTTTGCGACCCCATGGACTGTAGCCTACGAGGCTCTTTCCCAACCCAGGGATCGAACTCGGGTCTCCTGCATTCCAGGCAGACACTAACCTCTGAGCCACCAGAGAAGTCCTAACTCAGCTAACTAATTGGTGAAATATAAGACCCTGACCTTCAGTGGGTCTCATTTCTTATTGGACATTAATAAATGTGATTTTCTTTATGTATGATCCAGAGGCTTGATTTCTAGGACTACTGTCTTTGAAAACAATAAACTCTGTTTACAATTTTTGTAAGGTTAATCCCTCAGCAGAGGGGGCTCTGGGCAAGGTTGAGGGAGCTATTTTCTCACAGGTGGCTGGTATGATGTTTGAGTGTGTTTGTGCCAGGCGGTGGCTATATGAGGCTCTGCTGAATTCTCCAATCCAGTTTTCCCATTAATCACATGGCTACTTCAATCCCTGTTTTGACTCATGTGTCTATTATTTATTGATTTGAATCCAAAGGAAGAAAGATCTGTAATCAGCACTCCTAAAACTCAAATACCTTGAATTGTCAGGACAGGCTTTGTAGAGGTAGAGCTATTTGGACTAGATTTTGAAGATAAGACAGAGAATGTCAAGGGTAGAAGACAGGTATATATTTTGGACACAAGAGTTTTGGAGTGTTTGGAAAACTAGCTAATCATAGCATCTCTCTTCTCTACCTTGGGTTTAGAACAAATTGTCAAATAAGATAATGGAGTAGCAAATGGAGAACCAAATATAATTTTTATTACTGATATATGCCAAGCTGGTGAATATACCTTAGGGTAGGTCTGTAACAGAGGGCAGTGAGTGCAGCCCTTGTTGTGTGTCATTATTCTACACTCTGTTACCAGGCTCGAGTCCCGCTCAGCCATCGGTCGGCACCTCAGTGGGCCCTGCCCTCAAGCAACCAACTGTCAGTGGGTGACCATTAGCAGTCCTGCTTAGCTATTGGTCAGCACTGCAGTGGGCCCTGTCCACAAGTAACAAACTGTCAATGAGGCATCATTAGGGAAGCTGAATGTGAAAGAATTTCAGTCTAACCTGGAACTGGAGAATATGAATGGAGAATCTCACACATCCACCCTCAAAAGAACAGAACTTAAGAACTGAGAAACTGATTTCCTGTAAATGCCTGATTTACAGAAGATGGGGACTTATCTCCTGATCAAAGAACATCTGCCAAAATTCTCCTTCCATTCCCAAGCCAGTGAGCTCACTACTTAGCATCTGATCGCACCCTCTCCTCTTTTTACTCTGTGTGCATAAATACAGTTCTCTTCAGACCCTCAGGGGACTCACCTGTACTTTGCAGCAGCATGTGTTTCTGAATTGCAATTCCTCTGCTACTCCCAAATAAACTCATTCTGGTAAATCAAGCTTGCCTCAGTTTACTTTTTTATTTAGGTCGACACGCGTAATCCTCAGAATTACCCTGAATTACCCTCATGGTCAGAGGCAGTGATGAACTGGAGCAAGTATCCCAACATGGAATATATGCATGTGAACAGTATGGGTGGGTGCGGGTGTGGGTGTGTGGGTGTGTGGGTGTGTGGGTGTGTGTGTGTGGGTGTGTGTATTGAGATGGTGGAAAATAATAGAATATGAGACTAGAAAGAAACATTGGAATAGACTTAGTTCTTTGGAAAAGCTATATAGCTTGTATCATATATTAGCTCATTCTTATTGCCATATGAAGGATGGCAGGCAGTTAAGTTCAGCTCTCTCCATTTGTTGAACTAATTCAGGAGTGAAACGACTAGCTTATGAACCAAGACAATGGAAGTGAGGGTAGAGTGGACAGGATAGATCGAAGACAAATCAGTACAGTAGACCAGGCCAACTTGGTGAACAGTTACATATGGAAATGAGGGAGAGGAAGAAGATTAGGAAGCCAGCTGAGCCTCCTGCTTGAGGATCTGAATTAGGGGATATGGGCAGCAGCAGGTGCTTACGTAGAAAGGTGCTTATGACAATTTTTGAGCTTCTGGTGTGTGATAGAATGTGCTGGGCATTTTCCATAACTAATGGGGTTTAGGAGGTCAAGAATAATATTCCTCCCAGGAAGCATTTCATCCAAAAGCAAAAGCAAGTCACAACCATCTTCACCAGCTACTGTCACTGTCACCAGGGCTGGCCATTTCTGCCTCAGAGCCTCCAGTCCTCATAGTAAAAGAGTCAGGAGGCAGCCCACCTGGCTCGCCCCTGCCCTCACCCAGGAAACCCCCTAATTGGCCAACAAGGCACTGGTGGACAGTAACACTCTCCCCCAACCCCACCTAGGGCCAAGAAGCGCCCGTGACACTCAGGAGAGACACTGTCCCTGACACTTGCCCTTTTTAGGAGGAAAGGCTGTACTCACCAGGGGTGTCTGGGGAGCAGGATGCCCACCTGTGCCTAGTCAGAGCTGCCAGCACCTGGCAAGCACACAGGGCGTGGGAGCCATGCCCTCTGCTTCTCATCCTTGCCATTGCCCCACTAAGGTTGCACGGGTAGGCTATGGGCCCTATCCCTGGTCCAGTGCAGACCTGCCATGAGAGCTCTCCCCTCCAACGAGGCTACTGTCCACTCGAACCCAGTGGTCTGCCTCCAAGAACTTATCAGATGCTCACTGAGGGTAAAACATAAACCCTGCAAGAACAGGATTTTAAGCAGTAAAGTTGGATCTGACCAAACCAAGGTATTTCTGTCAATCTGTCTGAGGTTCTCTCCATCAATGCCAAAACTCTGGGAACAGAGCAGAGGATGGAGGCAGCAAGAAATCCTGGGAGCCGCAGGCCAGGGCGAGGATGTGTGGCCATCTTCCCAGCAAGGGTGCGGGGGCCCCACCTGAGTTCACCCCCTCACAGATGCTCTCTGCCTGTGCTGAGTCAGACAGTTTCTAAGGACACCCAACCCCAGCCTGGTACTCAGGCACTGGGGAGCGGTGATGGGAGGGAGCCACTCCACTGACTACATTTTGAGGCTTAGTGCTTTCAACTCGATGAACAGTACTGTCCCTTTTGAAAACTAAGGAAAACTTTCAAGCAGGAGAATCATCAGGACAGGGGACTTGGTCTGCTGTTCACTGCTGTGAGGCCAGCACACGTGCCTCCCCAACATTAGGGGTAACACGGCAGCCAATCCCCAAACATAGGCACCCCACAAGCACCAGGCCAGTACTCCTCATACATGTCTCAAGCCCAGAGACATGGGAGCAAGTGTGCAGACCGGAGGCAGATACCTCACCAGGGATCCCAATGGGACCCCGGCCCAGTTTGTGTATGAGTTATGGTTCTATGCTGACGTTAACTTCCTGCACCTAGCAGATGCAAGATGCTTATATTTTGAGAGGGATACAGGAAGGTATATGGGAATTCTGTATACTAGTTTTTCACTTTTTTCCCAGTAAAACCAAAAGGTTTAGTTTGTTTTTCAAGTTAAATTCTGGAAAAAGGTGAAAAAAAATAAAAATGAAATAATATTCTTATTTCTCTCTCCAAATTGGAAACCATTTAAGAATAGGGCACAGGAGTTAGTCACATGCAGATCAAAGTCTCTGGCCACATGGGCTTGTCCATATTTTTCACCTGAATCAAACAGATTTATCAACTAGTGAAACTAGATAACTGTAGGCATTTATCACAGGACTGGAAACAGATTAAAAAGAACAAATTCTTTCTAAAGGCATGCACTTCTGAAAGAAAGAAGACACTAACCTGAGCAGCTTCAAGTCTTTCTGAACTCACCAGAGAACTTCTCCTTTTGCAGGGAGAAATGAATCAAGGGTGCAGAGTTGGAGGAAGTGGTCCTTGGTTTTCTTTCTCATTCTTGGAAGCGGCATTGGGATTATTCACATCTATGGAAATAAGAGGAATAGAAATTAAACATTAGCTCTAGTCCTAACAGGCTTAATTGAAACACTTGCAACAGTACTGAGAGATGGGTATTTTTCATCTCCATTTTACAGACCACAAATCAGAGGCCAGAGAGGTTAAATTACTTGTTATGTTCACACGGCTATTGAGTGGTGGGGACAAGATTTATATCCAGCTTTGCTTGAAATGAAATACTGCATCTTTTGCCATTGTAATACCACATTGCTTTAGAAGTTGAGTTAGGAAATTTTGAATTTTAGATGCTGACAAAGACATCCAGGTGGAGAGGGAAAGTGGAAATACATGTCTGCAGTCCAGAAGGAATCTTAGGCTAGAGTTGTAAATGTAGGAGGCAGAGGAAAATACATGGACGTTGAGACTTTTGAGGAAGATAAAATTCCACCCAAACTGTTATTTGATAAGGAGGAATATGTAGATGACAGCTTTATGGAAAGAGGATTTGGGGGATAATCAACAGAATTATGGGTTGACAGCAAGTTATATACATACATTGTTATTATGTTATTTGGTTGCTCAGTTGTGTCTGACTCTTTGTGACCCCATGGACTGTAGCCCACCAGGCTCCTCTGTCAGTGGGATTCTCCAGGAAAGAATCCTGCAGTGGGTTGCCATTTCTTTCTCCATATATACATACATAAATTTTACTTAAAGTTCTTCCTTATAATCTGTGACATATTTCCAAAGATAGATCATTCCTTTCAAAATTATGTTTATGATTCTCCCAGCATAGGAGGTAATTCTGTTCTATAATTGCCATTTCCTCTCTGCTTTACAGAGTCACTGATCTTGGGTTTGGATTGACAGACTAGGAAGAAACAGTTGACTTCCCCCCTCATTGTTTAGCTTCAGGAAAAGCTATAGGACATAATAATAGCATGAGTGAATCAGCAGAGCAAAGGTCCCAAGACTTCCAGGCACCCATTCTGATTTCCCTCTCACTCTGCACCTGGAATGCAATGAAACTGTGAGTCGATGTAGACAGCCTCAGTTTAGGGGCCCCTCTGGGTCCTTTTACCTTTCATGACTAGCTAATCACTTAGAGCCTCTCAGAATTATAATTCTTTTATTCTTTAGTGCAACTGATTCTCACCAATAAAAGTTGCTTACCGTTTCCTGAAAAATCTTGACTGTAAGGTATAGGTTCTTAGTCTATTATATAGTCCTTGGCTGGATTCTCATTTATTTTGGATCAGTTCAGTCACTCAGTCGTTCCGACTCTTTGCGACCCTGTGAATCGCAGCACGCCAGGCCTCCCTGTCCATCACCAACTCCCAGAGTTCACTCAGACTCACATCCATCGAGTCAGTGATGCCATCCAGCCATCTCATCCTCTGTCGTCCCCTTCTCCTCCTGCCCCCAATCCCTCCCAGCATCAGAGTCTTTTCCAACAAGTCAACTCTTCGCATGAGGTGGCCAAAGTACTAGAGTTTCAGCTTTAGCATCATTCCTTCCGAAGAACACCCACGGCTGATCTCCTTCAGAATGGACTGGTTGGATCTCCTTGCAGTCCAAGGGACTCTCAAGAGTCTTCACCAACACCACAGTTCAAAAGCATCAATTCTTTGGCACTCAGCCTTCTTCACAGTCCAACCCTCACATCCATACATGACCACAGGAAAAACCATAGCCTTGACTAGATGGACCTTTGCTGGCAAAGTAATATCTCTGCTTTTGAATATGCTATCTAGGGTGGTCATAACTTTCCTTCCAAGGAGTAAGCGTCTTTTAATTTCATGGCTGCAGTCACCATCTGCAGTGATTTTGGAGCCCAGAAAAATAAAGTCTGACAGTGTTTCCACTGTTTCCCCATCTATTTCCCATGAAGTGATGGGACCGGATGCCATGATCTTCGTTTTCTGAATGTTGAGCTTTAAGCCAACTTTTTCACTCTCCTCTTTCACTTTCATCAAGAGGCTTTTTAGTTCCTCTTTACTTTCTGCCATAAGGGTGGTGTCATCTGCATATCTGAGGTTATTGATATTTCTCCCGGAAATCTTACTTGTGCTTCTTCCAGTCCAGTGTTTCTCATGATGTACTCTGCATATAAGTCAAATAAGCAGGGTGACACTATACAGCCTTGACATACTCCTTTCCTGATTTGGAACCAGTCTGTTGTTCCATGTCCAGTTCTAACTGTTGCTTCCTGACCTGCATACAGATTTCTCAAGAGGCAGATCAGGTGGTCTAGTATTCCCATCTCTTTCAGAATTTTCCAGTTTATTGTGATCCACACAGTCAAAGGCTTTGGCATAGTCAATAAAGCAGAAATAGATGTTTTTCTGGAACTCTCTTGCTTTTTCCATGGTCCAGCAGATGTTTCCTAATATTTCTTCTGTTAGTGTTATGGGAAGATTTATAGAATCATGTTCCCAGGTATCTCCAAGACTAGAGAAAAGGCCACAGAACCATTTCATCCCAGTAATGAAGAGACAAAATCAAGGAAAATCTATAAATATTATACCAACGATGTAACCTATTTATTAAATAATTTAGTACATTAGAATGATCAATTACAAGTGGCCAAAATTAAAAACAAAACTTCAAGCTGATTTAACTACAAAAGAAAAATCATTGATTAAAAACCTAAGAGCAGCTATAGCTTCTGATACAGGTTGTTCTAGGGTCCCAGGATTGCAAATGATACATGAATATTTACTCTCTCTTCATTTCTCCACTCTCCTTTCTGATCTACTGGCTTCACAGCTAGGCCTAGCATAGTAATCCCTGTAAACTTAATGCTTGGTTTCTCCAATGTTCAAATCCAGTGGAAAAGAGACTTTATCCTTCTTCCAAAAACCTGCTTCACTGGCTCTGTTTGGAGTACATTCCCATTCTTGAACCAGTCTCTGTGGTTCAAAGGAATCTGATGCTCCAGTTGGCCAAGCTTGTAGCTGGAGCTGGAGGCCCACATGAAGCACCAGGACTAAGAACTGGAAACAGGATGCCCCAGGGGAATTTGAGCTTATTGGCAGAATGGTGTGTGGATGCTTAATGACTGAAAAAACTCATGTATGTTTAGGATTCCCTCTCTCAACATATAGGAATCCAGTTCAAAATAACTTAGGCATGAAAAAATCTTCCTGAGTTCACATCCATGAAAAGTCCGGAGATGCAGCTGACCTCGTTCAAAGCAGCAACCAGGAGCTCAAATGATGTTTCACGACTCTTTCACTTGCATTCCTTCACTTCTCTTTGGTGTTTAGAATTTAGGCCTCTGCACAAGGTGGGCAAAATGGCAGCTGGAACCCTCATAGCTGTTATGTAGCTGGAAACATTTGACTACTTGAGCATTTCTCATGGGTAATAGCTGTCTTTCCCATTAGCTCTAGAACCCTTGGAGAAGACTTTCTGCTCTGCTTGGGTCAGATTTCTATCCCTTCATTAAAGACAAGGCCCCAAGATGCCTAGCTACTTTGGCAAGCTTTGGATTCACCACTGACCTAGTGAGGGCAGGACACTGGGACTAACAACCCTGAGTGGGACCAGCAAGCAATGGTTTGCAAAGGAAACTAAGTATATTTCAGAAGAAGCAGACAAAACCATAGCTAGCGCAGCCTATTCTAAATCACTAAGTCGTGTCCAACTCTTTTACGACCCCAGGGCCTATAGCCCCTGCAGGCTCCTCTGTCCATGGGATTTCCCAGGCAAGAATACTGGAGTGGGTTGCCATTTCTTCCTCTAGGGTATTTTCTCAACCCAGGGATCAAACCCACGTCTTCTGCATTAGCAGGAGGATTCTTTACCATTGAGTCACAAGGGAAGCCCCTCTAAACTGGTTAGAGGTGTCTAAAGGATTTAATATTGTATCCATACATTTCCTCACTCCTCTCAAAGCAAATCACCAAGCACAAGAGTTTTAAACATGAAAAAGAGAAAGATCATTGTGAGTTCCACTTTAGTAGAACATAAGACCTCATATCTATTCACTGGCAATTCATATTCTTTGGAAGAAATTTGGGAGGAATCATGCAATTCCTTGTAATAGGCCTGGTATTTTCCTCTGCAATGCTATACTCACCAGATCAGAGGAAATAAAGCTACTAAAATGACTGAGATGAGTTTGATAGATGAGTTTTGTTAGTTATGATTATTGCTAGTGTTGTTTCCTTTATTAAATTTTTAATTGGAGGATATTTGCTTTACAATGTTGTGTTGGTTTCTGCCACACAACAACATGAATCAGCCATAAGTATACATATATCCCCTCCCTCCCACCCCTACCCCATTCCACCCCTACCCCATTCCACCCCTTTACGTTGTCATAGGGCACCAGTTTGAGTTCCCTGTGTTACACAGCAACTTCTCACTAAATATTTGTTTTACATATGATAATGCATAATGTTTCAATGCTACTTTCTCAATTTGTCTCACCCTCTCCTTCCCACTAATGTTGCTTCTTAAATTAAGTCTCCGCTTTACACTTGGAGAGTAACTTTGACAACATTTTTATTTAGTTGTCATTATTTTATATTAAAGCCCTTTGGAGATGAGCTTGTCAGAAGGGGAGATTCCATCAGCGAGTCCCTTCTAAATTCATACCACTTTATGAGCAGGACCGGAAGTGAGTAGGGTGTCTTTAGTGAGACGTGTTAGAGATGATTCACTTTGTTTTTCACTGTGTACCACACATTTCTTTACACGTGAGCCAAGATTTCTTCACTTCCATCACTAGGAATGAGGCTACCCAAGCTGATTAACTCACACCAAGGGTTTAAATGGAATGGAATAAAGATGGCTTATTTAAATCACATGCATTTTGAGGATCATTAGAGCTCTGTGTCCTGTGAATAAGGACGATTAAAATTCAGTAGAGTTTTGTGTATTCTTAATGTGCATTTAGTTTACACCACAACGCTGTCTTTAACATACCATTATGATGTGTGCTGTGACTGCTATTCATAATGACACACACTCAGTAATATGCGTGATGATACAGAATAAGTTCAAGTGTCTTTACATTATTCTTAATATAATAATGGTTCCAAGGGCTGCATGCAGCTGTGAGTGCATATTAACAGGGGTATCCCACTGTGAATTATGAATCTATAACACAAAATTTTCAGAAAAAGTACTTACTGTGTATGTAAAATAGCTGCCTTTTAAAACTTGAAACTTGGTCTGGTTAAAATTGCTCCTAGCAATATTTTTAAAAGAAAATATTCCAGAGGTAATAAGTGGACTGAATGGATTTGTGAATGATTGCCGTAAAGTCTTAGGTAATAACTCATAAAACCACAAAAGGAATAGAAACTTATCTTTTTATGCATGTGTAATATGAAATCAATTCAAATGAATCTCAGTAACAAATGTTCTTGATGTTTTTGCCATCTAAATAGGGATCTCCCTATTTATCATTTATTCCTGTTGATTGAGTGATACCGAGACATAAAGGATCCCATTTCTTCGCTAATCTGAACTCAGTGCTTATCAGTTCAGTTCAGTCAGTTGTGTCTGACTCTGTGACCCCATGGACTGCAGCACACCAAGCTTCCCTGTCCATCACCAGCTCCCAGAGCTTGCTCAGACTCATGTCCATGGAGTCAGTGATGCCATCCAACCATGTCATATTCAGCGATGACAATATAGGCACTACATTCAGTGCCTAAAAATGTAGACAAATTCATAGATTATTTTTTTAAGTTGTCATTTTGATCTTATTTTGGTAATATCCAGACCCACATCCACTCCTCCCCAAAATCTCTCTCAAATTCCAATTATCCCAGTGAACCAGTCCAAACACTTTCACCTTACACAGGAAGCTTTTGTGAGCTATTCACCACACTCTTTCCAAATTTATCTTCCTTGACTTCCCACCTCTTCAGAAGATGGACACCAGCATCTTGGAAACATTCATTACCTGTTTGCTCTGTACCTCTTTTCCCTAACCCTGGAATGTTTGCTATGTGCTGTGGACATTTTTCAGTTTCAAGGCATAGTTAAAGCCCTGTCTTCTCAGTAACACAACCCTTGATGCAGCCCACCCCAATCACATGCTTAGTTACTCTCTTTACAATGCTGTTTCTGGACTGTGTACACTGCCCTCTGATGTACTTACTGGGTGGCATACTACTAAAACACTACTGATCCCATGGGATTGACATAACCCTGAAATATGTGTAATTCACAGCGTCTAGTGCAAAGCATGACAGTATGCATTAGCTATTCTTATGCTTAATGAAATGAATTGTAATTATTTTTAATTATGAGTGTCTCTTATTAGACTGTTCACCCCCTGAGGTCAGGGACTAACTATGTCTTATACTCGGGACCAAGAATGATATTAAGCAAAAAAAAAAAAAAAGTGACTAAATGAATGCTTGTTACAAAAATGGGTTGATTATTTCACTAAAGCAGTTTGTAAATGATAGAATGATTTTACACACAAGTTATCATTATGGTATTTCATTTATGCTGAGACTCCCTTTTTTGTACAGCTTAACTCCTTGGAAATTGGGACAGGTTGTCATAACTTGATTGGCAGCATTCATTCTTTCTCAATGGAACATAATGATGTTCCATAATGTGTCTTAAATTCAAAGAAACATGGCATTACTACCTTCCAACCAGAGTTAATAAGGTTAGTAAAAAATATCTGTTAAGTTTGTTGATCAGAGTAGGCTGAGTATCATAATGAAAAAAAAAAGTGAAAGTCGCTCAGTTATGTCTGACTCTTTGCGACCCCATGGACTGTATAGTCCATGGAATTCTCCTGGCCAGAATATTGGAGTGGGTAGCCTTTCCCTTCTCCAGGGGGTCTTCCCAACCCAGGGATCAAACCCAGGTCTCTCACATTGAAGATGGATTCTTTACCAGCTGAGCCACAAGGGAAGTCCAAGAATACTGGAGTGGGTAGCCTATCCCTTCTCCAGTAGATCTTCCTGATCCAGGAATTGAACTGGAGTATCCAGCATTGCAGGCAGACTCTCTACCAACTGAGCTATCTGGGAAACCCAAGTATCATAATAAATAGTCATAAATCTCAGTGGCCTATGAAAGGTTAAGTCTTCACTCTTGTTCCTACCAAATGTGGGTCAGAGAAGAGATGAGGGGAGTCCGTTGTCCGTAGTCTTTCAGAGCCTATGCTTACTCCATCTGGAGGGTTCTACATCCACTAGGGTAGGGGCACTTTCTCATGGACCTTCTAAATGAACGGAAGACTGACAGCACAGAGGACTCTTCCTGGAGCCTAAATGTGGCACACATCACTTGCATTCCCATCTACCAGCAAATGCAGTAACATGCCCCCACCCAACTGCAAGAAAGACTAGACTTCAGTCTAGATGTGCGCCAGGAGGGAGAAGAAAAGGGGTCTGGGAAACACACACAAAATTCCTGCCTCAAGCAAGCATGAGACATGTGGCAATATTGAGAGCACACACAAATGTTTCCACAGCTTCAATCTGCAACAAGCCTATAATTCAATCTCTATGTAGTCAATAAGTATTTATTTAATACCTGCAATAAGCCATGCCATGTGCTACAGGACATGAAGTATTGGAAACAATGGGATGTGGATCCTCCTGTTGCGGATTTATTATTATATCTGAGAGAAGAGGTGAGATAAGCACATAAATAGCTGTAAGATAGAAAGTGAGAAGTGCCACTAAACAGGAGATTGTATCTTGCTGGAGGAGTCAAGGAAGGGTTTTGAAAGAGAGATGTGTAGACACAGACTAAAATATGGAAGACTTTGAATATGGATATGAACAGAAAGAATGCCAGGTAGAATGGACAGACTTGAACTCAAACAGGAGGAAGGTAGAGGCTTGATCTGAGTGTTCCAGAAATTTGCCTGTGTGTGGCTATTAGTATAACTGATGCTACTTGGCATCAGTTCCTCCTGTTCTTCTATTGACCCTACCCAGCACTGTCCTATGCAGTGAATCACTTCTGTCATCAAGGACTTTGTAGTTAACATTGTTTAGTAATCATGAGGCCCAGGTAGCCCCTATGCTCTGTTAGTCCCCAATCAATGATGAAAATCTTCCCTGACATATTCCCAGGGCATATGACAATAGTTACACATTCATGAATCTTGACTGAGAAGTGCACATCTTGTTTCCAAGCCCACACCTCCATACCCTCAAGTTAAATATAAAATTGTCCCAGTGGCCGCTCACCAGTGTTGAGTGCAGCTATGAATGCCTTTGGATTGTTGTCTGCCCCATCAAGTATGTTACCCTCTAATAAGCTAGTTCATTGGTTATATGGAACTGCCTGCCTTCTTTTTTGGCCTAAAGATGCCTTCCCAGTGAAGTGGGAAGTGCCCATTTATTCCTGTGTCCTTCAACAGCCTGGACAAACACACGGTCGCACAGAGTCAAAGAAATTTTTAGTGAACAGAAGCAGCCTAGAAAGGGATTTGAGTAATGTTTTGAGGCATGTAGGATTTTGCTGCTGCTGCTGCTAAGTCGCTTCAGTCGTGTCCAACTCAGTGCGACCCCATAGACGGCAGCCTACCAGGCTCTGCCGTCCCTGGGATTCTCCAGGCAAGAACACTGGAGTGGGTTGCCATTTCCTTCTCCAATGCATCAAAGTGAAAAGTGAAAGTGAAGTCACTCAGTCTTGTCTGACTCTTAGCGACCCCATGGACTGCAGCCTTCCAGGCTCCTGTCCATGGTATTTTCCAGGCAAGAGTACTGGGTAAAGCCAAAGGGAGAGAGAGTGCACAAAGGAAGTGCACAGAGGCAAGGTCTCCATGTTGCCTGCTTTGGTTCCATCATGTCAGTAGCTGGGTGAGCATGTATCCCCATCTGCCCCGCTCCTTCCCATCTTACCAACATACGATGTGGTAAGTCATGTCCCATGGGTGGAGGCTTCAGAGCACTCACAGTGCTTTCCATCTGGACATGTGTACAATATGTCCTCAGTGCAGAAGGATTTATTCCTGAAACCCTGTCACCCAACCAAAAGGGCACTGTAGCAACGCCATTTGTGCCCAGGGCCACACTCCCTTAGTTTACCTCTGATTTCAGTCATGGCTGTGACGGAAGTTGCAATGGAAGCCCAGACCTGCCTTGTGCTGGCAGCTCCCCTTCCATTGCAATGGCCCTCTCAAGAACCTGTCAGCCTTGAAGTGGGAGAGGAGTTACCAGCCTTGGGGGCAGCCCTCAACCAATAATGGAGGGTGTCCAGTGGATAAATGCTCATATTTATTTCAACTCACATGTTACAAAAATCTTTGAGAAAATCATGTTTTTCCTGTTGGTTGCTGACAAAGGGAGAGAGCTTCTGAAAGTGTTCTGGGAACTGAAATATCCAGGACTGTGGCTTAAAAACCTGTTGCTATAGAACTTATGTCCTTTCGGAGTTCTGGAAAGGTCATATATCTTCCAGGGAGTGTCGTGTTTGGTTTTTCATGCAGTTACTGTTCTTTGCCTTAATAAATGCTGCCTCTGTAAGCCTCCTTTAAAATATAAGAGATACCCCTCTTTGTCTAACAGCTATAAAAGCTTATCAGCACCTTAGTAACATTTACAGGTTTATTTCTGTTTAAATCACTTAATCTGATTTACATTAGTCTTTTTAAAAGAACCAATATTTTCTTGCTGTATACACCCTTTGAAATTGATATGGTTTAAATCTTCCCATACAGGCATCTCTGAACAGTGACTTTTTTCCCTTAGTTGCCAACAGACTGTGGAGATACCAATAATAACAAAAGAAAACACAGGCTTCCCTGTGTCGACGTCACCTTAAAATCCCATAACCCTGTGTGGCTAAAATAAAAAAAGATATGAAAGGAATACCATGTATGCTCTTAGTATAAAAGTGAACTGCAGAAAAAAAAATCCTTAGATATCTACACTGCTACATTGAGACTTGTATTTAGAGGTGTCCTCACAGCTTTCATGCTGGTTGATGGAATTCAGCTCACCATGCCTTTATATTTCTTGAGTTATTTCAATTACATTTTAATACAGATAACAGGAATGATGAGGATTTCAAGAAGTGAAATGGTACCTCCTGAATGTTTACTATCTACTGTGAAATATGATACACACTTTACATGCAACTCACGTCTTCCTCAAATCAACCCAATGAGATCGGTATTATCTCAACTTTATCCCAATCTTTTAAATGATAAATCAAGACTCAGGGAGGTTAAGTAATGTTCCTCAAAGTTACATCCTAGTAAATACATATCCATTCAAGGCAAATCTGTTTGACTGCCTTGAAATGACAAACTAGATCCCTTCTTCTGCTTCCTCGTTTCTCCCCCACTCTTGTCTATTCATCCATATTACTCTGCTTATTCTTTGTACAGACCCACATCAAATACCTTTTCTGCACTAGATTCTGGCTTACAGGCTTTCAATAGACTAAAAGTGCAACCATTGGTTAAAGCCACAGAGTTACAATAAATCTGAAAGGTTATCTAAGTAGCTTAAAATTAAAATTTGAAATTAAAAGACAATTGCTCCTTGGAAGAATAGCTATGACAAACCTAGACAGTGTATTAAAAAGCAGAGACATCACATTGCTGACAAATGTCCTTGTTGTCAAATCTATATGGTTTTTCCAGTAGTCATGTACAAATGTGAGAGTTGGACCATAAAGAAGGCTGAGCACAGAAGAGCTGATGCTTTCAAATAGTGGTGCTGGAGAAGATCTTGAGAGTCCCTTGGACAACAAGGAGATCAAACCAGTCAATTCTAAAGTAAATTAACCCTGAACATTCATTGGAAGGACTCACACTGGATGCTCCAATACTTTGACTACCTGATAGGAAGAGGCAACTCATTAGGAAAGATCCTGATGCTGGGAAAGATTGGGGGAAAGAGGGGAAGGGGGTATCAGAGGATAAGATGGTTAGATGGCATCACTGACTCAATAGACATGAGTTTGAGCAAACTCTGGGAGATATGGAAGGACAGGAAAGCCTGACATACTACGGTTCATGGGGTCACAAAGAGTCAGACATGACTTAGCCACTGAACAACAACAAAAAGGTAGTTTACACTTCCCCTAGATACAAGAGTCGGAAGCTAGGTGGAGGTGGGAGGCATGCACCTACAACATTGCAAACACTTTTAACTCCACTTGAAAACCTTCTATGATCAGAATTTAGGTTCTTTCTAGATAGTCCATTCTTCAAATCTCAGTTTTAATCTTTTTTTAAAGTGTCTGTTGTAACTAGATTTCGTCACACATTCTCTCTCCACTAGAGCAGCCTGCAGGGAGAAATTTAACTTTTCTCTAGGAGAATGAGTGGTCAGACAGCTTTGGCTCCTACTTCACTGGATAGAACAGACTGGGAAGGGTCAAATCTGGGTATCTTGATCGATTTCCAAATCATGTCAGTCTCTTCTGTCAAATTGAGAACTGATGTTTAGAAGTTCTCATTTTTCAGCATATTTCCCAAATCAGTTGGGAGGATATCTCTCCCTCTGCCCCTCCCTCCTCTTCCTTACCTCCTCTTTTTTCTCCTTGTTATCATCAAAAAATGACATAAATTTCCTATCCAACTATTTGGCTCCCTATTTGACCCATTGTTTCTTTTAGGGATTTTTAAATGTGAAGAGTTCTTTGCTCTTGGAGCCTTTACCGCAGCACCAACTCCACTGAAGGTAACTCTATGCGTTCTGATTTATTAAAATTCAATCAGTGAGAGTTAATGAATTCCTAAGGGCAGGAGATCAATCATGTTCTATTTATATTTAATTAATTTCATGTTGCCTCACTTGTCTTTTATAACTACTTTAAAGCATTTGATAAAATATACTTGTGAATACATTCTTATCTTAAAATAACTTTTAATTTTTAAATGAATTTTACTATACCTAATTCATAAAAATCTTCATTTTCTCAGAACTTTTAGGACATATTCAGTAAATCTCTTATTGACAAAAAGAAGCCTCCTTATAGATTTCATGCCTCACAAATTTCTTCATTTCATTCAAGGGAGAATTGATTCCATACTTTTTTCTTTTTCTTTTTGGTCCTGAATGAAACTCAATTGTAACAACTTATTGCATGTGCTTGTTTATCTGTTTGTCTCTCTTTCCAGACCATGTGCTCCTCGTGCTTAGCAGAATCATGGTACACACAGTAGGAGTTGCAAGAATGTGGTGTTTTGTTTGAAAGACTGGCTGAGTGAGTGAATCTAAGAGGCTGTGAAACTAGAAAACTACAGAATGTACAAGACCTATCAGAGGGAGACTGGCTGGTTACACATGGAGCAAGGGATATGGCAGATGAAAGAGGTTATGACACAACATAATTAAATATTGAGTGAAATGAAAGGATGATATAATGTATGCAACTGGACATTAAGATATTGATAGAGAAGGAAAGGGGGCTAGGTTGGAAGAAGAAAAAACATTTTCAGGGAAGTGGGTGGATAGAGAGGGAAAATTGGGAGACCAGAATTAGGGCAGGGGAAACTCATCTCTTTCAGAGGCTAGTATAATAACATGGACATAAGTTCTTCTATTATGGAAGATTCAGATCTCCCTTTGGTGGCCAGGCCAGTTATTAATTTTACCTTCAAAAAAAAGTAGGGAGAGGGATGCCCTGGTGGCTTAGTGTTAAAGAATAGGCCTGCCAATGCCAGAAGACACAGGTTGAATCCCTAATCTGGGAAGATGGCACATCCCGCAGAGCAGCTAAGCCTACGCACCGCAGCTACTGAGACTGTGCTCTAGAGCCCGGGAACTGCAACCACTGAGCCCATGTGCTGCAGCTGCTGAAGCCTGCACAACCCATAGGCCATGCTCTGCAACAAGAGAAGCCACTGCTCTGAGAAGCCCATGCACCACAACTTGAGAAAAGCCTGCACAGCAACAAAGACCGGCACAGCCAAATAATCCACTAATTAATTATTATGACTTTAAAAAGGAGGGAGACCATTTAGGGAAGAGGTCAGCAAATTTTTTCTATTGAGTAATTATTTTCAGCTTTGCAGGCTATACAGTCTCTATAGAAAATTCTCAATTCTGCTCCTGTGAAAACAGCCATAGACTGCATGCAAGTGGTCCAGTTTAATTTTATCTAGAGAATCAGATATTGGGCTGGGTTTTGCTTGCAGGCATAATTTTCTAGCTCCTGACTCGGGGCTCACAGATTATAGTCAATGTTGGTCGGCCCTGTTTACTCTGTTGTGTTTTCATGGCTTGTGCAATAAATTGGCTTAATGTGAAATTAAGGCCTCTCTGCTCAGAACAGACAACTTAGCTTGCTTACTAAGAAACTCCTAAACAGGAAACAGTCTAACTGAAAGGGAAAAAAGTACAATGTGAGAGTTGTCAGTTAGGTTTATTTGGGGCAAAATGAAGACTATAGCCTGGGAAAAAGCATTACAGAAAGTTGTGAGAAACTGCTCCAAAGAGGTTAGGGGAGTTATATATGTGATTTTGGTGAAGAGTGAGTACTACGTGCAATTAAGTGTACCTTTTTGCAGAAGGTTGCTGCCCGTCTGGTGACTGTGATTCACAAGAAGCAGACATCACTAGAAAAGATTTTATTTATGAGGAGATGTTAAGAATTGGGTTCCTAAAATCTTCTCCTGAAAGTATCTATCTGAAGACCTGCTCTGCCAGTTTTTCCCAAAGCAGAGAGATGGGGGATTCATTCCTGATCTCCACTCTGAACTCTTTTCAGGGGGTGTTGAAGCTACAGTGGCACATAATTTAATGCTTGTAGAGGTAGTTGACAAGTGCCAATTTGTAAGGAACAAAACAAAATCTTTTATTTCCTATTAGCTACAAACCATTCACTATTCCAAAGTTAGTACAATGTTTGGAATGCACTCTTAAAATATACCTATCAAGCAGTTGAGAATTTCAAATGATCAGTTTTAATCCTTTTGTTGTCTAAAGGGGAAGAGACAAAGAGGAAATGATTGCTTCAGACATGTGAACTGGGGGAAGTAGTGGACATGAGGTGATAGGTGGACAGGCTAGTTGGAGAAGAAAATCAAGTTTGTTCTCTTCATTGTTTGACTTAAAATCAGTACAGTTTGTCTCAAATTAATCATAAATTATTTCTTAGGGGGGCATTTTTGTTAGCAATGACTATTAATGTTCTATGACTTTGTTTTGCAAGATTTCTGAAAAAACAATTTTTTTGTTTAAATATGATTGATCACATAGAAAAGGAGTCTCAGTGGATTCTAACTGGTGCTATTCATTCCTCAGGATAAAAATTCATATTACTAGAGAGGTAGTATTCTGATCAAAATGGCACTGTAAGTTTATATATAAAACTGTCTCTTCCCAGCTATAAATGTATGCCAATGACATCTATAAATAATACATATAGAATCATTGTTATTCTGGAAAAGAAGATAAACATTGACAAAAAATTTAAAAGACAGAAATTGCAATTAGGGAGACTGAAGCTGGAGATTTACTACATTATAGGATGAAAACACAAAGAGGCAGCTGAGAGCTCCACCTCAGGAGCTGAAGAAATAAAAAAAGTCAGCATCATTCTCAGGGGCTATAGCCTGTAATATACTGCTTGGTAGCATGGCAAGAGGAAGCAGAGACAGCTCGATAGGGCTCAAGTCATAGACTGACTCTGCTACTAGATCAGTTTTAACTCCCAGAATGGTAATTCTGAGCTGTCAGTACAAATCCTGTATTTTGACTGGGGACCTGAGTAACCCTAATTCAGTCAACTATAAAAAGACTAGACATGGTACAGCGAGTGCAAAGAGGAATAGAAAGGAAAAATGACAAAATACAATTGTGAATTTGATCCTGCAACTAAAATTTCATGAATGAGAACTCACAATAGTCAACAGATTTACTAAATGATGAAATTGTTTATTTGCTAAATCATGTCTGACTCTTTTGCAACCGCATAGACTGTAGTTTGCCAGGCTCCTCTGTTTAATTTTCCAGGCAAGAATACTGGAGTGGTTGCCATTTCCTTCTCCAGGGGATCCTCCCAACCCCGGGATGGAACCCATGTCTCCTGCATTGGCAGGTGGATTCTTTACCACTGAGCCACCTGGAAAGCCCAAATGATAAGATTACTAAGATTATAATCTTTTGAACATGGCATTACATGGTAGATGGTCAAAATCCTCAAAGACACAAAGTAAAAATACATGCATAGAGAAACCAGGTATTATGAACATGTAATAGGAGTTCCAGAATTAGAAAAAAAGAGTAGCAGAAAGATAATATTTTTAGAGTTAATGAAGGATTTAGTGTTTTTCTGAACTGAAAAATTTATCATCAGAAAAGGACCACAAGCTGAAATTCAAAAATAAAATAAATCCATATCCAGAGTAACAAAATGTAGACAATAAGAATAGGAGTTCTTAAATGCTAATGGGGGAAAAGGACATTACCTACAAAGTGGTGAAAATTAAGCTGAGAGCAGACTTCACAGAAGTAACAATAGATGTTATGAGTTGACAGGGAGGGAAAATAATTTTCAAAATATAGCTCTGTAACTAGCTAAACTATTGTTCAAAGTAAACTGTGAAGAAAGCTGAGCACTGAAGAACTGACACTTTTGAACTGTGGTGTTGGAGAAGACTCTTGAGAGTCCCTTGGACTGCAAGGAGATCCAACCAGTCCATTCTGAAGGAGATCAGCCCTGGGATTTCTTTGGAAGGAATGATGCTAAAGCTGAAACTCCAGTACTTTGGCCACCTCATGCGAAGAGTTGACTCATTGGAAAAGACTCTGATGCTGGGAGGGATTGGGGGCAGGAGGAGAAGGGGACGACAGAAGATGAGATGGCTGGATGGCATCACTGACTTGATGGACATGAGTCTGAGTGAACTCCGGGAGTTGGTGATGGACAGGGAGGCCTGGCGTGCTGCGATTCATGGGGTCGCAAAGAGTCGGACACGACTGAGCGACTGAACTGAACTGAAAGGCAAAACATCATTTTGAGGTACTAGGATTACATGAATTCATCCCCCATGTATAATAGCTGAGTGAAGATCTAATCAAGTAGTAAACTAGTAAATTAGGGAAGATATCATCAAAATAGGGATATAACTTAACTACTGATGCTAATAGTATTATGTGTGTGCTTAGTTACTCAGTCGGGTCCAACTCTTTGTGACCCCATGAACTGTAGCCGTCCAGGCTCCACTGTTCATGGGGATTCTCCAGGCAAGAATACTGGAGTGAACTACCATGCCCTCCTGCAGGGGATCTTCCCAACCCAGGGATCGAGCCCACGTCTCCCACATCACAGGTGGATTCTTTACTGACTGAGCCACCAGGGAAGCCAGTAACCACCAATTATCTTAAAACTAATGAAAAGTACAAGATCCAAGAGAAACAGAGGGCTAGTGTTTGGAGGGTAAAATAGACTTTGTTAGAAAAATATGAAATTAAATAGGATTGTTAAAAATTTTAATATTGACACTAAAATACAAGTATAATTCTAAGTTGGCAGAGAGGAAAAAGAGGAGTGAGAATAAATGCTGTCGAATAATAGGCTGGAAGAGAAAGGGACAAAGGAAGAAATATGGAGAAAAGAAAACACAAAAGAATGTAGCATAAATGAGTCTAAATAATTCAGTAATCACAATAAATGTTAGTTGACTAAATACACCAAGTATCAATAAAAATAGGGTGACCAAATTGCATATTAAAAACATTTTCAGGGCTTCCCTGGTGGTCTAGTGGTTAACAATCTGCCTGCCATTGCAGGGAACACAGGTTCAATCCCTGGTCCAGGAAGATTCCTGCCCAGGGCAACTAAATACATATTCTCAACTACTGAAGACCAAACACCCTAGAGCCGGTGCTCCTCAACAAGAGAAGCCACCACAATAAGAAGCCCACTCACTGAAACAAAGACCCAGTGCAGCCAAAAATAAATAAATCTTTTACAAAATCTCCAAATTAAAAAAATATGTGCAACATCTAGACTTACCAATGTATCACTAGAGAGGGTGGTTTGGAGGAAGGTAAAGTAAAGCAGATATGTGATTCTGGTGTTGCTTTTGTTATAGTGAAGTCACTCAGTCGTGTCCGACTCTTTGCAACCCCATGGACTGTAGCCTATCAGGCTTCTCCATCCATGGGATTTTCCAGGCAAGAGTGCTGGAGTGGATTGCCATTTCCTTCTCCAGGGGATCTTCCCAATCCAGGAATCGAACCCGGGTCTTCCGCATGGCAGGCAGACACTTTACCATCTGAGCCACCAGGGAAGCCTCATTTAGCATTTAGATAACATTAAATGTGACTTGCTTACACAGGAAGACCAAGAATAATAAAAGCAGTTGATACCACTGCACTTGTCTGCACATTACTATGCAACTATGCTTTTCAGGGGATTTCAAATGAGAAGCACTTCAGCTTAAATCCTGGTTGTGTCATTTGATTTTGTGACACAGAACAAGTAAGGTTTGTGAGATTGTTTTCTCATCTGTAACATTTTATAAAATCCTACTTCACAGGATTAAAAGTGGATGTAAGTTTAAAGTGTTTATTAAGGTTCAATATATGTTAGACCCCTTTTTCTGTTTTCCTGTTACTCTTTAATGTGTTCTATTTGGGGCTAAGATAAAGCTAAACATTTGACTTGATTTAAAGCCTCAATAAAGAAGTAAACCTAGAGGCAGCAAAGGCTCATTAAATATCAGTCTACATATGTAGATGGTGTTTGCTTGGAAGCACTACAGGAAACTCAATGATACCTAAGAAAGGGGGGCTTCCAGCTTGCACGTGCTGTAAATTATAAATTGTGCACAGGACCTTAGTGATTACTTAGTCTTTTTCATTTTACCAATAGGGGAAATGAAACACAGAAAGGATTAGTGTGTTGAAATTACGTAGAAAATGTCTCCCACACTTTAATGAATATGGAAGTAGTGAAGTGAAAGTCACTCAGTCGTGTTTGACTCTTTGCAAGCCTCTATGGAATTCTCCAAGCCAGAATACTGGAGTGGGTAGCCCTTCCCTTCTCCAGACAATCTTCCCAACCCAGGGATCGAGCCTAGGTCTCCAGCTTTGGAGGTGGATTCTTCACCAGCTGAGCTACAAGGGAAGCCCTAATGAATACCTGGGGAGCTTGTTAAAATGCAGATTCTGATTCAGTAGACCTGGGTGGAACCTGGAATTTTTCACATGGTTTCAATATTGATCCACTGTAGACCACTATTGGGGTTGTAAGGACATATATGCTGAGAGTAGGACAAATTTTATAATCTGAATCTTCACTAAAAACACAATGTGCTTTCTTCCACATTTCAGGTAGCTTTCTAGGAAAGCAAACAAGAGATTGTTTCTGCTGGGTTTACAGAGCAGGAATAAACATAATTTGTATTGATATATATTCTTCTTGGTTTGATATTGGAAGGGAGATAGCAACTATATAAATAGAAATTGATCAAAAAACTTGTTAGTGAAGAGAGAATTCTGAATGCAGCTACCTCAAAGTTCTCCCTTTGTGCCAACTTCCCGGCCAAATTTTCAAGTCTAAGTGTTTCACTTGAAAAATATATGGCTTTCAAAGCACTTTCATGCCACTACTCTCAGTGGGGTTTTAGAACACATATAAGGGAACCAAAATCCAAAGTAAAACCCTTTGGAACAAGATATAGTACATTCAATTGTTAGGTTTGGATTCAGATAATTTAGTCATGTTTACTTAGGCAACATTTTTTTCCGAAATACTTCTTGCTTCTGGGATCTGAATAAGGCTCCTAGACCCTTGGGCTCAATTTCCCTGTCTGTTATCACACTAATTATTATTTTTTTTTTAAAGAAACACTTAAAACTGTTAAATGCTAAGTTCTTAGATTTATGGATTCAATAAAAAACAGTGCCTCTTCAATTTTTCAGGGCTTGTGCTGATTTATATGGGCTTTGCTGACACAAAAATTAGATTAAAATTTTTTATTGAATCTTGTCTGAAATGCTTAGACTTGAAGGGAGACTTCAAGAGAGAAAATTCGCTTTACTGGATTTGGCTTTGGGAAAACTGAATATAAGCACCAATAAGGTTACTGGTTTATGTCTGGATGTATCTCAGCCCACCCCACCTATCAGGGGACGGCATTTCTTCTCTCATTCATAATTTCACCAGAATTAAGTATTCTACTTCATATTCCAAAGCGTGGCAGCCTGATTACCATCTGTGTAGTCATGGGTTTGAAATTTTCCAGGATCCCAGCAGTTGAACAGAACTCTTTCTGACCAACTCAATGAAAGAATTAACAAGAGACTTCTTTAGTGCCTTTGGAAGAACTTGCTTGTCAGAGCTCAAAATTCAAATTTCTGGGTGGCAGCTTCCTGCAGCTCTAATCATAGACTTTTTCTCCTTGGTCACAATTTTCTTCATTTGAGCTCAGTTTGGTCTCTTAGAAGTCCAGTAGTGTTTTATGCACTCGGATGAACATTGAAACAGGAGGACAATTAAATAGCTGAGAACAATGAACTCAGGGAACTCTGCCTTTCTTCTTTGTTTAAATCCAGGAATTCTTCTAGCCCCTGCTCTCAGAATGATCAAAACCCTTTGGTTTCCACCCCCCAGTTACAGGCTACCAGCAAAGTGTGGAATTGGTTTCATTACCTTGTGAGATTGCTGGTGACGGTGACTCATGCAGGGATGGTTATTTGTTTCCTGTGATTTTCCTGCCATGCAGGTGGTTGGTTATATAAAAAAAATTTTTAAGAAGTTATTTTCAGATATGTCCTGAAATAATATCACCTCTGTTGGGTTGCTTAAGGTAATAGGAAACTGAAGGATGAGGGATAGGGGACTTGGTCTTGCATCAGTGGTAGTAGAAATGTGCTGAAATGACAATGTTAGAATAGCTGCAAACAGAACGCAATGCTATCATTGCTTATGGCCACAAAAATTAAACACTGCATTAAAATAATTATCTATTGGGTGAATTGGTAGACTGTAGTCGTTTTATTAGTATGACTTTGAATATTTTAATAAAGAATTTATTATGAAAATAATGAAGCAGAAATTTTGATACCTACATTTTTGCTTTTGCCATGATGCTCCCTATCCCATCCCCAACTCCAGGAGGAAACACCCCTGGTGTTTCTATTCTCTCATCCAGAAGGGTGAAGACTAGATCTGGGGAAAATTTATTTTTGACAGGTAAATTATACATAGTATTTTTGAGGAGGGCTTCCTGGTGGCTCGGTGATAAAGAATCTGTCTGCCAATGCAGGAGATGTGGGATCAGCCTTTGGGTTGAGAAGATCCCCTGGAGAAGGATCTGGCAACCCAGTCTAGTATTCTTGCCTGGGAAATTCCATGGACAGAGGATCCTGGTGGGCTAAAGTCCACAGGGTCACAAAAGAGACGTGACTTAGCAACCAAACAACAACAAATTTTTGAGGTGTAGATTTTAAATGAATCTTAACTATTAAAAGATTGCCAGAACATTTACATATCCATACTACCAGGGCATTTGAAATATTAAAAAATAAATATCCATTCCCACCTGTCAAATACAAAAGCTTTTCATCCTGACACAAGTTAAAAGCCTCATTGTTATTTTCCAAACTTATTTAGTAAACATATGTTAAGCTCGGTTGCCCCTATGAATTTAATCAATCAATACATTCTCCTTTTGAATTGTGATTTCTCAGAACTTAACTAGTGAGGCACTGCAGGAAGGCAAGTTTCCAGATCAAGCTCTTTGGATCCTATTATGCTAAGATCTCTCTCTCTCTCCGCTCAGACTGCAAGCCTAGGCAGCCATCCAGGGTTCTCTATGTGAGGGGCTGAGAGGTCATTGGGAGTTAGGAACAGCTTTCTCCTGGTCACGGTGGCACTCTTCTGAGAACAACAGGGCGCTGAGCCCGGCGGCTGCTGATAGCCTGTCTGCTGCTCTGGAGTTGCTGTTTTTCAAAGCTAATCTTTCTTTCAGTTCATTTTTATACTGAGATTTTATTACCATGTAAAGCTACAAATATCAGAAGAGGTAAAGATTTACTCAGAGAGGATATTACTGAGTTAATCTCATGAGATATCACAACACCCATACTTTTTATTTTTCAGCTGTTATCAACTAGGTTATTTCATATTAATCAAGGAAGATACGATTTTTCTGAACCAACTGATGTTGCTATCAGTTTTTCCTGTGTGTGGTTCTGTCATCTTTTCAATTCTATGGTAGGAGAATTTCTTCAGACTCAGTCAGAATAAGATCTAGAAAAAGGTGACATGATCTATATCCTTAATTTAGAACTGGTTTCTAATGATTGATTATCTGCATCAAAGGCGTAGTTTTTATGTTTTCACTTTAAATACAGCTCAAGCAGCATTTCTAACGCATATCTTTCCCATTAAGCATTTAATGTTACACTTTTTATTTATCTCTTGAGACAAAAAACCCATTAGTTTATAAAAGAAAATGGATTATTTTTTTGACTGAGTTTGAATGTTGCTGGAATGGGACTAAATTTGGATACGTCCATGGATTTTAAGTGAGGGACAAGGTAGTTGTGCTCATTTAAATAATCATTGGGTCAGATTTCCAGAGAACATCTTACCTATATGAGAAAATTATTTCACTTATAGTAAGAACATAGGGGAAGTGAGCTTTACACTCAGTGAAAGTTTCAAATCTACACTGATGAGCAACAAATAAATTATTCTGCAGACCGAGTTAAGACAAATACTTTGTTTTCACTTTGTCCTTATGATTTTTAAACCAGACTGTGGCATACCATACAAGTTGTATTTAAAGAACAGGAAAGAAGACACCTTTATTGATTTAATCCCTCAATTGATATTCACTAAGTGCTTTCTACATCCCAGGAACTGTGCTAGGCCAGTTGGTTTCAGCTCATCTTGGTTACTGCCTGATAACCATCTAACATCATCCTGACCTCCCTCCTCACTGCTATTCTACAACTACTAGGTCCCAGGCCCTGAAAAATGTCTCTGGGACTAGTTTAGTTGTCCTTGTGGTGATCATCTGAGATTTTTGTTTGCACTCGTCCTGCGTCATCCCGTTTCTCTTCCTAGAGAACCATCCCTCTGATCCACCCAGGAACCCAAGTGTTACATGTGGAAATGGTACTCTGGCGATGGCTGTGCTCATTCCTCTTGGGAAGAGGATTCTACATCTCTGGTGCAGTCGCTCTGCTGCCACAGGACATAATGGGACCTGTGATTCATCTGAACCTTCACCACAATGAACAATGGATTCCTGCTAAAACAAACTTTTCTTCTGACACAAGTACTTTACGATTGTTGAATGACACTTTCACTGTTACAAAATGGTCTAAATGAAACGGGACTAGAGATGAAGGATTACTTTAAGGCACTTAGGGGAAGAATGAAGATATTTTCCCTGAAACAATTTGCTTTTCAAGGCTGCCAGAGACCATCTTTGTCTTGAAATGCCTCGAGTAAAAGTGGGCACTAAGTAGGAAAGGATTCCAAGATTTTTCTCTAAATTCCTAATATTTTTGGACCAGTTGGTGGGCAGGGCTCAGAGCAGTATGAGCTATCTAAGTTGCCAAAATGGATACTTTTTTCTAGAAAACAGCAAATATTTGATAATTCTTAGAAATTCTTACAATATTTGTTAGATTGAAAAATAAGATTATAACTCAAATTTTAAAAATTTTCAGTTTGGTCTGTGAAAACTGGGGAGACTATAAGATCTCAATTATTTGTATCTGATGATAGTCTGAGATAAGAAAAAACAAATTGAGGATAAATTTTACTCTCTAGTAGGCTAAAGTCTGTGTGTTAGAGAAAATTTTATTAAAACAAAATGATTTCTCATCCCAGAAAGATTCTCTACAATGGTTAGTAGAAAACTTATTTGAATAAGCATTAAACCGTGATATGATCCACATCCCAGGCAATCTGTTAAGAGATAACAAAGACAGGAGGGGTCAGGATGGCAGAAGGGGAGGATGCGGGGCTCACCTCCCCAGCACAAACACATCCAAAGCACACCTACATATGAAACAATTCTCAAGGAAAACTGGAAACTGGCAGAAGAACTCCTATACAACCAAAGCTTTAAGAAAGATTTCCGCATAACTGGATAGGATGGAGAAAACTCATGGGATTGGGAGGGCTTTGAAAGGAAGGAAAGGTCCATACAGGTCACCTTCACCCTGGGGAGCAAGCAGGTTGAGCTGGGTGTCCCGGTCCTGGAGGCCTCCATGGAGAAGACCAGTCCCTCTGGCTGCTGGGAGACCTGCAGGGACAGGGAGGAGGGCTGGAGAACCTCGCTCCCACTTGTGAATAGTGCACGGTACTGGTCTGCCAACCACAGGACAGAGAGCTCTGCACTGATAGCAGCTAGCTCACTGTGCTCCCCAGCCTAAGTGCAGCAAACACTCTGCACCTGCTTATTCCACACCAGAACTTGGCGTGAGACCTAGGAGAGCCGGGTTTGGGGAAAAAAAAACTCTGTCTAGGAACACAGGCAGGTTGGGGGTCTGGGATGTGGTCCAGGTGAAACAGTGGCTGCCAGTGTTAGCACTAGCTCAAACCAACACCACAGGGGAAGCCCAGACTGATGATGGCAGCAGAGCTGCTTGAATTCCTGTGGCCACAAAGCCCCAGCCTGGATACCACACCAGTCTCACTCACTCCATATCACAGCTGTGCAATGCATCTGGGGGGACCACAACAGGGGAAGAGACACAACCTTGTGCTATGTCTGAGCTGAGCCATGAATTCCCACACAGGCGGCACATCAGACCAGTTTGAGTACATGAGCCTCACTTCAGGGCTCCTGTCCTTTGGGGCAAAGAATGCACTCAAGGGAAACAGAGCCTGCTCCAGCTCAACCCTCAGGGCTTCTGCTCCAGCAATTGGAGAGCAGACCCTGCCTCTGATAGGGTCGTGACAGCCCCTGAGCAGAGAGGAAGTCCCGCCTCTCACTGTGCACAGGCTTTAGATCCCCAAACACCAGCCACCCTAACAAGGTGATGGCATTCAGCATACCCTGAGGAAAGATGTGGCTGGTGTCCATATCAAAACAAGCATTCAAAAAAATAAAATAAAATAAGCCCTCACACCAAAGGCAGTCTACATAGAGACACTGGCACATGAAAACACTCCCTCAAGACCACAATAGATAAGGATTTCTCATATATTCACAGAACAGAGGAAGTTAGGTGAAAAGGCAGAGAAACTATTCCCAATTAAGACAGCCAGGGAAGACAAACTGAAGGGCAACACAGGTCAGTCTATACTAGACAGTGAGCTCGAAATGGAGATTATAAAAATGCTAACTGCAACCCGGCGTACTAAGCGCAGCGAGAGGAGTTACCCCACATCCGAGGTTAGGGGCGGCGGCTGGGAGGAGCTACCCTGTGTCCGAGGTCAGTGGCAGCTGGGAGGAGACAATCCACATCCGAGGCCAGGGGCTGCGGCTGGGAGGAGCCACCCAAGGAGCAGTGGCTGCGTGGGCATAGGAGGGCCTAAAGGAGCTATCCCACGTTGAAGGTCAGGAAGAGTGGTGGTAAGGAGATAGCCCTCGTCCAAGGTAAGGAGCAGTGGCTGTGCTTTGCTGGAGCAGCCGTGAGGAGATACTCCATGCCCAAGGTAAGAGAAACCCAAGTAAGATGGTAAGTGTTGCAAGAGGGCATCAGAAGGCAGACACACTGAAACCATACTCACAGAAAACTAGTCAATCTAATCACGCTAGGACCATAGCCTTGTCTAACTCAATGAAACTAAGCCACGCCCACAGGGCTACCCAAGACGGGCGGGTCATGGTGGAGAGGTCTGACAGAATGTGGTCCACTGGAGAAGGGAATGGCAAGCCACTTCAGTATTCTTGCCTTGAGAACCCCATGAACAGTAGGAAAAGGCAAAATGATAGGACACTAAAAGAGGAACTCCCCAGGTCAGTAGGTGCCCAACACGCTACTGGAGATCAGTGGAGAAATAACTCCAGAAAGAATGAAGGGATGAAGCCAAAGCAAAAACAATACCCAGCTGTGGATGTGACTGGTGATAGAAGTAAGGTCCAGTGCTGTAAAGAGCAATATTGCATAGGAACCGGGAATGTCAGGTCCATGAATCAAGGCAAAATGGAAGTGGTCAAACAAGAGATGGCAAGGGTGAACGTCAACATTCTAGGAATCAGCAAACTAAAATGGACTGGAATGGGTGAATTTAACTCAGATGACCATTATATCTACTACTGCAGGTAGGAATCCCTCAGAAGAAATGGAGTAGCCATCATGGTCAACAAAAGTCTGAAATGCAGTACTTGGATGCAATCTCAAAAATGACAGAATGATCTCTGTTCGTCTCCAAGGCAATCCATTCAATATCACAGTTATCCAAGTCTATGCCCCAACCAGTAACGCTGACAAGACCTTTTAGAACTAACACCCAAAAAAGATGTCCTTTTCATTATAGGGGACTGGAATGCAAAAGTAGGAAGTCAAGAAACACCTGGAGTAACAGGCAAATTTGGCCTTGGAGTATGGAATGAAGCAGGGCAAAGACTAATAGAGTTCTGCCAAGAGAATGCTCTGGTCATAACAAACACGCTCTTCCAACAACACAAGAGAAGACTCTACACATGGACATCACCAGATGGTCAACACCGAAATCAGATTGATTATATTCTTTGCAGCCAAAGATGGAGAAGCTCTATACAGTCAACAAAAACAAGACCAGGAGCTGACTGTGGCTCAGATCATAAACTCCTTATGCCAAATTCAGACTGAAATTGAAGAAAGTAGGGAAAACCGCTAGACCATTCAGGTATGACCTAAATCAAATCCCTTATGATTATACAGTGGAAGTGAGAAATAGATTTAAGGGCCTAGATCTGATAGACAGAGTGCCTGATGAACTATGGAATGAGGTTCATGACATTGTACAGGAGACAGAGATCAAGACCATCCCCATGGAAAAGAAATGCAAAAAAGCAAAATGGCTGTCTGGGGAGGCCTTACAAATAGCTATGAAAAGAGAGGTGAAAAGCAAAGGAGAAAAGGAAAGATATAAGCATCTAAATGCACAGTTCCAAAGAATAGGAAGGAGAGATAAGAAAACCTTCTTCAGCGATCAATGCAAAGAAGTAGAGGAAAACAACAGAATGGGAAAGACTAGAGATCTCTTCAAGGATATTAGAGATACCAAGGGAACATTTCATGCAAAGATGGGCTTGATGAAGGACAGAAATTGTATGGACCTAATAGAAGCAGAAGATATTAAGAAGAGGTGGCAAGAATACACAGAAGAACTGTACAAAAAAGATCTTCATGATCCAGATAATCATGATGGTGTGATCACTCACCTAGAGCCAGACATCCTGGAATGTGAAGCCAAGTGGGCCTTGGAAAGCATCGCTACGAACAAAGCTAGTGGAGGTGATGGAATTCCAGTGGAGCTGTTTCAAATCCTGGAAGACGATGCTGTGAAAGTGCTGCCCTCAATATGCCAGCAAATTGGGAAAACTCAGTAGTGGCCACAGGACTGGAAAAGGTCAGTTTTCATTCCAATCCCAAAGAATACTCAAACTACCGCACAATTGCACTCATCTCACATGCTAGTAAAGTAATGCTCAAAATTCTCCAAGCCAGGCTTCAGCAATATGTGAACCGTGAACTTCCTGATGTTCAAGCTGGTTTTAGAAAAGGCAGAGGAACCAGAGATCAAATTGCCAACATCCGCTGGATTATGGAAAAAGCAAGAGAGTTCCAGGAAAACATCTATTTCTGCTTTATTGACTATGCCAAAGCCTTTGACTGTGTGGATCACAACAAACTGTGGAAAATTCTGAAAGAGATGGGAATACAAGACCACCTGAGAAACCTGTATGCAGGTCAGGAAGCAACAGTTAAAACTGGACGTGGAACAACAGACTGGTTCCAAATAGGAAAAGGAGTATATTGTCACCCTGCTTATTTAACTTATATGCAGAGTACATCATGAGAAACCCTGGACTGGAAGAAACACAAGCTGGAATCAAGATTGCCAGGAGAAATATCAATAACCTCAGATATGCAGATGACACCAAAAAGCCTCTTGATGAAAATGAAAGAGGATACCGAAAAAGTTGGCCTAAAGCTCAACATTCAAAAAACGAAGATCATGGCATCTGGTCCCATCACTTCATGGGAAATAGATGGGGAAACAGTGGAAACAGTGGCAGACTTTATTTTTTTGGGCTCCAGAATCACTGCAGATGGTGACTGCAGTCATGAAATTAAAAGACACTTACTCCTTGGAAGAAAAGTTATGACCAACCTAGATAGCATATTCAAAAGCAGAGACTACTTTGCCGACTAAGGTCCATCTAGTCAAGACTGTGGTTTTTCCTGTGGTCATGTATGGATGTGAGAGTTGGACTGTGAAGAAAGTTGAGCACTGAAGAATTGATGTTTTTGAACTGTGGTGTTGGAGAAGACTCTTGAGAGTCCCTTGGGCTGCAAAGAGAGCCAACCAGTCCATTCTGAAGGAGATCAACCCTGGGATTTCTTTGGAAAGAATGATACTAAACTTAAACTCCAGTACTTTGGCCACCTCATGCCAAGAGTTGACTCATTGGAAAAGACTCTGATGCTGGGAGGGATTGGAGGCAGGAGGAGAAGGGGACGGCAGAGGATGAGATGGCTGGATGGCATCACTGACTCAATGGACGTGAGCCTGAGTGAACTCCGGGAGTTGGTGATGGACAGGGAGGCCTGGCGTGCTGCGATTTATGGGGTCGCAAAGAGTCGGACATGACTGAGCGACTGAACTGAACTGAATTAAAATTATCGATATAAATGCAGATCAACATTAACAAGAAACTAGAAAGTATTAAAGATGACCCAATCAAAAATAATTCAATTTCTGAGATAAAAAAGCAATGTGGAAGCAATGAATAGCTGTCTGAATGATGCACAAGAGTGTACAAGTGATTTGAAAGATAGAGTAATGGAGATCACCAAATTAGAATAGCCCTCAGAAAAACAAATTAAAAAACAAAAAAAGAAAGCAACATATGAGGTCTATGGGAATAAAACATGCCAACTTATATATAATAGGGTTTCCAGAAGGAGAGAGAGAAGAGAATCAAAACAATTTTCATTTTGTTTAAAGAAATTACAGGATGCTTCTGGTGGTACAGTGGTAAGAATCCACCTGCCAATGCAGAGGACATGGGTTCAATCCTTGGCCTGGGAAGATTCCTCCTGCTACAGAGCAACTAAGCCAGTGTACCATAACTACTGAGTCTGCAATCTAGATCCAGTGAGCCATAACTACTGAAGGCCAAATGCCCATAACCCATGCACCACAACAAACAGGATAGTCCAGTAGCGCTGCTCTGTGGAACCAGAGAAAGCCTGTGCACAGCAGTGAAGACCCAGCATAAACCAAAAAACAAATCATTAAAAAAAAAAAAAAAAGATTTAAAACAGATACTATGGGTGAGAACTTCCCAAACCTAATAAGGAAACAGATGCAATCCCATGGACTGTAGCCCACCAGGATGCTCTGTCCATGGTATACTCTAGGCAACAATACTGCAATGGGTTGCCATGCCCTCTTCCAGAGGATCTTTCTGACCCAGGGATGGAACCCACAGCCTTTTGCATTGGAATCAGATTCCTCACTGTCTGAGCCACCTCAGAAAGCACAGGGTTACCCAAACAAAATGAGCTCAGAGCCAAATCAAGACATATCACAGTTAAAATGGCAAAATTTAAAGATAAAGACAGGATTCTAAAGGCAGCAAGAAAAAACAAAGAGTTAGTTACAAGGAAACACTCCATAAGGCTGTTAGCTGATTTCTCTGCAGAATGTTTGAATATATCATGCAACTCCCTTCTGACTTTTAAAGTTCTGAAGGGGAAAAGCCAGGAACCTGGGATAGTCTACCTAGCAAGACCATCATTTGGAATAGATGGAGAAAGAATTTCTCAAGATAAGCAAAACTGAAAGAATTAAAGACATTAAAATGTATTCTGAAAGAAATGTTGAAGGTTTTTTTTTTTCCTAAATTGAAAGGAAGCAAGAATTTACAGAAAAGGGAAAAATCCAAATATGAAATGCAAATATATATGAAGGATTAAAGATCACTTAAGCAAGTGTAGATTAAAAACCAAAATTGTTAAAGCGACTATAACTAGAGTACATATTAAAAGGATAGGCAATGAAGATGAAAAATTGGACATCAAAGAACACAAAATGTTGGGGAGGGCAGTAAAAACGATGTGTGTTAGTCGCTCATGTCCGACTCTTTGCGATCCCATGGACTGTAGCTAACCATGGGATTTCCCAGGCAAGAAAACTGAAGTGGATTGCTATTTCCTTTTCCAGAGGATCTTCCCAAATCAGGGATCAAACCCAGGTCTCCTGCATTGCAGATTCTTTACCATCTGAACCACCAGGGAAGCCCCATATAGATCTTCTCGAACGTGTTTGAACTTAAATGATTATCGGTTTAAAGCAAGTTGAAGTAGTTATGGCTCAACATACATGAATACCAGGGTGACCACAAATAAAAAGCCTACAATAGATCCATAAAAACCCCAAATGAAAGGAACTCAAGCATACTACAGAAGAAAATCAAACTACAGCATAAAAACACAAACAAAGATCTACAAAACTAGAAACCAAAAGTAAAATGGCAATAAGTACAAACCTATCAACAATTATTTTAAATGTTAATGGATTAAATGCTCTGATCAAAGGCAGAGTGGTCAATAATTTTTTTAAAAAAAGAACCTTCAATATGATGCCTACAAGAGATTCACTTCAGGGTGAAAGATGCAGAGACTGAAAGTGAGGAGACGGAAAAGATCTCAGGCAAATGGAAATGACAATAAAGCAGCGGGTAGCAATACTCACACCAGACAAAACAGACTTCAAAGCAAATGCTATCACAAAAGACAAAGAAGGTGTTATATGATGAAGGGATCAATATAAGAGGATATTATACTCATTAACATACATGCCAAACAAGAATATACAGCGGAAATAAAAGTCTTTTCAGCAAGAGGTGCTGGGAAAGTTGGACAGGTGCATGTAAATAAACGAAGTTAGAATACATCCTCACACCAAACACAAAAATAAACTCAAAAATGGCTTAAGATGTAAACATAAGACATGGCACCATAAAATTCCTAGAAGATATCATAGGCAAAACAATCTCTAACATAAATCATACCAATGTTTCTTAGCTCAGTCCCCCAAGGCAATAGAAATAAAAATAAAACAAAAGGACCTAATCAAACTTATGAGCTTTTGCACAGGAAAGAAAATCATAAATGAAAAGACAACCTACAGAATAGGAGAAAGCAAGTGCAAATGCTGTGACTGACAAGGACAATTTCCAAAATATATGAACAGCTCACACAACTCAATAACAATCATAGAAAAAGAAGAAAGATACACAAAAGATCTAAATAGAAATTTCTTCAAAGACGACATACAGATGGCCATGAGGCACATTAAAAGATCAAAACCACAATGAGGTATCACTTCACAACTGTCAGGATGGCTATCATCAAAAAGTCTACAACTGGAGAGGGTGTGAAGAAAAGGGAATTTTTGTACACTGTGGGAATGTAAATTGGTATAGCCACTATGGAAAGTTGGTGGGAATGTACATAATGGTGCAGCATGGAGTTTCCTTTAAAAAATAAAACTGAAAATAGAACTATTATAAGATCCAGCAACGCCACTTCTGGGTATATATCCAGAAAAAATAAGCACACTAAATCAAAAAGATACATGCACTCCAGTGTCCATAACAGCACTATTTACAATAGCCAGGACGTGGAAGCAACCCAAGGGCCTGAAAACAGATGACTAGCTTAAGGAGATGTGGTGTATACATACAATGGAATATTAGTCAAGCTAGTTAGTGTTAGTCACTCAGTTATGTCTGACTTCTTGCAATTCCACAGACTGTAGCCCACCAGGCTCCTCTGTCTGTGGATTTCTTCAGGCAAGAATATTGGAGTCGGTAGCCATTCCCTTTTCCAGGGTTTTCCTTGACCCAGGGATCAAACCCAGGTCTCTTGCATTGCAGGCAGATTCTTTACTGTCTGAGCAACCAGGGAAGCCCCACAACATAATATTATTCAACCATAAAAAAGAATGACATATTGCTATTTGTATCATCATGGGTAAGGTTAGAGAATATTATATTTAGTGAAATAAGTCAGACAGAGAAAGACAAATACTGTATAATATCATTCATATGTGAAGTCTTTAAAAACAACATGAATGTATACACAAAATAGAAAGAGACTCATAGACGCACAAAATAAATTTATGGTTACCAAACTGGAAAGGAGCAGGGGGCGACGATCAATTACGAGTACGGGATTAACAGATACAAAATACTATTCATAAGACAGATAAGCAATAAGGATTTGCTGTATAGCAGAGAGAATTATACCCAGTATTTCTAACAACCTAAAACAGAACATGGGCTTCCCAGGTGGTGCTAGTGGTAAAGAACCAACCTGCAAGGCAGGAGACATTAGAGATGGGGTTTCGATCCCTGGGTCAGAAGACTCCCCTGGAGGAGGACACAACAAACAGTATTCTTGCCTGGAGAATCCCATGGACAGAGGAGCCTGGCATGCTACAGTCCATCGGGTCACAGAGTAGGACACAACTGAAGTGACTTAGCATGCACACACAAAACAATATAATGTGCAAAAAAAAAAAGAAAGAAAAAATGATTTGCTATGCTGTACACATGAAAGTACACATGAACACCTTCCCTGGTGGCTCAGATGGTAAAGCATCTGCCTACAATGCGGGAGACCTGGGTTCGATCCCTGGGTCGGGATGACCCCCTGGAGAAGGAAATGGCAACCCACTCCAGTACTCTTTCCTGGAAAATTTCATGGACAGAAGAGCCTGGTAGGCTACAGTCCATGGGGTTGTGAAGAGTTGGACATGACTGAGCAACTTCACTTCACTTCACACATGAAAGTAACACGATATTGTAAATCAACTATGTGTGAAAATCGCTCAGTCATATCTGATTCTTTGTGACCCCATGGATGATACAGTCCATGGAATTCTCTAGACCAGAATACTGGAGTGGGTAGACTTTCCCTTCTCCAGGGGATCTTCCTAATGCAGAGATCGAACCCAGGTCTCCCTCATCACAGGCAGATTCTTTACCAGCTGAGCCACAAGGAAAGCCCATACTTCAATTAAAAAAAAGATTTCAAAGGAGAAAGAAATCTCATCCCTTTACACAGCCAAGCAGATTAACCCATTATGTACATGTTTCAAGATGAATAACAAGTAAGTAAAGGACTCATTTGTCACAAACAGTTCATCCTAACTTTACCTGGTAGCTGGGGAGACTGTATGTATTAGCTAACTGGATTTATCTAGAGAAAAAGCAAACCTCATATCTTTATAACAGAAGGCAGTTTTGCAACTTAGAGCAAAGTGTCCACTGGATTTAGGCTCCTATCTTGCCACAGATTCTGGAAGCTAGGGGTACTGTCTCTCCTGATGTTTGCATTTCAAAGAGTTGGTTCTCCAATTTCTTCATAAAGACATGCCTAGGTCAGAAAAGTGAAAAGAGGCCAGCTGACAAAAGACTTATCTAGTCTTAAAAATGATTTATATGTATTTCAAAGAGGTAAGAAAGCAAACGCTCTGTGAAAAGGGAGGAGAGCGAAGTCTCTTCCCCCATTTTCAACAGGGAGAATTAAGCCTCTTATTTTAAATTTATATTTGTTCTTACATGTGCAACTCTGTGGGAAAAAAAATCATTATTTGGTTTCACAATTGTCTGCTAATACGATCTGTAATGTAAATGTTTACCTCTGGGTATTGAGACCATGTGCAATATTTATAACTTTAACTCTGATAAATGTATCCTATGAGCTGAGTTCCTGAGAAATTTGAGATCGCTCGCTTCTGCAGCCATCCTCCTCCCCCATGCTCCAAGAGAATGGAATTTAAGAGATCAGGAATCTGGCTTATGTAATTTTGCATGTGCCATGACCTGTGGCCACAATTCAGTGGCATGTCCAAATTTTGAGCTCCTTAGTTAATTTGTATAGAGTTAATAATTCCTCCCCGGCTTTCCTCTTAATTCAGTTCCTATTGATACAGATATTCTTACTATATCCACACAATTCCCTTCTTACTCCTATTTACAACAATGGCTCTTAACACTGAATAGATATTACACTCATCAACGGACCATTTATAAAATAACAATGTCCAAGAACTCATGTTTTTCAGAGATTTCAATTCAGTTGACTTGTTATAGGGCTCAGGCGTCAATATTTTAGATATGTGCTGTGCAGTTTGAGTTTAGAACAATTGATCCAGAACAAATGCTTGGTCCAATAAGCCATTCACCAAAAATACTAATTACCCTCTCTCTGTAAGATGGTCCCTTGCTCATCCATTTAGAATGGCGGAGACTTCCACTTCACTGGCTCTTTTTATAACGGAAGAACATCTTTTGCAGGAAACCACATTATCACGACCACCATCATTTCCACCACCAATAACTGTAAGCTACCTATGTGAATTCTTAGTACCATGCACATTCTGGCATGCAACAACATCTAATAAATCTTTATCCAATGGATGAGAAATGCCTAGTGTCTTGCTGTATCTCACTGTTCGCTAAACTCAGGGTAGGCAAGGCATGAGCTGAAAAGCTGGAAGATAACTGAAGGGGTTGTAGGAACTACAGACATGTTTATTCTCTACCTGCTGGTGTGGCTGCTGTAGCAGCAGCAGACATGCTGTATTTTCTTATGGTTAACCCAACATAACACAGCCTCAGCAGCTTTTCAGGTGGAGCTTACATTCGTTTACACAACAAAAGTGGCCCAAGGCTGAGCGGGTACATCCTGAGGCACATGCGCAGTGCTATAAGTGATCTCACCTGTTATATAACCATGTATTTACAAAACATGGGGCAAGAGCGAGAGGCTGTGGGGTGAGCGAGCCTGACCACCGCCATCTTGGCTAGTTTGCTCTTTCCCTACAGCTACATATTAATTAGTATGTGAGGCTCAAAGAGACAGAACTTGGAGCTCTTGAATGTAAGTAAGGTCTCTTCTAAAATTGCAATTCCAACTCCAGGGGTGTAGAATCATAGTAAAATTCAAGTACATGATTATTTTCTGATAAGAATAATTAAGGTGTGATCATAGTAAGATGTTAAGCTTTAAAATGGGGATGAGAACTCAAAGCCAGAGACATTTGAATGGTAATTAATTCCTGGATTTTTAACCACTTCAGTTGTAAGATATCTATAAAGTATTCTGCTATAGACTATTTCTGCATTGAGAAAAAATAACACCCAGAAGCTTTGAAGAAATATCACTATTTCTTTTCTTGGGTAGGAGGGTAGTAGAGAAAAAAATAATTAAAGGAGGAAAACCAGGCAAAGATAATGTTTTTAGGGTTGAAGAGAAGAAAGGAAAAGTGTCGGACGACAGGAGGAAATTGACTGAGTGGGCCTTTCCCGATCAAGACAAGGAGAGTTAGAAAAGGAGTAGTTTCTTTTCACACAAGCATAATATTTTACTAGCCTAAAAGACAACTAACAATAATTTTGGAAAGCTTCCTATCTTCTTTAACATATATCTTATACTTTTGGTAAATGTGCTTCCTAGTGTTTCTCCCCCTCTGTAGCCCTACATGGTCTTCAGTGGACAAGAATATGTATAAAGTATAATACATACATGCACACATGCCTGGAGGGCAACTATTTAACCAGGAGTTCACCTAAGTTTAGCAAACATTCCCCCAAATGTTCTACATTCAGAAAACAGCTCCTGGCCAGGTAAACCTGAAAAGCTGTGTGCTAAAACCCCTTGCATATTAACATATGAAAGGCCCGAGAAAACTGAAATCAAGAAATCTGTTGAACTTTAACCCCAGAGTTCTCCAAAGTTAGGAGAGCAAGGGAACTCTTTACAATAACTTCCCCGCAGAGCGAGACATCTGTATTACATCCTGTGAAGGGTGCTGTGTTAAGTCATTTCACCTGTGTTGCATTTTCTATCTTGTTACTTTAGTTCTGTTACTGTGGGCCTTTATTCATTTGTATTACCAAAGACCTAAGAAAGTGTCGGAAACTAGGTGATAAAAAGAGGAAAGTGAAGTGAGAGAGATTCAGAACCAACATGGTGTTAGATCGGAAACGGAACCAAGCTGTCAAAGGCTTTTCATATGAATACGCAATTTAGGGAAAAGAATACGGGAATAGGCTGTCTGGATTCCTCTGTGTGATTTTAGGATTTCTACTAGAGGCAGTCTTGGAGAAGGAAATGGCAACCCACTCCAGTACTTTTGCCTGGAAAATTCCATGGATGGAGGAGCCTGGTGGACTGCAGTCTATGGGGTTGCGAAGAGAAGGACACAACTTAGCAACTAACACACACATACCAGATGCAGTCTCGTCTTTAGACAATACAGTCTATTCAAGAGAACTGGGATGAGCTGAGCTTGAGATTTAATAAAAAAAAGTTAAAATAGAGGAAGAAAAGAATCGTTCTTTATGACAATTTCAGAAAAATTGCTCTTATTCCTCTCTTGAACATGGTTATGATCCACATTTCATTAAAAAAGAAATCCTGTTCAGTAATACTGTTGTTCAATCTCTCTGCTACCTCATTACCAGCTATAAAATTTATCATAACCCAAATTCAACTAACTAGATTCCTCTGGCTACAACTAAAGAGCCTTTCTTCATTATTCCACACTTAGAAAAATAAATGTCAACAAAAGAAGCTAATAGGAAGGATTTATGAGATGTGCAATAATTCCAGCAGCATGACTTTGATTTCCAAAATGCTCTCACATTGAGCATCTAATTTGGTACAGCCTAGGCAACTATAATTATCTTAGCTTCCAGATGATGACAGTTAAATGATTTGCCCAAGATCACACTGCTAGGAGAGCCTGAACTTTGGCTCATTTCTTCCGACTCTGAATCTATTTCCATCCCAATACATTTAACAGCTTACTAGCCCTTTGATTTCACAAATAACCCACACTTAAAAGTTCACAGAAAAATGATTAGTTAACAGCTAACAATTATTGAGAAGTTACTATGTTGTGGGCCCCGTTTTGAGACTTTACATAAACTGTCTTATTTCATGTTCACAAAATTCCTACAGAGAAAACAGTATTGCTATCTTCTTTTTACCAGTGAGGAACCAAGATTTGGAGAAGTTAATGGGCCTGGAATATAGACTCAGGTCTTTTACACACTGGAGCTCACTCATGTGCCAAAGCTGTTTGTTTTAGTTTTCTTTTGCTATTGGAACAAAATATCACAGACTCAGTAGTTTAAAGCAACACGAAGTTTTATCTTACCATTGTTTTAGAAGTAAGAAGTTCCACAGGAACCTCACTGGGCTAAAATGAAAGTGTTGGTACGGTCGCATTCCTGCTGGAGGCTCTTGGGGAGAACCGACTTCTTTGCCTTCTTCAGCTTTGAGAATCTGGTCAGGTCACGTTTGTTGGCTCCCAGCATCTTCCCCATTTTAAAAGCCTGCAATGTTCTCTACGGCGCCTTGCCAGCTTTCACTAAGAACACTTGTAATTACTTTGAGTACACCTGGGTAATTGAGAAGACTCTCTCTAAAGGTCTGCTGAGTAACAATATTAATTCCACGTGCAACTTTCCCTTCACTATGTAACAATATTTTCAAGACTTGGACATCTTTGGAGAAGGTTACTCTGCCAACCACCCTGTTCTGTTTTCACAGAAAGAAAGATTCAGTGAGGTTTGGAATGCAATAATACATTTATTCACTCTTGCCTGGAAAATCCTATGGACAGAGGAGCCTGGAAGGCTGCAGTCCATGGAGTCACTAAGAGTCAGGCACGACTGAGCGACTTCACATTCACTTTTCACTTTTCACTTTCATGCATTGGAGAAGGAAATGGCAACCCACTCCAGTGTTCTTGCCTGGAGAATCCCAGGGACAGAGGAGCCTGGTGGGCTGCCATCTATGGGGGTCGCACAGAGTCAGCCACTACTTAAGCAACTTAGCAGCAGCAATACATTTACTCAGGTAGAAAATGCCACCAGGAGGTGTTTAAAAGACTTTCAAAAATAAATATGTAAACAAAAATAACTTGATTAATAATGAAGAACTTTGAAAATATGAGTTTTTAATAAAACAACTGGATTTGCATAATACTGTGTACTTTGCGGCATGCTTCCACACACATCTGATGCCTATAGATCACCTACGAGGTAAATAGGTAAGATGTTAATTAACCCTCTTTCCATCCTACTTTTTTGCTTTCTTTTTCTTTTTATCCTGTCTTTTTAACAATTTTTTTCACCCCCAAATAAATTATACTGTGTAGGCCTAGCCTAGTATCTAAAATAAATGCATTAAAAATGTACACAGCTTTCTATTATTTTTTAGCTTAGTCTTCAAGGAACTCTGTGGGAGGACTCTGAATATTATTTGCAGATGGCAGGCCTTGAAACTGGTTTATCTCATCAATAAAAGGAAAACGAATCAAGAAGACATTATTAGCAGAAGTAAGAGTGAAGTTGGTAAAAGGAAGGTATTTATTTATTGTTTGAGAAATCATATGGAACACTTACTGTATGCCAGGCACTGTTCGAGGCTCTAGGCAAACAGTAATGAATCAAATAGCCAAGAAGCCTTGTTTAGGGGGCATAGACATCAATTTCTAGGAGATAGGTAGTGAACAACTTAACAAGTCTGTATATAATAGTTAGCAGTGGAAAGTGCTGAAAAGTCTGATAAGAGTCAGTCAGAGTGGTAGTTGCTATTTCCTATGGGGTGGCAAAAGAAGACCTCCCTGGTTAGTTATTGCTAAGAACAGAGACTGAAAGGAAGTATTAACAAGGGACAGAACCATGTGAATATATGACTACTAGTGTTTCTGAAAGAGGGAACAGCAAGTCCAAAGGCCTTGAGGTAGGAATATCCTTGACATATTGAAAGAAGAGCAATTTTTTTTCTCAGCATTATTAGGTACAGTATGAAAAGACATAAAGATAGGACACTGAAAGATGAACTCCCAGGTCAGTAGGTGCCCAGTATGCTACTGGAGATCAGTGGAGAAATAAGTCCAGAAAGAATGAAGGGGTGGAGACAAAGCAAAAACAACACCAAGTTGTGGATGGGACTGGTGATAGAAGCAAGATCTGATGCTGTAAGAGCAATATTACATAGGAACCTGAAATGCTAGGTCCATGAATCAAGGCAAATTGGAAGTGGTCAATCAAGAGATGACAAGATCGACATTCTAGGAATCAGCAAACTAAAATGGACTGGAATGGGTGAATTTAACTCAGATGACCATTATATCTACTACTGTGGGCAGGAATCCCTTAAAAGAAATGAAGTAGCCATTATAGTCAACAAGAGAGTCCGAAATGCAGTACTTGGATGCAATCTCTAAAACGACAGAACGATCTTTGTTCGTTTCCAAGGCAAACCATTCGATATCATGGTAATCCAAGTCTATGCCCCAACCAGTAACACTGAAGAAGCTGAAGCTGAACAGTTCTATGAAGACCTACAGGACCTTCTAGAACTAACACCCAAAAAAGGTGTCCTTTTCATTATAGGGGACTGGAATGCAAAAGTAGGAAGTCAAGAAACACCTGGAGTAACAGGCTAATTTGGCCTTGGAGTATGGAATGAAGCAGGCAAAGACTAATAGAGTTCTGCCAAGAGAATGCTCTGGTCATAGCAAACACCCTCTTCCAACAACACAAGAGAAGACTTTACATGGACATCAAGAGATGGTTGACACCGAAATCAGATTGATTATATTCTTTGCAGCCAAAGATGGAGAAGCTCTATAGAGTCAGGAAAAACAAGACCAGGAGCTGACTGTGGCTCAGATCATGAACTCCTTATTGCCATATTCAGACTGAAATTGAAGAAAGTGGAGAAAACCACCAGACCATTCAGGTATGACCTAAATCAAATCCCTTATGACTATACAGTGGAAGTGAGCAATAGATTTAAGGGACAAGATCTGATAGACAGAGTGCTTGATGAACTATGGAATGAGGTTCATGACATTATACCAGAGACAAGAATCAAGACCATCCCCAAGGAAAAAAAAATGCAAAAACAAAATGGTTGTCTGATGAGGCCTTAAAATAGCTGTGAAAAGGAGGGAAGTGAAAAGCAAAGGAGAAAAGGAAAGATGTACCCACTCGAATGCAGAGTTCCAAAGAATAGCAAGGAGAGATAAGAAAGCCTTCCTCAGTGATCATTGCAAAGAAATAGAGGAAAACAATAGAATGCGAAAGACTAGAGATCTCTTCAACAAAATTAGAGATACCAAGAGAATATTTCATGCAAAGATGGGCTCTATAAAGGACAGAAATGGTAGGGGTCTAACAGAAGAAGAAGATATTAAGAAGAGATGGCAAGAATACACAGAAGAACTGTACAAAAAAGAGCTTCATGACCCATATAATCACGATGGTGTGATCACTCACCTAGAGCCAGACATCCTGGAATGTGAAGTCAAGTGGGCCTTAGGAAGCATCACTATGAACAAAGCTAGTGGAGGTGATGGAATTCCTGTTGAGCTATTTCAAATCCTGAAAGATGATGCTGTGAAAGTGCTGCATTCAATATGCCAGCAAATTGGGAAAACTCAGCAGTGGCCACAGGACTGGAAAAGGTCAGTTTTCATTCCAATCCCAAAGAAAGGCAATGCCAAAGAATGCTCAAACTACCGCACAATTGCACTCATCTCACATGCTAGTAAAGTGATGCTCAAAATTCTCCAAGCCAGGCTTCAGCAATAGGTGAACCGTGAATGTCCAGATGTTCAAGCTGGTTTTCGAAAAGGCAGAGGAACCAGAGATCAAATTGCTAACATGTGCTGGATCATGGAAAAAGCAAGAGAGTTCCAGGAAAACATCTATTTCTGCTTTACTGACTACACCAGCATCTTTGACTGTGTGCATCACAATAAACTGTGGAAAATTCTGAAAGAGATGGAAATACCAGATCACCTGACCTACCTCTTTAGAAAGCTGTATGCAGGCCAGGAAGCAACAGTTAGAACTGGACATGGAACAACAGACTGGTTCCACATAGGAAAAGGAGTACGTCAAGGCTGTATATTGTCACCCTGCTTATTTAACTTATATGCAGAGTACATCATGAGAAATGCTGGGCTGGAGGAAGCACAAGCTGGAATCAAGATTGCCAGGAGAAATATCAATAACCTCAGATATGCAGATGACACCACCCTTATGGCAGAAAGTGAAGAGAAACTAAAAAGCCTCTTGATGAAAGTGAAAGAAGAGAGTGAAAAAGCTGGCTGAAAGCTCAACATTCAGAAAATGAAGATCATGGCATCTGGTCCCATCACTTCATGGGAAATAGATGGGGAAACAGTGGCTGGCTTTATTTTGGGGGGCTCCAAAATCACTGCAGATGGTGACTGCACCCATGAAATTAAAAGACACTTACTCCTTGGAAGGAAAGTTATGACCAATCTAGACAGCATATTAAAAAGCAGAGACGTTACTTTGTCAACAAAGGTCTTTCTAGTCAAGGCTGTGGTTTTTCCTGTGGTCATGTATGGATGTGAGAGTTGGACTATAAAGAAAGCTGAGTGCAGAAGAACTGATGCTTTTAAACTGTGGTGTTGGAGAAGACTCTTCAGAGTCCCTTGGACTGCAAGGAGAGCCAACCAGTCCATCCTAAAGGAGATCAGTCCTGGGTGTTCTTTGGAAGGACTGATGGTAAAGCTGAAACTCCAGTACTTTGGCCACCTGATGCGAAGAGCTGACTCATTTGAAAAGACCCTGATGCCGGGAAAGTTTGAGGGCAGGAGGAGAAGGGGACAACAAAGGATAAGATGGTTGGATGGGAACACCGATTCAATGGACATGGGTTTGGGTGGACTCCAGGAGTTGGTGATGGACAGGGAGGCCTGGTGTGCTGTGGTTCATGGGGTCGCAGAGTCAAACACCACTGAGCAACTGAACTGAATTGATTAAAGTAGAATTGACATACATTGTTGTGTAACTTTATAGTTTCTGATGTGTTGATTTTATAAACATATATGGCAAAATGTTTACCACCATAACATTAACGAATACCTACTTCCATCACACCATTACAATTTTTATGTCTTTTGTTGAGAACATCATTTTGGTGAGAACATTCACTCTTAGCACTTTCAAATGTAAAAGACATCTTAACCATAATCATCATGCTGTACATTAGATCCCAAGAGCTTGTTCATTTTCTAACTGGATGTTTGTACCTTTAACCAGCATCTCCCCATTTTGCCTACATTCCAACCCCTGGTAATCACCACTCTATTCTGTTTTTATGAGTTTGTTTTTGGATTCCATATGTAAGTGATATCATACAATACTTGCCTTTTTTTAAGTGATGCTAGGCATTGCAGCAGCCCCCCTGTGCTTTTTATTTTTAACTAGTATTTGTCTTATTTGTCTGAATTTTCATTTAGCATAATGCCATGTTGTCACAAATGGCAGGATGTCCTTATTTCTCATAGCTGAATAATATTCCATATATCACATCTTTTTCCATTTCTCCACTGATGGACCCTTTGGTTGTTTCCGTGTCTTGGTTATTATGAATAATGCCACAGTAAATATGAGAATACAGATATCTCTTTTATTTCCTATGTTCACTTCCTATGTTTATACACTCAGTATTAGAATTGCTGGAAAAAATTATTCTAAGTGAGGCAGAAGGAGAAAACTAGACAGAAATAGGAAGTGAGTTCAAAGAAGTAGTAGGGACAAGACTATAGCTAATATTTGAGAAATTTGGTTTCATTCTGAGTGAGATGAAAACCCACTGGGTTTTTGGAACAGAGAGGTGAGATCTGATTTTAGTTCTGAAAAGATTAGTCTGGCTGCTGAGGGTGAGGAAAAGAATGAGGGGAAGAGAGACCAGTTAGAGGCCATGAAAATCACCCTATTGAGGGAAGACGGTAGCACCTAAGATGAAGAAGGGGCCAGACTGTGAATTTATTTTGATGGCAAATCTGTAAAGATTGCTGATGAAGGGAAAGTGTGGTATGAGGGGAAGGGAGGAGGCGAAGATAAAACCAAGGAGTTTAACTGAGCAACCGAAAGACTGGAGTTGAGATTTAGTGCTTGGGTGAATGACTCCAGGGACAGAACAAGTTTGGAGAGGAAAATGAGGATTGTGGCTTTGGACCTGTTAAGATTGAATTTCCCATTGGAAAGAACAGCTTTGGAGATGAAAGTGAGGATTGTGGCTTTGGACATATTAAGATTGAATTTCTTATTGGATAATCAAGTAGCAATGTCAAATAGGCAGT